>NC_134255.1:17683114-18334477 GCF_965152275.1 Natator depressus
ATGCAATTTATGCCACAGCAGAGCAAAATGGCCTTTCAATGAATGTTGCATGGCATGCTATGGGACGGCGATGGAACTTCACTGCCATTAAAAACTGGTGAAGGTACCAGTGGCTTTTAGCTGGAGTGGCTAAGAGGATTTTCAAGAGTGTTCTTCAGTCTGGTTACTCTGTGCAGCACCACGGATTGTCATTCAAACCAATTAAACAAGCAGGCCAGGACCAAGAACCAACCATGTCAACTTTGAAATGGGATTCTGGGGACTGATTTCACTGTGTGCGAGTCTTGGGAAGAAACTCAAAGACAGTGTCTAGGGAGCACAGGTATCAGGACCCACATTCCTCACTTGAGCCTGACTTCTTGGACCTTATGTGTGTTTCTACAGTGATATGTCAAGTCCCCAGAAAAGGGGGAAGCCCCCAAGGCTGCAGCAGAGATAAAGAGGATGATGGCAATTCTACAAAGCACACTCAAATACGCAGAAGGGGGAGGATAAGCTCCCCAGCTGCAGCTCTGAAGAATGTTTGGATCCAGGAGACAATGCAGTAGGAAAGGTTTCCTCCTTTTTTCCTCTGCCAGTAAGTCAGTGACCTAAGCTGATCCACTGCATCCCGCTTCCTTCCTTTACCTGCTGAAGCTGTTTGATGCTGCTGTTATTGCCCATTTTCTCCAGGTGGGCTTTGAACGCCTGGATGCTGGCAGCACCGTCGGAAAAGCGGCGAACAGGAGAGAAGCGCTCAGTGGGGAGATGCAGGGTGTTTGAGTCCTTGTAAACAGAGCTAAACACATGGGGAAGTGGGTTAGTGATGTCAGCTGAAAAACAAACTCAGCTACAGAGACATTTCATTTACATCAGCTCTGCCAAGTTCTGCCTGCCCAGAAGCTCTGTTTCAGAGTGAGAAGTAAAGTGCCATTAGTTTATTCATCACCAGCAGGGTACAGGATTAGCAAGTCCATTTGGTGCTGGGGTAGGTACATTTTCTCTAAAATTTTGCCAGTCTGATTTATATCCTAACTAGATTATAACTGGGGCACCAGTCTGTAACTGACCATATGACTTGGCCTGGCACTTGGTTCCACCGACCTGCAGAAACCATTCAACAGCTAAGAACGGAAAGGCGTTTCTCCATCTGAGAGCCGTTTTCATTCACCATGCCTCAGAGTTTACACGGTGACATTTTGCTAAGCTGGAGCGTCCCTATATTCCAGTGGGATGGGAATACTCTGTGCTAAGAAAAATTGTTGCATGTTCATCTATCTGAACTGGGGAAGGAGGAGCCCGTCAGGAATGCTGCTGCCTTAGACAAGGTGATTCTGCTGCTAGGAACAGTTGTCTCTCTATGGCAAGGCCTGTTCTCTAAGAGGAGACCTTAAAAAGCTCAGCTGGAGCTTGCCTGCTGAGTCTAACTCTAAAATACAGTGGGCCAGCACCTTAGGAATTCTAATTTAAACAAGCCCAGAAGCAGGACCAGCATAACAACCTCACCCCCAGTCCTACCCCAGATGCTTTATTTGCAGGTACACCTAGAGAGAGACTTCACTGAGAGAAGGGCAAGGATATCCCATGGATACCTGGGAAAGGAGGAAAACTGGAAAATACTAATTGGTGCATCAATAACCCTAACATGTGTGCGGAATGGAGGCTTCCCATTCGAATGCCAAAAAAGCTTAGACCACCACCTAGCAGCAAGACCTGCCCTCTCTCAGCACACACACAGGCTTACAGGATCTTCCGCTTCCTAGATGACACATGCTAGTGAACCTGTCAGACTGGTTTATTCCAAGCACTAACATACATCAGGCCTTGAAGATGAGGGAATTTTGATCTGAACCTGTTCTACCAAATGCTGCACCTCATGTGACTACAGAGGGATGGACTTGGGGGATGGGGGTCAAACAAGGAAGCTGCACTTGTGGGGGGCCTCAAGACAAAACCAATAATGGCAAAACAAAAAAGTTTTTAAAACACTTCTAAGTCTCCAGTACGCGCAGATAAAACCTGCCGTGTCACAGCACCAGTGGGTGGGGGTGGATAAGATTAACACCGCAAGGGCAGGAAAGGGTCTATCCTGCAGCCACTCTGAGCCAGAGCAGAGGCTGGCATCTGCATTCAGAAAGGCACTAAACCCAGTGGGGGGGGAGGGAGAAATGTGATGACTTTGCACAGAGAGGGAACCCTCTTTCACTGCTAGGGGCTGTCTTGTTTCAGATTCTTCCCCACCCATCCCATCACCTTGAATGCAGAGTCAACCAGCAGCCTAAATGTTTGGTGCCATGCCATCATGAGACACACATCAGAGAATAAATGGACCAAGCCTAGTACCAGGGCAAATGGTTGTAGAGGAACTTATAACAGTTCCCTCTCAGTTCCCTTCCAGAACTGGAGGTCAGAAGACATTTTTCCAGGAACAAACTTCCCTTTCAATCTGGGTTCCCATATATGAGTCAAACCCAAGCACACGCATCCTCAAGAGTACCTCTTTAAGAGTATTACAAAACACTGCTCTCTCTCCACCCAAAAGCAAAAACTAACACGTGAGGACCCAGTTAGTTTCTCTCCCCAGATGGGTTTAGCTTTGTACCAATTCAATCCAGACAGAAAATGAGCGGACAACACCATGGCTGGAGCAACGGTCTTTGTCTGTGAAAGGCCCTTAGGGAACAAGTCTTTAGAGCATCCCTGCGGATGGTTTGGTTGTAAAACAAAACAGAAGATAATCTAGCTCCATATAGATTCATAGATACTAAGGTCAGAAGGGACCATTATGATCATCTAGTCCGACCTCCTGCACAACGCAGGCCACAGAATCTCACCCACCCACTCCTGCGAAAAACCTCTCACCTATGTCTGAGCTACTGAAGTCCTCAAATCGTGGTTTAAAGACTTCAAGGAGCAGAGAATCCTCCAGCAAGTGACCCGTGCCCCATGCTACAGAGGAAGGCAAAAAACCTCCAGGGCCTCTTCCAATCTGCCCTGGAGGAAAATTCCTTCCCGACCCCAAATATGGCGATCTGCTAAACCCAGAGCACGTGGGAAAGATTCACCAGCCAGATACTACAGAAAATGCTTTCCTGGGTAACTCAGATCCCACCCCATCTAACATCCCATCACAGGCCATTAGGCCTATTTACCATGAATATTTAAAGATCAATTAATTACCAAAATCATGTTATCCCATCATACCATCTCCTCCATAAACTTATCGAGTTTAATCTTAAAGCCAGATAGATCTTTTGCCCCCACTGCTTCCTTTGGAAGGCTATTCCAAAACTTCACTCCTCTGATGATTAGAAACCTTCGTCTAATTTCAAGTCTAAACTTCCCGATGACCAGTTTATATCCATTTGTTCTTGTGTCCACATTGGTACTGAGCTTAAATAATTCCTCTCCCTCTCCGGGATTTATCCCTCTGATATATTTATAGAGAGCAATCATATCTCCCCTCAGCCTTCTTCTCGTTAGGCTAAACAAGCCACACTCCTTGAGTCTCCTTTTGTAAGACAGGTTTTCCATTCCTCGGATCATCCTAGTAGCCCTTCTCTGTACCTGTTCCAGTTTGAATTCATCCTTCTTAAACATGGGAGACCAGAACTGCACACAGTATTCCAGGTGAGGTCTCACCGGTGCCTCGTACTAACACCTCCTGATCTCTACTGGAAATACCTCGCCTGATGCATCCCAAGACCGCATTAGCTTTTTTCACGGCCATATCACATTGGCGGCTCATAGTCATCCTGTGGTCAACCAATACTCCAAGGTCCTTCTCCTCCTCCGTTACTTCTAATTGATGCTTCCCCAGCTTATAACAAATTCTTGTTATTAATCCCTAAATGCATGACCTTACACTTCTCACTATTAAATTTCATCCTATTACTATTACTCCAGTTTACAAGGTCATCCAGATCCTCCTGCATGATATCCTGCTCCTTCTCTAAATTGGCAATACCTCCCAGCTTTGTATCATCCGCAAACTTTATTCGCACACTCCCACTTTTTGTGCCAAGGTCAGTAATAAAAAGATTAAATAAGATTAGTCCCAAAACTGATCCTTGAGGAACTCCACTGGTAACCTCCCCCCAGCCTGACAGTTCACCTTTCAGTATGACCCGCTGTAGTCTCCCCTTTAACCAATTCCTTATCCACCTTTCAATTTTCATATTGATCCCCATCTTTTCCAATTTAACTAATAATTCCCCATGTGGCACAGTATCAAACGCCTTCCTGAAATCTAGGTTTCCCTTGTCTAAAAAATCTGTTAACTTTCTCAAAGGAGATCATGTTGGTTTGGCACGATCTACCTTTTGTAAAACCATGTTGTATTTTGTCCCATTTACCATTGACTTCAATGTCCTTAACTACTTTCTCCTTCAAAATTTTTTCCAAGACCTTGCATACTACAGATGTCAAACTAACAGGTCTGTAGTTACCCGGATCACTTTTTTTCCCTTTCTTAAAAATAGGAACTATGTTAACAATTCTCCAGTCATATGGTACAACCCCCGAGTTTACAGATTCATTACAAATTCTTGCTAATGGGCTTGCAATTTCGGGTGCCAATTCCTTTAATATTCTTGGATGAAGATTATCTGGGCCCCCCAATTTAGTCCCATTAAGCTGTTCGAGTTTCGCTTCTACCTCAGATATGGTAATATCTGCCTCCATATCCTCATTCCCATTTGTCATGCTACCATTATCCCTAAGATCCTCATGAGCCTTATTAAAGACTGAGGCAAAGTATTTGTTTAGCTATTGGGCCATGCCTAGATTATCCTTAACCTCCACTCCATCCTCAGTGTTTAGCGGTCCCACTTCTTCTTTCTTTGTTTTCTTCTTATATATATGGCTATCTAACCTTTTATTATTGGTTTTAATTCCCTTTGCAAGGTCCAACTCTACTTGACTTTTAGCCTGTCTCACTTTATCCCTTCATGTTCTGACCTCAATAAGGTAGCTTTCCTTGCTGATCCCTCCCATCTTCCACTCCCTGTAGGCTTTCTGCTTTTTCTTAATCACCTCTCTGAGATGCTTGCTCATCCAGCTTGGTCTACAACTCCTGCCTATGAATTTTTTCCCCTTTCTTGGGATGCAGGCTTCCGATAGCTTCTGCAGCTTTGATTTAAAGTAATCCCAGGCCTTCTCTGCCTTTAGATCCATAAGTTCTTCAGTCCAATCCACTTCCTTAACTAATTTCCTTAATTTTTGAAAGTCAGCCCTTTTGAAATCAAAAACTCTAGTTGCAGATTTATTTTTGTTAATCCTTCTGTTCTGTTTGAACTGAATTAGTTTATGATCACTTGAACCAAGATTGTCCCCTACAACCATTTCTTCTATGAGGTCCTCACTATTCACCAAAACCAAATCTAAAATGGCATCCCCCTAGTCGGTTCAGCAACTACTTGATGAAGGAATGCATCAGCTATCGCATCTAGGAAAATCTGAGCCCTATTATTATGACTAGCACTCGTCCTCCAGTCTATATCTGGGAAGTTAAAGTCTCCCATGATCACGCAGTTTCCGTTAGTATTTACTTTATTAAAAACATTAAAAAGGGCTCTATTCATATCCAAATTAGATCCTGGCGGTCTATAGTAGTGCTTCAAACTGAATTACGTTAGACAGACAATTGGTACTTTAAATATTTTATGTATGTACAGAGGTCTCTGTTGAAGCCTGCTCTGAAAGACAAAACGGAATCTCTGCTGGAGAAGCTACCCCTTGCAGGAGTAAGATTCTCATTCATGTTGCAACATTTCCAGGATGTTAGTTCCAGTTATTTTCACATATTCAGCCCTGCTTGGTAAAATGTATTTTAATTAATTACAATTTGAAATATGTTCCAACTAAGGCTAGAGGTGGCTGGCTCCCATGTTCCCTTTCTGCCAGTCAGCAAGCCAACCTGTCCATCTGACCTTCCAACTCTGTAATGGGCAGCAGAAGCAAACGAGGAAAGTGAGCATTGTGCATCAGGTTCCCAAGCATGCTAGGATGATGCACAGTAACACTGCCCCTGGCACTCCAGACTGGCTTTCTAGACTAACGTATTTTGAGACCTTTTTAAGTACAAACCAGTTTCAAACAGACTAAGTTAAGCACCAGAATAAAAGCTGACAGCTGTCCACGAGCCAGTACTTTGCGGTTTACTGCAGGTTTTGCCACACTACAAGACACAGCCTTCCACTAGCTATGTCTGAGGTGTACAGAGACTTCCAGGCGCTTGGTCTGGGGCCAGATTTGATTTTCAAGTTCCTCTCTTTTGATCTCAGGCATGTCTGTAGTTCCACAGGCTTACAGGCCTCTGCTGCGACATGTAAAATTGTGAATCTGGAATGAGTCAATGCTATCATGTGCATGTGAAAACAGAGGAGCAGACACATGATGAGAGCCAGAGGGGGCAGGGTAGGCTTGGTCTAAAGAGCCTTATAACAATACCTCAATGGCTTCATTTAAACCTCCATTCTGAAGTGACCCTGGAAGCAGGACATACAATATTTTCTGTTTATTTACTTTGCAACTGTTTTTCTTCTCTTCCTATAAAGCACTCTGTGACCCAGGAAATCTTACTCCTCATCTCCTGCCTCCCTTTCTACCCAGGAGTAAGTCAAGGGTTATCTTTTGCCTTCTAGAGTTCCAGCGTGGCACCAGTGCTGACTCAGTCTGCTCAGCGTTCACCTGTCTCTGCTGATTCCACCAACGCTCAACTCAGCAGGGATCTGGCTGCAATAAAGAGCGCTGTGACAAGCTTGCCAGTGAGAGTTGGTGAGAGGATTTAACATGAGCACAAATCTGGTCTTCTAGGTAACTGCTTTCTCAATTGTTCAGCAACTGACATCAAAGAGAAACGAGCACGACTGTTTACATTTGTGTTACACCCTCAGTGCTTTGGGGTTGAGGTGCAGTTTTTAAGCGGTGTCTGTGGCAGTAGCGTCTCCAGTTTGCTGCAGCATTGAAGGACTCTGTAGAATTAATAGTTCTCAAAGTCAGGAGGGCCCTTCCTCCAGAATTTTAGCTCACTTGGATCCAGTTTTGCAGCAGTTCCCTCAGTCACAAAAGTTATAATTGTTCTCCCCCAACCCTCTCCACCAGAGGATTGGATTAGAAACAAAATGACAAACAGGGAGCTTTGCATGGAGATTCTGCAGTGGAAACACACAACTCTGGTGCAGTGAGGTTTCTAAACCTACGTATAGTTTACTCCCGGTGCAGCCTTTCATACAGCATTCCACTACTGAATATTCCACAGCAGATTTACCACTCACTACAGGGTTGAGCCTACTAGTTCATTAACAAATCTTTCCACTAATCTGGATCGCTTAATCTTAATCCCAGCCCCAGGGCTAAGGCAGCCATCCTGGCAAATCATCTCCAGCCACAGAAGTGGGACTGGAGGGGAAGAGCCAACTGATCCCTGCCCGTGAGTGCGCCATGCACTTAGCAGGTGAGGAGCCTATATCTGCTCAGAAATGAAGCATGTCCAACAGGGCCAGCCAGCTTCTGCTTTGGGGTCTGCTCCTTTCTTCTTTTAACCCCTTTATGCCAAGCTGGATTTTTTCTGCACTCCATTCAGATGACATCTGAGCGGGTTCCCTGGCACAGAGCTGCCCGAACGGCCGGTGCCATTACTCACCGGTGCTGATCGGGTACCAGGTGTGGAGCCCAAGCCCGGGATCGAAAAGACTGCTGTCCTAGCTGCCTCTGCAAGTCTGGAGGGATTTCAGCTGTAGGGTTGGTCATTGCCAGAGTGTGCCTTTTTGACCTATTTGCCAAGTATCTGCAACAAGCAGGAGCACATTTTATAAATGGAAGAGACTGATGGGAATACTCCAAAAGGAGGGAGCAGAAGCAGATAATCCAGAGTAATTAGGAAAGAAAAATGCTCGCTGCAGTGTTCAGAGCCTGCTGTGAGTTGTAGAACACCCATGAAAGAGCAAACCGTACTGCCAATGCCTGTCAGGTTAAAGGGACGTTAACTGCTTAGCGGAGGACTGAAGTCATAGCCAGCTTTATTCCAATGCCAAACTTGGTAAGAAACAGAATGGCCAATCATCTCAGGAGAAAAGCTCTACTTCATCTCATGGGGAATTCTCAAGCACATTCATTTAGATCTAGCTTCAGTGACTATTTAGTTTCTGTAGGGATTCTTTCCCCTAAAGTGGCGCTAGTCTGAAGGGTAATAGCACTGTCTGCCTTACGTAATATGCACTATGCCCGTGGGACTGTTTGCGTGAGTAACGCTTACAGCATTTGGCCGGAGAGCTCGGCACAGCGCAGACAGATGCTGTGCATGTTTCCCTGCATGGCTCAGCCTGCCCACTTCAGTCCTCACCTGCGACATTCTCAGTCTGGAGTCTGAGCAGAGATCAGCACGTTGAATGGTCCCACATCAGATGATGGCATTTACGACATTGCTACCACTGCTGGAGATTAGGCTGTGGCCTGCTCTTTGCACTGTGTGTGTGATCTAACCCAGATCTGAATGTAGGTTCTGAGGGAGGAACAGCATGTGTGTAAGTGCGCCATCTAGTCCCCACTCCTGGACACTTCGAGCAGAGTCTGGGAATCAATGTACGGAGGCTGCACCAACGATGCCTAAAGCAAAAATGGCGAGGGAAAGTGAGGAGCTAATTCAGCCCATTCCCTTCCTGGAGCAGGAGCCCCGGCTGTCTAAGCGCTTCCACTTTCGGCTGTAGACAAGTTCAGGGCTGGTTTGGGGATTTTTAGCCCTATTTTTCCCTGTGTGTTTGTGTTGGACGCTAAGGCAGGAAGGGCCTGATTCAGCGAGATGGCAAAGGACGTAGCTACCCTTGGATATTCTTCACTCTTGGGCAGGCACCTCTCTCAGGTGCTAGCAATGGTGGAAATGCTGACAAGGTTTGAGGACAGAGTGGAATCAATGCCTGTACCTGGACTAGACTAACCCTCCCACCATTGCTAACGCAGGTGAAGCTGCACTGGTGATGAGTTATGGCTACAAAGATTCCTGGCCTACACAAAGCTAGAGGGTAAAATGGGGGTTACAAATACTTTGAGTTGATTTCTTTTTTGTGTCTGTAACTAAAACCTGTACAGTAGGGGAAACAGCAGCACTTAAAACTATGGCTCTGCAAAAAGCATTATCCATTGACACAAAAAGCAGCAAGTTAACAGAATGAAGAGTACTTAGTGGTGTGGTGACTTGCCAAAATCTGAGCCATTAAATGTTTGAGATCCATTTGATGGAGACAGGGAGAGTTTCCCAAAGAGCTTCACAATTGCGGTTTGCTACAATCACTTTATTTCATGGCTCCAGGGAACAATCCACTCATGAACTGCAAGTGTTTGGGTGGAAAAAAACGTTTTGCAAGCTCTGAAGAGATGCGATTGTGCCCTGGGCATGGGGAATGGAATGCACACTATTTCAAGGTCAGGCAATCTAAAACAAACAAGGGCAAAAGTTGCTCTGCGGTCATTGCAGAGGGCATTCAAACCAGTGTTCTGAAAAGATAAATATTAGCTTCTGTCCCTGGTGTTAATACTGTTTACTCTTCTACTGGTGATTAGTGGCATGTCGCAGCGTAAGAGGGTGGGGAGATGGAGGGTTAATGTGCACTCATTAGCACAGTTGAAGCTTGGTCCCGTCCAGCGGCTATGAAGAATGTGGCGTAAGCGCACACAAGGAGGATTTGGGGGTAGTATTTTCAAAAGTAGCTAAGCCCCATTTTCAAAGGTGACTTAGGTACCTCAGAAACGGCATCCCACTTACAGTGAGACTTGGGTTCCTAAGTTCTGCATACATTTTTGGAAGTTTTACCCTTGGTCTCAAAACCCTACCTGCCAAGCCTGACTCTTACAACCTTAAAGGGTTCAGCTGGAAGCGGAGATTTTAAAATATGGGCACCCTAAGCTTGGCCAGATGAGGACACATTGGCAATTTGCCAAGAGCCGCAGGGCTGCATCTTATTTGCCCAAAATGGAAAACTCTGCAGGTTTGTTCAGCTTTACAGTTTGGAGCAGTGTCCCATGGACACTGCAGGTCCCAGATCTGAGCAGTGCCATCACTGGAGACTTCTGACGCCAAGATACAACGTTCAGCATTGACTGAAGGCAAGTCTTCTTTGTCAAGCTAGAGCATGGCATGCTGGGGCCTGCAGTGTCCGCGGGCCATGCCTCCATAATGAAGATGAGAATGACCATGGGTGGCACTGTATAGCTCCTTGGGCCACACTTTGGCTACCCAGAATGTGTAGACTCCTAGCCGCTGGAAGCACAGGGCGTTCTTTAATGTGTACTATGTTTGGCTGTTTTCTAAGGCCAAGTAGACAAGGGAATCTTGGCACATGCCCTGGACAAGCCACTGTTGTACCCAACTTCCCATTGCCATTAGAACCCTTCTGTTTTACAGCACTGAGACCAGTGGAGTTTACAAGGGCTCTAGGAATATTATGGGGAATTAAATGGCTTTAGCAGCAACTCCCTCACCTCTATACCTGCCTGCTGCCCACCCGGCAGTTATTTGCCTCTTTCTTGGAAGGACAATATCCGTAAAAGCTGAGAGAGAGCCTGTTCTTGTCAAGTTCCTGCCCACCAGAACTGGGGAAAATCCATGGAACTTAATAAGGAGGATCATCTGCACCAGTTGCTTAGCAGAAAAAGTAGCTACACAAAAACTACTCTGCAAGTATTAGCAAGGACTGTTAGTGTTTTCGGCTGGAGGAAGAACCCCAGTACGTACTTTGGCTGGGGAGAGAAGTGACGTTTCAGAGTTGATATTGGACCACCTCTCACATGTCGGAGCAGACTGTTTCGGGACCTACTGCTATGGCTAGAAATCTAAATGACTACAGATACCCAAGTTGTTATCAAACTCACTTCAAGGCATCAGAGTTGGATGTTTACTGCAGGTCTCGGTCCAAAAGCTGCACAGATGAAATGAGACCACTTCCCCAGTCACTCAGCAGGGATGAGGGAGGGTGCAGTGTCTTAGCACTCACTATGCAGGTTAGTTTGGTTTGCATGCTGGTACACCCTAAGCAAAGGAGTTTAGTGCTCAGAGTTTCTGGATAACCTATTGCTCAAACAGCCTGCAGAATTTCAGAAGCTGTCAGGTTATTTTACAAAGTTATTCATTTGCCTGTTAGTGTCAGGTAGAGTAATTGCCTGGCGTAAACAGGCACCCATAAAGGAAAAGTTGAAACCTTCACCATAAATCAACACCTGCAGCTTGGGACGAGGTTGATTTGTTGGGTTTTTTAGATCAGCTTTAGGGCACCATAGGGTGAGCCTCTCCAGCAGCACAAGGGGAAAGGCCAACAGATGGGATGTTACCTCTGCACAGCTTCCTGATCCGGCTCCCCATCGGAGCTCTCCTCATCCACAGGGGTAACTGCTGGCACTGCCTGAGGAGAGAGGAAAGGGGAACCATGGGCTCCAGAAGGTGGCTTATTCAACACTATCTTGGGCTGCAGAAACCTGACCTTCTAGAAGAACAATTAAGGACCAGACATTTGGGGGCACTCAGAATCCTCCTCCAAAACACACCCTCACCATCTCACCCTTACACAGTGCAACCTATATAGGGGCGGCTTCTTTTGGTGCTAGCAGGAAATTCAGTAATACACATACCTCCAGGGGGAAGCACTGCCCACATTAACACCCCGGAGATTAATACTGGTAGATTTTCCTTTCTCTGATAAATAAAGCAAGAGAGTGGCAAAGAAACCTTAGCGAGAGAGTTACAAACATCATGCTCTTCTCAGCACTTCTGAAGAGAAATATTTAAATTGCTACTAATAAATGAGAAATAAAAGGCCCGTCAGCAGGTCACACTCCTCACAGCAGCAAGACGCCTGGCCTCTAGTGCTAGCAAGTTTGTGCAGGTCATTAATGGAAGGAGGAAGATACTCAACTGGGCAGATTCCAGCTGACAACCCCAGGAAGATCCCAAGACAACAAAAAGGAACAAAGATTAGAAACCTAGACAGTGAACAGAACATTAATCTTGGAAACATACAGCTACTCCCCAGACACAGACACTTCCAGTGGGAAGCAGACAATCAAATGGGGGGCTGGCTTGAGGAACACATGTGCCCCCAATGGTCAGCACTGCTCAGATAGGGGCTAAAGCCAGAAAGCCAGGCATGCCAATTCTGAACATAGGTCTCCCTGGCAGCAGTGTCACGAAGGAGGAGACCAAAAGCCAGATGCTAGGCAAGCAGCAGCGTCCAAGGATCTTGTGAGATAGGGAAGGGTTGCCAGGAAAGGAGAGGTGCTTGTGATGCATGTGGTAACTGAAGGGCCAAAGTAGTTTAAGTTCCAGGACCACAGGCATCGTGGGAGAGGGAGGCTACCAGCCCTTCTCTACGCTGCACCGAGGAGATGACACCAGTGACAGCATGGCCAGGAATTTGCTGATACTGGCAGTGAAGCCACCATCTGTTTTAAAAGGTTACTTTGAATCCCGCTTCAGCTTTGCCTCTGGAGAGCAGGTGGGTAGAGAGGGCCAAGGAAAAGGGTGAGAAAACGCTCCCAAAACAGAACATTATTGTAGGATGAACGTCCCGAGGGAAGGAAAGCTGAAGCAAATGGCAGGTGGCGAGTCCCTGCCAATGCTGGGAAACTGGCATTTCATTCCCTGTCCGCCTCTGCGGTTCTTTTGCACACGCCACTCCAAACCCCAGCTTTCACTGCCAGTTCTGCCAGCAAGAGGACGTGTTTGTAAACATGCCACCAACTCTGTTCTTCCTTTGCTACTTACTGGAGTCATAGTGACGAGCGGGGAAGGGCCTCGAGGACGCTTCAGCAGTTGTTGTGCGTGCAGCTGGATGTTGGCTCCACCGTCTGAAGCCCGCCGCCCTAGAGGGCCCATTCCATTCAACAACTGTAGAGTGGGGGGCTGCAGCAAGGACTGCTCCTAGGAAGAACACAGGGGACTTATCACCGAATATTCCTCCTCCTCTAGTGCCTCCTGGAGGATCTTAGAGCACTGTATAAATACCAAGGGAACAGCCTAACTGGCCTTGGGTGAGGCGAAGGATCTTCAACACCTTACTCCTGGGGAAACTGAAGCAGAGTGGTGGAATGACCTGCCCGAACTCTCTCCGTCAGTGGCAGAGCTGGGAGTAGAACCCAGATCTTCCAACTTACAGCCCTGAGCTTCAGCCATAAGGCAGGCTGGGCCTCTGGGTTTCACACGCTTGGAAACCAAGGACCCCGGTCTGATTTGCTACTAAGATCACTGATCTCCCCCGCCCCATCAAACAAGTTTCTGAATTTCAAATTGTGGGGTGTTTGTTTTTACTCAGAACTACAAGAGGGACAATCCCAGGCGGTAAGCGACATCAAATAGAACTAAGGTCCAGCCTCAGCAATCAAATCGATCATTAAACCTATGGAGCAGACTCGGGGATTCTCCAAGAGCTGCAGCCTGTATCTCCACGTAGCACTGGCTCCAGTTGTGGGGAACATACACAGCGGATGGTACCTTGTACTCCAGCTGTCCAGTCGGCTGCAGGTTCTGCATAGGCAGCATATTGTGCATGAAGTTCATGTTTGGAGCCACCTGCAGGAACGGAGCCTGGGGAGTGACACGAGGGAAGCCTGGCAGGAGCTTCTGGAGATCTTCCATCACTTCCGTGCTGAGCAATCACATTCAGAAACATAGGACTTAGAAATAACCCAAGCAAACCAATCTACATGCTTGCTACTGTCAGCTATACTTCTCACTGGCTTTCACTCTGGATTTCTCCGGCTCAGGAGTGGGGCCTGGACCTAAGTGTAGCAAGTTCTTCATTTTTAATGTGCCCTTAAGGTTCTCAGAATTGGGATTTTCCAGGTCTAACCATTCATGCAAAATACAATTGCACTTGGCATCATGACACTTAGTCTCTAGACACTAAGATATTAAAAATAAAGTAGCTCATAGCTTTCCGACCTCCTTTGCCTCTCTGGCCAACATGGCCCCCAATTAAACAAAGCCAGCCAGAAATAGCAACTGATTCATTGAGGTAAAGAGGAAATCGTGTCCCTGCCAGAGAGGCCTGCCACACAGGCCACTGGGAAAGTGGATTTTTCAAGTGAAAAGACATGGATTTCTGCCATTCAAGTGGCACCCGATTCCCTTCCCCACCCAGCCAAGATCATGCTTTCGAGCAAGAATCCCACCCTGCCATCCCATTCACCACAGAGCTAGATATGACGGGAGCAGGAAAGCAAAGGGATTTCGCTCCTAAATATTGAAGGGTGGGGTTTTGACGTGTTTTTCCCATATGAATCCATCATTTTAATAGATTATATAAAACCTCTGACCTTTCAACAGGAGCAACCCAAAGGTGTAAGAGCTTCTTACAACCTCCAAATCAAAACACTATCCCATACTCAGGTGCCTCCAAGAGGCCATGGAAATCCAGAGGAACATCATCCATGGATTCATAGAGAATGCCGTTGGGGTGGAGAGGGACCCTTAAAAAGGCAGGAGCGGGTCCCTCTGCTCCTGCTCAGGAGAAAGAGCTGGATACTAACCGTGGGTCTGCGACTCCAACAGTGTGCCTTCTCATTGAGAGATAACGGACCAGGGCTTCAGGGGATGGCTCTTCCCCTTCATCACTGTCCAAGTTCATTGTTCCATCAGTCTGGGGTGGGGAAAAATACAAGAGATTTTGAAATCAGGTGCCATAAGCCCAGCGTGTCATGAAGAAAGGGCGCTCACAGGAGTCAGCAATGGAAAGCAACTTGCCTCTATGATCTGGTTCTCAGGGTTGATGAGCTGGACTTGTGGCACATTGATACTCACGGGGTTGCCTGCCTGTTCCGCCTGCAAAGCAGAAGGAATCAAAACAATAAGCAACTGGGGGGTTTCTTTTCCCTTTTAAAATCTGCAGCCACGTTCTTTGGGTTGTGACGCTTCCTACTGGTCAGCCACTAACAGCCCAGGTAGCACAGCGCTCTTCAGGGGGGATCGCCTTCTTCCGAACACATTAGCCACTTGCAGAAGGGATCCCAACTCCAGGTTCAACTACATCTTCCTCCACCTCTCCCACCCATGCTCCCTTCCAGACTCCTGCTATTGAAACTCAGATGCATTCCCAGATGCTGCACAGCAGATACTGGAGCATTTTCATGAAAAGCAAAACAGGGTTAGGCTCCAGCAGCACGTTGGCCAGAAAATTGCAAACCCCAAGAGAACAGTAACATGGACACACATGAAAACTTACCACGCAGGCAAAGAATCTTCTCCTCTCTCCTTACCAGGGTGAGGATGGTCATGAAGGAACTCAAGTTATTTTACTTACCCAGCTAAACAAACAAGCTCTGACCAGGTTGAGCTTTGCAAGGCTGGGGGAAGTTACGACTAAACCTGCAGTGATGAAATGACCCCATCTATCTGAGACCCACCTGGATGTTAGCTGGTGTGGGGAAGGTCATGGTCCGTGGCATACTGGGAGGTGCTGTAATGCGCAGATTCTTGTGTCTCTTTAATCGGTCACAGAGCAGGCTATAGATTGCACTGTAGTGATCATAGGCATCCGTCCTTAGTGACTAGCAAGGGAAGGATAAGAAGAAATCCATTTTTTTTTCTAGTAATGAAAATAAATCCCCTTCCTCTCCAGACCCCCTCTGCAGAAGAAAGTGTTAATTGGCAGGTGTGATCAGCCACCAACATGACATTTACCAGCTGCAGGCGACAGCCCGATAACAGAGGCACTTGCAAGCTGGTTCGAGTTACCTGTAGCGTGCGCTCTTTGTCCAGCCCCATCTCCACCATTGCTAAGAGCACGTCTTCGTTCAGTGGTTCCATCTGTCTTTCAATCTTGAGGTGCTGACATTCTGCTATTAACTACAAGGGCACAGAAAGACTGTCAGTGCTCAGCACCCCAAGGGCAGCAAACGTTCACTAGGTGGAACACGCCATAAACCACCAGTGCCACAAGCCTACAGCTGGAGGGCCCGCGACCCATGCTGCAGCTCGACACGGTATCTGAACACTGAGGGTACAGTGGCCTGCCTGGACAAAGCAGGAGCAGAAACAGCATCTCACTTCACACTAGCATGAGATCTTGGGGGCCAGCTATGGCCCATAGCCAATGCAACTGGAAACCAGGATTCCAGGTATGGTATCAGCAGGACAATCAAAGAAACCCAATAGCCTAGAGATACAGAGACTAAAAGAATGATGATGAATGATCTAGAGTCCAAGAGAGGAGAGGGCACTAAGACAAGGACGACAGCGAGTCCTTGCGGGGGGAAAGAAATAACAGCATACTTGCACTTGGGAATTGTGAACTCTTAACACAGGACATTAATTTGGTTTTGAGCCACTCTAATGGTCTCCAATGTGCACACACGGCCAGTACTGTGCATACAGGGCCAGTACTCAGCCTTCCTCCCTAAAGCCCGCATACTGGATTCCCCACACCCTTTCACCATGTAGACACACCAGAGCCTTTCTGCCTGCTCACCCTGTCAAACTCTGCATCAGCTTCCCCGAGCTTCATCCACTTGTGTTTGCAAATCTGTTCCATTGACAGGCGCTTACTTGGGTCCAGCACCAGCATGTGGCGGATCAAGTGCTCACATTCTACAAGAGAGCAACAAGAAAATGAGTATTTCAGTAGCAAAGGGCAACACCTCCCGAGGGACTCAGCTTTGCATTGTGTCAGGAACAAGGGTATTTCTTCAAAGTAACGGACAACAACACTACTCTGTCTACAGGGTCATTGACGAACAGCAAATATACACATGCCTTGTGTCAGGCCTGATTCAGTCTTGGACACAAGTGTGGGATTAAATTCCAGACATTTGATGTCTGAGTTTAGCATCTACAAGGACTAGGCACATGCTCCATGCAAAGCAAAATTAAAACAAGATCTCCAGCTCAGCAGAGTTAAAGGGACCCCATGCGGCACTGTGCCACAATAGCCCTCAGTCCTCAGCTGACCAGAAGTTAGTAACTGCGGGAGGTTTTGCAAGGCACAAGGGCAGAAAGACCCCAACTCCCAAAGGACATCAATGGCTTCTACCACTCAAGAGCATGGGTTTTCTTTTCCTTATAGCGACGTGCAAGACAATGTTGGTGCAGACCCTGCGTTCGTACAGCAAAAATCAACTTTTGAAGTCTATGGTAACATTTTTATTGGATTTAGGTTTTGCAGAAGCTTGCTTTGAAAGCATTGATATTTGGGGCCAAATCTGTCTGTCTGTATATCTTTGGACCAGAAGAGCTCTGTGTAAGCGCAAAAGCTTGTCTCTCTCACTAACAGTCGGTCCAATAAAAGACATTATCTCACCACCTCCAATATCCTGAGACCAGACAACTAGACCACCACTGTATATATACCTTTAATTCAGTATACTTCTCCCCTATAAACCAGCCAACACTGAAGTCCAGTTTTTGAATGAAATATGAACTCCCTCTTTCATTCAACAAGCAACCATCAGAATCAACCCTGTGATGTTTGTTACAGCCTGTAGGTGGCCCTCGTCTACTCTCCACATACTTGTTTACTCTGGCAATGCAATACAGCCCATATTTCAGGGTTGAAGGGCAAACCACAATCACCATCTAACAGGCTGCCAAGGCAGGATTACCAAATGCAGACTTAATGCAGGAAAACACATTTCCCCAACTTCCTTACAATAACAAGCACCACCACCACACCTGACTTAAGCTTACACCATGTAAACTGATGACAAGTGCAACCTGAAGCCAGAAAAAGTGTCTTATTTTCAAATTAAATTTTCCATTAAAGCATTCTATAAAATATGAGCTGGCGTCTCCCCCAATAAAGATGGAGCCTTGTCTGCAGTTAACAAATTATACATTTTCGTGAACATTATTTTTCCTATTTACAACACAAGAATCTCTAAAAAAGAACGCAAAAAGAAAAGGAGTACTTGTGGCACCTTAGAGACTAACCAATTTATTTGAGCATAAGCTTTCATGAGCTACAGCTCACTACATCCGATGAAGTGAGCTGTAGCTCACGAAAGCTTATGCTCAAATAAATTGGTTAGTCTCTAAGGTGCCACAAGTACTCCTTTTCTTTTTGCGAATACAGACTAACACGGCTGTTACGCTAAAAAAGAACGAACACAGCATAAAATTAAGATGCAAATTCACAGGCAGATGTTTTTTAAAAAACTATCACAACTGGTTCAATAAATTAAGCAGCAATTTTGATGTAAAGGAATAAAACGCAAATTGTTCCTTTCACATCAGATCTAGCCATAAACTGCTTAATTTTTAAATACTGCATCTTTCTTATCGCAGCCATTAAAAATGCCCAACCACCACACTGAATTCCCCGTGTGGAGCCTCTGCCAACTGCAGCAGCTACTGCTCACACCACTTATCTAGCTCGCACATTATGCCGGCTGAGTCTTCAGAGCAAGAAAAACCTCAACATATTTCAGTGAAAGAAGATACACAGAGATCATTTTCAATGGAGAATGCAAGGCACCAGCCCTTCGACAGCAGAAGTATTAAGTTATGAATGGATCCTGGGGTGGAGGGGGGAAAGGGTGTTACTGTGTCTCCTCTCTAAGTGAAAAGCATTGTGGCTGTCCCAGAGGTTGGACAGATCTGGGAGTGCTTTAGATGCACTACACATTTTAGTACAACATTTCTGCCTCAGGGCAAGTATTAGATTTCTTTCAGTGAAGTCCCAAGGACTCAGGATGGAAGCATAGCAGTTAACAGCTAAGCCAAGTGACTGCACATCACAGGGCATGTACAGGGCAAGGAGCGATCAGCACATCAGGAGATAAGGTGGTTTTCATGTGGCTGATGCATGCCAGTTGTCACATGGTACCCCAAAGCAGTTTGCCTATGGGTCTGCGAATCCAGAGATATGGGTCTGTTCCTAAGTCTGCTACTGACTCTGCCTAGGCAAGTCACTAGATTCATAGATTCATAGACATTTAGGTCAGAAGGGACCATTATGATCATCTAGTCTGACCTCCTGCACAACGCAGGCCACTTTTTACAGCTTTAGTGGGTTTAAAGAGAATTTTTATCGGAATGGGGCTTTGTTGGAGTTTAACAGAGACACAAACAGCCATTCCATAGACATGAAACTAATGAGACTGAAGAGCAACCAAGGGCAGCACAGTCGTCACTGCCGTACGCATTACAAGGCCTTGCAAATTCAGCCATCATAGGAATGTTCCAACGAGAACTCCTAGGACTCCTAAAGCAAGGCACTGAGGAGGGACAGAGGGTGAATTAACTCTCTTTAAACCCTTCATTGTTGTCCAACTAACAGGAGACAGCTGGTGTGGCTGAACTGTCGCTTCAAGTGTTGCAGGCTGAGGGCAGAGAATGTCATGAATTCTTCATGGTCACATGAAGTTGCACAGTGCTTAGCAAAAGCGCAAGGCACTTGTTAACCAGGAGGCTCAGAAGGGATCTGTTGGAAAGTCAGAAACCAGGGCAGTTTAAGCACCTGTAAAGCAATACTAGCTACACACAGCTCTTCAGCCACTTCTGTTCTCAGACTCATGGAGCTGCTGAACATGCCCTTTCAAATGGCTCAGGCCACCCCTCCAGGCATTCCCGCCCTCCCTCTTTCCGCAATGTGTCACTCATGAGCTAAGACTTCAAAGAGGGCCTCAGTCTGGAGAAAGCCCAGAAGGAAGAGGAAATAAAGCCTCTATGAAATCTCTAGAGCATCTGCTTCTGGCAAAGGGGATTATTTTTCATGAAACAAAAATGCTGAAACAACATTAAGGCTCTAACTTAAATCAACCAGACCAAGGAACTGTAGTTAAGGGTGCCACCCTGTACCTTCCTCACCCAGCTGTGCACTGCAAAGATCTCAGACCATCAGATGCTCCTACATCTGACATAAAGGTGGCTTTGCACCTTCTTTTATGCCACTCCCTATGCAAGAGCCAAGGTTTTGTCTCCAAATCCACATCTTTGGTGAACCCTCCCTACAGAGGTCCCTTGACTAACTAGCTCTCCATGGCTTCTTGCCTTGGCAGTGTTATCCCATGCATCATTCCCGGATTAGACTAATTTCCCTGCTTTCCCTTGTTTTTGTGACATACCATGTAAGTGGGCCAAAAGGAATAACTGAAGAAGTCACTGATTAGTACATGCCAAAGAATCAAGGGCCGGTGGGGTGTGGCGGGGTGGGAGGGCAGGGGGATATAACTGACAGTGACGTTTAGAATTCACTGGCTTATCTTTGGTTTGGTGGCAGTTAAGCTCCGGATACTCAAAGCTTCAGGTTGGGAAGCCTCAGATGTAGCCGGCAAGCTAAACTGTATGGGACACAGAGATTAGGCAGGCTTCTCAGGACTCCCCATCCTGCAGAGATAGTGCACCAGAACAGGGAGAAGGGGTTTTTTGTTTAAGAGAATTAAAGGGTCCAAACGAGAAAGCCATTCACATAGAGCTACGGTCAATGGCTTCCCTGTCTCCAGCCACAGGCTCTTCAGAGCACAACTCCAGTGTATTATGGCTTAAGAGCGTAGCAGAAAACTGCTCTAGGAAACCTATCTAAACAAAGGAAGGTACCACAATCATCTGTGGCTGTTGGGCTAACCCAAGGACTCTGACTTCCCAAAGGGGTTGCTGTGCTCCTGTATTATGCCACAGTTACTTTGGATCTGACAGCTGCTATTTTGACATTGGAAAGGTGCAAGCCATGCCACTTTGCAAAGCTGACTTGGGAGATCACAATATACAAGGAGACAAGTATTAAATGCTATGCCAATTAATGTCCCTCATCATCTAGCCTGAAGCCCTGACAGGAATTGAACTGGGCCCAGCACATCGAAGATGGGCCTTTTGGCTGGCTTCTGTTTCAGTCTCTAACGCGCAGCTCTGATCTTGATTAATTGAACTCAGGGCTGAGTGGTGTCTCCACACATAGAATCATAGAATATCAGGGTTGGAAGGGACCTCAGGAGGTCATCTAGTCCAACCCCCTGCTCAAAGCAGGACCGACCCCAACTAAATTATCCCAGCCAGGGCTTTGTCAAGCTGGGCCTTAGCAATTTTAGCATGCAAATTTAGCAGTAGCTCTGCATGCTGCATTCCCCAAACACATTACAAACTATGCTACTTGCAGTCCCAGTGATAAAATGCTTATGTTGTGTTGCTTGTAATTAAGTCACAACAAGTCTAATCAATAATGATTCAGCAATACTGTCAACAGAAGATCTCTATTCTCTCTGGCAGCGCAATTATTCACTGAAAATTAATTTTCCTTTAGTTAAACACATGCCCTTTAATGTTGCAACTACAAGGTGGTGATCTGCTCTTAGAGGCTGAGTACAGTACCATGCTGAGCATTCGCCATCAGATTATTTGTGCACTCACACAAGTACACCAAGAAGGCAGATCTGAGACAGGCACAGTGCACGCAGGAACTGGGAAAGCTTCCCCCCGACAACTCTGCCAATCCACTTTGATCATGCACTAAAGCAGCCCCTGCTGGGTTTATTCCTACACACACACACTGACCTGTAGCCCAGCCCAGGCTGTCCCTCCTCCAGTGTACCTTCCACCTCCCCCAGCCCTGGCCTACAGCTGGTCTGCTGTTCCTGAGCTTCTCTCCTAAATTCTGACACTGCTCCTTAGTCTGGATTTGCAGCACCTGCTGCTATTCCAGGCTTAAACCTCTTATATGCAGTCACTGTGAATTGTGCCTAGCAATGAGATGTTTTGGAAAAATGGGGAACTCTGATGAGATCAGCAAACCTCCCTCAACTGGAACCTAAGTCAGGGTTTGGACCCAGGTCTCCAGAAGTGATAGACTACATCATTTAGGGATTGTGTTGCTAAAATCAGCCCAACCAAAAAGCAGAAATTAAATTCCACTCTTCCTCCTTGAGAGCAAAGGAATCTGAAATCACGTCCTATTCCCCCAGTCCAGCCCCGTTTTTAGGCAGATATGCTGATGGGAACTGTCTAGCACAAGTGGCCATGAAAGCACCCTTAGCACGAGTGCAGCTTATAACTAATGTTGGTTTCAATAAACTCCAAAAAGTCTAAAGCTAAGTGAAACATTCAGATTGACGTGAAGGGGCTTTGGTAACGTGCCTTCCCACAGCACACATGCAAAAATGGATGCTGCTTTCCTGGAAACTGAAGTGGTTATGTAAATCTAGTGACCTGTATAAAGCCTTCCTCCATATTCCCGAATGAGAGAGGCTAGGGAATTGCATCATCATCATCATCTTCTGAAGAGCTAGGACCACAGTGAAGTTATCTATCCACCTACGCTACCATGGCAAAGAATCATGAAGCAACAGACTAGAAAGAGCAACATGCTTATTAGTCTCCTCAATTTTACACCCTACAGCAGCATTTCAGCATGGCTGCACAAGCACACAAAGCCTCAGCAGTGCCTGAGCATTAGCTAAGGAACATGTAAGTTACAGGATGCTGAACACTTCACTTTATGTCCCCTTGTTCTTTTCACTACTGAAGTCAAACAGTTTTCTATGCTGCTCTTAAGTACAAGCTGCCTACAATTTAGGGCAGACATGTTTGCGCTAATCTCCTCCACAACTCTGACTGTGCAGTCCTGGCTTCCACGTAAGCAGCAACTGCCAATGGTGCCAAACTGTACAGGGAAGATGTGAGATAAGCAAATATGTACACAGGATTAGGATACGGCCTTTCAACTCATCTTTCAACTCCAGATTCCCAAAGATGAGAGCCTGTTGAAGTAACTCACCCACTTGGCCTTCAAAGTATTTTGTGCATGCATGTAAGAGAAGGATTGAGGGTGTGCAGGAAGTATGCATTTCTTTTCCTTTGTCTCTCCCCAATGTATCCAAATGACTCCTCTGGTACTTGAAAAGGAACCAGTGTATTTGAGACAATTAGTCATGAATGAGAACTAGCATGCCCTGCCAAGATGAAAAAACTGATGGAAACAGCATAGCACTTCAGTATTTTTATGTCTTGTCTGGTACCGTGGGAAGATCAGGAATGACCTCAAGATGACAGGCATTAAAAACAAAATATTTAAAATGCACTCAGAGCAACTAACATTAAGAATTTGCAGCAAACAGAAATGTGGTAATCTGCAAACCAGTCTCCTGAGGGCGTCTTTGAGAAGGAACATTCAACCCTAAATTAACACACTAAACACCACAGCTTTGTTAAGGAAGCACTGCTTATTAATAATGAAAGCTCATGTCTGTGTCATCTGTGTACTGTACAAGTGTCATTTACAGGACTGATGTATGCAAAAGGCTCATTTAGACACTATCTTGCAGACTTGCAAAGACAACAAGCCACTCTGGACATACTCCAGCAGAAGCATGACACTCCCCGAGCTTTCACAATGCCAGGGATATTTCAGCTCTTGAGAACCAGGTCACTAGTGGTCACTGAAATGCAGTGAGAAAGAGAACCAAATGAGGCCAGTCCTGAGACAGATGGGAGTTATGCACAAGAATGTGCTACACTAGCAGCAGCCCTTGAAGAAGGCGGCATAGAGCAAGCAGGATATTGTAGTTTCACACAGCTAATGTGCATGTGTGGAGAGAAAGCTGGGGGGAAAGGAGGAGGAGAAAAGAAAACACTATCTGCAAACTCCTGCTCAGCACTTCAGTCCCATCTACCTAGTGAAGAAATGGATTTTTAAAAAAATCCCTGCAGCCTCCCACCACTTGTCAAAGGAAGTGAAGATCAATTTACGGATATCTCCTGGTTTCCAATAGCTATACTGGTACGTACATAAAGTCAGCAACATATTTAAATTAGATCTAACTGACTTTTAAAGGTTAAATGTTTGAGCACAAAGAAACAGACTGGAGCCCTTTTACACATTCACAGGTGAGGCTCTTCGAGGAATGAAATGCAGGTTGGCTTTATGGCGATGTGGCTCTGTACTAGCCCTATACTATGTTTAACTACTAACCTATTGTAAAGGAACGAGAATAGAAAGAAATCAAGCTTGCTCAGTAACTAGCCGTCAGAAAAGCAGGTCTCTCTCTACTCACAGAGCTGTAGACAAGGAGATCCAACACACAGCCATTTTCAGAGAGAACTTGGTTTTATTTTAAATGGAATCAAGCTAATCTTTCAGGAGAATTTCTTTTTGTTGAGCCTAGAACATGCTCCATTCCAGCAGCCCATGTATCTGTGTCCAATAAGTAGACATGTACTCCAGGGGGTTCGCACAGAAAATGAAGACAAATTCAGGATTATTAACAGAATTTACCAGAGGGCCTGCAAAACTCTCCTGTCTTAGGGAGAAATGGTAAAACGTTCCAGATTCCTAGGGCCTGGTGTGTTTTCAGACTTTCCACCTTACAAGAGCTACTAAAAACCTGCCCTCACTAATATTTTAGTCATGTATTGACAGCAGTCTATGATATGCAAGGTTAGATAGATGGGAGCTGAAATTTTCAAAAGAAAATGGATTTAGAAGTTCTCTGGAATTCAGAAATCCACACAGCTTACACGTTAGATATTAGTGCTCACCCCATACAGCTACTAGATGGGTAGAAATGTCCTTTATCTGAAGATACAAACAAAATAAATAAATTCAGCCAGCTGGTATTGAAGCTGAACTGTTCCAAAGACACTCAGAGCAGGAAGCCTCAGATAGTGCCTGCGAACAAACAGTTTCAGAAACCTCAGTGCAAACAAATCTGGCCTTACCTGTGGACATAAAAAATGGAATGCGAAATTTTCCACTAAGCACCCTTGCCCGCAGATTCTGCAGAGTACTCCCATCGAACGGCAGAGCACCACAGACCAGCACATACAGGACCACACCAAGACTCTGTGTTAAAAACAAAGATTTGACACAGATTAGCAACGTCAAAGGGGACATGAGAGGCTCTGCAAACTGCAGAGAACAGCAGCAAGTGCAGCTTTTGGAAGAATGCAAACACAATTAGGATACTGTCATGGTTTAGCAGCCCCCAACTAATCCCAGCTCAACCTCCCAAAGACATCTGTTGAAATGATAAGCCTGAGATAGGCCTGCTCTTAGGCCTCAAAAACAAAGGGTGCAACAATCCTAAAATCCCAGCCCTCCATCACCACAAAGGGAGACTCTGGGTAACCATCATCCCCAGTGTAAATCCACTTGGTTCAATAGAGTTACACAGTTTGTTAAATTCAGTTGTGGCTCTGTGGCGACTGTACGTCCACACAGAACATGCAGAGCTTAACTCATGCCGTGCTTCTCGCCCACCCTCCTGGACCCCTTCTTAAAGCACACAGATGATCCGGCCAGGAAAATGGAGGGATGGCAGGAATCGCACAGCCACACCAGAATGGCAACAAACCTCATGCCCAGTTTCGAACTAGGATTGTAAAACTGCTATAGCCGTGCTTTTGCAGAGCTGTTACCAAACAGCTAATGCCTGTAAGGGAGACTGTTTCAAACTACTAATTGATGTGGGATGGGCAGGCAGCTGCTAGCATTCTTCTTGTGGGCCTTTTGCCTTCATTGTGCCCTTTTAAATGCTCTGTTCTGAGGGATATGATCTCTACTTGCTACAAATAACTACACCAGGTCAAACCAGGTAACAAGCAGAATAGCCAACTTCTCACTGGTACGTATTAAGAGAATCTAACTCTCTTAAGACCAAATTAAAACGTACATATATTTCTACACAACTCCTAAAATATTAAGTACAGTGCCTTATAACAAGAAGCATGCAATTTAATAGCTGGAATAAAGCTACATTTCTTTGAATAACACTATTTCCACAAATGGGTCCTTCCTACAAGACGTGAATTCAGTGCTTTGGAAGCAAAGCCACATGTAAAAAGCAGCGATATGAGATCAAAGCAAAATACAGATATGTTCACCGCATACCCAAATGTCAACCTTTGGCCCATCATATTCCTTCCCTTCAAAGAGCTCGGGGGCTGCGTAGGGGGGACTCCCACACCAGGTTTTAAGCAGCTGGCCAGGTGTGAAGATGTTACTGAACCCAAAATCTGAAAGAACAATGAGAGACTCGATTAAAAGAGGAGTACATGACCCATTCCAACTGCTGTATGCATCGGATGGTGTTTGTGTAAGCAAACGGCTGAGAGACACAGTCCAGTGAAGTCACGTGCAATCCCACAATGGCTGACTGCCCCTTGGATCACGACAGGGAAAACGGGAGGGAGGAAGAGCTGCTGCTGATCTGTGCACTAAAGTGAACCCAACCAGCAAATCTGCAGCTTCTAATAGGGGGTACAGGGGACAAACGAACAATAGAGGCAGAATGCTGACAATAGCATATCTTTGCCTCATAAAATATACACACCATTTATTTAACCTCCTTAAAAATGCCAGGAACTTAGCACTATTAGGACTGTGTCAGAATCTGCAAATACAGCCATCTCGCTTATTATATACACAGTTCTTACAAAAAGTGTTTTTCTTCCATTTTATCAGATACACGTATCAGCTCTTGCAGGAGAGACATGTTCTAGCAATTAGACTTAGCATTAGGATTTCAATTTACATTCAGAAGACGCTACATGAAGATTTTTCATCGGTTTCTAGTCTCCACTCTCCCAGCTGTCAGTTTCAAAAATCTCACTCTCACGGTCAGAGCAGGTGTTACAGCTAGAGCTGTTGAAACCAAGATAAGCTGAAGATATAGAGCAAAGAGAATGGGAAAACTGGGTTTTTCATTTGCCAGAAAGTGCTTGATTCTCTTCTGGCAACCTGGAAGCCCCAGTTATAGGGCACGTCTTCACTGGCAACGTTAAAGTGCTGGCTGTGACAGCGTTTTAACGTGGCTTGTGTAGTCACGAGGGGAATAGCTCCCAGCGCTCGTGCACCATCTACCCTGGCACTTTACAGCACTGCAACCTGCAGCACTTAGGGGGTGTTTTTCCCCACCCCTGAGTGAGGAAGTTGCAGCGCTGTAAAGTGCCAGGGTAGGCAAGCCCATAGAGGACAGTTCTCCAAACTAATCCAGCCATTCAGCAACAGCAAACAGTAAACCCGGAGACTGAAGTTAAGAGAAAAGTCTTGGTAACCAAACGGCAAGCTGTGGCCAGCCATCCAACCATTCAAACAGCATTTGCGCTCTGGGGTGATGACGGCATTCCACATTGATTCCTTTGCCACCTCCAGTGTGCCGTCCAAATCCCAGAGGTGGTTTCTGCATGTGTCTGCACGTGTGTGTAGAAAGGGGTGGAATTTGGGAGACAAAGGTCTGCATCTCATACATACAACACTGTTTCAGCTCAATGGATATTAAGGGTTCCCCTCCCCCATTGCATCAGCAAAAAGAGCTTCGCCCAGAACATGGCATCATTAACCATTTCTTCCCTTTTTCGCTCTCCAGCCAAGGAAAAAAAAACGAAGTAGCAAGATGCAGGAGTACTATCCAAGGGGCCACACAGCCAAGATTATTTGCAAATTGCTTTGCCTTTGGATGTTTATGCTAATAATGCCCCAGTATGAGCACAAATGACGTCAATGCACACCAACCACGGCCCACATCAGTAACACACAGTTTTCATAGGATTTGCATGAGAAGCAAATCTCCACAAAGGCCTTTTGAGAGAGATGGTGTAAAAGTAGGGAAGCCAGTGAGGAAATAACCCATTTCACGAATTTGATGTGAACAAAACAAAAGCAGGGCACCAAGGTGCAAGAGCTAGAGTACAGCTGGTAAAAATAAAAATTTCTTATGAAGAATTTAATAAGACTAACCTTGACTCCCTAACTACAATGCATTGGGGGATAACATTAACGAAACACAGGCTCCAAGCTTTGTACTTCGAGCAGAATTAGTCTCAACCTAGCACTTTGCTAGGTTAAAATCTGCTCTCTAACAGACCAGTACAAATATGGAGAAATGGAAAAGAAATTGGCCTATGGTATTTATGGAAGTGGCAAGGTGTATTCAAGATGCAGAGATACCAAGTTTCAGAGTGGTAGCCGTGTTAGTCTGTATCAGCAAAAAGAACGAGGGGTATTTGTCGCATTTTAGAGACTAACACATTTATTTGGGCATAAGCTTTCGCGGCCTAAAACCCACTTCATCAGATGCATGCAGTGGAAAATACAGTAGAAAGATATATATACACAGAGAACATGAAAAAATGGGTGTTGCCATAACTAACGAGACTAATCAATTAAGGTGGGCTATTATCAGCAGGAGAAAAAAAAACTTTTGTAGTGATAATCAGGATGGCCCATTTCAAACAGTTGACAAGAAGGTGTGAGTAACAGTAGGGGAAAAAATTAGCATGGGGAAATAGTTTTTACTTTGTGGTAATGACCCATCAACTCCCAGTCTTTATTCAAGCCTAATTTAATGGTGTCCAGTTTGCAAATTAATTCCAGTTCTGCAGTTTCTCATTGGAGTCTGTTTTTGAAGTTATTTTGTTGAAGAATTGCCACTTAGGTCTGTAATTGAATGACCAGGGAGGTTGAAGTGTTCTCCAACTGGTTTTTGAATGTTATAATTCTTGATGTCTGATACCAAGATAGGAGCTCAATCCTTTACACAGTGAAGGTTTTTTCTTCTACTTTCATTTTGCAAAACTGTCATGAACATTTCCCAACCCCAGCACATAATCTACTTACCCATGCTTAAAAATCGTGATTGATAATGGGAAAAAAAAAGTTTTATTTGACTTGTTCATCAAAAAAGTTACTCCCCGTGGGCAAGCAGAATTATGCAACTCTGGCTTAAAACACTGAAAGCATTAGCATCTGGATAGACATACACAACTGCCGAGTGTATCAGACAAGACTTCCATATTTCAAAGAGGGAACTATGAGAAGAACCAACAATGGCAAGCAGCTATCTTAGGGACTCCCAGAGCTCCCATCGCCAGAGTATCTCAACCCTGCACAAAAAACCTACTTAACTTTGATGGTAACATGTTATTCCATACCCTGCAACTCAGTGCCAACCTTCCTCCCCATCCCAATCCCAATCCAAGTGTTTCCGCTTCTCCAGCGATCTTTGCATTTTTCCATGCTGACCCTTATTCAGAGAGCTCTCTACAGGATGTGGTCCATGGGACTACTACCCTCTTCTCTTTCAAATCCCTACAATGACATCTACAAAAATATTAGCCAGCTAACTGATGGGGGCTAGTCATGGTAGGGGATAGCTGACGATAGTTTACACTAACTTAGAAAGAAAGAATACATTCACTTTATCCTTGTCCCACCCTTCAGTAAACTGCTCGTCATCTTACAGAGAATAAAAACACCAGGGCTGTATTTCTTTTAATGGATGGGGCCTGGCACATTGTGGTTGCTACTGAAGTACACTGTGCATACCACACAAATAGTACAGTTCAAGACCAAGAACTGCTTCAAAAATCAGCAAACGGATTAATATAATAAACACAAATTAATTTCAAACCCATCACTTGCCAATTCCTTGGGTTTTGCACAATGTTGGGAACCAAATAAATTACTCTGGGTTGGCAAATACAACAACATTCAGCCCGAGGAGGCTGATTCACAGAAACAGCACACAGCTTGGAGTTTCTCTAGTCCACCTCTGAAAACCTTTGAAATGTGCTCTCATGCTTACAGTGGGACGCTTGGCAAGTCACTGAATTCTGACTGCCAGGCAAGCACTAAAGCCTACAAAACTAGGCTGCACCTTTAACAACAAACCCTGTGAAATCAAGTTTAAATGCAAGTTTTTCCTCAAATGAATAGGCATGTGCTGAAACCTTGGCAAGCTGGCTGACATTCTGAGCAAGCTGATATGGTTTGGTTTTTTATCCCTAGCATTCGGCAGGAAGTCAATGTGCGCCAAAGAGCTTTAGAGCATTCTTGGGAACCATTACCATATTAATAGTGAGCTCTTTGCAGCTTGATAATTGGGGGGGGGGGGGGGGCTGGTGTGGAGGGGAAGAAGAAGAGACAGATGACACACAGAGGTGTGAAACAGTAGGAAATGAAACAAGAAGACAGGCAACAAAACCACAGCTCCTGTCTCAAAGTGTTAAAGGCAGAACTTAAACAAGTTCCTCCCCACCCAGTTGTTAACATGAACAAGTCTATCATCTCCACCACGAGCTGCAGCCAACCTCAACGGCAAGTAACCAGAACTACAACCAAGTTCAAGCCGAGAATGTTTTGGGAAACCATCCTGGCTAGGCCTGTCCAAATGGCCGTGGGAACTCAGCTCTAACCCCTGGGGGCCGCTGACAATCCCAGCCTACATGCAGAACATGCACATTGCTATGTGGCGCATACAGGCTACTGGCAAGTATAAAAGACTCAGGCCACGTATGCGAGTGACAGGTGGGTGAGAACTCAATGACATGGAAAGGCTCAGACACAAACAATAGTATGAACATCTCAGAGAATCAGCTGTTTCAGTACTCCACCCAGTACTGATGGCAGATTTTAAATGCCGGCACCTCTCTGCTCACAGTCCATTTTTAATACATTTTTTTCCCCAAAGACATCTTAAATCAGAGCATCTCATTTGACAGAAGAAACACTTGTTGAATAACTTAGGTCTAGTAGGACGTTTAGGTGGCTTTAAATAGATTTGGTCCTAGTTGAACACCTAACCAGATATTGTAGAAACAGTGATCATAACTGTCACTTCTACCAAGGATATAGTCCCAGGCACATATGTAACTGGGGCTAAAAACACCACAAATACCTCTTTGCTTCAACAGCAGGATCAGGAAGCTCACGGTTGCAAGCCTTCGCTGCTACTCTTGAACCAAAATTATCAGTACAACAAACAGAAGAAATGACTCAGGACTCTGGAGTCAGACATGTAGGTAAGGCAGCCAGCTGGAGCCTAGGAGTTCATTTTGCATTGTGGCTGGGTTTCAGAGGGGGAAATAGCTCACTTTGAAGAGCTTCCTCTTTGCACAGTATTTCAGACCCCACCATGATCTGTGGTGAACTAGAATCAGATGGCTCTCTTTGATATGAAGTCCTGCTGAACAGCTGGAAATAGTTTTCCAGAACCCACCTGTGCTTAATGAACTGAGGTCAAATGTGGGGAGGAAACAGTCTTCTTAAAGCTGTGTGGAGCAAGGAAGGAATACCTGTGTGTGTGAGGATTTTAAAAGCAAAACTCTGTTTGTTAAACAAACATACTTACAGTCTATGAGCACTGCCACAGACTAAGGAAAAATACCTGTTTGCCTACAGATCCACCAACCAGAGCACAACCAGGAAGCTCGCTGTCCACAAACAGAAGGAAAGGGAAAACCCTTACAGAGCACTCTTACCACTGGTTAGGACTGAATGTAGCCACAGCAGCTGGGAGAAGGGGTCTTAGGAAAGCCATTTTTATTATCTGAATCAGCTAGCAGTTAACTAACCCAATGGCTGGCACAGCAGAGGAAGCTCTGCAATAGGCCAGGAGGAGGAACTCCGAGATGGATTAACTGTGATATTTTCTAGCTCCATTTCCACAGAGCACCAGAACTAGAACCAGAAGCAGACATAACATCTGTACAAATAACTGGCTTTTGCCTTCAGAAGATGGAAGAGGCTGAGGATGCATTCTTGTTAAGCGATGGCCTTACAGATGAGATCCTCTTCTGAAAGTGGCTCCCAGGAAGGCCCAGGGGTTTACCAAGTGTCGCAACCCCTGGATGAACTTTTTGACTGCAAGCAAAGAGAAGCACATTGCCAAAAACTTCTGACTCTCACCCTTTGAGAAGATACACTGCAGAAAAACCCTCCATGGGAAGAAGAAAGCTAGGCAGCAAGGCAGAAACAACATTTGTAGGCTTAAGAACATGCTTTCTGTTCACCTGCAAGTGAGAATAGCCACACTGCCAACTTCCAGTCATTGCTACCGCATTTTACTTAATGGCAGTTACTTAACAGTATTGCACTTACCAATCTGTAACCATAAAAAGAACACAAAGCCACATACAAAAGCCCATTACAGAATCAGTCGTAGAATCATAGGACTGGAAGGTACCTCGAGAGGTCATCTAGTCCAGTCCCCTGCACTCACGGCAGGACTAAGTATTATCTAAACAATCCCTGACAAGTGTTTGTCTAACCTGCTCTTAAAAATCTCCAAGAATGGAGATTCCACAACCTCCCTAGGCAATTTATTTCAGTGCTTAATCACCCTGACAGTTAGGAAGTTTTTCCTAATGTTCAACCTAAACCCCCGCCCCCTGCAATTTAAACCCATTGCTTCTTGTCCTATCCTCAGAGGTTAAGAAGAATAATTTTTCCTCCCTCCTCCTTGTGACAACCTTTTATGTACTTGAAAACTGTTATGTCCCCTCTCAGTCTTCTCTTCTCTAGACTAAAGAAACCCAATTTTTTCAGTCTTCCCTCATAGGTCATGTTTTCTAGACCTTTAATCATTTTTGTTGCTCTTCTCTGGACTTTCTCCAATTTGTCCACATCTTTTCTGAAATGTGGCGTCCAGAACTGGACACAATACCCCAGTTGAGGCCTACTCAGTGCAGAGTAGAGCGGAAGAATTACTTCTCTTGTCTACAACATTCCTGCTAATACATCCCAGAATGATGTTCGTTTTTTTGCAACAGCAATACACTGTTGACTCATTTTGCTTCTGCTCCACTATGACCCCCAGATCCCTTTCCACAGTACTCCCTCCTAGGCAGTCATTTCCCATTTTGTATGTGTGCAACTGATTGTTCCTTTCTCAGTGGAGTACTTTGCATTTGTCCTTATTGAATTTCATCCTGTTTACTTCAGACCATTTCTCCAGTTTGTCCAGATCATTTTGAATTATAATCCTATCCTCCAAAGCACTTGCAACACCTCCCAGCTTGGTAACGTCCACAAACTTTATAAGTGTACTCTCTATGCCATTATCTAAATCATTGATGAAGATAGTGAACAGAACTGGACCCAGAACTGACCCCTGTGGGACCCCACTCACGCCCTTCCAGCCTGACTGTGAACCACTGATAACTACTCTCTGGGAATGGTTTTCCAATCAGTTATGCACCCACCTTATAATAGCTCCATCTAGGTTGCATTTCCCTAGTTAGTTTATGAGAAGATCATGCGAGACAGTATCAAAAACTTTACTAAAGACAAGATATACCACATCTACCGCTTCCCCCTATCCACGAGGCTTGTTACCTTGTCAAAGAAAACTATCAGGGTGGTTTGACAAGATTTGTTCTTGACAAATCCATGCTGACTGTTACTTATCACCTTATTATGTTCTAAATGTTTTATTCCTTAGATATTTTTAAGGTCAGGCTTGACAAAGCCCTGGCTGGGATGATTTAGTTGGGGACTGGTCCTGCTTTGAGCAGGGGGTTGGACTAGATGACCTCCTGAGGTCCCTTCCAACCCTGATATTCTATGATTCTATGTTTGCAGATTGATTGCTTAATTATTTGCTCCATTATCTTTCCGGGTACATTCCGCTTATAGAGCAATAGGAGCTCACTGGGAAGTTCACACTGGCAGGAACTGGGGAGTTTCCCATTACCCTCCAATGAGTGATTTGCAAGTTCCTGTAAAACTGCAGAAGCTGGAGATCGCTTTGCACATAATGCTAAAGATCAGCCATAATGCACTTCAACAATACTAACCATCTCACAGAACGCTGCTTCCCACAGAGCTACACAAGCAGCACAAAAGGAACTACACAAAACACCACCCCTTTGCTTCCTTTTTATCTTGTATACTTTGAGAGGCAGTGTAGCCTGGTATTCAGAACAGGGGACTGGGAAACAGGATTTCTGGATTCTATTTCCAGCTCTGCCAGTGACACTGTGTCCCTGGATAGGTCACTTCAGCTTTCTGTGCCTCGGTCCAGGTCTATGAAATGAAGAAAGAACAGACCTACCATATGCAGGCTTGGGAAGCCCTTTGAAACACTCAGTTGAGGGGAGCTACAGAAGTAAAATCATCTGCCTCACAGGGAAGAGGTTTTTAATTTAGAGATTGTTAAAGTAAGGCTTGGAAGTAAGGTTCTGCTTATCTTTCATCTTGTCTGTACAGTTCTATGTATTTTTGAAGTATTCTTTCTGGGGGGTCCTGCAAGAAAAAAAAGATCAGCTGCTACCACTTTTTGTTCTTGACAGAACAGAATCACCAGTGTCAAATTATAATTGATGGGGTCTAGGGACAAAACTAACTACTTGGAAAATCCTGTACTGTAAATCAGCTTTTCCAGGCTGTTCTTCAAATCACTACCAAGTCTCCCTGCCAAGTAAAACAACACTACCACATGGGTGGGAACTATCTTCTAGACCATTCTGGGAGCAGAGATTGGGAAGGAGAATAGTTTCCAGCTTCCTTAGGTTTAAATAAAAAAAAAAGTTTCCACAATTTTCAAACATTCACATAACTTGTCAGCATGTTCATATGGACATTTCTTCAGGGAATCCAGCCGCATTTCAGATTCTGCCAAAGTTACTTCTGAAGAGCTTTTTAAAAAGTGTTGTACATGCAGGAATTTTTCCCACTCATCATAAAAGAGGAGGCCTAAAATCATTTGTAAGTGTATTTGCACACGGCAGACATAAGAATATACATCAATCATAAATAAGGCTATGATTTTGTCACGCATTTTTAGTTAATTTCGTGGTAGAGGTGCGGGGATGGGGGAGGGGGGAGAAGGGGAGACCCTCTAGTCATGGAAAGTCCACCCCCAGAGGGGTGTTGGAACATGAGCCCAGCCCTGCAGCAACACCTCTGGCTCCCTGCTCCAAGCATTGTGATGTATGCAGGTTTGGGCTGTTCACCTTTCCGTCTCCATCAGCCTGCCACTCACATGCCACTGTCTGCTCTAAGAATATTTTAATTCTAAATAGTGATAAGCAAAAAGACTAGGAACAACATATTTGTAAAGAAAGTTAAATTCCTCTACCACACTTGTGACCAAAATACTGCGATTTAAACCTAGAAAATGTACATCTTGAGATGCTGGCTCAATAAAAAAAAGTTCCTAAACTTGGTAAATCAGGTCAGTATTAAAATTGCTCCAGACTGACTAGTTCCATGCCAAGTCACAGCCTGAAGCAAGTTTCAGTCAAGTTATAAATCCTTCTAAAATGGGTTCTATAATTAAAATGCTGACAAACCTTTCACTATTTCAGCTCTGCCAGGTACTACAATACGGATATTCACCTAGCCACTGAAAAGGAAAATACACACACACACACGCACACTATAGAGGGGAAAAATAAATACACAGGGAGGGAGAGAAAGGAATCATTCACATCGGACATCAATCATATGTGCCACCACCAGAGCAGCTGTTAGCATTACACTCCGGCCACTGGGCTAGGAGAGAAAGATGAAACTGAGGCGCTCTCCATGGATGCCTATTTATCAGGACAGCATGGAGCTCTTTCCACAGCTTTGGCATTTGCTGGGATCCATGCATCAATGGAACTAAATGGATCGCTATTAGCCGTCCCAAAGGGAAAGCCTATATGGTGAGGTGGCCAAATGGATACAAGACCTGCTTTTGTTTTGAGCAGACATTCACCATTCACATGTATCTATGTGACATTAAGGACTAGTTGGTGTATCCTGATCTAAGCCCAGAGAGTTTAGGCCGTAGACTGAGCTCAGCCTCTCTGGCAGCAAATCTGTGGAGCTGGACAGAGCAGACATTTTCATACGGGGAAGCAATACAGACGTGAAGGTCTGCGCTGAAACAGTTTAGAGAGTGCCTGAAACGCGGGCTTTACTGGCAGCCAAGCTAGCTGCAAAATATTCACCCATTCTACCAGGACTTATTGACGCATGCCAGAACAATAGAGGCGTCTATCATTGTGCAACGAGCCCGTTGCTGGAAACGTGTACATGGCCTTGTTGGATCGTCTTCAGCTTTCCGCTTTGTTCTTGATATACTGCTAAGCGAGACGCTACTGTGGTGATTTTCTCTCTTCCACACAAATAGAAAGGAATTGATCAAAATCTCTTTACTTTCTCTTACCTCTCTACCCCTAAACTTTGCCGTCTTTATTTTTTCACACTCCCTGCCTCTCACTCACCTTGCCCCACTTCAGAGAAACCCTAAACTGACAACAGGACCCAGCCTCGAGGTCAGCCTCTAGTTGTGTCTCGCCCATTGGAAAGGGGATTGGAACACCATAGCTTTTGTAACACCAGGCCTGCCTGCAGAGTAAAAGCCCACTCTTTACCAGCATGAAGCGGGATATAAATCAACATTCTATAATTTATCAGAGGAGTAGCCGTATTAGTCTGCATCCATAAAAACAATGAGGAGTCCAGTGGCATCTTAAAGACTAACAGGTAATCTGTGAGTCTTTAAGGTGCCACCGGACTCCTCATTACTCTGTCATTTGCTGGCTTTGGGCCACACAGAAATCTTAAGTTTCCTTTAACTGAACTGTGCTTCCTCCTTTCTGACTAGCATAAACAGCGAGTGCCTCCGTTTAACAACTTCTAACAGCGGTTGCCTTCCTCCCCCTCCACTAGCCCCCAGCTCACCTGCTATTTTGATGTTTAGGTTAGCGTCCAGCAGCAGATTCTCTGCCTTCAAGTCTCTGTGAACGATGTTACAACAGTGACAAAAGTGGACAGCAGCTACAATCTGCTTGAACTTTCTCCGGGCTTCTTTCTCAGCCATCCGTCCATGGGCTACCAGGTGATCTGTAGGGGACCAGAAAAGAACAAATGGTTATGGGCTCAGGAAAGACAGGCAGGAAATGGGCATCTGGTGTACAGCTAACAAGAGATGTAGAGGAAGAAAAATAAAACGAGCAGTACTTCACCGTGATATAATCTCCCTCCATTAAGTAGTACAAGCTTCAGTCTAATTAATGCTTAGGTTACTGGAGAGCGCTAAAACTCACTCCGAGGATAGAAGAGCATTTTTCAGCTACAAGGGGCAAGTTTTCATGGGACAGATGATACTCAGAACTAAAGACTAACTCCTGCACTTTCTCTCACACACACACACACACACACCAGAGGAGGAAAGGAAGAAACCACCCAGCAAGGGGTTGGGCCTAGTCCGGGGTTCTCCTGACTCAACGGGTGCAAGATTGGGAGTTGTGTTAGGGCTAATAAATGGTGTCATTACTCATGCTGTCTGCAAGGCAAGAGAAGTGTCAGAAGACTGGAGATTGGTCTGCATTTAGATAACTACACTCAGCTGTACAAGTAAAGATACATTTTGGAAGTATTAAACCTCCTGTACAAGGCTCAATCCAATCTCTATTAGAGACCAAGATACCATTTAACGTGTGTGTGGGGTAGACTGGCAGACATCTCCCTACAGAACCATTTGGTGCTGGCCAGCATCAGAAACGGAATCCTAAACTGCATGGACCTTAGGAATTGCCAGACTAGATCAGATCCATTTTCTTACAATATAAAGGTTCATATTTTATCAACAGGATTCTAGTGACTAAACCCTATGACACAGAGGAAGAATAGGAATACAACTCCCTAATGTATGCCCAGTTGTATTTCGGGAACTGTTGCAAAAATGAAGTGAGGAACATTTTAAAATGTGTATCCAGGAATTTGCCACCCTGTGCTTTAAATGCTTGCTCAAATGTCTAGGTGTTTGCTGTTTTAATAAGTGACATTCATGTTTTTTATATATCTGCACAAGTGTCATGGAGTAAGACTTTCTGCATATCTAATTCATTACTGCAAAAGTCAGGTAAATACTGCTCCTGGAGAAAGTCTGGGTACTTAGACATTTTGTTGGAATATTACCTCAATTTGTTTTAAAAAATAATTTCATTTCAATGTACCATCTGCTGACGCCGGCCTTGCTGTTGGAAATGTCCTGTCCAAGTACTGACCCAATTGGACCCTACTTTGCTGATAAGATCAGAATGGGAAGCGGCACAACTGCAAGCTAAATCAGTACACTTTACATTTAAATACCTTTACAAGTACAGAGCTTTAAAGAGACACGATTTATCCCAAGAACAATTGTGTCCAACTACTTGATTCTCAGTTTTGGAGAGAGAATTTCAACTGGCAGAAATACAAACCCAAATCCACAGGCCTAGCCAAGTACCCTGATGCTTCTCTACAAGCCTGCACATGGGCAGGAAAGGTGGACAATGAGATGGAGAAAGCAGATAGATTATTGTAGGCAATTGAGACTGTCAAGGGCAAGCATCTCTCAAGAACCTAAGAGAGATTTCCCTGAGGCTGCGCCAAGCAAAGCAGCATTCAAAATCTACCTCTTCTATTTTATTACAGCAGCAGTTCTCAGTCTGTGACCCACGGATTATTCAGTGTCCACAGAGCACCTGGGGACAGTCTGAACACCTGGCAGGTTATACTATGCTGACTCCACCTCCTTGCTTCTGTCTTCTACTACAGGCATTCCATGCTCATCTAGGTAATTGAGGAGACAGAGAGGAAACAAGAGCCAGAGCCTCCATCAGAATTATTAGAAATAACGAAGCAGTTTCCTAATATTTCTTTGCTCTGTGAGGAATGGCCCTAGGTGTTGCATGATTTGCAAATGGGGTAGGAGGAGTTTCCCACAAGGGGACCACACTATGAAAAAGCATGAGGAATCCTGGTTTAAGGCACACTAACCAAATATCCCAATATTTACAAGTTGTCATGTTTCCCTTACAAATGGGAAGAGCAACTCCACACACAACCTTATACCATTATCCTAACTTGGGCCCATTCTCGATCTACAATAGCATGCATTAGGAACAACTACACAATAATGCATCTATTTCATGTGTTTCAGATTTAAAAAGCTGGCAGATAGCTACTGCTTGAGATATGAAAAAGTTACCGTAAATTAACACTAAGTGGGCATACAGTTCATTGCACCTACTGAAAACAAGCTACTGCCTCAAATTCTGAAACATTTGGAGCATTCATTCACTAGCTGGACTTCAACTTTAAAGTTGTAACTTTCTTGGTTCAAAACAATAAGAAAGTTAAGGACATGCCCATTATCTTTCATATCCTCCAGGTTAGCTACATAGCACTTTAGGCCATAGTGGGGCTAAAAATCAAGTTATGGAACAGATTAACCAAGCACCAAACAAAACCCATGAGTACTTTTTCTTCTTACTCCTGTCTCTATATACTTGAGAGAACATATAACTGTTAATGCCTAGAAGCCTTGAGAAGGAGTTCAGAAAGAGTGTGATAGGCTACTGGAATGCTCTCCAATCCCCCACCCCCATGAAGCAGGGTGCCAGAATCACACAATCTCTGAAAGAAGACAGAGATCACTGACCTCTTGTAATGATGCTTTATGAATGTACAATGCAAAGAAATGTAACAAATGAAGGCTCAACATCACATCCTCCCGCATTTCAAGAGGCCATTTATTTTAAGTGAGCTGTTGATTTGACCTCAAAAGGCCCCAAGCCCAAGGCCTGATTGCTTCAATATATTTTACTTCATAAACTGCATTAAATCGGAGAGAGCTTGAAAGAGAAGTCCGTTCTAGAGAATAAATACAAACCACTTCTGAAGGTTTCCCATCAGGTGGCTGCTTTGCCAAACCACCCATTAATTAAAATACCAGAGACATAATTGTCTTGCAATAAATACTAATTACAAAGATCCATCAAAGCACTTCTACTTGCTTCTGATGAAGAGTAATTCATTTCTTTTGGGGCTGATTTCTAAGGCAGTTGGATAGAGTTGGATTAATTCCCCCCCCCCCAAAAATTGCTATTTAAGTTTAATTTATTCCTACAGCCACGTATGTAGTAAGCACATCTGCAGTGTCCCCTATTATGATGTGACCCTTCAAACATTTCCTACCAAGTGCAGTGCCTATTACCACATGTAGTCCCACAGATCCCATTAAGCACTATGCTTTACAGTAGATTCTTTACTCATGTGAGTTGTCACATTGACAAATGGAGCCTGGTTCAATGTAAACACTCCCATAGTTTTCAACAGGCTATGGATCATGTCCCAAGCAAATCAAATCACTCATGTGCTTCAGTCTTTGCAGGATTGGGAACATCATTTGCAAATGTAGTAAACACACCTGATAATGCAAAACTCCAGATTCTGGTCTCTCAACACTGAAAATCCACAAGTGAATTTTAAAAGGGTTCTCAAGCATTTTTGGAAGGTTCCCATGAGCATATTATGCTCTATCCAGATTCAAATACCAATGAGGATGAAAACATGCAAGAATAGAAACTGTACTTTGGTCATTGTTAAAACCACATTTCACAACCTAGAAAGCAATTGCCATTTCAGGACTTCTGTTTGTACAGATTTCAGCTCTTCTAATCAGGTTCTAAGAAATTTAATCAATCTTAACTATATCAACCAGGTAATACCACTTATAAACAGACTGGAGGGATGACAGGACTTGTAATTTAAGACCATAGTTTGTTTATTAACACAGATTTTGGGATGGAGTTTGGGATTGCATATGAGGCAGTCTCCTATCACCCCACGATCAGGTCAGCTTCTGCTATGGACAACTGCCATCTTTACCGTTTGTTTTTCAGCTTGCTTAGGCATCATTTCTCAGAACTCTACCCAAACATTCAGATTTACTCACACATTTTGGTTTAATGAACACTTCAGAGTTTGATTCTCAGATGAAACTCCCCCAGACCTGTCTGCACACATAGCACTGTCTGCTCTTTCAGCACGTACTGCTTCATTAGACTGCACAAATTCCTTTAGACTTAGATGTGAAATTTCACTTCCATGAAGAAAGCCAGAGTGGAGGCCCATCCCTGAGCTTTGCACATAGGCACTGCATTTGCAGACATGCTGCACAGGCTCTAGAAGAATAAAAACAATGAAGCTACAGAATACTTCACATACCACTGAAGGCAACTGTATTCTGAGATTAACCACTGCCAGCTTAGTCTGCAGAACATCTCTTGGACAAGGCAGGTCACAGATGCCTGAACCTTGAACTGGGGGCCCAGCCACCTTACTCCCAAGTGCATCAGGTCCAGAAGCAGAGGCTCTTGCTGCCGAGTTCCAAGCATTCAATGTTATCCTCAAGTGCAGTCTTCTGACCACAAAGCCATGTGTGACTCCACTTCAGGTTCTTCTCTAAAAGGATCTGCCCTGCAGAGCTCTAATATCAAGAGACCAATCCTGCTGCTGCTGACAAACAGAGACAGGATCAGGCCCCAAGGGAAAAGGCATAAGGCACAGCACTGGTACTCAGCAGATTCCATTCCTGGGTCATCTATCACACAGAGGACATGTGACACTTTAATAAAGGGTGCAGGGTACCTGGAGACGCTGTGATAAAAAAGGTCTTAGAGCCTGACCTTCTAGCCAACCCCCTTTCAGTGACTGGCACATCAGGAGTGTCATCTTAATTTGTATACTGGTAGCACCTAAAGCTCGGGGTTCACTTGTGCTAGATGCTGTACACACAGTGAGAGGCAGTCTCTGGCCCAAAGAGCTCACAATCTCAACAGACCAGATAGACCCAGGACAAGAGCAGAGACAGAGAGACCAAGGTCAAGTGACTCACACAAGGTCACACAGCAGTTTGGTTCCAAGGCCACAAGCCGCCTCACTCCCAATCCAGTATCCTGCCCACTGATCATGCTGCCTCAGACAGTTTTCCCTTAAAAGTACAAAACACCACTACACGGACTCCACCAGTGTGGCACGTATTACTGTTACATCCGCTAAAATGCCTTTCAATTAAGATTAGGGGTGGAAATACTCTCCCTCTCCACTTCCTCCCCCGCCGCCCCGTTTGCTTACTCTATGCATTTAACAGCACTTTGAGTAGTCAGTTTCATCCTTTCCCCTGCATAGCCAGTCCATTTCCTGTTTTGTGGTTGGTCTGAGAGAGAACCTTTCTAAAGTGATTGCAAACATCACAGCCACTGGTAGGGAGACTCAGGAACAGGTGGGATCTGAGACTCTTTTTAACTCACCCTTTCAAAACAAAGTGGATAGTATGCATTTAAACACGTGAACATCTCTACTAATATTCTGAAACATGAATGCCCTGCCCTTCCAACTTGCACTCGCTCTCATGGACCTCTTGTTGCATTTCTAGAGAAAAGGCTAGGAATGTTTTTAACTGAACCAGTTTAGATAGTCTGTGTCTGAGACTCCATGCAACACAGGAATCCGGTAGTTCTAAAAGCCACGTTCTCCCTCAAGAACTGCAGGTCTATCAGCACTCAAGCACAGGGATTCCTTCAGAACTGTGAGCCTTTGGGCAATGTGCCAGGCGCAGCTACGTAAGCCATGCCTCAATAGCTCCCTTCTTCTGGGAGCTCCTTCAGCACCTTGGTTACCTTGAGTAAAGACAGGCTCCCTTTCCTGCCCTTTCGCTTTTGAGGGTATTCCACTCTCTGGCTGGAAGGGGACTGGGTTTTCTGCATTTTCATAGCCAGCATGCTCAAGACATTCTGTGTTTGTGGCTGATACAAGAAACACCCTCTTGATTGTACTACAAGAGCTGCTAACTCAGGTGTATTTAAGTTCCTTCCATTTCCCAGGACATTCCACTGACTTTCAGTCAATATGCAAGAAAATGCTTTGATGACATTTTTAGCCTAACTGCAGGAATGAGCATCTTGGATTATTGGCACTAAAGAGGTGAACCAAGTTAGGACGGTTTTCTGCACAGCAGAACATGCTCTAAGTGAAGTAAATTAATGTATAAAATTATATTGTCAAGCAGTGCTTGTTAGAGTAACTGTCACTGGTTACGGTGCCCCTCAATGGGATTTTACAAAGCAGACTGAATAATTCTAGAGGAGTATAATGAGGGGCATTCTGAATCAGAGCAAAAAAGAGAAGCAGAGGCAATCTAGATGCCAAATTATGTTTTATTTGAAATCCACTGGGGTACAGTACAAATCAACAAAGTGGGGAATAGTCACCAGTAAATCAGTTAGTTGTTTTAGCAGGAGCTACTATTTAGGTTTATCATAAACTACTGTAAATTATTACTGTTATCTCCTGTATCATAGAATATCAGGGTTGGAAGGGACCTCAGGAGGTCATCTAGTCCAACCCCCTGTTCAAAGCAGAACCAATCCCCAACTAAATCATACCAGCCAGGGCTTTATATACTAACTACTGTCATCTTAATTCAACTCACTTTGTAGTTATAAATTTATATTTATGAAATAACAGAATTTTGAATGAGAAGATACAATGCATTAGAACATAAACCCCCGAGTTATATGCTCCCTATTCAGTTTCTCAGTTTTCAGCCTCTGTAAGCCCAGAGTTTGGAGGACAAATTCTTAGGTTGTTTAGTTATAGCTTGAGCAATTGTCTGGTGCAATTTTTATTTACTGTTGTGAGTTCCAGCTTAAATAAAGACATGTATGCTTTGATCCAACATGTTGGCTTCTTGACTCAACATTTATCCTTCACGCCTTTCTGTCTTATAGTCCACCCCCCACCTCCCGACAAATTTCTGTATTCCTGTCGCTTCACCTTGTATGCCTTACGATACCATCTGGGCATTGTGTTTTACAATCCTTACGGTTTTCTTAATTCTGCTACAGCACACTTCCTCCTTATTTCTTGTCCGTTTCTCTTTCATTACAGAATATCTTTTATTATAGCTTATTTCCTTCATATTTCATTCTTGCTTTATCTTTCTCACCGTTTTCTGTTTTTCTAAAAATTTCTTAGTTAACTGAAGAGTCTCTAAGTAATTTTCCTTCTCATTTAACTGCACTGTTCTTCCTTTCTGTGTTCCTCTTTTCCCCGAATAGCACTGTCTTCTCTCCTCCTGGGTACTGTCCCTACTATTTCTATCATCTCTCTTTCCTGTCCCTTCTGAACTGGGCTTTCTCCCTTTCAGCTCTGTTCCTGGCATCCCAGTGACCCAATTCAGCCCCACTGTCCCTATCCTCTGGCTCCCCACTTCCTGCACCCCTTCTTTTCTGATGCCAGTTACTGACTCACTGGCTACTGGCCTCTCTCCCCCAACTCTAGGCAGCCTTCCTCCAGCTGTTTCCACTACTGTGCTACCTGTTTGGAGCTGCGCTGGGGTAGGGAGCAGGAAGGCACTCTGCCACCTCCTCTCTGCCATGGATTTCTTTTTCTCCCCAAAAAACAGCCCTGGGCTCAAGTTCACCCCAGTTCCACTGCCCAGAAACCCTTGGAGTTCTCCAGGCAGACCTTGAACCCACCCAGAGCAGCTGGCTCCCTTTTCTAAAAAGAGAGAAACAATTTGAGGCTGCTTCTGAGCAGCCAACTTGTGCTGCTCCCATTACACATTTGGCCCAACAGCCTCCAGTACCAGTGGGGCATTCACTAGCACGTGTGAGCTTACTGATGATGCTCAGAACCCTTCTGGGATGGCCTGGGTTGCTGTTCTGTGTGCCAACTGCAGGCTCATTCCATGGAGGAAGCAGCTTGCATCACTCAGCAGCTACCTCTGGATGGGTTGACAGGCACAGACAGGCTCTGAACGGTCAGTGGTTCACCCAGGAGAACTGTAGCCCATACATTACCGCCCTCCCCATACACAGCAGCTCTCCTCCCCCCCATGGTTGTCAGTCCCTTATCCATTGTGCGCTCTCTCCCAGGCTAAATGAGCATCCTTCCCCTGGCCAAGGCATCTCTGCATTCCAGTGCTTATTAGACAATAACCCATTCTCCTTCAATCACTGCCCTAGAGTTTCCATTTTTTTCCACTAATTCCATATTTTTTCAAGTCTCCTTCATTTCCTATATGATTTCTCAACACACAGTATTCAATTTGTCATAATGACCAATTAGAAACAAAATGTCCTCAGACAGATGTAGCTAATTCCAGCCATGTGAGCACTCTGAAGGAGTGTAATAAACTGGATAAAAAAAAACCTTTTAGAAAAACAAATCAGTTGCAAAAATGTTTTTCATAGAAAAGAGTAAATATCAGTCACTGAGATAAATCCTATTAATCAGAACACAAGCTTGTAACTGGAAAAGTCAGACAGTCCCAAAGTATTCCGCCATATCATCCACCTATCTTACGTCAACAAATAAGATGACCATGGATAAGGGCACAGGACCTGGGGGGTTGGGTTTTAGCCCTGGTTCTGCCGATGACATGCTGAGAACCTGGGAAAGTCACTTCTCTCTGTGTGCCTCAGTTTCTCTGTTTGTAGAGTGGGGATAATGATATTTCACCAGCTTTAGAAAGTGCTGTGGAGATCTGCTGATGGCAAGCCCCATGTAAGAGCTAGGTATTATTAATAGTAAATATTTGAAGAAAAGAATCTTGTGAGTTATTTTAAGCTAATCTCTTAACTTCATTTTTGTAACTGAGGGTTGCAGAGTATTTCTTTTGGTTAATATTAACGAGTAAATAACTGAAACATGTGTTTAGCCTATTTTCTGTTTGACCTCTCAGGTAAAGGAATGCTGTCAAGATTGGTGGAACAAAACCGTGACCTACCTTTAAGAGATACATGTATTTGTTCACACTGTCAAACTGCCACCTTATGTGCCCACGGAACGTGTACGGGGCACAAAACACAATGATGTGCTTTGCAGTGCTTTGACCCTACAACAAACCACAAGCAGCTCTCCATCATTCCCACTCACTGTTGTGCCTGGCTGGTTTCATTTTGAAACGAATTATCACATCAATCTCAGCTGAATTAAAGACCTCGTTTACATGTGGGCCATTTGGAGGGCTTCTCAGAACAGACTGAGCCTGTCTAATGAAAGCTCAAGTCGACAAGTACAGCAGCTCTGGCTGGGGCTAGCCAGGACTATAGTTCAGAAGAGCTAATAAAGGACAAAAAAAAAGCTAAGCTTTGAATTTTGACATTCTTGAATACTGACGCCCTTTCGAGCCATACCCATTTACAGAACTTATTACCCCTTTTCCAGTTCAAGAATTGCATCCTATGCTCACTTTGTGTAAAATGTTACATTTTGGAAAACTTCTCAAAATCTATATAAAGACTTCAAAAATCACTTCAAGTCACTTTACATACAGAAAAGCCTCCAGTATGCAGACATGTATAATGCAATACCTCACACATTATGCAACAGAAATGATCCTTATATAGAGCAAGATTTCTCTTTCCTGAAATTTTCTGAATACAGAACATTACGCCCCCTTATTTGGGGGTTCAGTGCAATGGTTTCACTTTAAAACTTAGCTTGTATGGTCACAGATACTCAGAAAGCATCAAACAAGCAATCAAAAATCTCACAACATGGACATTTAGCACAGAGGGGGGTCTCCTTGGTGTTGCATAACAGTAGATGTGATTCTTGATGAGGCTGTTCCACCAATGAACCCTGTACCCTGCTGTGATTTTTGCCATGTTATGTGCATGGAAAAATGTTCTACTCATACAGCTGTAGGAAGGAAGCGTAGCTCTTGAGATCATGTTAGGACTGCAAGCTTGCAGCCTATTCCGAGCCTGCTTACCCACATATTTTGGCTGGATTGCCAACGGAAATTAAAAGTCACTTTAAACACTGAATAAGTGAAACCTTTCCCCTTCTCCAAAAACACCTTAGTCTTTTTACAGTAGCTTCACTGTAAACGAATAGCAGGGAGTTATCACTATCGCTGTTGTGAGAAGGAAGACTCCTCCAAAGACGTTCATGACTCCAAAAACGGCAGATACTTGAATGAAAGGAAACCTGGTAAGCAAATTTTGCCTACAAAAAGTTCTGTTTTACACCTTCTGATTTCCAGCCTCAGAATGACCCAAAACACAGAGCATAAAGGGATTTGAAGGCAGCCCACAGTACACAGACTATTTCTCTTGACAAAATGAAGATGCAAGATCCTCTTCAGTGTTGTAAATGCTAATGATTGCAAGGAAAGATTATTTTCCAAATGGGCTTCTGTTTGGTTCCCCCCCGCACCACACACAATAAATTGCTTCTCATGTTAGAACAAAATGTCTCACTGGCTACTTAGGAAACTTTGCTGGGATTCACTCTCTTAGATATAAAGTTGGGAGTTAATGGATCTTGTGTGAAGTTTGAAAACTGCCAGAACCTACTAGATGGAGGTAGAAATTGACATTTACCGTCTAGTACATAACTGACTACTGAATTCATCTGCTCACAGCCACAAGTGAGGATATAGTACGGGGCAATGTATTGTAAATTAGAAATTCTAATTATCTGAATTTACTACAGCATGAAATATTTTAGAAAACAATTAGATTTTCGCTTTCTATTTACTTACAGGGCTATTTTTGTAGCCAACAGAATTCTTCCAAGTCTGCATATGAGCTTGCTAGTACGTACACGGTTCTGGATAAGAGGGAAATACTTGGATTATATCTGCCAAATTCAACAGGAGGAAGGGAATAAAGAGATATTTTACCTCTTTGCAGTGATCCACAGAAAAGCAAAGCCTCCCACTGTGTGCACGTGAAGAACACAAACAATACTGCTACTTTGCTGTCATTAGCACCTCCTACAAAGAGTAAGCTCAACTTCACAAGTTTGCAGAATTATGGGGCATCCGACACTCCTTAATTAATGGCAACTTATATTTCGAGTAGGAGTTCTCAACCATTTTTTGAATCATGCCCCCACCTTTGTGTGTTTTTTTTTTTTAAACTTGGAGTCTGCCACCCACCTTAATAATAGTCAAGTATCAGAGGGGTCGCCGTGTTAGTCGGGATCTGTAAAAGCGGCAAAGTGTCCTGTGGCACCTTATAGACTAACAGACATATTGGAGCATAAGCTTTCGTGGGTGAATCCAATACGTCTGTTAGGTTAGTCAAGGTGCCACAGGACTCTTTGCCACTTAATAATAGTGAGAAGGATACTGCCACCTAGCGCTGCTAACGCGTTTCTACACCAGAGACCAGGCAGGTTGCCTAAATCAAAATGTAAGTCAAGTGGTACGATAAAAACACCCCAAATCTGTCACTCAGAGTCTCAATGCCACTCACGCAAGTTTGGCCCGGCCACCTGTCCATCATGAATTAGAAGACTCGCTGTGCCCCCCACCCCCAATTTGAAAATTGCTGCATTGGAGAGATAACAGAAGGCTCAGCCGGACAAAGTTAGGTTTTCAGACAATCTATACTTGTTGATTATCAGTTATAACCTGTTCCCTACTTAAGTTGCCCCTTCTTTGGAGAAGCAGGAATCAAAGGAGCAGTGGAGTATAATGGGAGAAGTAATGGATGTAGTTTCTTCCATTATAACTGAGTCATTAGCTATTAATTACAAAGGCATTTAGAAAATGTCACGATGTTAGACTTTTTATTTTATTTATTTTTAAAGGCGCTTTTTAGGTTACCAGGACTGTTACCAGTTATTTATCGTTCAAGTCTCTGGTTATGTACCCACAGATTTTTGGTTTGCTTTCTCTAAAGGAGGTAGTATTGTCTAGACTAGCAGTTAGAGCAGGGGACCATGCACAGACCAGAGTACTGTCTCTGTCAACATCCCAAGGCCGCACAGTGATTTATTCAAGATCTCTGTGCCTCAGCTTCCTTGGCTGTAGGCAGCAAGTAATACTTGCCTACATCCCAAGAGTCCCACAAGGACTTTGAGATCCTTGGATAACAAGTACTATAGAAGTGCCAAGTATTGCTTTACTTGCTGCTGAAACATCTGCCTTCCCTCTCCGACATGTACAAGAATAGCAAGGAAGCTGTTCAGACAGCAGCTATTGCTTACCACACATTATAGCCCTTCCACATACGACAGGAGTTCAAATAAAAGCATTTTCCTGGGATCCAGGTAAAAGGAACAACATTCAGGATAAAATGGGAAAGAACTGTATAGCATTTAGCAGATTTCAGCCCCCAGGAGGTGCTTTTATGCTGGCGTAACTAGGACTTGAACTTTTCAGATGAAGTTTGTAATTTTGCCACAATGAATTTGCTATGAACTGGTGAATCCCTGCTTCATAAAGAGCTTTGTCCTTTGTTACACAGCAACATCTCCTCCAGCAAAGTCAGAGCTTTTCCTTATCTTAGGGCAAACATGAATGTTGACGTTAAAGGAGATGGAATAACCTCAGTACTGACTGAACAGGAACGAGTCAGTGAAGACTAAATAAAGAGAACGCTTTGGCTTTAGCAGACGTGTCTCTAGATTTCACTCCACACCGAGATGAGAACAATGTTACCGAGAACTGGGTTTAAACAAAGTTATTATGTGATTTTCAGACCTGTTTTCCTGACCAAACTGAACAAGGATTTTTTCTGAGACTCATGCTAGCTAAACTGCTACAGACCAACCTTGCAAAATACTGACTCAGTTACCCGGGGCAAAGAACTTTGACATGTGAGTAAAATATCATCATTGTAAAAAACAATTTTGTGATTCTAAGACAGTTATATAATATGGTTTTCAGACAAACACTACTCAAGAAAACAACTAGAACTTTGTTAGCAAAAAACGGAGTTTTAAAATGGACGCTTCTAGGCTCTAGATTGCAGGGCTAACAGGTCATAAAAATATGAGAAATCTCAGAAATCATACGATTTGAAGTATAAAAGACTGCAGAGCTGTAAGACAGCCTGTCAGCTTAGACGTCACTAACATCAAACACCAAAATCACAGCTGCAGCCAAGAATCTCACATGACAGCTTGCCAGGAAGTGACGTTTTTAGCACCTCTTTAAAAGGCAGTTCTGAAACCACTATGCAATACCTTTAATCCCAAGTGTCAGCATGCGGCTGAAGAAAAACGGAACTGCCTCTATAAGAATGAACCCCTCCCATCCCCCGAGAAAACATGGAGATGATGCCCTTTTAAATGGCATGGCTTTTTTTTCCTGTAAGTTAAATGATTTTATTCTTTATTCCTTTGTCAATGGAAGTTTCCAGGGCTGAAGGACAGATAGGAGGCAGCTATTTTCAGCTTACTGTAGTTGACCAAGTATAATATCAGATTAAAGAATGCAATAAACGTACTTACCAAATATTTCCCCTCCGCTAGCATATTCTGTCACCAGATAAATCATCCTCTCAGTCTCCATAACCTGGACAAACAAGGATACAAAGTGACAGCTAAAGAGACTGCCCAGTGCAAAAGGAAATGAAGCTAATTGGAATTTTCTTTTGTTACTTGTAACTTTGACACAAACTGCTTTCAGCAAATTAAAAAAAAGTGATTGCAATGCTTTAGAGAGCAATGGCAGGGGTGGGGAGGGGAAAAATAAGAATGATTATTAAAGGGACTATTTTAAACACTACTTAAATCCTTCTGCATCCCACCCACAAAATATTCAGTTGCTAGTCTCCACTTGTTTCAAGAACCTCAGAGACTTCTCTGGGCTGCCAAGACTGAAAAGTTCACCTTAGGTATTAATCATTCATCACTCTGAAACACTCAAATAACTAGGAATACTTTTTTCTAAAGGAAGGACTACCTCCAGAATTAGTAAGTGACTTTCAAATGACTCAAGATCTATCCATCATAAAAGTGACTGGCTCAAGCGCTTTGCTCTAGGGAACCTTCACATTTAAGCGAGAAGACAATGCCAATCTTTATACAAGCCTTCCAGGGCTCTGGGTGCACACGGAGCTCTCCAACAAATGAAGGCCAGTTACAGTATCAAGACTGGTTCTCCCGTTTTCAGCAAGTCAATTAAAATGCCAAAATTAGTCCCCAGGAAAGGTCAGATAGTTCCACTAGAAAGCTGACTTGCTCTAGTAGCCATAGAATAGATGACCAGGTCACGGAAAGTTTCTCTTTGGCCCTACCATGGTAACATCACCCCGGCCGATGGGAGCTGGCAGAGGTAGCTGCCCTGGTGATACCAGACTATGCCAAAACAAGCCGAGGTGCGGGAAGGGATTTCAGTTTCATTAAGAGGCATGGCCCAAAATAATATGTTTTAAACAGGCCAATTTCCTGACCTCTATCGACACTAAGAGCATTAATACTAAGAGAAGATTCCAAATCTAAATGTTCTTTTAGCTATTCATGCTCAGGGCTCAAAACTCTCACCTACCTGAACGTGGAGTAGGCAGAGCAGGGACACAGAGCCGAGGGGCTGGAGCTCCATGTTCCTTCTCATGAGGGAAGGGGCAAGCCTGGGTGCAGATGGGCATAGGGGCAGTGATCCTTTCAGAGGAGGGATGTGTAGAAGAAGAGGACAAAGCAGCCTTGAGCCACTACTGCTATTTTAGGCCAGGGGAAGGAAAGCCAGGGAGGAAAGTGGCTGGAGCAGTTGCTTTTTTGCTCAGGATGGAGGACGAGGGTCAGAGAGTGAGGCCGCCCAGGTGCCACTACTCGTTTAACGGGAGGGAACGGATCTTCTAGCAGCAAGCTTTGAAGTGTGCCCACAAGTGCGTATGTGTGGGTGAGTCCACATGGGTAAGCTGGTGGATGTCGGTAAAGACAAGCGATTGAGGGGATACATTAAAAAAATTATAAAGTAATTCTCTGTTCTTATTTCCCTCTCCTTCCTTCCACTTCCCCAGAAATCCAAGAGGATTTCAGTATTAATGCATTTGCACAAAACAGAGAGGGAGATCTCCAGGGAAGTGGAAGGAAGGAGAGGGAAATAAGGATGTGAAGGGAAAGAGGGAGCATTACACTCAAAGCATTGTAGCAAGATCCAAGGGTGGGATTTTCAAAAGCATTTGACTGATTTAGGAGTACAAATCCTATCGACTTCCCATGGAGCTGTACTCCTAAGTCATGGTCGTACTTGTGAACCCCCTTCTCCTAGGATTGATAAGAAAGCATGGAGAGACGCCCAACTGGAACAGTTGGCCTAAGAAAGATCAGACACACAAAGCTCCCTTTCAAATGTTTATTAAACAGGAAGTTGGCTGGCAACACACGATGATATGCAATACATTGATCTGTTACTATTGTAAATTGCAAAGCACTGGCTTTGGCAACAGTAGCTTTTATGGGCACGGCAGCACACCTTTTCACCATGGCTTCAAGGACTAGTCCTTGGGCAAGCTGGTCTCTGGAAAATTTTCCAAGCCTCAATTATGCTATTAATTTTACACATTGCTTGAAACTTGAACAAAAATTAAGGAAGTCAGTTTCATTTTCCAGTTCTCAATGCTGAAACAGTTGGACTGCAAACCCTTCAGGTGAGCTTGGTTTAACATCCATGTTTCTGCAGGATTTTTAAAGTCATGAAAACATTTTGATTGGGTTTAACTTTTCCACGAAGTCTAAATAGTCAGCCACATTTGGGATGACAGTTCCTCTCATGGTGTGAGAGACACTAAGCACTTCGGCTCCTGTTAAAAGTTTGGGCTTGAAACATGCAGCCTTCAGATTAAAAAAAAAGATGCCCAATCTGGACAATTGCAGCTCTTTAACCAGCAGGTTTTGTTTCTTTTCCGAGAAAAGCTAATAAATGAGTGTAGCAGAGACAAGCCCTTAGATTCAGAATATGCTATCCAACTTTACTCAATTGTCATGTGATGTGGTTTACAGTTACCACTTAACAGTTATTCCACATGTGTGCAAACGAAACATATGGGTGTTTTTTACATCTTCCTGTTTCCAGGCAAACCTGGTCTCTTACATTTTTTCAGATAAGGGAGACACCTTCTCCTCTTGCATTTATTGGCTTTGAGTGTTACAAACCTAAAGAAATGTGCCAGTCAGATCTTTAGTGAACGGCTGGGGAGGAAAGGCTTTAATGACAAGAGGGCTTTGATTTCAGGTTTAGCAGGTGTTTTATAACCACCATGCACCATTTCAAAAATCAGAATAAAACTTCTGTGGAAAAAGCACCCCTTAGAACAGCCAGCTGAAAAACACCACACAGAGGATGCTCTGTTCTCACCCTGGCGGAGCGGAGACATGGTTGCCATCTCTTGGAGTATTCTGCCTGGGGCTTTATATTGCATAAAATAGGTTGACAAGAGCTTTTGACTCAAACAAGTGTTACAGACTCCAGCTCTTCCAGAGACAAAACTGCCTGTGCATTGTCACCCTGCACAATTCTTCCAACGGCTGTCACAGGCAGCTCTCACCTGGCTCTTTGGCCCAGGTACCAAGTCATTAACCTTTTTCACCCAAGATTCTCAGTTTTATTTCCTCTGAGTCTCAATAGCCACCGACTGCAGTGAGACATGAACTAGAAGCAGCTCTGCCTCAACCAGACAGCAGCTGTTTCTAAGGGAGGGCAGTCTCTACCGATGCACATGGTGTCCTCTCTTCTTGGCAAACATACAGAGCCCCCCATTAAATCACAGGGGAATAAACCCCCTAAATATTGCAACTGATACCCCAAATGTTCAAACTGCGTTGCCAGCCAGCAGAGACAAGTAGCTACAGACACCACAGCAGACTTTGGGTTCTAATGCATCTCTGGCAAGCCACTCCCTTCTTATGCTAACCTTAACGCATGCCCAGCCTGAGAAGACAACAGCATTTTCCCTACTTCATGATCCAGCCCTCAGGAACGGCAGACAGGCAAATGTGACAGTACAGTCCATTGGCTCATGCAGAAGCTCTCTCTGCTTTCCAATTTAATCCATTGTTTTTAAAGCAGGAAATAAAGGGATCCTACTTGTTTATTCTGTTTCTGCATCTTCAGCTCAGCAGATTGTAGGTGAAAGGCAGTTCCGCTTCAGCCTGTCAACCAACAGGCAATATTGGCAGGATACAGGGAAGTGAGTTCTTTTCCACATGTCACTAACGGCCTGATCAAGGAGGTCCAGGATCATTTACAAGACATTTAAAGTTTCACCAAGGGTTTAGTCCCCAATTAGTTCTCCACTCACTTCACTTGGGTGCCACATCACTTCTGGCCTCCACAAAGGGACTGGATCCCCTCTGCTGTCCTACTTGACCCTTTAGTGCGAGTGGCACCTCCAAAGCAGTGTGTACAAACCCACACCATTGCACAGACCCGAGGCGCTCATCCACACTGCGTGCAGCGGGGACCTTTCCCTGGTGCTTTTGTTTCCCCAAGTAAGGAAAGTCAGAAAAGCTGGAGAAAAAACTGCAACAAAATACAGAAGTGATGCTACCACCATTACTGTCCCTGATCACCGTCCACTGAGGACAACACAGCTGGTCTAAACAGGGAAACTGAAAGGCGCACAATAGCCATAAACAAACGGAAACCAGCTGCCCTCAGAGGACATTTGATCTTCCAGTAAAACAGAGGATGAGCTACTGAAACACAGGGACTGGGGGGGGGTGTTAAAATCAAGGTATTTTGTAACCCTGAAAATAAAGATTTTTTTCCCCACATTTTACTCTATTGAAAGTATAGAGACCGCCCTATATGTGATACTATTGCACAGGGTCAGCCTGTAGCACAGCCCGCACCGGGAGGGAAAAGCCCACTATACAATGCTCATACCTGATATAATCTGATGATATGTGGATGGCAGAGCATCTTCATAATCTGAACTTCTCTAAAAATCTTCTTGAGGTTCTCTTCATCCAGCTGGGTCTTGTCAATGATCTTTATAGCAACCTGGCAAAGAAAGAAAGAAATGGGTCACTCACTTAGTGACTATTCAGAATTAATTTTAATTATTTGTATCACCATACTGTCTAGGAGCCTTCATCAAGGACCAGGGCCCCTTGGTGCTAGGCGCAAACACAGAACACACATATGGTCCCTGTCCCAAAGAGCTCACAGTTTAAGAATTGTCTAGCTGATTCAGGAAAATTCTCCCGCTTTAGTACAGACTATACTCCATCAACATGCAGGAGATGTATTTAATTTTCTGATAGTTAATGAGAAAAAAGAACATATGCCACTGAAGTGTGCAATGCTGATCTTGAGGTTTCATGTTTTCCCCTCTTCCTATAGTATCTGAATGCTCACCCTAGCATCAGCAACTAGTTGGAAAAGCAGCTTCCTGGAATCCTGGATTGAGTCCCCAGAAATTCCCAGCTGCCATTTGTTCAGTTTACAAGTCAAAAGATGACTTTCAGCTTGTCGACACCGCATCTTAATTAACATACAAGCAGCAAGGCTGCCAGGTTAAGTGCTGACGAAAGGTGCCCAACTCAGCCTGAACACTGAAATCCTGTTTGTCAACAGAACAGGAACCGCACAGGCAGCAACAGTGCAAGAGACACACACACACACTTCACCCACCAGCAATGCTCAGTCACCCCTGATCTGGACTGGATTTGAACCAGGCATGCACATAATTACCAAATCCCTGAACCATAATGGGGGGAGGGAAAGAAAATAATTTAAGGAACCTATAAAAATTGGTTTAATCTTATCTGGGACCACAAACACTGACAATGTCTTAATCACACAGTTATGACACAGCGTCAGTACAAGGCAAAGTTAAGTTTGTTGGGGTGCCCTAATTGTGCATTTCCTTATCTTAGCATGTTTGATTTCTTTGATGTTGACCCTTAATAGTGAATTTCCTGTGTTTATAATGCTTAGTTTTGGGATCATTACAACATTCCCTGCAATATGTTTTACCCTAAATTACCGATCTTTACTCTTATCTTTAACTCTACTTTAACATAAAATTTTGCCGGGGAATAATAATTCAGATGGGAAGGCTCAATCTTCACACTCCCAAGAAGTAGGATTATTTTAATTCATTTTTATGAATGACGCCTCAGTATAGAAGTGGGAGAGGCTTCAAGGGGGTAGGAAGTCAGTGAGAAAACTGTAAGGAACCAGCAAACTTTGCCAGCTTCGATCAAAGCAAAGTTGAGAACAGATGACTGGCAGGGTCAAGCCAGCAAAACCTTTCCACCTGCAGTAAAGCACAGCCAAGAAGTTCAGCGTGCCAGAGAAAAATCACTGGTACCTTCCAATGCCCATCATCAGAAACCATGGGGATAGGATGTAAAATGGGGGTGCGGGATAGGAGGTTTATTTAATTTAAAAAAACCTCAGCAGACAATAACAAAAAAGCCTTCCTTGATCTCAGTGTTTTCCCAAAAAGATTATTAATTCATGATCAACTGAAGCATCCATCAGAAACCCACACAGAAGGAAACTGACAGCAGTGCAATTTACTTTGTGCTTTTTTTTGCATAACAAAATATTACCCTATTACATGTAATAAGTGGAGTAGTGAACATCAGCAAGGACAGGATGGTTTGTAAAAATCCCACTGTAGGCAGGTTGCCAGTTAGTTAAGTGTTTGGACATTTAATTGTTCAGGTATGATACTTTTTCATGAAGTGCAACCTACAGTTTTTAACGTTTCTAATTTAGCAAACCTTACTACACCTCCATCCAGCTGATCTTTAAAAATTCCATATCACGAAGAATGCCTTTGCTTCCACCCCAGACAGCCTCCTTTCCTCTGCTTTCCCATCACTTCTTTGCAGTGGTGTTAAACTGCTCCTCTGCAGCAAGCCTCACCAACTATATGTGCCTGTATTTGAGGTATCAGTGCATCACATTCCAGAAGATGAAACTCCACATATACCACCACCTGCACAATCCAAAGCATATTGGTCGGAGATGGACACATAAGCTGCCCTCTTCCCTAGCCTCATTCAAACTAGTCTGAATCCCCATCTTCTTGTTACAGAAGCCTGAGTTTCTCTCTCTGCATCCACTTTACTCCACAGAAGCTATCTAAGCTCACATGCCAGCTCTAAACCTAGACACTGTGATATGTTTGATCACGCTGCCCAACTGCATAGAAACTGGGTCCTCATTGTTATGAAACTAGCATCAAAGACAATGTGAATGATCCATCAGCTTCTAAAAGATGGATATGTTTTCTGCTTAGATGGAGAACATTTAGTTTGCGATGAAAATCTGTTTAATCTCATGCCTGGCTTTTTAATAGGTGCTCATTAAAAAGTTAAGCTATTTTTAAACAATGAAAAAAGTGATTAGGTTAAAAACAAAGTTAATTTTTTGAATGCCAGAGTAAAGTGTCTTCTAAAAAGTCCCATGCTTGTCTATGCATACAGAAGTAGTGTTTCTTCCTTTGAACTCCTTTCTACTTATCTGATCCAGTAGTAACATGTAGGCAGAGCACACAAGGCTCAAGGTTCAGATCAGACACAAGAGTCAGGTCTATTGTCTGAAGCCAAAGAACACACCCATCACGAAACACTTCCCCTCTAGTCCTCAAGGGATTTGCCTGTGGAAACCCAACAAGGGTATAGTGCTGGCTACACAAATATGCCAGGGAACTGAAATAGGCAGGCACTTCATGAAAAGTAACACTTCATTTTCCCAGTTTTGAACTACATTTTTAAAATATTGAGCTACACTGGAAAAATTAAAAAGCTCTTTTAAAGCGTGCCAGTAAAGGGACTGGGCTTTGATCGGATGAGAGCAATGTGTGTCCATCATACATGGAAACAGATTGTTTAATTGAAAGCACCTGGATAAGGACAGATGTCTGTTCTGCAAACTGTTTGAGCAGCTGCACACTGCTATAGTCTGAAGAGAGAAAAGCTAGCTCTCATCGCATCACTATCCACAAACCATGCCAGAGTAAAAGGGTGAGCAAAATGGAGTCTGCTCTCAAAGACAGAAAGGAATATCACAGACAGATGCTGCAGGCATCTGTAGCAATGCTGCAAGTCAAAACCCTCCGCAGCACACATCCACACACAAAATATGCATGGTCCATGCTAACCAAAACTCCGCCCCTACTAAAAAAAATAACCGGGACACTTGGCAATGCAAGAGTGACAGCTACAGTATGCCAACAGAAGATGAGCAAAAACAAATCCATGATTTGGGGATCCACCAACAAATTTTCTTGTTTAGAGCTGGCATTTCACACTAGAAAAGAACCACAGTACAACAATCTGTGGTGATATTTCTTTGATTTGCTATAGTGTTATTTACAAAGACAGCCAATGTCAAGGAAGGGTAGATACCATAAGCCACCAAGTCAGAGTGGCATGGAAACACACATAGCAACACCTTTGTAAGGATGTTCCCGAGGTTTGATTGAAAACCAGACCTCAGCCATACAGCAGACCAAATGTCACTTTTTTTTTTTTTTTTTTTTTTTTTTGCAATACTGAACATTCTCTGCAGATTCCTCATTTTGGCCAGAAACTCATTCCTGGGATGATTGGGCTTCAGAAAGCGCAATGGATTCCTCCCTGCCCCTTTGCTGGGAGGCTGTTAGACCAGGGAGTAGCAAGATACCAAGAAGCCCCATTTTGGATTTCATTTCAATGTTTTACAAAAATGTTAAAACCACACAGAAGTGCTTGTTCGGGGAGACATGACTTACCTAACTACATTAAAAACAATCAGAAACAGTGAACAGGAGAACCTGGAAATCCCAACTACACAACAGCTTGTTTGTAGTAGACTACAACATTCACTTAGAGGGCAAGTGTTTCACATACTGGGACATGCCATATCAATGGACAAAGAAACTGCACTGGCACGAGATCTGAAACACATATTCACTATTTGGAAGTAATCTGGGAAGCCAGAGAACAAGATACCCATCACATTATGAGTTGCATATTCCTACCAAATGCTGCTATCAGTTGTGGAGAGAGGAAGAGAGGGAAATGGATTGCAGGCTCTTTCAAAATCTACATTCCATCAGTAAGACTGTCCTGAGTCCCATGAGCACAGCTACATAAGATAGAACAACTTTATTTGTTGCTAGAGAAAGCTCACCCTGGTCCCTTCCCAAAACAGCTACAGACCTACAAGAGGTATACCTTTTAAGTCTTAGCATTACACAACGCGGTGACACCCCTCCTAGCTCTGTTTTAAAAGCAAAAAGGTCCTGGGGGCAGCGGCTGCTTTTGAAAGGGGAATGAATGAGATGTATGTGGGGGAAAGAGGGGTAAAATGTAAAAAGGTACTGAGAATATGTTTCATAGTGACTTAGGATCCTTGAATCAGGATAAATAACTGCTAGCTGAACAGTTACAGGGATTAGTGTGCATGAAATTTCACATCCATGTACCACTACAGGCTACATGAGTTAAGGGCTTTACTCTGGCATCTGCACCTTGAATGCAACAGACTCATATTTCATGTGGAACTGAATGTTACCATAGCAAACTGTAAACAGGCATGTAAACATAAGGCTTAAAACACTAAAGAACATGCCTAACGGAGGACATTTGCTACCTTGGAATTGAACACTTGCTCTATCATGGGAAAAGCACTTTTCAAAAGAGAAAGAACAGCCAGATAAAGAGGAGAATCCGAAATACCCCAGGAGAACAGGGGTCCGACTTTAAGCTCCACTAGGCAGGAACATGTCTGCGTGTCCTGTACAGCAGCAAGAACATCAGCACTGCTCAGCAAATGAGCTATAATTTATAGTAAACATAATCATAATAATAATTAGCAAAACGTTAACTCAGCCAGTCACCTGGATGTTCCCTAAACCTTTTCTTCCATCTGTTATGAAAACTTACCCTCCACCAAAACTACTTTACTGTTCCATATGCAGTAGACCCTCAGAGTTCTGAGCACCTTTGAAGTAGAGGTTGTTTGTAACTCTGAAATGTTTGTAACTCTGAACAAAACGTTATTGTTGTTCTTTCAAAAAGTTTACAACTCAACATTGACTTTGAATCTTTACTATGCAGAAGAAAAATGCTACTTTCCCTTTAATTTTTTAGTAATTTACATTTAACACAGCACTGTACTATATTTGCTTGGGGGGGGGGGGTCTCTGCTGCTGCCAGATTGCGTACTTCCGGTTCCACTGAGGTGTGTGTTGACTGCTCAGTTGGTAACTCTGAGGTTCTACTGTATATCTGGAATAGAAATTTCAAGTGTACATTTTAAAAGTTCCTCAGAAAAAAATATACAGATTACAGTTTTCTGCTTAAAACTATTACTGGTTAAAGCCACTCAGTTTCGTAGTAATTGCACCCACCACACCTCCATGTCCTCAAAGTCTGAACTTCCACCACACCTTCCTAAAGATCTCACCTGGCGCTGTAGTTTCAGAGTTCACAAGGATGGGGTAGACAGTACAATGCCATCTGTCCATCCCCTAGAATTAAGATGGCCCAGTGGGCCAGCCAGCTACCTTCACACTGACAATCCCAGGAGGAGGTCATCTCCCCTCAGTCTCTATGGGGACTGTTGTGGGGAGAAAGTTAACGTAGTGAGAAATGATCAAGACTGAACAAACCTGTCCAATTCACCAAAAGGTTCATACACCTCAAAAAAGGTTTGCTTTTTTTTAAATGAAGTTTCGTAAGGCTCCCCTCCTGACTCAAAGCACAGCCCGGAGATCTGAACTGCAGCCTGGCAGTCAGGACATAGTTCTATTAAGGGTCACTCCTGACAATCTGATAGACTCTGGAGTTTTGAAGTTACGGATTTCAAAGAATAAAAGAGTAAGTGCTTTATCTATAAACATCACAGCACTGGATCGCTGGGAAGCCGAGGTGGGATGGGGGAGGGTGTCTCTTAACTAGGTACTGGATTCTTTACTTTACACAACCGCACTATTTTAAAATTTAAAATCTGAAGTAATGCCCTAGAGTCACTGAGGGTGTCTATTACAGCAAAAATGGCAGACAACCCAGGGCAAGCTGTTGGCAGATTCTCAGGGTCACATGGAATGGCAAGTCTGCCACACACATACAAACAATTCCAGCTCTGGTTTCAAAAGTCACTCCTGCTAGAAATGACAATGTCCGGCAAAGCAATCTGGTGACTGGGATTAGAAGCGGCTGCCTGAAACAGAGTTAGAGCTGAGGGACGGGTGAAATGGAAAAAAATTAGGCCCCTTTCTCCACTTGCTAAAATTGCAGGGCACTAACAAGCTGTGATTAATGAGGTGACAAATTGCTGCTGTCATGTTCTAGGCTTGCAGCATTCTTCAGAAGAGTAACTTATGTTGTGCAGCAAATATGTGAGCAGTGCAGATTTTCATTAGTTACACTTTTGATAAGCCGACAATATGTGGTTAAGAGGACAGCGCTGAATGGCAGACTGGAAAGCTAAAGGAGTCACATGGGATTCAAAGATCTCACAATGACATTCTTTTCGCTAAGAGGATTTTCCCAGTAAGAACAAGCTTTTGTAAAGCTTAAAAAAAGGGGGGGGGCGGGGGAGAGGGACTTTCTTCAGATAGTGGCAGTGAAGATGGCACTGAGAGCTATCAGAGGTTTAAAGGGAAAGCACTGTACATGGGACTAGGTAGAGTATTCCTGAGCAGCTTTATGTTTTTTAAAGTCACATTTCAGAAGCTATATATCTGCTTTAGGGAAATCTGATAAAGCCATATAGCACAGCTGCGTTAAGCTGCTGGACATTTCATGGCCCAATGCAAGACAGATACGGACAGTATATTTTGGTCAGTGTCTCAAATAAGAATAACTGAATTATTACGCTGTCCTCTCTGACATCATCTAACTGGTTACATTAGGAGCTGGTCTGCTATGTTACACGACAGTACGTGTGAGATATGAACTCATTACCCAGCTGCACTGCTGTGGGCTTAATACACTATCTTTAATAAAAATATATCAACCTCTAAAAAATAATTGCAGTCACAAAGGGGACACAGAAAAAGACCACCTAGAAGAGCTATGCAGCACTGTGGTAGCCATGTCGTTCCAAGATACTATCAAGAGAAGGGGGTGAGGTAATCTCTTTTATTGGACCAACTTCTGCTGGTGACAGTGTCATGCTTTCAAGCCAGAAGAGCTGTCATTTAAACGCTTGAACTCAAAATTTACTCCAATGGAAAAGCCCTTCAACAGACCAACACATTCACCTTAAACAAGAGACTGGGCACTTTCTAAATGAAGGTTCTTCACAGACAAACACTTCGGTAGCAGATGTACATAATAGAAAACGATCACTGTATCTTGGGAAAGTCTGGGGGAAGTTACCTGTGTGACAGACCCAGAAAACACAGAGCCTCCTAGGAGCTTGTAAGAGGCAATGAGGGTTAAGTTGGTACAGGGAAATTTCTTGGTTCTCTCTCAGCATGGAAGCAAGAAGGGCGGGGGGAAGTTGGGGGCTTAAACAACGAGGAGTCCGGTGGCACCTTAAAGACAAACAGATTTATTTGGGTCATGTGTCAGTATATTTATGCCTGCATCTGTAATTTTCCCTCCATGCATCTGAAGAAGTGGTTTTTTACCCATGAAAGCTTATGCCCAAATAAATCTGTTAGTCTTTAAGGTGTCACCGGACTCCTCGTCGTTTTTGTGAATACAGACTAACATGGCTACCCCTCTGATACTTGGGGGATTAAGAGCATTTTCAAAGAGACATGCTGGCGTTTCCCAGCAGCCTAATCTCCTTCCTCATTACCGATTCAGGATTTCACCACAGCAAAACTGGCTCTGACCACATCAGCCAAGCTGACTTCCTCCAAGGCCTAGTCACAGGGAAACAACTGCAACCAACACTACCCTCCCTCAGAATGACAGGTCTCATCAAAAACTACCCACCAAAGAAAGCAGTGGAGGAGGTTCTTTTCACAATGGTTGGCCAGTGAGCCCGAGCACAGACAAGAAGCATCACACCATTTAGCATGGCACCTTGAGCACACCAGAAGGTGGAAGGCAGCAATGTAGGAGGGAGTTAGCTCTCCTTAGTTCAGCACAACTACTGAAAATTCACACAGGGAGGAAGTGCTTCTCACCTCATGGAACCAGAATGATGCTGAAATTTAAAGAAGACATTGACATGGATACTGATCCCTGCCACAAGTCAAGTCAGAAGAGGCTTGTGACTTAATCTGAAACCTCAGCCTGAAAAACAATAATTCATTGTTCCTATACCATGAGATAGACTCCCTACCATGCGAACCATCTACTGATCATACGAGGTGCAGCCTTCTGTTTACCTCTGGCTATGTCTACACTCAGGAGGCTACAGCTAAGGCACTGTAGCTATGTCGCTGTAGATCTGTAGCGTAGACACTTCCTACAGCAACGGAAGGGGTTTTTCCATCGCTTAAGGAACTCCACCTCCTTAAAGCCATGGTAGCTAGGTTGAGAGAAGCATTCTGCCATTGACCTAGCTGCATCTATACTGGAGATTAGAAACTTAAATTTTATTTCCCTAATGAGTGCCTGCTCATTTCATGAGCTGCATAATAAAATGTTCAAGTGAGTGATTAACTGACTTCTCCATGATGTCTAATGGCCAATCCTCCTTACAGATTTTTGGATCGTTAGCTCCCTTAGAAGGGTTGCAAGAAAAATGTCAATCAATGGCACTGTTTTACATAAGAAACCATGTCAAGCCTCATTAACCTACTTTCCCCAGCTGTCCCAATATTGTTCTAATACGCTGGCATGGCACTGAACTATATTCGTACTCTGGCTGGAGAACAGGTCGTGGGTAAGATTTCAAAAAGGGCTTAAGTGACCTACCAGCCTAACAGAACTTTGCCTAAGTCACTTAAGCACCTTTTGAAAATCTGACCTGGTTGTCCTAACCGTACTCACAGGTTCCTACAGATCACATAATACGCTGGGGGGGGGGGGGGGGGTGAGATCCAGCCAGAGAGAGAAACGAATGAGATTTTAAACGCGTGTGATAATAAAACAACACTCACTGACCAAACCAAGAGTCTTTGCTCTCTCTCATTGCCTTTCCCCTTCCCCAACTCCTTCAACACCATACATTTTACTCTCAGCTTTCAGTGGGATATACTGCAAGAGCATATTACTGTTTCCATGGGATGCCTCAGGTGATTTGTCGTGGGACACGGAGGCATTACTTACATATATGATATTAGCACAAAGAGGTCTTAATCAGGATCAGGACCTCATCATACGAACATGTAGTAAAGAGACGCTCCCTGTCCTAAAGCATACACTATCTTGGTCCATGAACAGATGCTACAGGTGGGAAAGGTGAAGATGGAGGATAGGAGAATTCAGGCACATTTTCGTATAGAGTAGCTGTGTGCAGAACATAACCCTAACCAGCCCACTGCCTGCAGAGCCACCCGTCCCTGACAAAAAGGTAGTTTAAGTTCTGTAGTGACCTTCGTTAGTTACTATTTCGCGGCAGTTTGGAGGCTTATGTAAGGAGTTGGCGCTATCAGCCTAGGTCTTGATAAACAAGTAATCACATCTCTCTCTCTCTCTCTCTCAAATGCCTCCCACCGCAATCAACGTTCCTGTTGGCAATCTCTGGAAACAAGGCATGGGCTGGATCAATAAGAATGATAAACTAGATCTCCATTCTTAGAGGAGGACCTTCCAGGGCAAAGCAGAGGTGTACAGCCTAGGCAATGTGAGCAAGCTTACACTGCAGCTGCTTCTGCTGTAAAGCAGCGCTTCTCAAGCTATCTGATGTGGGGGGGACCGGCAAATTTTCTTCCAAAGTGCGCACAGACCGGCACCGGTCTGCGGACCACCACTTTGAGTAGCACTGCTGTAAAGTACCTACTCTGTGGAGACAGCACATCCGTTTCCACTGCTAGTAACCCAGCTTCTCCACCTGCATTGAATTGCTATTTTAGCTTCAAAGACAAAAGTAGCCCCACATTGATAATGAGCATCAGAAGAAGTGTGGGCAACTCAGGTTTCCCACTACAAAAGAAAGGAACATTCATAGTGAAGGAGCCAGAAGTAATAAGACTCCCACAATATTCCGTTACTTATCTGAAAAGAAACAACGCCTCAGGAACCCTATACAGCTTGCTGAAAGCTGGCAAGCACCATCTTCAGACCTTCTGTTACCATGTAAAGTATGTGGGGAGTAAGGTAAATGAAGTGTAAACCAGACTACAATTAGAAGTGGAACAAAACCATAATCCAATTTCTTAAAAAGTGAAACACTAAAACAAAATAAATTGGAATAATTAACAATTCCATTATCAAAAGCTAATGAAGCTTACAGATTATAAAAACCATGCCAGCTCACAGCATACGTGCTGTTACCAACTAATAAAGCGTTCCTTCAATTTCTAAAACATTTAAGTGTTTTCTCGCTCTCTTGGATCAGACTAAAATTTAACCTAGTAATTTGAGAAACAAATTATTATATAGGAGAAAGGTTATTTAAGCTCAAGACAGCAATTCAGGTGAAGAAGATACCTCTTCAAACTAAGAATTGCACTTTGGGGTCTTGCTCTCAACAGCCAAAAAGAGAGGGGTTTCAAGGTGGTTTTCAATGGAATGGTGCTCTCTATTTTTTGGATTCTAGAGCCATATCAAGCGTGTATGAATTTGCCAGGCAAAAAGCATTGGAAATTCAACTGCAAAACATTATTAAAGGAAAACTAGACTGCGAGGCTTTCAAGGGAGAGGCATTGAAACCCTACATGGAGAAGCCCAGAAAAAAATGTTCCCTTATCATCGATATTGACATAGTCACTCACTGAGCTGAACATGAAATCATACCAGACAAAAACTAAATTTAGGACAAAATCAGCCACTCAACATTTTCAGTGCAAGCCTCATGGCAGCACAAGCAACCATGGAACGTTCACAAAGGTACTAACTCTTGGGCCACCAACCTAATGCAGCAGCAGCAGAGTATTCAGAAGTGCTTCAGCTCTCACAGTCCTCTCAGTTTGTATGAGCTAATGCAATCCAGCACGAGGAACCCATTGACCCTAGGGTTAAAACCAAGCTCCTGGGGCCTCCCAAAGCCTTTGGGTCTTATAACTGCCTGCCTTGCATCCAAGGAATCTGTCTCTGCAGTGTTATCTCTACGGCACAGTGAAGGCAAAATACTCTTCCAACTCATAAAACTCAATCAGCCATGGGTTTAAAAACCAAAGACTGATCCAACAGGACTCATTTTTAAGAGCACAGGAGACAGTCTTGGACTGCTCAATACGAAGTGCTCTGCCATCGTGCTCACAAATCGCACAGTGCTCAGATAGTTGTCCTAGCTGCTCATACAGCTCCCAAAATATGAAGACTTAGCTACAGGCAGGACGGCTTTAAAGCAGCCACAGTCCTCAGAATAAACTAACTCTGAAAGGCTTGGCACTTAAAAAAAAGAATTTGAAAAACAACAAACGCATAATTTCCATTACTTATGTTTTAAGGCCTGAACACTACTCTGGTCAGACTTCATTATGGTACAAGAACAGGTACTAAGTGAGCCAAGGACTGGAAATGTGGTAGCAGTGGCACAGAACAGAGAATAAGTAGTAATACAAAACCTGCTTTCTTCAAGTGAACAGAGAAGCAGTAGCAGGGAGCAGAGGAGACAGCCTGATGAACCTGCATATTGAAGAAGAGTCAGCTGCAAAATCGGGTGGGACAGCAGCCAGAAGGAACATGGAAAGGGGAGCACAGTGTGCCGGGATAAGTAATAAGGAAGAGCAGTACCTGAATATAGATAGAGGAAAGTGGGGGACACTTAATAGTCAGATAACCCAGGAGAGGAACAGCTCCTCCTAGTGAAAACTCAGACTGATTTTGAAATCCACGAAGTCAAACTATCTACATAGTGCTAAAAGAACAGACAACAGTGAAATAAAAAGTGATGGAGCCATTTCAAGTATTCCCTACAGACTTCAGAAGACCTTAATTGAGCAAGTCGCTATGCAATCAAGCATTGAAAACTCTCTTCTTGGTATCTGTCATCCTGCCAGGAGATGGGCCTACGAACCCATCTCAAGGGTCTGCAAATGAACTGCTAAAACATCTGATCCCATTGACTTTAATGGGACAAGGATGTGACCTTATGTGCATATTGTGGCTATGTAATGAAGATGAAATGGAAATATTTAGCAGAAAGTTAAATTGCATCCCAAACGTTTTCCTTTTTAAAGAGCAGTCCTTGAGACTGCCGGCTTTGGCTAACTCTTGCTTTTTCCTTTCCAAGCTTCCAAAAACCACCGTCGTCATTACCAAGTATACAGCCAGAAAAATTTAAATTGCTCTTTTTTGACCCATAATTTCCCAAAGTAGATCAGGGCTGAATGTCATTATTGGGTTTTTCATTCTTTCAAACTTACTGCAGTGCAATGAGCCATCAGGGATGTAGTAACTGAGGCAAAATGCTGCAATAAATTTCAAAAGCACATACAACTTCTACTTTTAAACAGTTGTGTTACTAAGAATGTTTGTGCTCCTACAGTGCTCAAAGGACATCTCAGAAGGCAAACAGACCAAAGATCTTACTGAGTGATTGTGTAATCATCAAAAACACAGCTGCCTGGAGAACAGAACCAATTCACTATTCCACACACAAGCATGGTCTCCTAATGCAGCTATGCTCTAATGCAGGGGTCCCCAACGCAGTGCCCACCAGGGCGCTGGCGGCATTTCGGTGGCGACGCTTCTTCCCGCTGCTGATTCGCTGCAGCAGCATTTTGGCAGCAGGGTGTTTGGCACCCGCCACAGTCTTCTGGGAATAGCAATATGCTATTCCCACAAGAAAGGTTGGGGACCACTAATGGCTCTGTCTTTAAAATGTCAGCTATCATTTTATACGCATGCATTAAAGATCAGTGGGCTCTCGCCAGTGGAAGACAAGGTTTACAACAAATTAAAACCCTTTTCCATTGTCATTCAGGCACAAAACATTGAATAATATAGAGGAGGAACAACAAAAAAAAAGGGCCATTCGCTTTAAAAACTAGTCCACCTCAGATATATAGTGTAGGAGAAAGGCAGGCCAGAATATGAGAGTGAAGAAAATAACCCGCTATGATTGCAAAGAGATGAGCTCATGAACCAGCTAATAGCAAATGCTGAGTTAGTGCTAAAACCCTTTCCAGTAAAGGAAAGCAAAGAAATGGGAAGTCAGAGGATTACATGCAACCCTGTGTCAGCAAGTAACAGTGCAGGGCTGGGGACTTGAAAGGACATGCTGTGCTTTTCCCAACATTTATTGGAAAAGTTCCTGGGGAGGATTTTAAAATAGCAAATGTTAATTCACTTCCAGTTGAAGAAATCACACATCTTCATTACTAGACTTTTGCTTTCTAATGACAATTACAATGACGTTCATCAAAACACGTGTACTGGCTATGTAGAAATGGGATGTCTACTTGGACGGCTGCACAGGTGCATATTTGTGCTAAGTATAGAATTCTCATATTATGGTCATAATTACCCTATGTCAGTGTGCATGATGGGCACTATCCTACTCCCAAACAGAAGTGCTATTGGTGTAACTTCACCCATAGCAGGGTGTGACACTACACCCCATATTCTTCACAGTGATATTATGATGACATGATTATAGCATAATTATGATGCATTGTGTATAAGACCGGTCATGTGAGATGTTAATGGAAAAGTTATGATTCGCTGAATATGATTATCCTATTTGTATGTATGTATCATTTTTATATCTGAAGTTATGAATATTGACTATGTATCTGTATTTCAAATGTAGTTACACCTGGGTGATGCGCACTAGGCAAGATGCTTTAAGTCTAGATAGCTGGTTGGGAAGAGCCTATTCAGGGTAATGAGCCATTGGGGAAAACAATAGGCCTTAGGAGAAGCTTATCCCCCACCTGGTGAGCCTCCCCGAGGACACACCAGCCAGCATGTAAGTAATGGCTGCTATGACTCTACAAGGGCATGTGACCAGGCCACATGACTCTGGACTCCATTTTGGGGTGTCTGTATTTTTCTACAAACTGGTCTGGGAACCAAGTTTTGGAACAAAGTTCCCGCTATATGCTAAAGCTATACAAGGCAGGGAGTGACATCATCTCTTGTTCTTCACTCCCCACACAAGAAAACTCCTGGAAACACTTAAACAAAAGACTGAACTGGGGGAAGTGCTGGACCCAGGCTAAAGGGATTTATAGCCTGTGTATTAAAAACCTGGGGATTCCAAGCTGCAAAGCAAGTGCAGCTTGGGCTTTGAGAATCTGCTTGTACCATCACTCAGCATAAGAAACTACTTATTCATACCCAATCTATCTAGTATATTAAGCTTAGTTGGCATTTTTGTCTATTTGCTGGGTAATCTGCTTTGATCTGTTTGCTATCCCTTATAATCATTTAAAATCTATCTTTTGTAGTTGTTAAAACTTGTTTCATGTTTTAATTTAAACCCAGTGTGCCTTTAAGTGAAGTGTCTGGGGGAAAATCTCAGCTTGGTTTAACACAGGCTTGTTGCATTTCCTCTCCACATTGAGGGGGAGGCGAACTGGATAATCAATTCATACTGGTTGAGGTTTGGACCAGGGCAGGACAGTACACCTCTAGGGTCCTAGGCCTGGAAGCTGGTGGTTATTTTGGCTGTAGCCTCTCTATTGTTGGTTTATGCAATGGCTGGTCAGAGAGACTGCATGTAATTGCTGCTGGGTGTGTCCTTACCTGTGTGAATGCTGGTGGAAGTGCAGGACCAGGAGCAGGTCTGCAACATGTCACAGCAGCACAGTGTGAGAGGGAGCCCAGGTCCGTGGGTCAGAGGGCTCAGTGGTACCCCAGTTCTAGGTGGCACCCTGGGGGGAACCCATCACAAGGTGCACACATACACACATAGCCAGAGTGCCTACCCAAAGAGTTTACAATCTCAAAGGGCAAAGACAAAGTGGTACGACGTTACCAGTTGCACATTTAGTTATCATTATTCTATTTCAATTATTGCAATATCTGCTACTATGATTGGTAGGCTTATTCTCATTTCAGTTGAGCTGGTTAGACAGAGCACTGGAGGCCTCACAGGACTTGACTAGATACCCAAGAGGGCAACTGAAATTCTGAGCAACATTCAATTGTGTTAAATTGACATTTATGTTAAAGAGTGTGAGAAAAATCTTAGAATAAATAACTATTGGTTACCATGAAGTATACAGTACTGAACAAAGAGGAACTGTCTCCCAATTTAGATATTTGGAGAGGAAGATTAAAATAATTTAGAGAGATTTTCCAGCTACAGAGACCTGCATCCTCCATTTAGAGTTCTCATATGCAGTTATTAGTTGGTGGTTTAAAAAAAAAAACAAAAAACAAAAAAAAACACACACAAAAAAACTACTTCCCAGTAAGACACTGGAAGTTGGTGGAAAAACCACTTGAAAAAAAAATCAGCAAAAAGAACGAGGAGGACTCGTGGCACCTTAGAGACTAACACTCATTTGGGCATAAGCTTTTGTGGCTAAAACCCACTTCATCAGATGCATGCAATGGAAAATACAGTAGGAAGATATATACCCAGAGAACATGAAAAAATGCCCCTCTGCCACGTACTTTGGCCAAACCAGACAGACTCGACGCAAAGGAATAAATGGACACAAATCAGACGTCAAGAATTAGAACATTCATAAAACAGTCTGAGAACACTTCAACCTCCCTGGTCTCTCAATTACAGACCTAAAAGTCGCAATTCTTCTACAAAAAAAAACTTCAAAAACAGACTCCAACAAGAAACTGCACAACTGGAATTTATTTGCAAACTGGACACCATTAAATTAGGCTTGAATAAAGACTGGGAGCAGATCGGTCATTACATAAAGTAAAAACTATTTCCCCATGCTAATTTTCCCCCTACTGTTACTCAGTACCCTGAGTATTACCCCTACCTTCCTGTCAACTGTCTGAAATGGGCCATCCTGATTATCAATACAAACATTTTTCTCCTCATAGCCCACCTTAATTCATTAGTCTCGTTACAGTTGGTACGGCAACACCTTTTTTTCCCATGTTCATGGTGTGTGTGTGTGTGTGTGTGTGTGTGTGTGTGTGTGTGTGTGTGTGTGTGTGTGTGTGTGTGTGTGTGTCTTCCTACTGTATTTTCCACTGCATGCATCTGATGAAGTGGGTTTTAGCCCACGAAAGCTTACGCCCAAATAAATGTGTTAGTCTCTAAGATGCCACAAATACCCCTCGTTCTTTTTGCTGATACAGACTAACATGGCTACCACTCTGAAACCTGAAAAAAATCTTTGCATTTGAGCCTGAGACTACAGAAAGGAGGAGTTAGCATTCTGACCCCTGAGAATAGACTGCCCTGTCTACCTTAAGTGACTGAAGCCCAAATAATAATTAATTTGACACCTGAAAAGTTAAACAGTCAGGGTGGGATGCTGTTACATACTTCCCTGAGTCAGTGCCATTTCCATACTCTCAGTTTGCATAGCAGCAAGCTCAAAGAGGGGAAACTTGTAACCAGAACTATCAGAGCCTTCTCACAGTTTCTCCACTTGTTGGCCTCTCTACTTTCCAACTAATATCATGTTCAATTCTACATAGTCAAACCCAGAGATTTGTGGGGCCAGAAGATTTTATTTTTCAAACTCTCTCCAGCAAAGTTCCTGATTAGCAATTGTGCACCTTCCTCAACCATTGGATGGCCAACCACACAGGTGTTTGGAATTTAACAAGACTGATAGATTTAAATCAACGTAATTTAAATCACCAGTGTTAATCATGATTGAAATAAGCAAGCAGAAAATCTTGATTTAAATCATTCATTTTTGCAGTCATACTTTTAGTTATTTTCCTAAAGAAAGGTTGAGATCATTAAAACACTGATTTGCAACTAAATACAGCCTTGCCACTACATTTGGTAGTTTTTGCTCACCAGCAGGCTACACTATATCTATGCACCTTAGAGCAGGAAACAAAAGGGCCTGGGTACACGGGAGTCTTTACCTCTAGGGTAGACTCAAGGCACTTAACACATTTCTGAACGTTTGGAGACTGTCCAAACTAGCCTTTGTTCCATGATACAAACGTCTGAAGCTCACGTATCATGGATCAGCAGAGGTAAACCACAAACATTTGTATCCAGGATCTAACATCTGGGGAGCATCCAGCCTAGCCTGCTACAAGCATGTTAATCACCATGAACTAACTAGCAATAAGCTCTAGGTAAAAAAAATAAATAAAAGCCCTAAAAGACAATTAATACAAACATCCTGTTTATTGATTTATATTGTGTTAATATTCATACATGCTTGCTTGAAACAAATACTGTCCAATATGCAACAAAGAAAATAAATCCATGCTGGCACTTCAAGTCCAGACAAAGGAAGCAAAGAGAGAGGCTTAGACACCTGACCAAAAAAGCACTGGATCATACACTGGCTATGAAAAACACACTGCCTACATATTACATTCAAATAGGGAGACTACAGCCATCAAGTTTTTCACCAAGCAAAGCACAGCTAGCAGTGATCAGCCCACGCAAGCCGGTTGCTTAACGGAAAGATGCTGAACAGAAAGTGTTTTGTTTGACTTCTTGTGTAACGTGACCTTTCCAGCTGAGGCAACTAAAGATCACAGTGGGACTTGAAGAGGAAGCCCATGCGAAAACAGGTTCGAAAGTGTAACTATTTCGTTAGTAGCATTCATTACAGATACTCCTCTACAGTCCATCTAACCAAGCACCAAGCTACCAATACGCAAGCGCTCCACTATAATTAAAGCCAAAAAACACACACTTGCTCAAATTGAGAAGGATGGCGGAGGATGTTGCACTTCTCAGCTAATTCACTACAGAGAATATTTTTGCAAAAAGCACTTGAAGATTTAAAAACCAAACAAGTCTGCATAATTAAATCCCACATGGAGTATTTATTTCCATATGCGGATCACAGCATTTTCTGCCTATCTACACAGGGAAATGATAAGAGCGTTCTAAAAAGTATTATTCATATAGTATTACCTATTTATGACATCCCTGAAGAGACAGAGTTGGAGCATATGCCAACATGGGTATATCGGTACCGCCCTCTCAGAGTATAGAAGGGTTGATCATCAAAAAAGCAGTTCAAAGCCACAGGAAGACTCGTTTAATTTCCTGATCAATGAGCAAATGCAAGTATTATCCCCATCATTCATCCTCAGGAGAGCTGAAAGTAACTTTCTTTTTAAGTTTAGGACTCACAAGTGGATGCTACTGTATTAAACTGCAGCTGCTTTACAGTGTGATGCTTTTACATTGATCTTTCTGATTGCAAGTGGAGGTACTTACACTGCCAGAGGTGTCTTCTCCTCACAGCCACATCTAGTTGCCAGTAACAATTAGTAAGAAAGCTATAATGCCTACATTTCTTGTGCCAGATTTAAAGTTAATGATATCACAAATTCAGACATAAGGGAGGTATTCTTAAAAGCACTCAGTAGTGGCCTATTTCCACTGAAATTAATGGTAAAACTCCTATGACTTCAATGGGAGCAGAGTTAGACTAATACCCAGTGCTTTTGAATATGCCACTTTAAATGCTTTGCCAGAATTAAGTACTTTATGGGACACATTTTAACAGTTACGCATATGATCACATGCAAAAATAACTGGGGCAACCTTGTGCTCAACTGGAATGCACGACAGCTGTGCACACTAAGGAATCTGCAGGTGCAAATGGCTAATGAGATGCCTAAGATGCATTTTGTAATTAATATTTCAAAAATCACATTATACGCATGCATTCTATGTAAATTCAGTGCAGCAAGGAGCTCCCACCAACACTGGAGGAACAAGTATACTCAGTGCGAATAGGTTACATTTAATAAATTAATGAGTTACTGTTTATCCTTCTAGGTTACTGTTTAGCCTTCTAAATTAAGACACTAGAAAATCTAGAAAAAAAATTCTTCTTGTTTACCCAAGTGTTACCTCGCTGAAAATTATCACCACCTGACACAGTCTGATCAACCCTGCAATTTTCATCCATGTCTAGTCAAGTTTCAGTTTGTGAATGGGGTTCTGTAACAGAGGTTGCCTGCAATAGCAAGAGACTAGACTCAATGACCCAGAAGGTCCCTTCCAGTCCTATGATGCCTCTCAGGTGACAGTGAACAACTTTTGTCATTTTTGGAAAAGCAGCAGTGTTAATACTGATCATTCAAATTATAGATGTGATGCTAACACTACCGTCCTTCTTTCAAAGGCCAGCACCAAGAAGTGATAAACTGTCAGAAACAGCATCAGAGTAACAGCTGATCTCAAAAGAATATTTTGGCTTTAGATTGACTGCAAGTGCATCTTCAAACAAACAATTTTCTTGTCACCTGTAGTGAGGAAAGCTGAAAGTCAAAGCTTCTCTCTGTTGTATTAATTTAGATGGAATACAGGGGCCCAAAGACGTCAACATAACCCAGTCACTGTCCAACATTAAACAGTGTTAAACAAGATCCAGGGTTTGTTATAGGGAGACTTCAGTCTGCTTAGTCCCATGGCAAACACATCATTAAACATCCTTTTAACCTTTTATTAAAGATAAAGAAAAGAAGGAAAAACCAGTTAAAACAAACATTTGGAAGTATTAAATAAGGCTTTCATTTTAACACTCCCTTGTTCCCTTTTTCTTTAGCTGGGGAATTTTTAGAAGAAAAAAAACCCCTTGTTTGACAGTCTCTTAGATTGTACGAAAAGTGGTAATAACTGTCCTTTGGGGGAAAGCAAAAAGAAATGAGTTGAGATGGGCTGGAGCTTGTTATTGTTGCTATTTAAGTCCAACCCCATTTCATCCAAGGTGATGTTTGGGATTTAGCTGGAGCTGGCAGAAGTGGCAATGTCATCTGGGTCCCACTCTCAGGCCAGGCCAGGCCAAGCCATCACTCAGGATCAGGATAACAAAGGCCAGGGTCCTGATGAAGTCGCTCACTCCACTAGCCTTTGTCTGTTCTTCTGCTTTTTCCCCTAAAGAAATATTTCTTTAAGGACCCCAAAAAAGGAGTGATGGGTGGACTAGCCCATTCCCTTAACTATTTTGTCCACCCGTTGGCCTAGTATCCAACACACCAATTTTGGTTTGTTAATTTCCAATTCCACATCTTCTGTTTTCCCCAAGCATGATTTTAAAGTAGTCCTTGAACCATATCAGGAGGCCCTTTTGTTTAGACTAATTCAGTCTCTCTCCTTTTCGTACCTTTTCCCTTCATCGTTTGTTATAGGTAATCGTGACATCTAATGAACTTCCACATTTCTACAGGTGAAATTACAATTAGAGTCAGTCAATCTATAGGCCTAATTATCACAACGTCTCCAAAGCTAAAAGCTCTTAGTTTGTATTTCACTTGCAGGTATTTTGTATTCTAGGGTTTGTTACAAGGGAAGTTTACCAGCATAACTATACTGGCCTAATCATGCCTCTAAATTTTCCTGTGTAGACAAGCCCCTAGGAACATCAGCTCTTTCCATTGTATCAGCAACTCACCTTATTCACAACAGCAGTCACAACAGGCGGCACTAACTAATGATCCGACTGTGTAAGAATACAATGTGATTATTTAGGAAAATCAGAATGGTCAGAAGTAGGAGTCCTCCTTTCCGCCTCAAATTCCATATGGCAAACCTGTCACATATGAACTAGAAGTGCTCTTGCTCCAGAACATCGAGTCCGCAAACATTCCTTTCTCTAAAGATCGACTAAGAGGGCATATGCCCTAGTACAACAGTGTTATAACCTGTCACCACTGTAGATCGGGGCCTAGTTACTGAGTTAGTTCAGAGGTGTCAGTTTAATCTTAGAGAGGTGTTAGTATCACAGAATCACCACACAGGGAAGTCTGAACAGGAGGTCACAAGGACTGGTTATAGCACAGTGCACACAGCAGATGAGGACAGAGATTCGCTGGCAGAGCTGTGGGGGAAGCCAAGGACTGGAGCACCAGATCATGCTGCAGGTCAAGCCTGAGGTGCACTAAGCTATGTGGGGAGTCATAGCTGATGTCTTCCTGAATATCATTCAGTTAAATGGTGCAGAACAAGCAGACAGATCCTTTTAGCTGCAGCTTAATAAAGGCTACATCCAAATGCCAGTGTTAAATTAGGTTACCCAGCAGTGCCATTTGCTTCAACCACTGATGCGCTCAGCCAGATCTCCCTGAGAGAGCAGATATTTCTAATCAACTCCAAGACCTGAGCTTTTTCTATATTTGAGACGTGCACATTATGTTTGATATGATTTCTTTCTGCTTTCCATTCCACTAGGTCTCCTAGACTGATGGGAACAACAATATATGCCCTGGAGAGATAGAGGGAAGCCAGTTAACTGTATCCTTCTAGCTACTCTCACACCATGCCAGATACCTTTGAAGAGCTCAGAAACACAGCTCATTTGGAATAGATAACTCCCAGGGGAGTGAGAGAAAGATACAAGGGCTTCACTGAGCCTTCCACTGGATTCCAACAGCACATAATACCAAATGGAAACTTAAGGAAATCGGAGACAAAGAAAAAAATGACATTAACAGTGGGAGTGAGCTTGGAAGAGCTGGAGAGCTACAACATAACTCTGGTACACCAGTTTGACGATGCCGTGCGATATATGCACACAGTGCATTACTATGGAGACTCAGTAACAAACAATAACTATTCCTCGATGTCCCGTAACACTGACTCAGCGCTTACACTATCGACCCATTCCTGCCAGAGAGATGGAGCACATCTGGCACATGTGAACAGGACCCATGTGATTAGCACTCTGGTCAGTTCAGATCCATGGACTCCAGAAGAGATACGTTACTAGCTATAAGAGAAGGAGTACTGGTGGCACCTTAGAGACCAACCAATTTATTTGAGCATATGCTCAAATAAATTGGTTGGTCTCTAAGGTGCCACAAGTACTCCTTTTCTTTTTGCGGATACAGACTAACATGGCTGCTACTCTGAAACCTGTCATTACTAGCTATGTCGTACCATATTACCCATTGCTCAGTCCTAATGACATAGCAAATGTCACCATTTATGCCCAACACCACAAATATGAGGGTGGTGCAGCAGTCCCATTGCATTCCACACTGACAACCAACAGTGATCAAGTCATTGCACAAGCAAAAGCAACAACCTCTCCTGTTTCAGGAATTTAAGTGGGCAGTTGGGCCTGCAGGAGTGAGCTTTCACAACAGCACAGGAGGTAGAAAAACCCCTGGGGTTTGCCCACATATCCCACCACACAGAAAAGTTTAGGTTCAACCTCTTACGTTCTTTTTCCACAGAGTTCTTCAGACATTCATAAGACAAATCTACTAGCGAAGCTTCTTCTCTTATTTGCTCTACAGTCTTAAACAAAGCCCAGATAAACAAGCAAGACATAGTCTGGGGTAGGCAACCTATGGCACGCTGCCAAAGGCGGCACACGAGCTGATTGGCAGGGGCACTCACACTGCCAGAGTCCTGGCTACCGGACCGGGGGGCTCGGCATTTTAATTTAATTTTAAATGAAGCTTCTTAAACATTTTAAAAACCTTATTCACTTTACATACAACAACAGTTTAGTTATATATTATAGACTTATAGAAAGAGACCTTCTAAAAACGTTAAAACGTATCACTGGCACGCGAAACCTTAAATTAGAGTGAATAAATGAAGACTCGGCACACGGCTTCTGAAAGGTTGCCGACCCCTGACAGTCATTCAAATGGCAATGCACGTATTACTCACATCTGGAGCCACTTTGCATTGGCATATGCACATTAATCAATGCTGGAGACAAAGAGCTGAACTTCAGGCTTTTGTTGGTGACCTTACATAACAAATGCTGGCTTTGTGGTGTGCAGCTGCATTGCAACTCCTTGTCTTGGAGTGGTCAGTCTGATGGCTCAGGTGCACACGTTTCTCAAGTGAGCTGTCACCATAAATCTGCCTGTGTCTATGAGGCCGCTAATAGAGTAACCTATCCACAGGTAATAGTTGTGAAATTTGCAACAAGAGAAAAGGTCCCACAAAGGGGGTATTTGCTCTTCAGTTTGACAGTCTAAGAAGGTAGATAGCAGGGCACCTTTTACTGAACCAACGTAACCTCTCTTTTGACAGGATTAAAGGCTAAAATGGAGGAGTCTCCTCTCTAACAGGAACTGATTAGCTGGCCTTCTGTAGTCTTCTTTCCAGCAGTTCATATCGATACAGAGAAATATTTTTAATCTCATGAGAAGAATAAAATTGCCAAAAGGAAAATTCTCCATTGCACGTATGAAAATGACTGAACAGATCAGCCCAGGCCATTTTATAGCAAACCGGTGGCTCGAAAATAAATATTGCCAACACCTGAAAGATGGGAATTTGAGGACCAAAGTGTTTGTGCATGAAGAAATTGCATTTGCTCAACAATGAAGTTCTCACCTTCTCCACATCCTCTCCAAGACCAACACCACCTCTTGTACTTTGCAGAACATGAAGAAAATGCTGAGGGCATTTTGAGAAAAGTCAGTCGTGCCAATTCCTCTAGGTTGTTGTGACTTTCATACTCTACTTGTCTGAGTTCTGTACTCTGCTGTGACCGTTCTTGGCCCGCAGAGGGACCAAGCAGTTTTATCCAAAGGACAAAAGCATAACATTCAGACCGACAGTTCAATATGCCAGCTAAACACTGAAAGGAGATTGCTTTCAGGTGCCTGAGAGCAGCCGTCTATAAACAGCCCTGGATCTCTGCATCTCAGGTAGAGTGGTTGGTGTCTCAGAAAGTAAATACAACCAGAATACTTGCTCTTTATTTTCAAGTTTAATATTAAAACTGTATTGCCTTTGCAGTCTTTCCTTTGCAAAAAACAAAAAAAAAAAATACAAGCAAGTCTACACACAATATTCCTGTCTGCCATTCCATTTGTGCTGGGAGCTCAGAAATCACAAGCTAAACAGAATCATACTTGGTCAGTATTTAGAAGTGAGATCTTGAAGGAAAAAACCTGTGCTGTGAGAAGTACATTTGGTGGCACTCTTTTCTCTGAGTACTGAATATAATGCTCTCGATTTGTGCTAAAGAGTTCTGTGCTGCTAGACATGGCATCTTCTGATTAAGACACCCCTTGTCCCCCCCCGCTGCCCCTTGCAGTCATTAGAGAACCCACAGCATTTTTTGTATGAGCCCTTGGGAGATCTCAATATTACTTTTCCTCCCAAAATTCCCCTTCTGGTTTTAATTAGAGGCAGGATTCTTCTTCACTTCCTGTCTTAAACTACTTAATATGGTTGTGTGCTGTTAACTACCAAGTTCCACCCCAGAACAGTGCTGGATGCATTTCTGTGTTGGTCAGAGTGGATGTAACAATTCCTGGAGGGGCTTTATGAGACATCTGAATAAAAAAAAGCATGCGGACTGTATTATGTCCTGTTCCTTATCCCAACCCAAGTTGGGAGAGACTCCCTATAGCACTGTCATTTCTAGGCACAATGGAATGCATCAAAAGCGCCATGGCAGGCTCAGTAGAAATCCTTTGGTTTATGCATAACTATTTAAACATTAATGTCAAAATTCAAAACCAAATCCTTCTAAGAGTTTATTAGCAATGCAGTTCAGTCAGCATCAACAGTGAAGGGATTTCAGAAACAGGATTGACAGTCGGATGGCTATGAACTAATTTAGTCCTTTGTCTTCCTCCTACTCTATATGCCTATTCACTTTTGCAGAAACTCCAGAATTTGGGATGGCGTCCTTTGGCTGTTAAGCTACAGGGGGATGATGCAGCAGCACTGAATGCTGCCTGCCACACAGGAATATTACTGTATCAGGAATCACTGTCAGGTAGATCACAAACTCACCAGCACAACTGTGGGGTCGGGGGGGGGGGGGGGGGGAAGAGAGACAGAACGCGAGCAAGCGCAGGCAGAAGCAACATTGGTTAAAATAATTCTGATCACCATTTGTGAGATGCACTGTTGCATGGATGGGGAATTCTACTTCCCTTCTCCCACAACGGAAGTTATTTTATATGCATCTGAAGTCTGGAGTAAGACAGCTACCAACCTAAGGGGCTGATCCTACAAACCCTTGCTCACATCAGCAGTCTTTCCTCCTGAAGTCAAGAGTGACTACTAACCTCACTACAGGTTAAGATTCTTTGTATCTGATGTGTGGCAGGCCACTTGAATCCACTTGATTATTATGAGGACTGATGGCAATCCACTGAAGTAATGAAATGCATGTGAAAAGCTGGAAGACTTCAATCCAGATGTATAAGTGAAAAACTGCAACTTGTGAAGTCCAGTGTTGTAAACTCTTGCGATTTTATCGTGTCACGATATTTGGTATTTTTCTTAAGGCCCCAGCTCTTCACTTCAAGTCTTGTTATTTTGTGAGAATCTCCGCTTTAAAAAAAGTTAATTTCTAGCCTTGTGGTTGTAGAGAAAAGTTTGAAAACGTGTCCCAGTTGCACCCTCAAGGTTTAACAAACAGAAAGCAAATAAAAAGAATGCAATGTTTATTTAAAAAAAAAACACATGATTTTTCAACACTTTGGTGGAGATAGCAATACTGGAAACCATTGATATCCTAGATGTCCAATTTCTACATACTTGTCTAGATGGGGAAATTCAGCAGCATAATTAGATCTGTATAATTATATTACTACAGCTGCACTGGTACAACTCCCGAGGTGAACAATTTTATTCCCACACAGCCTTATACTAGAATAACTACTGCAGTATAATTATACTGGTAAGTTTCCCCAAGCCCCAAGAATGTGCATGTTTGTGAAAATGGAACTGAAGCTACTGAATTCCAAAGTTGAGTTTTGAAACTTTTGGCAGCAGGCAGCTTCTTAAAGAAAACAGTAGACTGCAAAGAGAAACATAACATTCCACGTTCTGGCAGCAGTGGGGCATGAGAAAGGATGGCAGTTGAGCACAGAAACTATGACATCTTGGCCGTGATGTAGCACTTCCAGAACACCAGTCACTGTGCGGAGTTCATCTAGCCAATTACCAGAAAATTTGCACTTTGTTGTACAGCAAGAGGTGAAAGTTTCTCTGAATAAAATTGCTCCTGCAGAGTGAGAGCGAGGAGTTCCACTGTCCGGGAGGAGAACGCTTGCCAAATGCAGAACGCTTCTCTGTTCTGGAGGCTGGGGAATGAAAGTAACATCCTGAAGGCTTGGGCACTCAACTGACTGGTTGAAGATTTTTGGAAGAAAGAAATTAGAAGTCAAGAATGTCCTACAAACAATGAGTAAGATAAAGCCCTCTCTCCCCCAAACTGTGCCTTCATTTCAGTGGAGCTATTGTAGTCTGTATTCAATATGACCCTCTTCTCCTATGCTCACCACAATCACCCCACACAGTCAGTCACAGCACTGCATTTCTACACAGTCCATTTCCCCCAGCCATTTAATTTCTTTAAAGAAAAATAAACATATATGGAGAGTTTAAAGTTACCTCCAGCGGCTGCTAAAAAACGTTAATGTAATACACCTATCATCATACATTTTGTTCACTGGGATCAGAATTATGACTGCTAAATTCCCCACAAGAGGCAAGGGAGGTATGGCAAGAGACACACTGAAGAGGAATAAACCAGCCATTTAATCATACTGCAAATAATACTCACTTTTGTAAAGCTGATAAGAGGTGATACAAGTGCTAAGTGGCATTTCAGTCTACAACAAGGACATAACTAAAGGGCAATTTTCAGCTGTAAACCAAGAAGCAGGTCTACCTGCAGAGCAGGGGAGACAGCCTAAGCAGTTTGCCCAGGAGCATGACAATCAACCTCAGCTTTGTTGACTTGATGTGTAGGGAATGCCTACATTGCACACTATTAGCATGATTAAACACGACTGGTCAAAAGAGTTAGCAGACATGATACTGATTAGGACTTAGCTGTCAGTACAGACCAGATCAAATCATGTCAGCTAAGCACAGTTTGACCCAGAACTGAAAACATTTGCAGGCTCAAGTGAGAGAAACCAGCCCTGCCACTGCCTCAGACAGTTTTGGAAGTGTGCATAAGATTTCTTATACAGTAGAACCTCAGAGTTACACTGCGGGAATGGAGGTTGTTTGTAACTCAGAAATGTTCCTAACTCTGAACAAAACATTATGGCTGTTCTTTCAAAAAAGTTTACAGCTGAACATCGACTTAATACAGCTTTGAAACTTCATTATGCAGAAGAAAAATGTTGCTTTCCCTTTTTTTGTTTTAGTAGTTTACATTTACCACAGTACTGTACTGTATTCACCTCTCTTTGTCTCTGACTGTGTACTTCTGGTTCCAAATGAGGTGTGTGGTTGACTCGTCAGTTTCTCACTCTGAGGTTCTACTGTACCACATTCTTCACTCAGGGTGGTGTATGAAGTCTCCTGGTCCCAACTGCTGCTACCCTTTCTTCTTTGGCATAGCAAAGGCTACAATTTTCTGACACTAAAAGTAAATGCAAATACATGGCAAGATTTAGCAATCCAAATTCTAGATGCTCAAATCCAAAGGATTCAAATAAAAGGTGTATCTAGCATTTCACTGCACTTTTTGCTATAAATCATCCCATTCTGTTTTCAATTTAACAAATCTGCATTGTATGCAATCTACCCCATTACCCTTCTATTTAGTGCTCTCTGTTAGAGGGAAAGAAACAGTCAAACTCAGAGGCTGGTCAAACTTTTGGGAGTATCCTCTAACAGTCTAATGGTTAAGAGTATGCATGTGCAAATGAGGACTCCTGACTCACTATAAGACTTCAGCTATCCCTTATAAAAAGATGTTAGTTAAGTTCCTGTGAAGTATCATCTGTGAATGCTTTTAAAGTGGGTCTACACTGTAGATAAAAACCTGCAGCAGGCCTGTGCTAGCTGACTTGAGACCACGGGGCTCAGGCTAAGGGGTTGCTTAATGGCGCTGTAGACTTCAGGCTCAGGCTGGAGCCAGGGCTCCAAGACCCTCACCCTTTGCAGGTCTCCCTTCAGCATAAACTGGCTACACAGGAGGCCTTACAGCAGTGCAGCTGCAGCGGTACAGCTGTGCTGCTGTAAGGTCTGTCGTGTAGACAGCCATAGGCAAAGTCTACATTGGCAGAGTTTTTGCGCTGTCAGTTTCCAAAGGTGATAGTGGACTGGTGAAAGACAAGCGCTGGTTTGTGTACTCACTTACTTCCACAGGCATCACAATGTTTACATTTGCAGCATTTCCATGATGGAGGAGAGCAGCGCTCTGAGGGCAGCTATCCCACAGTGCAGCTCTCTCCATTTTGACGATAGGTCTTGTGGGAAGGGGGGTGGAGGGATAGCAGGGCATCATGGGTCCCTGAACAGCCTCCTCTCCCCAAACACTGATCAGCTCCAGTAGCTCAGCATTTGCTCGTGGAGCAGGCATTGTCACCTGGCCAGGTAAGTGAGCACTTGCCAAGAAAACAGGAAGGGGAGTTTCAAAGTTCCCGGGGCTTTTCATGGGGAGGTGTGGACGTCTGTTTACCTGGCGTCAGAGCAGGAGAGTTGCTGGCCAGAGTGATCACCAAGGCACTGTGGGATATCCTGTGGAGGCTAAAAACTCTGTAAGCAAGAAGAATGTGTCTTCACTTGCACATCACCGCAAAAGCATCACCGGTAAGAGATGTACACCTCTCGTGAAGGTGGTTTTCTTTTTGCAATGAAACTTCTGAGTTTCACTGCAAAAAGTCATTGGCAAGTGTAGACGCTCCCACAGTTTTTGTGCAGAAAAGGGACTTTTTCCGCTTTAAATGGCAAGTGTAGACATGCCCTTAGGGAAAGTAACATTCAGAAATGGATAATACTGGTAAGAGTGAGTCAGTCTCTCTCTCTCTCTCTCTCACACACAGACACACACAGAACACTTCTAAGTTTATTGCCACGAGTTCTATTAAAATTAAAGTCAAGACTAATTATTGGCCTTGCCTACACACAGAAGTTTCACTAGGTTGATTCAGAAACTGGTTTTAGTTAATTTAGTTAAACTGGTGCAAACCCCTGTGTGGACAAACACAACCTGGTTTATATCAATTTATATTAACCAGCCTACATAAATCAATTTTAAAACCAATTTTAGTTAAATTGGTGTAACTTGCAGGCAGACAAGGCCTAAACCCACTCTTCATTCAAAAGCAAATTTAAGCATAGTGCCTCAGCCTAGTCCCAACTGGACATTTTTCCGTCACACAATTTGGCTTGCTGGCAGTCTGACTTGAGGCGCAGAGACGTGAAACAAATCAGAAATGAGGGGAGGTGACGAGGGAAATCATGCTGAGGAAGTTACCCAGCACTGGCCCACATTCCAGGGAGCATGGGCCAAGTGTTCTGATTACCCCCATATTTTCATGACACTGGCTATGAAGGTAATGGGACATGTCTGGAAAGGCCTAGTCAATCAGTGATACAACGCAGGTTGCTCAAGTCTTATCTGCTGTCTTTCCCACACATGTACAGAGGTGCACATCACACTGCACGTGGGAGTCGAGATGAAAAGCAGCTTGCATGTGTTCAGCTCTGCACCTCATCATCAGTGGAGAAAAGCTGAGCGTCTGAGGGGGAGAGAAAAGAGAAGGGGGAGAGGTGCAAGGACGTCATCAGGGTGCACAGATCCTGCGGGAGGCCAGGTTGCCTGGAAACAGAATAGGGAAGAAGAGGAGGAAAAGCCATTAGTTGGAAGAAAGCTGAAATGCTTTTTATAAAGCAAGTTCAACCCGTGCCTCAGCAGGGCCACTGTGGGGAGTCTAATCAGCCCGGCTCCAGATATTCAAGTGTGTGCAACTGCTGCGGAGACGGATTTTTTAAAAGTATATTTCAAACTGTACATTAATCACAGTGACCAATTCTATCATCATGTGAAATGTGTTAGTGCACTAAAATGTGTGAGATGTAGATTTATGTTTGCTTCGTTTCGCACCAGTTAATAGAAAGATCGGTATAAACTCATTTGTTATAGCTCATGACATCACAGTCTAGAAAAAAAAGTTAGAGTCCTGTGACAACAGCTATCAGGTCATCATGTAGTCTACATCTAGACCTCCAAGTTTATAAAAGCCATTCTAGAGATCTATTCTGACCCCATTTAAGCAATCAATAAGAAGTTAATACATGGATTTTACTGTACTGATTTTTTTTTATTTATTTATTTTTTTAAACACCCTGTGGAAGAGCAGACCAACAATAGTTCATCTACTCTGTCAGTTGGGCCTGTCTGTGCTAACGTGAGGGATACCTAGTGTAATATTCCACTTCATGAATGCTGAAATCTGGATGTATCTGAGAATGCTGGGAGAAGATGCTGTAAAACACAAGACACTGTCTCCATCCACTGGCTAGGAGAAAATCACACCCAAGCATTTGTACTGGTATAGTTGATTGATGAGAGTTAGCCACTATCAGAATGAGAAAGGCACAGTCTGTTCCATCATTGGTGGGATGCCAGCTGAATAATATTATGGTTAATTCCATCAAACGAACAAACCAACAGCCCTGTTCAACTCCTCTGTACGCCACTGACCTGGGCATCCCAATGAACAGGTAATGGTGGGAGTACACAAAGGAACTCATTAATTTGTTCATTTATAAATGACAATCACCTCTTCACTTTAGGGCTTTTCTACAAGCAGGATATTTTTCAGTTTTACTGTTTCTACGGATAAGACTGCTAAGGTAAATACATAGAGAGGAACATCTGAAAAAGGTCTCTAGAACAGGAGCTGTCTAATGAGTGCCTCGCACTCCAACGAAAGATTATTATTCCTCACACCTGACTACCTGTTTATGTGTGGTTTTTAAACTCTTTGAGATGCACTTTAGATTTAAGACACTTTCTTTAGATGCACTTCTAAAATCTTAAGGGCATTTTACTGCAAAATTGTCCAACAGCCAATACTAATAAAACTAAAAACCAACTGTCTCTAACAAGGTCAGATCAGTGAAACAACTGTGATAAAATATCATATTAAAGTGATAGGGTATCCTGTAAAAGAAAGAGTGCATCCCATTAAACTGCAAACTGATTTACTGTTACCGTGACCAGAACCAATTGACAATGGGAGCAGGACTCAGGCCAAACATTTCAGCTAATGTGTCCAATTCATTCCGCCTGCCAGTGTCAAGACCAGCTTGTAAGATCACCTGTCTCTTAATGAACATGTTTCTTAGCTTACTAATGTTCTCGCTGCTGTCAGCAGAGCTGGAGGGAATGTCAGCCCAGCAAGACTGTTACTCACTGACACTACATTAGAGCACAAGAACATCAGACAGAGTTGCTTAGCAGCAGTTTTGGAAACGTAGTCACATGCAGGAAGAAAGTTGTCACAGCCGGCTGTGTACCAAGAATGTCGAACAGCAGCAGCCACCCGTCTCTCTGCTGAGTAACTGAACTATACAGAATAGCTTCCCTGCAGTGTGTATGAGGGAAGATGGAGGAAGAGCCATGCTCAATCTTTTTAAAGTATGCTTTGGGAACGACCAACCCCCCAATACCAGCACAGAGCTGTTGGGATACTGGGAATACAACAGATTTTTTAAAAAGGGATAATACTGTAGCAAAGTCCGCTAAATATACTCTTCGCTCAAATTAAGACACAAACAATGAATACTTTTTGATGACACGGAAAGAGCTTGGGGTCAACATTAATAAAGCTGTTTAGCAAACAATCAGATAATTATGAAGCTGGAGAGAAAAAGCTATTCTAGTCATGCTTCCTCTGATGGCCAACCCGATTGCTACTGGGTGCTTTACTGAGCAGCCTGCCCAAGGTCTTTGTACATGATCTGCAGAAGTTAAAGAAATGTTTTTTCAGGCCCTGTAAGATGTTCAAAGCTAAAGCAACAGCCTACACCAGATTTAGAACATGTCATACCTGAGACAGTGTTATGACCAAATGATCAATGTGAGATGTACATGTGAAATGAGTGCAGAATATTGAGCATGAATGGCTTTGAAAGGAGAATTTTGTCCTAAACCTGGGAGATCACAGCTCAGAATTTATTGACATGGTCATGCACTAGTAAAAATGATGACAAGTTTTTCAATACAATATTAGGGCATGACTGGGAAAAAAAACCCATAGTTTAATAACCATGCGCTTTCATCACTGACAATTGCCAAAAAGTGTATGTGGGGATTTTTCCATCATCCAGTGATGAAGTTCACAACTGGAAAGTGACTGCAATGACACTTCTAGACATTGAATAAACCTGGCATAAAGGAGGAGGGGGAAGTGGTTTCTTTTCAGTCCAGTATTTTGACAACCAAATGGTGAGAAAAGAAAAAGCAGATGACAGCTTTAAAAAAAAATAAAATAAACTCCATAGATTCCAAAGCCAGAAGGTACCATCATGATTATCTAGTTTGACCTCCTGTATACCACAGGCCATAGAACTGACCCAAAGTAATTCCTAGAGTAAATCTTTTAGAAAAACATCTAATCTTGATTTTTAAATGGCCAATAATGTAGACTCCACCACCAGCCTTGGTAAATTGTTCCAATGGTTAATTACTCTCATTGTTAAAAAATTTAGGTCTTATTTCCAGCCTGAATTTGTCTAGCTTCAACTTCTAGCCATTGGATCATTTTCTATCTTGTCTCTCATAGACTGAACAGCCCATTATCAAATATTTGTTCCCCTTGTACATACTTGTAGACTGATCAAGTCACTCCTTAACCTTCTCTTACCTAAGATAAACAGATGGAGTCAAGGAGCTCAATCCACGATAAGGCACAATTTCTAATCCTTCAATCATTCTCGTGGCTCCTCTCTGAACCCTCTGCAGTTCATCAACATCCTTCTTGAATTGTGGACACGAGAATCAGACACTGTATTCAGGTAACAATTGCACCAGTGCCAAATACAGAAATAAAATAACCTCTCTACCATCCTGCAGCAAAAAAACTTCAAGACCAGACTTCAAAGAGAAACTGCTGAGCTTCAAAAAGAACAGGAGGACTTGTGGCACCTTACAGACTAACAAATTTATTAGCGCATAAACTTTCGTGGGCTACAGCCCACTTCATCGGACGCATAGAATGGAACATATAGTATGAAGATATATATATATATATACACACACACACACACACACACAGATAAGTTGGAAGTTGCCATATCAACTGTGAGAGGCTAATTAATTAAGATGCGCTATTATAGGCAGGAGAAAAAAAAACTTTTGTAGTAATAATCAAGATGGCCCATTTAGACAGTTGATAAGAAGGTGTGAGGATACATAACTTAGGGAAATAGATTCAATTTGTGTAATGACCCAGCCACTATGCTGAGCTTCAGTTCATTTGCAAATTTGACACCATCAGCTCAGGATTAAACAAAGTCTGTGACTGGCTCGCCAACTACAAAAGCAGTTTCTCCTCCCTTGGTGTTCACACCTTAACTGCTAGAAGAGGGCCTCATCCTACCTGATTGAACCCACCTCATTATCCCTAGCCTGATTCTTGCTTGCATATTTATACCTGCCTCTGGAAATTTCCACTACATGCATCTGACGAAGAGGGTATTCACCCTCGAAAGCTTATGTTCCAATACGTCTGTTAGTCTATAAGGTGCCGCAGGACTCTCTGCCTCTCTACTAGAGATTCCCCTGTTTACGCATCCAAGGATTGCATTGGCCATTCTGACCACCGCGTCACACTGGGAGCTCAAGTTCAGCTGATTTTCCAACAAGACCCCCAAATCTTTTCCAGGATAGGAGTTCCCCATCCTGTAAGCATGGGCTATATTCTTTGTTCCTAGATGTATATGTTTAGGCATAATAAAACTAATTGATTATTTGCATGCAGTTTACCAAGCATTCCAGATCCCTCTTAATCAGCACCCTGTCCTCTTCATTGTTTATCAATCCAGTTTTGGGGGGTTTTTTGTTCCACTCAGGGAAGTTTTTAAGAGACATTCAAACAAGTTTCCAACAAGCACCTTCTGCAGTTTGCCATGATCAGACAGCAGTTTCTATGGAAACACAAGTAAGCATCAGAGCCAGTAAAACTCTTGTAAATTTCATACAGTTGTCAGTGCCCAGGATCACGCAGGCTACTGTAGTCAGCAGCGTTTTATATATCAGGGAGGAATTATCTTCGTTTCCCAGACCTTGTGATTTCAGGAAAGGAGATTCAGCAAACCAGGGCCAGCCACATCCTCACAGTGACGACCAACCCATCCAACACCTTTAATCACTTTAACGTATTTTATACATATAAGACACGTTATGGCACCGTGGGATTACACTCCTATTTTTGGAAAGGGAAAGACAATACTTTGGTGTGTTCCAATCACAGCACTTTGATTTCATTCCAAGCAAACTGTTCATACTGGTTCTTCTTGAGTGTGTTAGGCCCCAATAAAGAATTATGCCTGGGCAATCAACCACAGAGCAGATTTTTACCATTAGACAAATTACTGAATAAGCCCGAAAGTTTTGACACAGAAAGAACGAGATGTATACAATCTTTATTGATGTAAAGCAGCCTTTAACTCAGTTGATCATTGCTTCCTTTGGCTCCACCTGCAAGTTAGCGGTGTGTCTGGCAAGCTCCTCAACCTTCTCATAGAAATGCACTGCTGAAGAGTGAGCTGTGTGCGCTTATATACTAGGACCTCTGCCTAGTGTGAGCACAACAGCAGCGCCCATCCAGGTTGCATGGCAGTCCCTAATCTGTTCAACACCGTTATTGACCAGATGATGGAAACTGTCACTAGCCACATATTGGGAATGGTACTGCTATCTTCGCATCCAAACTAATCTCAGCAATTCCCAGATATATTTATGGAAGAAGCAAGTAAGCTTGGTCTTCAAATCAACTGGAAGAAAACCAAACTGAAGAAAGTGGCTGGTAGACCTCTACCCCTCTACGTAATCAATGGACAACGTGTTAAATTTGTCAACTCATTTTAGTATCTTGCTCTGTTGTCACTAAGAAGAGGAAAGTTGCCTTGCTGATGTGAAACATCGCATCAGGAAGTGTCATGCAGACTCTTTGGAAATGTCCGTTGCATCAAGGCCACATATCAACTCAGACTAAGATGCGTATCTATGAAACAGCAGTGGCTTCTATCCTTTTGTATAGCTCTGAAACCTGGGTCACATACATACAAATGTGCCAACTGGACTCTTTCAACATGAAACAGCAACAACCATCGAAGGCATACAGCATTTTAATCATGACACGAACGAGGACGTCAGGCATCAAACCAACTAGCCTACAAGGTCTTCCCAGGTAACAACGCCAGCTTAGGCGGCTTGGCCCTCTGCTCCACATGCTGGCGTCCATACCAGCCCACCAGCTTTATGCATTCAATCCAACAAAAGCTGGATGGGGAAGATCTCACAGACAGCACTGTGCATGCTGGAGGGATGTCATGACTTCCAGCCTCGCCGGCCTCAGCCTTAATACAGAGCAGGCAGCAGCACTGGCAGGAGACCGGGCTCTCTGGAATCAGGTGATCTGAAGTGTACACTTCACGCTCCATGAGCAGGAGACTTAATGAATGAATATACTTTACACAAGCATATGAAAAAGTACTACTTTGCAGAGTGGCCCTGTTACAGAGCTGGGGACTCCTGAGTTCTAATTGCTGCTGCTGACCAGCTGCGTGACCTTAGAGAAATCACCTCACTTCTGTGCCTAAAGTTTTCCCATCTGTAAGTGGGATCTACACCTCCCCCCAAACACATTTATAAGTCTTAGAGACAAAAGAAGACACCAGCAATGGCTAGATAAATGTTTTTTAAATAAAAACAGTTCCAACAATGCATGACCATACTGCTTGCATGTTATCTCTCTGTCCTCCCCACTTTGTCTTGGTAAGTTCTTCAGGGCCGGGATGTGCTTTCCTACATCCCTGTATACTTCGTAGCACATTTGGAGCATTGTTGTAATAAACAGTAATTAGTATATGTCTATATAGCATTTTGAAGATGTGAATGCTAAGCATTTCTTCCAGTATATGACAGGTCTCAGATCTCAGTAATTTCTCCAGTTTGCCCAGAAAGACATCTGAAACGTGTATTTTTAGAGCAGACAGAGCATCTGAACCAAATAAAGCAGGAAAATATGAAAAGGCAAATCTCATGCACCAAATTTTAGCTCAGAGCAGATTCTCAGGATCAAGTTATCAGCTCCTAAGCAGAACCACAGTGAACATGGCAAGAGTCCTTTAACTACAAGGCCAATATTGCCACTGTGATTGGTAGAGTATAGAACTCAGACATGTACACTATTTACCAGAGCTAACACAGGCCCCAATCCTTTGGAGTACACCCCATGTGCAGCCCCTCTGCCCACAGGGCTGGGGCCCCAAGCAATTGCAGGGGTCCACTCAGACAGAGCAGTTTGCAGAATCAGGACTTTGTAGTCAAGGACATATTTATAAACACACACACTTGTTCAAGCTACTGACTCACTCAGCCTCAAAATATTGACTATTTGAGATACTTTTTCAAAACAGCACTGTTTACATCTCAGAGATGCACAAATTTAATTCAGTGGTTTTATGTTTCTGCCAAACCTAGTAACTTTAGTCTGCATTTGACCCTGAGAGAATTGAAATGGTCAAATCACTCATACAAATCTGTTTAAAAGACTACAATACTAATTACAATTTCAAGAATGCAACAGAATCAAAAATATTTCCCTGCCAAACGCAAGGCCTTCGGTATGCCATCTCCACTCCCTGATTCAATTAGAACTCTCCTAATTAGCTGATTTAGTGCCTGGTAAAAATTATTGGCAAACAAGATCCATTTCAAAATCTTGTGGTCAATCCCACCACTCTGATTACACACACGAATGTTTTCAGATTGAGCAGGTAGAGGTCCCAGAGTTTAACAACAAAATGGACATTTTCAGAAAGGGCAACACTTAAATTGTAAGGGCTGAAGTCTTCAAACATATTAACCCTCAAAGAAAAAAGAGCACCAGAAAGCTGCAGCCCTGCCCAGCCTATACCTCACATGTGCTTCAAATCAGGAGTGCCATACAGAATTGCTCAAGTGTTTCCTGAAATCTCTGTGGTGCAAAGTGACTTCTCCCCACACCAGATATCTATTGTGGTTACTTGCACTGACCCAGAAGTATATTAGCTAGTCATATTAAAATGAGTTGCACTGAAACCTCAACAAGGTTACAGCAGTCTCTCTGCTGCAAAACCAGCAGGCAACAAGGTGGTAACGAAAATCCATAACTAAGTATTAGGATAACAAAAAGAAAATGAGTTCAGAACTTTTTAAACCTGACAAAAGAGGGAAAGGACCATCACAACAAGTCAGGAAACTCATTAGAATCATCCAAACCATACCTCAGTGGAATGGGTTTAACACCTGCAATCCATAGCCATGTTCATTTAACTTCCAGGTTTTGGTTTCTTCCTCATTATTTTACACCACAGTCAGTCATTGTTCCCTGCAATACCTTCTTCCCTGCCTCCCAAACGTTTCTGAAGGTCTCTGGAATAGGGAAGGGGCCATAAGGACAAGGTGGTAGTAGTAATGGCCAAGTCAAAGCTCACTACAGCCTATTACCCTTTTTAGGGCTGCTCTACATCCACCTTTTGGCTCAGAATTACAGGCTGCTTTTGCCTCTGAACCTTGAGAAATGCAACTTCAGTAAGATTTGTAAGATGTAAAGGACAGTACCAGAATGGCATTTTTCACAGCAGCTTATGTTTCATTACAAAGTTTGGTTCAAACAAAGCCATAGAAACTCTCTCTCTCTAAGAAGCAGAAATCTGTGGGGTAAAGGTACCTAATCAGAAACACATTTTCATTCAGTCCTTCCTCCCCAAACCTCTCAATAAGCCACAAACAGGCTCCTCAGGCTAGAGGAGATTCTAACACTTATTTCAATTAATAGTTTGCTTGTGTTGTCAGTGCCAAGTGTCTGCTTCACTCTTTACCCTTTGTTACTTCATTTTCTCCTCATGACAGCTTCAATTAGGTTAAATGCACATTTCTGGAGGCCCAAGTCAAAAATTAGTTTAAATTTTCATCTGTCTTATGACAAAGCCAGCTTTGAGGGAGGCCAGGTTTGAGAGACAGCCTTCTGCTGCAAGAGCTCCACATACTATCTTTTTAAAGAACTGGCTCTCACTTTGGTCGACAACTAACTCATAGGAGCTGACAGTCCATTTCTGGCACAAATACCTGGATTCAGTTCAAGGGATCAGAAGTGGTTTAAGCACTCAGCTAGTAGGCTACTCATCTAGAGGTGAAAAAACATAACTAAAACTCCATAAAGGAGCAGCCTCTGGGAGAAGCATAGTCAATTTGAGTGTTACACAACACCCACAGTGTTAATACTAGTTTTAGGACTATCTCACATAACAAATGTTCCTCTTCATTTGTGAGCCATAAGAAAAGAAGAATGAAATCCTATGGAGCTGGCTCATACTTAGGTTAGTATTTAGTAGACATGGAATATATTTCCATCTACACTAGTTGTGTAAATCGCTACCTCATCTCAATGGCAGAGTCTTTTACATTCACGGGATTGCTACAACCTCTCACCTTCTGGAGGGATCCCACTCAGAAAGCTGGCACTTGGTCTCACAATACAAAGTACCTTCCCTCCCACAAACACATGTGAATAGAGTTTGCAAGTTCCAGAAAGGCATTCCCCCCCCCCTTTTATTTTTAAACCAAGATGGCAAGAAATCCCCCCCTCTCCTTACTTTCAATGGTTGAAACCAAGTGAAGGAAAAGAGAAAATCTGTGAAGAAAGGGTTGTTGATCTACTGGTCAGAGTAAGGGACTGGGAGGAAATCTAAGTTTTATCATCAGTTCTGGCTGATGTTAAGTAAGTCATTTCCCCCCTGCCTCAGTTTCATGACCCTGTACAATGGAGCTACTATATACCTACCTCATGGGGTGCAGTAAAGCTTACTTCTTGTTTAGAAAGTTTGATCCTCAAATGAATGGGGATATAAGAGAGGCACCATATCATTATTTGTACCCAGATACTACACAGAGTGCTACCAGATAGACAGGAGGGAGGTTAGGCTATGTGTTTATGACTCACCATTGCAATCTGTTGGATCACAATTATGCTATATAGGAATCCTTTTAAAAGCTCATCCATGTGAGGAGGACATTAGGGGATACCTCTTGAGGAATAGCATTATACTCAACACCCTACCACTTTCAAACACTTATGTAGGACCACTATGGCCACAAGAAGGAATGAGCTCGGTGGGCTAACAGCCTTCGCATAACTCGCTGGGCTTGGGGTCCCCAAGGTGTACAGAAGAATGGGTCCAGGTTGGGGTGCAAGAATTAAAAGGTTCTGTTCCTTGTCAATACCGACGTACATTGTCAAAACAAGTCTCTCTCAGACTCTGAACCAATGTATCTCATGCCTGGTTTCCAAATGCTTGTGCAAAATACAAAGTATGTGTTGTGTGTGTCCTGGCTTAAGGTCAGGAGTGGCAATGAATTTCGTGGTCTAATGCCTGTAGCCTCCATTCATGCAGTTACAATGATGATACATGCTATTTCCGAAGAGTTGGCTCTCGGCTGCAGCCCAGGACTCAGGTGCCTTTGGAGAGTTTCAAGGGGAAGTCGGAACAGTGCCTGAGCTCTCTATGTCTGGCTCACATCAGTGTTATTATAGTTCCCAACTTGCATGAGCAATTGATACACCCACCAATTCCATAAGATAAAAAGTGAGGGGCGTGTGTGCGCTTTCTGAGCTGGGCGACATTGCTATTTTGGAGGTGGATTTCAGAATTGTGGTTTGAAAAAATCTAATTTTAGCTTTTAGTCTGCTACTGTAAATCAAATTCTGAAGAACTAGGCCACCAGCCAACACATGAACATGGGCATAATAAGACTGGGCTTCCACAGATATTTGGTGTGAAGAATATTGTTCTTAAAAGATTTACTTTCTTGGGAATGTTTAAATACTGAAAGATAAACACTGAATCTGAGCCATGCACTAAATACAGGTAAATGCAGCAAGGGCACGTGGGTATAAAGCCACAGCCTGGAACTCACTCAATGCCTCTTCTTGTAAACCCTACACTCAGGAGCCTGCAGAGAACAAAGCCTCTTTAGCCTCACACAAACCGCAGGAAAACAACAAACAAACAAATCCCACCTCAGGAAGCATTCTGGGGTCTTAAACAAAACAAATCTGTAACGCTAAACTTTATACATTTGAATTTTGGATTGTGAATTTTTTCTATTACACACACATGCTGCTACAGATCAGTTAACTACTAAAAACTCAGGGAATTACTAATAGATTTATATTTGGCCTCTACATTAATGAAGGAAGCAAGCTGGTTTAATCGTTAGAGTAAAGGTCAAGAAATCAGGATTTGATTTGCTGCATGTCCTTCCCAAGGCGACTTGAGTGCCTCAATTTCTCCATGTGTAAAATGGTGAGAGCATTGCTTACTTGCCTTTTAACCAGAGAGCTTGGCTCTATAAATGCAGTGCATTATTCCTGTTTTGTCTTCTGGGGTTTTTATCCATCATGGTGAAAACCAGATAAACAAGTACCGATACTATGCACTTAGTGATGTTTTGTTTTAATTAGACTTGGTAAGCTGGTCAGTTGGACCATTTATTATTTGACCATGGTCAAATACTGTCAAGTATTCAAGCCAGAATGCCCTGAGGTAGGCAGCAGCCTACCTTCCTGGTTGCATCATGCTGCCTCTATCTGTTTTAGAGCTTCATTTCTTTGTGCTTCACATATTTCTAAGTTAAAATGACTTAAGTAACTTGTTTTTTGTAATTAGGCATAAGTATCCAAGGCTAAACCTACTATAAACCATGAAGTCTTACACTTTTGTTAGTGACCTAATGCCTTAATGCTTTAAAATATTTGACAATATTTAACCACTCAAATGACCAATTATTTTTGGACTGATCAAATGCCCAGTTCTAGCTTTAATAGGCTGAAGATAGTAACTTTCACAGAAAAACCTGATACAGATACTAAATTAGCCTATCATAATAAGGAAAAGGCGTTTAAACAGAAAACAAAGTAAGAACCGTGTAACCAAATTAGCCCCAGCTAATAAACAGAGAAGGTACAATGAACAACGGCTCAATAAATCCTGTAAACAAGATATGTAGAATGCAAAACTGCAGATGCATGTTGTACTGAGTGAACTTTGTATTTCAAAAACTCCATCCATTCACAACTGCATGTGAACAGGGCAAAAAAAAATCAACAGCACAAAAGAATCACTTTGTGGTGCGTGTTCTTCTTCCACACCTGTCAAACTGTTAAATTCTGCTTTCTCCACTCACAGAGGATTCTACTCATCACTTTTCCCAGGAAAAGCCAGTGTGTCACCTATTAACACTAGTGGGAGTGAAAACTTGTACAAGCCCTATCTGTATCCCCTTCAATTTAGCAATGGGAGGATGAACCCAAAATCCTCTGCTGGCCAAATATATTAATTTTAAGTTCTTGTTCACATGCTAAGTGCTAATGCAGGCAAGTTTACCATATATTTCATAGTTCTTACAGGAGCTCTGTTGTATAGTTCATTTTAACATTTCTTCATCCCACAGAGCCATTGGTATTTTCTTCTAGTAGCACAGGAAGTGGGAATGGCTACAGATTATGCCAAGAACCCATTTACCAGTTTTTGCTCAACTATCCTTGCAGAAGTACATCCAGTAAGAAGAGAGTGAGGTGTCTGACAGTAACTGAGCATCCAACGCTAACCAGAAACACTCAGGAAACTCAACCATGCAGAACAAAACCTAGAATTTAGTCATCTAATTTTGTTAGCTGGCTGCATGGAATTTTGTAACCAAAGTCAATTTAAGATGGCTCCAATACAGAGATAACATGTTAGCACAGAACTGGGAGACGCATAGACACAAATTGAGAAAGCTAGACAAACTCTAACTTCATATAACACATGATCAAACTGGTTAGTTCAGTCTGACAGGGCTGGCCATTTAGCTCAAGACTTCAGACTGACTGAAAGCCACAGTTCTGGTTCCCTGCCTCTTATTTCCCTTATACATACAGAAATACCTCCAAGTGCTGCTGCTACAGGGTAACTCAGCACAGCCAGAGTGAGAAGGGCACCTCCCAAGGCTCTTCGCAAACTTGGCAGGTTATGTGAGAATTGGTACAACTAGGGTGGGCAAGCTGGAATCATGAGAACAGTTTGGGCTCCTAGATTAGAAGCCTGAAAAATTGGAAGCGGCACGCCATTTGTTTAAATTACCTTCTGAAGCCATGTTCCACATGTCAGAGTCTACAGTTGCGCTAGTACCACTGAATGCTACCAGGAATAAATTGTTCCAAGATGCACATCTGCATTTACCAAAGATCAGACAGACAGGCTGCCAAGTCAGAATTTGACTCTCCCTATTCACTGGATTTTCTAAGACACTTCTAACTGAAAAATTCCAAAATGGCAACCTGGAAATGTAACAATATTAGAGATATTTTTAGCATTTTTATTGCCTTCATCTATCCAGTTCAAGGCAAAGGCCTTCCTAAGGTGTCATTGGGTATTAGCTTTAGGTCAGCCAAGACCACAAGACTTAAAACTCCCTCTTTACATAGGTACTTGTATGACCCACATGGCTGTAGTGACCGAGATCTTGTTATTAAATACATGGCAAGATCTCTCTTCTCTCCCCCACCACCTCCAGCCTACATGAGAAAGAGCTCAATTAATTTAAGAGGGAGCTTTCAGGTCTCATGCAAAGCTTTTCACAACCCAATATGGAAAATTTATTGAGGGACAGCCAAGTCAAATAAATTGGTTTTGCATTAAGTTCTCAGAGCCGTGAAGTCCATGGTCACGTCTCCCTTAAAAGGAAAGATTTCCAGTTTAGGTCCAGTTCCTGCAAAGAAAACCTGTCTCATGAATTCAGGACATCCCTGTTGCGTTCAATTCCATGAGAACCAAGCTGCCAGGGAGGCCCATGCACTGACATAAGACAGGTCATCTCTCAGGTACTAGGACCAATCCCAGAGAGGCCTTTCACTCTCAGGACACAGACCTCAACCTGGACTGAGTTTAATAGGGAGCTTGTGAAGACATCAAATCATCAGAGATGGGCTCACAGTGACCCACGTTCCAAAATGCAGCTGACTGCCTGCTTAGCATCAGCGGGAGATCTCTCAGGGTGCATGGCTTCACTCCTACATATAAAAAGTTGCAATAAGTTGGGCCTGAAAGTCACAAACTTGCATCACTGGACAGTGCCACACTGGATTGGAACAGGCAAAATCTTCTCACCAGTTGCAGATGAATACGGACGACTGCCACCATGGCTATTCAGATAGCTGAACTCCTACAAGTCCAAAATGAACATCAAGGTTGTCAACCAACTGAATCACAGGGCAGACACCCTCAGCAGCCAGAAGCATTACAAAGGAGACAAATTCTTTGAAGCACTTCCTTCTTCCTACCAGCATTGCCCCATTCTTGTCTGTCTGACACTGGGAGTCCACAGTGAACATAGTGCACTCTTTTGAAAACCTATGCAATGCCCACCCATAGTGTCTATACTTCAGTCTCTAGCCTTGGAGCTTTGCTTCAGCTTTGAGTTTCTGCTCCATTTTTACTGTACATATGCGTAAAAAATGTTTTGTTGTGAGTGAAGAAGGGTTCAGACTAACAGCTATATTGGATAACAGGTTGCAGTAAAACTAGCTACTTGCCTTCTAAACCAGGAACATCACAAGACTGCTACGTAAATGTCAAAACCCATGTAGTTCACTGGATAGCAGTTAATCTGTTTGTTGCTTGCTAGTTAACACTGTGACAAGCAATCATGAAAGATGCATTTGTATCAGATTCCTCAATAGTGCGTCAGTACTGTATGCACTGAGACACAGACAAATCCAGCAATTCTCACCCAGCGGCTCAGACAACCCAAGCCTATATGTGCTCTAAGTGTCACAAGCAGCCAAAACATATTTTTAGTGTCAGGTTTTGATATCATTTCACATAGTTCTGAGTACTCTGTTCCCAAGACACTGTTCTTTGTTTAGGTTCTGAATGGAAACCAAGAGCTAACAATGGGACACTTGCTTCTTAATCATTAACTTACATCATTCTCACCATCTCAGAAAGCATTACCTCAGGCACAAAAAGCATGACCCTGGTTTTAAGAAAGTGTTCTGAATTCCCAAGATTTCTATATTGGATCAACTTTTATTTACAAGCCAGCCTCTACAAAAGTTGAGCACTGCGCCTCCACAGTAAGTCTCCAGTTTTTAGGATTCAGTTTATTCCACAACCTATACATTGGTCAACCCATTTCCAAAAGGAATATAATGGGTTCTGAGAGGAAGTCAGTTTAACAACTGACTTAACAAGCCTGGAGCAAGGAGAAAAGATTTATGGCAGCCTTGCAGGATAGTCCAGGAAAAGCTACCAACCCAAGCACAATACCTTGCTTATTCATAGTTGACACTTATATTTTATTCAGATACTAAACTTGATTACTGGGCCTTTGCTAGCTAACGCAATGTGGCAAGTCGGATTTTTGTTAGGTCAATGTGTCCTTTTGCTTAAACAGATGGGCACTAAAAGTCCAAGAAGCTGGAAAAAGTTAATTATCAGAATCAAGGTTCATATTTAAGAATTCAAGAGCTACACAGACTCCATAATCCAAGATCTTTCTACATATCTGCAAAGTTGTACATAAATGCTACATAGCTCTCCACTGGGCACATACTGAACCAATTATACAGGAGCCTTGTAAGACCCACACAGCCTCAGGAGCTACCACATTATAGATCAATGCCCTTATGTAAGACACAGTGACGTAAATACATTCTCCCTTAACACATGGAGAGTGCAGGATGAGTGAGCCTGAAGGAATCTCAGATCACATTTCCATCCTTCTCTACTCATTCACTTGTATCATTTTCAATGACCTTGCTCTCCAGGGACATATTACCAGAAGTAGCTATACAGGATTTCTATTACCTTAACATATGCCAGTATCTTGCAAGGCGGATTAGTAATCTTTCCTTCTTGTAATGGAGACTGCAAAATGCTAGTATATTTACTGGTTGCGAGATTAGAAATGCTAGTTGAACATCACCACTGCCGTCAGTACTGGAAACTAGAGAAGAAAAAATGTCACTATCTCAGCTACAATATGATCTTATTGGAAAGAGACAGAACCAGAATTACTTGGATTTCATTTTACATTCTTCAGGTAGGATAGTGTGGGGGAAAAAGCACTGACTGGTAAAACAGTCTTCAAGACAGGCACTACTGCCCCCCGCCCCCTTTTTGGGAATGAGAGTGTGCGGGGGGGAGGGGGGAATTCAGAGTGGGGGTCCCACAATGAAGTCTGATAGTCACACCAATTTGGCACTATTTAAAAAACCCGTATGCTCTGAGTATTCTTTGTAATGTGCTAGATGATACTCCACATGTAGGATCTCATTCAAGGACCAACTTGTCTATATGATTTTAAAAAATTAACTCTTGAACAATATATATTCTGTGTAACATCCCTCCCAAAACTACCCCGAGTCACCCAGTCTTCTTTGACCAAAAAAGTATTCAGCATGAAAGTCAGTGTCCTGAGCCCATTAGGCTAGAGCTGGGTGAAGTTTTTACACACACACACACACACACACAGCAGATTCGGGTCAATCTAAACATTTTGCACATTTGTGTTGATTTTGCCAAATTGCTTCAGTTGGTTAAAAAATCCAGGAAGTTTTGATTCAAAACAGTCATTTCTTGTGATTTCATTTTCAAAAGGTTCTAAAAAGCTTCAGAATCTAAACAAAGTTTTGCTTGACTTGAAATGATTCTCTCCCCCCTACACGCACAATTTTTCAGATATGACAGTGAACCAAAAGAAGAGCTCTGTGTAAGCTCAAAAGCTTGCCTCTCTCACCAACTGAAGTTGGTAAAATAAATATTACCTCACCCACGTGGTCTCTCTAATATCCTGGAACTTAACACGGCTACAACACTGCACACAGTGAACAGAAAAAAGTCAGTTATTTATATAGCTCTACGTTACAGGCACATCAAGTAAAATAAATGTGCCCGAGATAGCACCAAAAAAAAAAAAAAAAAAAAAAATCCAGCCAGCCAGCCAAAAACCACCCCAACTTCCTGGTAGGGCTGAAGGGAACCTTATAGGGTCATCAAATCAACCCCTAAGGGCAGGTTCGCCCCCACAGTAGAATGAAAGCCAGAAAGCACAGAGAGATCAAGGAGTGTTGGGAGGTGGGGAGTAGGGACAGCTAACCTGCTTTATACTGCCTCATTCCTGTGCTTGCTTCAGAGGAGCAGAATCTGGTTTCTGAACCGTATGAGCACAGCGGTGCATTGCTACCATGACCACACACCATGTGCTGCAATCTTTCCAGGAAAATCTCTTTCAGAACAGGCATGTATCCCAAGTGCCTGCCTTCTGGGCAAGGTTTATTTGGAACTCTGAACTGTAATGCATATGCTTGCATGGCTGGCTTTAGTACCCAGAGTATCTTCCAGTTTGACAGTAAGTCCGTCATATACATTTATTTAAGAAAAGTGCTGGGGACAGCAGCCTGATGAGGAATGTCACTGTCAGGAGCTACACACTGCAGAAAGGGTCAAGAATGTGAAAACTGGTATCTACTTTCCTTACCCAAATTCCCCCATAATATTCACCAAAGCCAGCCAAGCTCAGCAGCTGCGAATAATTCCTAAGCAATCTTTTCCCAAGCAAAGTTAGCCAAACCCTACCGTTTCATCAGAGTAAGAAGAGTAGAGCCAGTCACTGGGCAGCCTGGCCACTCACTTCATGGAAGCTTCTGTTTCAGAGCATATAAACCATATCTGTCAGTGCAAGCTAAACACTCTCCATTAGTTAGCAGAAACCCCTTTGTTACTATCACTGCAGGCAAAAAGACAGCCTCAGATTCACACACGCAATTTACAAGTACACAGTGCCTGATTCCAGTGGAATTATCCACTAATTAATGAACCCACCTCCATTCGAACTTTGACAGGTTTTGGTATGAGGGAGGAGAGAGAGAGAGAGAAGAGGCAAATGACTCTAGTATGTCTCAAAAGTATTTATGAGAAGGAAGACAATTGCCCCTTGTCTGTCCAGAAGTGAGAATTTTTTCAGCCATGTAAGGTTTGATTTCTATTATTCAGGTATAAAATGGAAAAAGGGCTTCTATTCCAGAGTATAATAAGCAGCTTTCTAACACAGTATCTTCCACTGGGTAAACAAGAACTTTTCACTGGTAATGGAATGCTGGGTTTAACCACTGGCAGATTCTTAGAAAATAAATAAAAGTGACATCCGAGATAACTATAATACGCTAGGGTACAGTATGTTCATCTTTTAAAATAACCACAGCACTGCTAAAGAGTAAGTCATTCTCACCAACAAGTCTTAATAAAAATGTGTTTCTTCCACTCATTACAGGCTACAGTTTCCCATAATTATGCATCTCATTCTGCCCATCAGCCCAAAGACAAGACAGCCAGTCTCTGTAGAGACAAGTACAAATCAAATTTTAAAGAGACTAACCGTGCTGTCATTATATACAAATGGCCTACAGAGACCAGAAGGAAAGCAGTGACACTGTAGCAGGAAGAAAAAGAAATCAATTAAGTACTTAATATTTACACTACACTTAACTGTTAAAACTTAAGGAGAGATTCACAACATAAAAACAAAGACAGCCCTGTGACTTACTGGCAGAGTAGGACTGGTGTAGCTAAAGCACCATTCAGCTTTGATAGTTACTCTATGGGACAGAGAAAGTGAAGAACATCCCGCGTAATGACCTCAAAATAGTGTAAAATCAAGCTATTTCTGTCATTTTAAATACAAATATTTCCAGCCTCTCAATCTGTGCCATGGAGGATAACTTTTGTATCTAAAATATTTTAATATAGTATCTGTAAATCAATTTGCTTGATCGGCAGTTCCTAAACTACGATCCATGGACCACTGCTCATCCTTGATCTGGTCTGAAAAAAGCAGACAGAAGTTGTCACGGAGTTCCCGGGCAATGCTCTGGAACTGCTCCCTACGAAGCCCATCAGGACTCTGGCGAAGTCTCCTTTCCGTAAGCAGCCTGTCTGCAGGACACACAGCTCACACAGCTTCCACCTTCCTGGGTCTGACCTCGGAGCATTCAGCATCCTCTCTGCCCCTCTGTGCACTTCCCACAGCGAGTCCGCCCAGGCGGGGTCCTGGGGAAGCCAGAGGGTCCTGCACCCCAACTCTGCAGTCAGACGTGACTCTCAGCCAGCCAGTAAAACAGAGGTTTATTAGATGACAGGAACATGGTCTAACACAGAGCTTGTAGGTGCAGAGAACCAGATCCCTCAGCTGGGTCCATTTTGGGGGGGCAGTGAGCCAGACAACCCCGTCTGCACTTCACTCTATGTCCCCAGCCAGCCCCAAACTGAAACTCTCCCAGCCCCTTCTCCTCTGGGCTTTGTCCCTTTCCCAGGCCAGGAGGTCACCTGATTCCTTTGTTCTCCAACCCTTTAGCTCTCACCTTGCGGGGGGGGGGGGGGGGTGAGGGGGGGAAGGGCCCAGGCCATCAGTTGCCAGGAAACAGGGTGTCAGCCATTCTCTCTGTCCAGACCCCTGCACACACCTGCCCTCTAGGGCTCTGCAAGGATCATACACCCTTATCCCACCCCCTAGATACTTAAGAACTGCATAGGGGAAACTGAGGCACCCCCACAATATTCAGAGGAAACATTAAGTACAGTCCCGCTTCGTCACAGAAGTAAGGACCACCCATTGCAAAAAGGAGTAGGAAACAAGGAGGAGCAGTGGCCCACAAAGAGGAACATAAGCCTTTGCCGTAGCTGCCAGAGGAAACTGCGTAGTTGCAGATGGGATCCTGATTTGGAGTTTGAGAGGGGATATGATCTGTGCAATTACAAATGATAGGGAATGCAGGACAAGAGATTCTCCCTGTAATAACATGTGGTCCACACTATAGGAGTTTGACAACACCTCTCCTAGAAAATATTGCCAGTACTTCGAGAATGTGTTGGGTTACCCTCATGCAGCCTCTCAGAGATACAGTAACCAGCATTATTAAATGCATTGCTACACAGGCTTCAGCAGGGGTAGCTTTAACACTGAGCTGTGTCGTTACTAAGGAACATACCCCATTTGAGGGTGGCATTTAAACAGCTGTAGCCGTGGAGCATTCAGACAACATATGCTGAGATGCTGTCCATATAAGCAACTCCCAGGGAACAAAACAGTCCAGCTGTCAATGCTACTGGGTCTCAAGTTTTCACAAGCAGAGTTCCCCAACCCAGAGCCAAACTGAGCCCCCAGGTCAAATGCAAGAATAGTCCATGTGTGCAATCCAGCCTATGAAAATGCTGCTCTTAAAACTTCTCCCAAATAAATGGATCGAATGACTGTATCTCTAGCATAACAGCTTTGAGAGAGCACAATTGAAGGCGAGAGGGAGAGCTCACAAGATGCTCACATAGCACCTCATTAGAGCATAGTTAAATGCACCGGTTACGATAGGTTTCAGAGTAGCAGCCGTGTTAGTCTGTGTCCGCAAAAAGAAAAGGAGGACTTGTGGCACCTTAGAGACTAACCCATTTATTTGAGCATGAGCTTTCGTGAGCTACAGCTGACTTCATCCGATGAAGTGAGCTGTAGCTCACGAAAGCTTATGCTCAAATAAATTTGCTAGTCTCTAAGGTGCCACAAGTCCTCCTTTTCTTTTTGCGGACACAGACTAACACGGCTGCTACTCTGAAACCTATAGTAACCGGTGCATTTAACTATGCTCTAATGGTTTTTACTGGTTACTATAGTGACTCCTCTAGTGATGCTCTCATATCTCCCTCCATTCATCTTACTGTAAAATGAGAACTCTTGGTTTTGTCTGTCTAAGGGGAAACTGGCTCTGAGTGAGGGTAAACAGTGCTGCTCAGGGCCTCCAGGGGGAAGAAAAGACACCCAACGTCATGAAAATGGAATGTGAGAGAAAACTAAATGTAGAAGGCATGGGGGGGCGGGGGATTTGTAGAGGTAGGACAGCATTACAAACCCAAGCCTGCACTCAAGTCACTGAAAACACGAACGGTGCTTTTAACAATATCATTAGCTTCATGCTTAAGTTCACTTTCATTGAGGGTCTTGAGAGATACTTTGGTTTACAAGAAAAGCTATGCATGTTAATAAAATGATTCATTTGATAGGAATATTCAGTCATGCAGATGCAATGGAAAAATCTAGAGATTAAAATGCTCCATCTACCCATCCAAGTTTAAAGGTTACAGTAGCATATCTTAAACATATTACTCATCCTTGCTTCAGATGTATTCCACTGCAGAGGAGATGTGAAAAAATAAAGCTGAATAGTATAAATAGCTTTCATTAATTATAGGTACCAAAACAACAAGGGTATGAAGATATGAAGAACCTGAAACAAGATCTGAAAGCACTGACATTAGGCCCCATTTGCTCAACACCAGGAAAGAGTCACTTCCTGTTTGAACCTTGTCGGTAGCAGATACTCTGGATAGTTTTCTAATCCTCTCCTATTGTCGCATTAGAAGACACCCTAAAAGTACACAGCGCTCTAAACAAAGAATTTCATTCGCCAGCCTAAAGAACATACAAAAAAGTAAGTGTCTGCACTGAAAAATAGTAACCATTCATTCCATGCACCATGCTAGGGCTCAAAAGATTAAGTAATAGCAACAAAGCCCCAATTTTCCTGCACAGAACTCCACACACATAGTGGGGAGAGAGCCAGGTAAAATGGCCCAAAATAATTTGTTAGAAAGTAAAGAGCGAGAAACCGTACATACTGAATTTCTTACATACTGGATATGTTTGATACAAGATTTAAGACTTCTTAATACACCAGACCCTCGCTAAAACGCAGGATTTGGGATCCATGCGTGGTACTGCGTTAACGCAGGGACCGTGTTAAAATGAATTCCAATTAAAGTAATTAAATTTGGGATCCATAGCCGCCACCACGTTATATGCAAATTTGCACTGTATAGACACGCGTTCTAGCAAGGGTCCGGTGTATCTATTTTTGATCTTGTTTGCCAGTCTCTGGGTTCCTCAGGTTGGGACAATCCCACACAGAAAATGGTCTTGATGGTCTACTTGAGACATTTAAAAAGCCATTCTCAAATCCACAAGCATTCTGTACCCTCGTGAGGAGCGAAGAGGGAGATAGCTACACATCTTGCATGGTTGTAGAATACTCAGTTTTCTTACTTGTCTTTATGTGCCTTTAAAGCAATGGTCAGAAAATGTAGATCTCCAAATTAGAGTTCTTCTAACCCGTCCCTAAAACGGTTTGTAAAAGAATTTGAGTTGGCCAAAATCAAGTGGGGTATCAGTTCTGCGTCACACACATTCTTTATCAAGGCTACCAATGATACTTGCAGGGAGATGACCTCCAAGTCTTTAACTAATTTTATGATCCTGTGACTTTATGGATTCAAAATACAAATGTACAAACAACCCCACACTTCTCCACAAAGGCCAGCATGCTCCACCTTATCTTCCTGCAGGAAGTATGGGGGTGGGGGGGTAGACATGTAACAAGTTTATTTAACTACAGCAGGGCTTCTTCAGAAGCAATAAAGATGGCCTAGTTGTCCTGTGGTCTGTTGAAAGACAAATGTTAGAGTTCAGAGATATTTTTGGTTCACTACAGAAGTAACATTACTTCTCTTCTCAATGAAGGCTGATATCCATGTGTTACTGAGACTAACCTCCATCCCTTAAGGAATTCTTTTTTGCTGCTAGTCTTTCGATAAAAGATTTTGGTTACTTAAAGCTCAGGCCTTCCCTCTTTAATACGAAGTAGTTTTATGGCGGAATTGGGATATGGAGCTCACTGCTAGGACAATGGTCTGGATGCAGCTCAAGTTGCACCGAACTGAAAAGGTATCATCATCCAATGGCCTTTCAGGGATGGAGGCAAAGCTGGTGTTCTCAGTCTAGCTGCCAACTGGAAAGAGTCTACAGTACAACACAGCTTTCACCCTTGCTGGTCTCAGCCGAAAGGTCAGGAACTGAATGGGCATGGAAGTTAGCATCCCTCTTCCCCTTGATGTACTTCCAGCAGCTCAGGATTGCGTCACTATGTGGGACAGCTTGCCTTAGTATCACACCCATGTCCACATGAGCTGTCACTGACATTTCAGGAACACTCAATTCATTTACTGTAACCCACACACATCCCCTTTCTCCCATAGCAAGTCTGGACATTGGGCCAGTACACCATTTTTCCATAATATCATCTCACGTTTTTGGAGGAAGTGTCATTCACTGTCTTTAGCAGAATTTATTTCACCAATTGTAACTAAGTAGGTGAACAGAGACGGTTCATTAGTTACCAAGTACTTTTAAATAACCTTAGTTTGCTGACGACTGCTCTCTATGTCAAATATTACAGGACCAGGCTTGTTTTCTGTAATAATGACCTAGTAGCCTTTTATTGTGATAGCATGCCCTGTTTGCTTGATTATAGGATCAAGTGGCTTAGAATGCTTAGCACACTAGTGCCTGAGAAAGTGAAAAGGGTCTGTATGCTCCAGTGTTTATTTCTTCTTTGGTGCTTCTTTGCTGGCAGGTATTTAATAGATTGTCTTTTTGATAGGAACTGTAAAAATAAACAGTTCTCTTGCCCTCAGCCATGGTTTAGAGTTTTGGTATAATGTATCTTCCCTTCTATCGTGCAGGTCTTTCATAATGTAGGTTCTCTCTTTCACGAAAGAGGTTAGTTAATTTCAGGCATGAGAGATATGAAGTTTCTTAAGTTTCATAATGGATTTAACTAGTGCTTTTCCAACCCACAAGGAGCCTCTGTTAGTTTTCCCATCAACTGGTAAAAGTATACGAACAGACAGCAGACCACTGTATACTTAATACTCACACCAAAAGGGTGGACCCAGTATGGTAGAGATTGGAGTACCCTTGGGTACACAAGACATTCTCAAAGCCCATCCTGACATGGACCTTTACAATGAGATCTATTAAACCATTTTATTGTAGAAGCCCCCAGAAGCCCCAGTCAGTGTTAGGCCTCCACAGGACTAAGCACTATAGTAACAAGGTCCCCAACCCCAAAGAATTGACAAGCTAAGAAGGCACGTGACACACAAAGGATGGTACGAATACAAACATAAGCAGTTTGTGTGTACATTTACTGTAATTTATAAATAGTCCATTATCCCATCTGATCCTCAAATTAAACCATCACTAGTTGTCCAATTTCTTATTGGCATTGCAGCCCGAAGGATAACAACTTTGCATTTACACATACTCTTCAGCACAGGATCTCAAAGCCACTTAAAGGTGGGTGAGAATTACCCCTTTCAGAAAAATGAGGCACAGGGAGGGGAAGTGACTTGCTCAACAGTCACAGATGCAGTGGCAGAGTCAGATTCCAGAGGAATTTGGCTAGTTAGGGGAAGGAAGGGATGAGGCTTAGGCCCTAGCTAGTCACCTAGACACAGAGTCCCTTCTCCTATAGTGGAGTTGCTGTGGGTCTCCTCAGGACAGAGAGAACAAAGAGGAGCCTTAGCAAGTAACCCTATTTGGGGGATAGAAGCCTAGAAATGTTGGTCCCCAATGGGTTGGATTGGGAGGGAACCCCAGAGAAGAATGACGACACCCAGAGGGGAACGGTTAGGCCACTAGTCTTAGACTCAGGAGACCCAAGTTCAACTCCCTGCTCCTCCACAAACTCTCTGTAAGACTTTGGGTAAGTCACTTAGTCTTTTTGTGAATCAGTTACCCATCTGTAAAATGGGAACATGACCCTACCTCACAGGGGTAATGGGAGGTGCTCATAGTATGGTAATGGGGGTTATGTCAGTGGATAAAATAGACAGGGAAAGAATTTTGATTGGTGCTGCCCTAACTGGCTTTGAAAGTGCAGATGCTACCAGATAAAGGCAGGAGTATTGAACCACCTCTCTAGATGCACTACCAGAGGCAGACAATCTGGATATGGGTAGAAGGGATGTGGCCAAGCCCCGGAGCCACGTGGACAAGTCTGGGCAGCCTTCCGCATCTGCAGGAAGAAAGGTACAATCACATGTCTCAGGCTAGAGGAGTGGGTTGGGATCCAGAATTATTATTTCAGTCTCAGTAAAGCTGAAGTCGAAGACACTTGGTAAAATGCCATTTAAGAAATCCTAGGGCTTAGCAGGATTCAGCAGGTTTAATCAAACTTAGTACCGTGGGAGTAAACAATTCTCAACCAAAGTGCTATACTGCATGCTACTACAGAGGAGGCCCCAGCTCTGTTTAGGCGCTGAAAGGATAGAAGACTAAGTAGAGATTTTTGCTGATTATAGCCAAAAACAAAACAAAAAACACCATACAGTAACCTTTGCTTGAAGGGACTTGGAAAGGAAAAGGGATGGGAAGAGCAAAGAAGGATGCAAAGACGAAGGCAGGAAGTCCTTTAAGACAAGTTTTATCCTTCCTTCCCTCATTCACTGAGCTGGGAAGGGAAAGCTGCTTACCAATCCAGAAATAAGCAGTAGTCACAAAATATTCCTTTAACAATGCATGACCGGTCTAGTTTTAAAGGTTTCAGAGTAGCAGCCGTGTTAGTGTGTATTTGCAAAAAGAAAAGGAGTACCTGTGGCACCTTAGAGACTAACCAATTTATTTGAGCATAAGCTTTCGTGAGCTACAGCTCACTTCATCGGATGCATACTGTGGAAAATACAGAAGACGTTTTTATACACACAAACCATGAAAAAATGGGTGATCATCACTACAAAAGGTTTTCTCTCCCCCCACCCCACTCTCCTGCTGGTAAAAGCTTATGTAAAGTGATCACTCTCCTTACAATGTGTATGATAATCAAGGTGGGCCATTTCAAGCACAAATCCAGGTTTTCTCCCCCCCCCCCCCCACCCCCGCAACAAACCCACTCTCCTGTTGGTAATAGCTTATCTAAAGTGATCACTCTCCTTACAATGTGTATGATAATCAAGGTGGGCCATTTCCAGCACAAATCCAGGGTTTAACAAGAACATCTGAGGGGGGTGGGGGGGGTAGGAAAAAACAAGGGGAAATAGGTTACCTTGCATAATGACTTAGCCACTCCCAGTCTCTATTCAAGCCTAAGTTAATTGTATCCAATTTGCAAATGAATTCCAATTCAGCAGTCTCTCGCTGGAGTCTGGTTTTGAAGTTTTTCTATTGTAATATCGCAACTTTCATGTCTGTAATCGCGTGACCAGAGAGAGTGAAGTGTTCTCCGACTGGTTTATGAATGTTATAATTCTTGACATCTGATTTGTGTCCATTTATTCTTTTACGTAGAGACTGTCCAGTTTGACCAATGTACATGGCAGAGGGGCATTGCCGGCACATGATGGCATATATCACATTGGTGGATGTGCAGGTGAACGAGCCTCTGATAGTGTGGCTGATGTTATTAGGCCCTGTGATAGTGTCCCCTGAATAGATATGTGGGCACAGTTGGCAACGGGCTTTGTTGCAAGGATAGGTTCCTGGGTTAGTGGTTCTGTTGTGTGGTATGTGGTTGCTGGTGACAGTCTCTACGTAAAAGAATAAATGGACACAAATCAGATGTCAAGAATTATAACATTCATAAACCAGTCGGAGAACACTTGAGTCTCTCAGGTCACGCGATTACAGACATGAAAGTTGCGATATTACAATAGAAAAACTTCAAATCCAGACTCCAGCGAGAGACTGCTGAATTGGAATTCATTTGCAAATTGGATACAATTAACTTAGGCTTGAACAGAGACTGGGAGTGGCTAAGTCATTATGCAAGGTAACCTATTTCCCCTTGTTTTTTCCTACCCCCCCCCGCCCCCCTCAGACGTTCTTGTTAAACTCTGGATTTGTGCTGGAAATGGCCCACCTTGATTATCATACACATTGTAAGGAGAGTGATCACTTTACATAAGCTATTACCAGCAGGAGAGTGGGGTGCGGGGAGAGAAAACCTTTTGTAGTGATAAACACCCATTTTTTCATGGTTTGTGTGTATGAAAACATCTTCTGTATTTTCCACAGTATGCATCCGATGAAGTGAGCTGTAGCTCACGAAAGCTTATGCTCAAATAAATTGGTTAGTCTCTAAGGTGCCACAAGTACTCCTTTTCTAGTCTTAAAGACTCAAATCAGGAAGTTAGCAGCCAGGATGAACTCCACTTTATGTTCCTTCAGGGAAATAGCTACACAATCTAATCAATTCAAAACCCATCAGCAACCTGCATAAAATGAGTTTGCTAGTGTCATTCAAATTCCTGTTGACAGATATTCACATCAACAAAATCAACCCCTATTTTTAGGAAGCTCAGCAAAGCGGCCTGGGAATGGACAGGCTATAGCATGAACTTTCCTCTCACCCAAAAAGTGGTCCCTGAAAATCAGGGTTTAGACACACTGGCAGAAGATTAGATGTCCCACCCCCCCAGCTTGTATTCTCTCTTCTGTCAATAGCAGAGACCTCTTGTGCAAAGGGCTGGATTTGTCATCACTCATGAAGTTATTCACATGCATTATTTCACTCTTAAACCTACCTTGCTTGTGCACATTAAGCAAACTATATTATTCTAAGGTATATACATGTAAGATGTGTTTATACAGTTATGGTCACAAACCTTGGCCTCTTCGTACCTGGGGGGGACTATTATTTTTCTTTATATATTAGTTTGAGGGGACCCTGGTGAAGGTCACATGTGTAAGAATCAGCTTATTTTTATTTACTTAGTATAGCAACGTTTGTTGGGGTTTTTTGGTTTTAAGAAACCCGTGGAAAACTGGAGAGGTAGTGAAAGACCAGGGATAGCAGAATACCAATTTGAAAAAGAAAATAAATGACTCTGGCTATTAATCATAGAATCATAGAAGATTAGGGTTGGAAGAGACCACAGGAGGTCATCTAGTCCAATCCCCTGCTCAAAGCAGAACGAAGCCCAACTAAATCATCCCAGCCAGTGCTTTGTCAAGCTGGGCCTTAAAAACCTTCATTAGGAGTGATTTATAACATTTTTAAAACAAGAGTTGAAAGAACACTATGAAATCTACAATTCGGAACAAGCCAATAACTGAATGTGCAACCTAAGACGTCTTTTCCATCTTCTGCAATTCCTTTGGCAGCGTCACCAACTCTTGTGATTTGTATTGTGAGTCTGCTGGTATTTGGGTTTTTCCCATAAAGCCACAGCTTCTAGAGACAGGTGACTAGGTAAGAAGCTCCACTTTTGTTTTTAAAAAATAAGTTTCTGACCCTCTTGATTGCAAAGTAAAGTGTGAATACAGGACTCAAGTGCACCCCTAAAAATTCAGAAGCCAGAAAGAAAAAACGGTGCTTTTTACTTTAAGTCTCATGATTTTTAAACCAGTCCTATGATTTTTGAGGTTAGCTATAGTGCTTTTGTTTCCTCAAATTTTAATCCAATTTGAGGACACTGGTGAGCTCTTTCCAAAGCCCAACGACCTTACTGCTCATCTTGACAGTAGAGCGCTCAGACTGCTATAACAGCACATTTTTAAGTTCAAGTCAATTGAATCCAGAGGTGCTGCATCTCCAGCAAGAGCCTCAACATCCGCTAGTCCAGATAACGACTTGAGTTTTCAGAAACTCCTAGCAATTACTGCCTAGGGAAAATGAACTAATGAAGCTGCAGCTTGACTGGCTACAGGAGATTATTTCGGTGACTGACAAAATTTGGAGCCGCCTGGGTCTCAATTAACTGATGAGAAAGTCACTAATCTTGGAGTTAACTGTGCAATGCTTTGCCATGATATCAGCAATCAAAACTGTTTTTAGGCAAGGTCCCCAGGGCTGGTGCTTCAAGGAAATTACCTGTACAGACGGATACCTGAATCAGTCATACCAGCATAAGAGGCAGGGGAGACATGTGGAGGGAGGAGAACAAAAAGACTTCAGGAGAAAGGCTTTAGGAAGTTGGGAGATGACTTGTAAATTGGGGACATTTACATCCTTCTGTATTCCTCCAGCAAACATCCCTCAGTACAGTTTATTTTGGAGGGAACTGAGAAGATGCGGGAAGGCACAAGATGCCAAGACATAAATAGATTACAAGGGCGGGGATTTAGCAGTTCACTACAGTGATAGGTAATTTTCCCCACTCCAAAATTTTGAGGCCCAACTGTCTAAAGAAAAATTAAGACCAAATGAATGTTTGGGGAAAATAGTTTCTAAATTGAGACTGTCAGATGACAAGTTTCAACCGAGAGCACTTTTTAAAAAAAAAGTCAACACCAGTTTATGGGACAACAGACCCAACCTTACACAGAATTACTAGTAACAGCTAGCATAGCCATAATGTTCATACGGCACAAGAGTGGACCAACTCCACTTAATAAATCCTGTTCTTTTATCAATGACCTAGGAAGTATTAAAACAGGCTTATGACACACAAAGTGGTGCAGTAAATTATGTGAATGTTTACTACAGAGTGAATAATATAGAGTAAGTCCCCCATCTCCAACTGAACACTCCATAATCTAGTGTTCCTCACACGTACCATGGATTACCAATGGTTCTGAGGGAAATACGGTCCACTCAAAGGTTTATCAATTCTAGTTTTAAAACATTTCCTGGTAAATTCCTCCTGCTTTTTGTTCATATTTGCATTGTCCTCTAGAAGAGGCTCTTGTCTCTAAAGATTCTACTGTTGGATTGCTGGTATGAAAGGTGGGTTTCTTGTGTGAACATGAGGCAAAAAGGATTCTCAATGCAAATTCTAGTGGACACATGTCCCGTCACAGAAACTGAAAACTCCATTTTGTAGTAATTGGTTCCTTGATTGATGATTTCAGCAGACACCGCAAGAACCAAATGCATCATGAAGACGAACTATCCCCTCTTAACGGAAGCCTTCTTAGTGCTGGTCCTTCCAGAACAGACTTGAAGCATGCTGTGGAAACTTACACAGTCACTGAGTGGGCCATACTTGGTCTTTAAGTAAACAGAAGACTACTCCACAGCTGTTGATCCACCACCTTTTGTATCAGTAAACATTCAGTACAGACATAGCTGTACTCAAATCATAAGTTTAATGAGCAGCCATAGGCATAAACAGAGGCTCCCACTGTACATTTATCTAGATGGGATGGGCCAGCCACTACTAGTAAAAGGCAGCCAGTAAATATCAGCCTGATAGGCACCAAATGGACCTCCACGGCCTTCATCCATTGAAAACATTACTGCGCAATGTCCTCACCAAATATATAGGAAGAAATTCAAACTTCAATCCAAGCACATAAGCCTGTACAGACACCCCATTAGTTTACTTTTTAAAAATGTGCACACACCACGATGCAAGGATCAAGGAACTATTAAGACAATCGCTACCTCATCCATTTCTTGCATTCTTGCTTTGGTTGTTCCCTTATCACCTAAACTTCTTGTCTAAATAGACTGTGAGCCCCTAACAGAATCTGTCATCCTGTCTCAAGTGCCATCAGCCCTATAGATTTCTCATGGCCCCATAAGAGCTCAGCTAAAGATGTTCCCTACTCCTGTTGATTCATCTTTTGTCATCCTTGTCCCGTCACTTCTTTCTCAACCCCTTAGTCCATAAGGGAACCATCCAAGAGGTAAATTCACAAGAGACTAAACTAAAAATAGTTATGTTTGAGGACTAGGAATCCCCGCAACTATGAAAGAGAGCTCCCATATGAAGCTAGAGCCTGTGATAGAATGAGCACAAGAGAAAAGCTAGTGAGATTACATCACTTTGAAACCCAAAGATGGAACGTGAGCTGTAACTGGTGCCCATTTTCAGGTGGGCAGGTAGTTTTTGGTTGGGCACGACTAATGCTCAACATCACCCCAGTCTGCATCAGCACAGGATACCCAACTAGACGGACTGCTAATTAGATGAAATTCCCACATTCCTATTTTACTTTCCAAAAGGCAGTTTGTATACTTCACTGACAGTTTCCCCATTTAGTGTGTTGCCAGCTATGGCAATCTTTTGGTTGTTGTTGTTTAAGAGTCTGGCCATTTTGTTTCTTAAAGCTCCAGCTCTGGGAGTCATGTAAATACATCAGAATTTTAGCTTTCATGGGGGAGGGGGAGGGGGGAAAATCACCTTTCAAGCTTTTTCCCCCCACTTACCAGGAGGGCTAGAAAGTGTGACCCAACTGCACCCTAACTGTTCAGAAACCAAAGAAAATGAACCCAAAATGGTTTAAAATCTCAATTGTTGCAGGGCCTGACTCGTGCTTTTTTAGTATTTAGGGTTGACAATACTGAAGGCCCAACATGCCCCAACACTTGGACTCAGGCTGCTGTGCCTACAGACCAAGGACCGTATCAACATTTATGTAGATCTGTCTCTAATGATGTGCTGCCCTTTCTTTTTGCCTCTTTCCAACTGAACATTTTTTCACTAGAAGTTTACACAAGGTTTAGGTTCATCACCAGAGAACCTTTGATTTTAGCGATCAGACTGGTTAGATCTAGTCCTGTCCTCTCGACTCCCCTGCTGGAAGAGAGATAAGATTTCACAGATCTAGACACACACACACACACACACACACAAAAGGGGTCACCTATTTCATAATCTCTAGGCATCCTCAAGGTAACTGAAATACCCATGTCCAAATAACATTGGCATAATGAACAATAATCCTGGTGCACTCTAGTTATTGCATATTTGAATCCAAGGTGAGTGGAGGTCGCAGTGGCCTTGGGTTGACGCTAGCATCTTACAAGAAGCCCAAAACAGTGGCTAGCTTCATGCTTAGACCGGCACATGCTCTAGTGATATGCATGCACTAGGATCTCCAGGATAAACATTGTGATAGCCAGCAAAGGCAAGGCATAACACCCAAGGGGACATGGAGGAACGCACTAAAATAAACCATCTAAAAACAGAAGTATATGGGCCCGTACATTGTACTCTGCTACTTCCTGGCCCTGTTGCTATATGATGTATTAACAAGCCAACTCACTCTCTCAGGCACAAAAAGCAAGAGGTGAAAGATTTTTATTTTAACAGCACCCATTGTCATCTGCTAGTCAGTTCTGCTTCAACCTCTACACAGTAGGGTGTATTTGGGAGGGGGTATAAGAGAAGTCAGGGTAATATAATAATACTGCAAGACAGTCAGACAAAGAGATTATGGATGAACAGAAGCATGAGTTTCACTTAGAGTTGTAACAATTTTGTACCTCATGAGACAATATTGCCTAACTAGTCTAGATTAATTTTGCCACATGTGGACCATTGAGGGTAGTCCTACTTGTGCAACTTTAAAATCTAAAACGATGAACTTTAAGTGTCACCCAACTTACTTTGGTTTAGTGACATTAACGTGCATTTCATAATGTTTTGAGAAACTGAGTTTTATTAATCTGTTTAAGATATGATGGACAGCAGCTTTTGAATTAACAGCAAGTAGCTGTCCTACACTGGATGGTTTCTGAAGATACATCATAAACTAGGGCGTGTCTACACTACAGCCCTCAGATGACCTATGTTAGGTTGACTTACAGCCACCGCAATAATTACTGTGGTGGCTGACGTCCACACTATCCTCCTTCCGTCAGTGGTGTGCATCCTTAACAGGAGCACTTCCACCAACTGAAGAGGGACAGTGTGTGGGGGGCGGGGGTGAGAGACAGCTCTGCGCAGCTCCCTGCCAGGAGCCCCGCTACTCCCCTGGGCTCTCAGGCTTCCTGGTCCCAGCCGGGAGCAGCCACCTGGGCTTCTCGGCTCCCTGACTGGGGAGCCTCCAAGCAGCAACCTGACCGGGAGCGGGGAGCTGGGGCAGCCAGTCCCTAGCTTCCCTGCTTTCTTGTCAATTTCATAGCTCCAGTATAGAGTTGTGAAAGTGACAAGATGTAAGTAAGGCAGTATCTACCCAGACACTGTCTCCCCCTAACTACACAGACATAACTCCACCTCCACAAGAGGTGGAGTGCTTACTTTGGTGTAGTAGGGCGCTTATATCAGCAGGACAAAGCTGTAGTGTGTACACTGACGTAACTAGGTCAACGTAAGCTGCCTTACATCAATTTTACTGTGTAGCGTAGACCAGGCCTGAGTCTCAACTGAGGTAAGAAAATTCTGAAATCAATTACATCAATTTGAAAAAATCTGTGAATTACCACTCAGTTATGTCTAAGTTTAATCAGCATCTCCCACTAACAACAAAGCTTTATGAGAACATGAATAAGTCACATATGAAATCAAATGAATCCCCATTCCCCTCCCCCACTACTTTGGTTCCTAGCATTGCTCTGCATTTTATGTACCCACAGAAAGCAATTGGGAGTTTGAGGTCCCAAAGGAATACTAGTTTGGAACCTTGGGTCAGGATTTTTTCTAGTTAAATTAATCCCTAAGGCAAAAATCTCAACCACACCAAGTCAGTGTTTAGATCAGCATCTCTGCCCTCCTACTTACTAATGGTTCTATTAATAGTGGGTTTATAACTAGGTTACAGCATTGAAATTAAGCATTCTTCAATCATTCTAACGCAAAACTAAGGTTTCCTTCTTTCCAACACAAGGAGGAATGATACCATGAACTGCATGCATGTTTAGATATTCAGTATTTTTCTTTACAAGGCTCCAAAACACAGTTAGTCCAAGTAACTTCTCCCTCTGCCTCCGACACCCTTTGAATTAATCAGACAAAAAAGTTAGTTCAATGTAAAGCGAATGATCCAGCATTACACCAGCTCCAATACTTAAGCTTCTAAAATTTCAAGTTCCACTGTTAATAAAATAGAAAGCATTTTACTGTTTACCTTATTTCCAAGTGCTTTTTTTAAAAAAAAAAATATGGCAAAGTTAAGCTTTTATACATGCCAGGTGTCTACGCACCATCTCCTGTTTAGACAAGAGTACTTGCTCCCATGACTATTTTAATAATGACTCATTCCAACAAGCCAGGGCACCCTGCTAGACCACACCCCAAGCTGCTGACTTAAGAGTTTGTGATGCAAGCCTGTTAGGAAACAGTGTTTCCCTCTTGAACGCCAAGAGGCACAGACCTGGTCATTCAAGGCCATGGAAACAGGACGCGTTGTTGTACCTCGGCTGTTCTGGCCACAAGAAGAGTCCTGCTATTTTACGTAACTCAGAATAGTTTTAAGAGAATTTTTCATGCAAGTAAATGTTTAACACAGACCATTATACACCAGTAATTTAAGTCTAGCATCAAGAGCCAGGACAATGTCTGCACAGAAAGACCTATGTGAGTTTTAAATGAACTACACTGTTAACAAGAGGCTAAAAGTTTTGGGGGTTTTTTTGTTTGTTTACAAACTAAACTGGTAGCACAGAGGTCTAATAGGAAGATTCCAGTTCAATCGTCAATAGCTGCAATAGCGACCTGGAGGGTAAACTTAGAAAGAAAACAGATAGGCTAAGTTGATTACAGAATATTCCAGTTTTTATTCAATATTGCTCAAGCTGTTTTGATCTTTAATATTTGTGTTTCATAAAAGTCAAACCCTGATTGAAATGTCTTTGTTCATCCTCCAAAGGACTTGTGATATGCCATGTGCAGCTCCATCATGCCTCTTAATTCCACCCGTTTGTAGTTATTCCTGAAACTACAACAGTATCTGTTTCAGAACATAAGCCTGCATAAGCCTCCAGAAAGCCTTTCCAGTGGAACCATTCCAATGAATTCCACTTTTGTTCCATGAAGCATATGAGAGAGTCAGAGTCCATGACAAGTGCTAGCAATAATTGCTGTGTCAGTTTCCACCTCTGCCTGGAAAGAGCAACACCTGTAACTATCTGTAAACTATAATCCATTTAATACTCTGCTTAAAGATGAAGAAAACAAGCTCCTGAATAAGAGCATCATATGAACATCAATTAGGAAACTCCTGCTCCAAGGTCTGCAGAGTACATATAGTGAGTTTCAGCATGACCCTCAAAAATGGCCAGTAGAATTTCATGAATGATTTAAGAATTGCTAACGAATACTTCACATTGCAAGGTCATTGATTGTCCTTTAAGAAGTGAGTATCTAGGTATGTTTGAAGGTAACAATAAGTAGTACATGACGAGATTCTATCACCTACTAGAGCGTGATATCAATGTCACCGTGTTCTCCTTGTAATCTGTTGCTGATTGCAAGACCAGTAAACACTACAGTAGATTAAACATCTAATAATCGCATTAGTACTTTAGCTCAAAGTTATTCACAATTTTTAGTGAGAGTAATTTAATTATGCCCATCATTACAGAGGACTAGACAATCAAGCACCTGGCACTCTGCTGCATGAACTATAGAACTAGTTAGGCAAAATTGTCTCTCATGTGGTACAAAACCGTGTAAACAAGAGTTGATTGGCTTGCAGCATATGAAGATTGCTAAACAGTTACAACTCTAAGCAAAAACCCATGATGCTGTTCATCCCTGATCTCCTTGTGTGACTCTCTTGCAGCGTATTTTATCAGCCTGGAGATCACAATGCTGAAAATTTACCTATTAGATGAAGCTGAATCACTAACAGTGTTACTGTTACTCATACTCTGTTATTTAGAAACAATCATGATGATCAGGTCAGTATTTTGAACAGGGATTTGGAGATTTTAATACTTAAATCCATTGTAACTTTAAAAAAATAACCCAGATGTTTTGCAAAGGTCAGAGCCAATCAGCAGAATTCACTTTTAATCTCAACTTGCCAAAATGCAAGGCTGCCTTATTAATCCTTTAATAGCAAGGCACCTTTACTTGTCCAGGAAGCATTAAAGGAGTCTTGTTTGCAAGTGGGATGTTTGCAACTCATGCAAGAGTTTCAGAGGCAGACTATATCTGCACATCTTCAAAAGGTCTCCATCTTGCCATGCACATGTTTGACCTGCTTTCCTCTCATCCTGCTGTCAGGCTGTACTCTTGGCTCGGAGACTGTTGCCATGGTGAAAGCTCTGACACATTGACTTAGTTTTCTCACAGATTTCCTGCAGTACTGAGAGCTACTGAAGTACAGCATCTCATTGTAGATCACTAGGGTATAGAGGCACAAGAATTCTCAAGGTCAGATGTGACTTAGCCATATGCTCTTTTCCAGCACCTTCCATTTCCACACTGTGGGAGCTGTAGTCCCAGCTACACCAATTAATGTCACAATTTGTCCTGTCTACATTAGGATTTTACATGAGTCATCTCTCTCATTGTAAAAACGCTCATTTTTCCTAGCACTGATATGGCCGTGGGCTTTTGAAAATTTTACCCTGCATCCTTAAGTTAAAGGCAGCTGGTTTGCAAATGAATGTATTCACTCGGGCAGTCACTAGAAGTGTTTGACCACCCTACAGAGCTGCTGCAAGGCCTCCTTCTTCAAGCATTTTGGAGAGGTTGGGAGGCAGGCTACAATTGTGATCAATGTACTGAACAAAATACCCAAGAAGAGGCGAGAAGTTCATTATCCGAGTCTAATCTTTTAACAGTTTACTTTTCATGAAGTGCCCAGACCACTAGAAAGGTGCTTGAAATAAATGTCAGGTCTAGAACCAATTTGAAGAGTCCCTCAAAAGAATTTCCTTTCATGGTTGTGTATAAAAGTCAAGAAAAACCTATGTCTATTTTTTAAAGGAAAAAAGGAAAAATCTTCACTGGGCTTTTTAGCAGGAAATGAAATACAAAGTTTTGCCTACTTTGGAATGAAAATTTATATCTGACCTCCTGATTTTGAGTGCAACACTAATAATTCAACTCTTGCTGCTGACCTCTCAAACCTCAGAAGCTGAGAGTCCCCTGCTATCATGCACGTTTTCATATCATTGTCTCTTCACGCAAGCTTTGGGGGGAGGGATAGCTCAGTGGTTTGAGCATTGGCCTGCTAAACCCAGGGCTGTGAGTTCAATCCTTGAGGGGGCCATTTAGGGATCTGGGGCAAAAATTGGGGATTGGCCCTGCTTTGAGCAGGGGGTTGGACTAGATGACCTCCTGAGGTCCCTTCCAACCCTGACATTCTATGATTCTAAGCGGACACAGTAGGAGACATGCAAGATCCCTGACCACGGAAACAGAGCAGGATTTTTGTGAATTTTGATCCTTTGTTCACAATTAGAGGACTGCACGTTGCCACAAAGTGAGCAGTAACTTTAGGCCTACCATCCTTCAGTGCACTTTTAACAAAAGACACTAGCAGCTGTCTCCTACTCCTTCTTATGGAGACCCTCCCCAGTTCAGTGGGCAACTTTAGTAAATCCCTTGGACTTGCTCAGTCTATTTCAAGAGAAAGGGCTTAGCATGTTATGACCAGGCAACTCTGTCCTGAGGAAAACCAGACAGTATTTGCAGAGGACATTTGATTTTTTTTTTTGCCTACCCACCTTTGTTTTAAACAGCTCTGAAGACTGAGTTGGAGTTTTCAGATATTGGCAGGACAATTTATAAAATTGGTGTAGTGCACGCTCTGATTTATCCTTCACATTTCTCTAGGTGGTTTTGGTTGTTTAGAGTTGAGCACATCGGTGGGGAGAATGGTGAACACATACGAGTCTTTACTGCAACCACAATAAAGTTAGGATGAACAATCAGCATACTTCCCTGGGAAAGTTGCCATTTTGAGTACATTTCATTTGTTTTCCCAGGTCTCCTCTAAAAGCTATTTAAAGAGAGTGAGTAATTTGTTATTCATTTAATTCATTACACACTATCACATGGGCATCCAGAGCAGGTCTGAAAGGTTAGTGGCTATAATCTTCAGTCTTAGAATATCTCCCCTAAACAGTGATGTTTTCCATTCAGCTAAACTAGGGCACTTCCCAATCTCCACCTATATGGGTCACTTCTCTTTATACTCCATTGGCCCAATAAGTGAAACTGACAACCAGTTTTATCCCCTGAACCCAACTGGAATAAGCAGCACATTTACAACTAACACAGTTGAAAAAGTGAGGTTACATGCAGGTTACATGTCTGGCAAATGACTAACTGCAGAAGCAGCTGAGTGGGAAAATACCTACATTCAGACTTCACTATGCGTTTAACTATGAATTGGTATTCTTAGCTAAACTAAAAAAAATTAATATTCTGTTCTGACTGAACAAAAGTTTCCCCATATAAGTCAGCCAGTGTGGGAGAAGGTACACCCCCTGCTTCTCTGCAAGGGCAAGGGTTTCTCCAGAGGACATAGAACACCCAAACAGCAGGGAACGTTATATAGGTAACTATTACTTTAATTCCCGACATCAATTTGGTATGATTCGAAGTAAATTACTAGCAGCTGAATTAACTGGCAGAGAACAGAAAGTCAAAGATTTATCTGAAACACCCGAAGGAGCTCTTGTGAAAAAACCCTTGAAGTCAAAGATTAAATCTGCACTGAGAATCAGCAATGAACTTGACTTTTCAAACCATGATCTCACTGGCAACCAATAAATTGCTATATATTAGTGACAACTGGCTAGTTCAAACAGAATGTTTGAGATGCAACAAGCAGGCTCTGTGCACGGCTAATAATGGATTTCACTATAGCCACTGGTCATAACAGACTTGCATTTGTATGAAATTTGTTTATTAGTGCAGAGTAAAATGGCACTGTGTGTACTAACTGAACTTACAGGAAAAGATCTACCACCTCAGAGTAGCTACAGGCCGTTGTTACCAGCCTCAGGAAGCAAGAAACCAAGGTCCAATTTGAAATGTACCCCAGAAGAACGCTATTCTGTTCATGTCACCTTGTTATGACAAGATAACCCAATCTAACTCAAATGGTATTTTATCCATTCAGTTTTGATCTAGGAAAGGCCAATATGATTCTCTATAGCAGCCCTATGAGTGTCAGCATACTATATGGCAAGTGTGAAAAAGCTTATTTGAATTCAGTAATGTCTCTAGCTACTCAAGTCCAAGAGATTCCATGCCCTACCACCAAGGCCACTATTTATCAGGGACACTCCAGGCTAGATGATAGCCGCCTGCAAGATTCTAGTGCAAGGATATCCTTCAAGCGTAGTATCTTAAGAGAAAAAATGAAGTGCTGAGACCAAGACTTTTTACCCTTCGTTAGTTAACGCCACTGCGTTGGACTTAATGTTGAGATAATCTAAAATTTAAGTGCACACAGAACTATGCAGTTACAGTAACTGGCCAAAAGTAGATATTTGTCTAGAGCAAAGGCACTTAAGGACCCAAATTAGAGATCAGTGCCCCACTGTACAAAGCACAGAAATAAAGACAGTCCCTGCCCCAGAGAGCTTAACTTATCAGTCTCATACTACATAGCTGCAAGCCTTTAGACTTAAAGCAAAAGTCTGTTCAGATACTGTGCATCTCTTTTTCACTGATAAGAACAGCCACAAATAAGAATCCACTGCAATTTAGCATATTATCTTAGGAGATTTTTATACTTAGCCATAAGTACACAGAGCTAACAGGATCTTCATTTGTAAGCTTATTCCTTCAAAGCCTGTTGAAGACTTAACTAATTTACTTAGTTTCAGGTGAAATTTGAGTTTTGGTGTTTCCAATTCAGCTGCTTTTGGTAGTCTATTAAGAAGTTTACGACTAAATATATTGCCATCTCTAGAGGTACCACAAACACACATGGAAAATAGCTGATGAGACCGAACAGGATTCCAGTGAACCTAGTTCCTCAAAAGCTGATGAGAGGGGAGAAAATTTGGAAGCATTTCTGTCTAGAAGACTGCCATGTTTTTTTTGCATCACTGAACTCTATTGACAATCCTTTGCCAGTCACACGCACAATGAAAATGTTACTGTTCCTTCAATGCTGCTCGCTGTTATACCAATTGCCAACACTACATCACACAGAGTTCTCAGGGAATATGAATGAAAGACAAAACCAGACAGTTCAGTATTTAAACACCCTAACAGGACAGAATGAAGAGAAACTGTACTAAGCAATGGGGAACCTTAATGCAGGAAACTGGTTTTACAAGAGATTTCCTACATAACTGCATAACCTTTAGAAATGTTATAGAACTACTGACATGTTTAAGTCTGGTACAAACAGGGGCTAAGCATGCTAGGAAAAACAGATATCTGAAGGGGACAGGAAGCACTAGATAGTATAGGGCTGTTTGTGTGGAAGTGTAAATATGTACATAGAAGGTAATGCTCAAGTCTCAAAACTCATATTTTAATGGAGGCACCTTGGTACAATTTTTCAACCCCCGTCTTATTCCCATTAATATCAAGTTATGTGTTTCCCTAAATGAACATGGACAACTGTTGAGGCCTGGCTTTGTCAAATCACTTTAGCCCTAGCTTCAGTCTCTCAGTTGCATACTGGCATCCTATGCAAATTTCCACCCTCCTCCCCCTCAATCCCATCTCCAAAATCTGATAAATCCACACAACGTACTAGAATTACATCAGGTGCTTTAAAAAACTAAAGGAAAAGCTTCCAAGTGGTAAACCATATACAAAGACAGCAAACAATTGAGAGATTCAAATGTATGGTGAAGAGACCAATTATATCAACTGTTAGTAGCCAAGATGTTTTCGGTTGTATAATATCAAAATAAGAGACTACCTAGAATGGCTCAGAGCAGTAAGATCCGTCATTTACAAATCAGTTGACTCATCCCCAGATTGGATCCCATGAACTTCTTCCATTGTTTTTAAACAGTTCTACAAAAGCTAACTCTCAGATCTTGGAGCTGCCAAGATAATTTGTCACTGAAATGTTATTTCTCATCATGTGCATGCATATGTTTATTACAGTAGGGATTCTTAGTAATTCTTGGCTCCCAGCTTTTTTGTGGGGTGGCTTTAAATCAGTGAAGCATTTGGTGCTGAAGATAAGTTGCACAGATTTTTGAACCCAAAGCAGGTAAGTCACTCTGAGCCAACCACACTTAATGGTGCTTTTTATGCACTGTGGTGGTGTGATACTGGTGAACAAGTATATCTAGGATTTTGGTTCCAAATCTTGTTGATCAAAAATATAAAGCGATAGTCACCCTATCTGCATACCTAAGATTGCCAATTAGTTACCAGGGTTACGAGGAGCTTGGTTTTTAACTCAAGAAATCTGTGTGTCATTACACAGAAGCAGGCAGCAGCACTACCTAACCCTGGTTTGAGTTCAGACTAGCCATTTCCTCGGTTTCCCTCCTTGGGCACTCCTATGTCTTTGACATGCTTGACACATAAGCCCTTCTTGGGATCTAGGTTTATTAACAAAGTTCAAAAGGAAACACAAACTCACCCCAGACTTCCTAGCTGGCTCACAACTTTTGATGCAAAGTTCTTGTCCCATTCCTACTGAGACTTTCCTTTCCACGCTTCATCCTTACTAGCCAACTCCTACTCCCTGCCAGCTGGCACCCGCAGGTCCTCTGCCTGAGAGCTAAAGCAAAGACAGCACTGTCCCATCCTGCTTGGCCAGAAGAATGGAGATCTTAAGATGCCGGGCATATTATCAGCATAGAGAGAGCACCTCAGTCCTTAGTGCCTGTCCTCTCCTGTGACAATAAAAGGATTTTAGACAAAAATTAGTGCCACAGCTTTCTTCTCAGAACAGCAAAGCTGAACACTATATCCAGAATTGCTGGATTAGGAAAAAGTTAACAGCTTTCCAATTAAATTTTAAATCAAATATTACCACAGTACCATATACTGGATTATAGCTGGCTGAGCAAGTATGTGGCTGATCTACTAATAATTCCCAGCATGAATTTTCATTACAGAATACATAAAGCTGCTGGAGAAAGTTCCAATAGTAACAGTGAAGTATGCATGCTGTATGTTAGTGTTAAAAGTTCTTCAATTCAACAGTATTTGGCTACTCTACCCTAGTACAGTAATGTCTTAATGGAGAGCCCATAGCCATATATTGGTTCCTTGGCTCATTTCAGTCAATCCAGGCTGTCCTGGGATATCCTGTCCATCCTCACTGATTAGTACTGACTAGTGAAGTGAAACCATTTCTTCCCCCACTTCCCCAAGATGCAGCCAACTTTGTGCTATATTTGAGCACAAACTGTGTCAATTCCATCGGGTGTGGGAGTTTGTGTGTTTGTATGATTTGACTATGAAATTTAGCTGAGGCCACATAATTCCCTTTGATGGCCATTGGATAGAATGAGAGGTTTCGCCTCAAGTATAGAGACACAGGAGTCAATTACCAGAAACATGCCAATGACTAATAATGAATCATAGTCCTTCAGGGGTTTCTTCACTTGAGTGTTAATGCAGCATATTAATCCCCTAGACTGGCATGGAGGCCTAGTCTGAAATCCATTGCACTTGTCTATTAACTAGATCATTTTAAAACTCTCTCCAGTTAAACCAGTGCAAACTTCTAATGTGGATACTCAAATATCAATTTAACCCTTGCTTATGTTAATTCATACAAAGTTGGTGTTGCTGAACTGACATAAGCAAGGGTTAAACTGATTTTGAGTATCCACATTAGAAGTTTCCACTGGTTTAACGGAAGAGTTTTAAAAATCATTTAGTTAAACCACTGCACTTTTTCATACAGACAAGGCCTAAGCACATCAGTGGCAATTTTATCTCTGTGGTACAGAAACTTGTGATTTTAACATCAATGATTTTGGGAGCACTGAAGTCACACCAAGCTCTACGCAGTGTTCATTCTGGATGAATGAGCAGGCATTCTGTAAGAGCAATTAAGAAGAGAATGCTGTTTAGAAGGATGTCCCCACCCTCTGAGCTTTCACTGATGAGCCGGACAAATTAACACTATCTGCTCTACTACACAGTTTCACCACTGTCCCCAGCCTGAGTTGCAGGAGCAATCTTTAGGGATGGGGAAGGGAAAAGGGGTTCTGTCTCCATGACACCTCAGACACTACTAATTAGTTATTTTGTTCTATCTAGAAGACTAGAGATGGCAAACAAAAAATTGTGATAATTAGGAGGCAGTAAGTGACACTTGTCAACTTGCTACAGTTCCTACAATCAAGTCAAGACACTAGTGAACAGAATTTCACTGCCTTCTGTGATTTATCTGCCCAGTGAGAATTCTAATCAGAGTTCTGACATGCTAACATTTGGGTGACGGGGCTTACCAAATATGCTTAAGCGGTCTTGCTAAATTTTTCTTTGTTGCAGATAGTAAATTTAGTTTTTTCATGATTTTGGCAAGGATAAGAGAAGAGGGGAGTGTTTGGGCTAGCAAGTTTACAGGAGAGTTGTATAAAGTTGCAGTACTGTGTGTGTTTTCTTGCTGTTAGAGATTTTTTCACAGATTCTCACAGTCTAATCTTCCCTTAAAAAGTTGGTATTTACACAGGTACTTCCTATTAGTGCTATTCCTCCACCATGAGGCGGGAGTCCTAAAGACCCTATGTCATATCTATGCCACTGGGGAGAAGACAAAAAACAATACTGCCACTTAGCCCCGTACTAAGAAGGAAGACACTAGCCCATTAGGACACTAGTTACCACAGTACCTGCTTTTTTTCCTCAGGGAGGCTATTTTTGTACCTAGCCTATGAAATAGAACTTTGATCGTCAGTTATTCTCTTTACACACTCAGCCTTCCTGCCTCTTGGCACACAGCTCCAAAGCCTCAACAGAATAAGCAATGAAATGCTGGGTTACTTTAAGGCAAAAAAAGTCCAACCTACAAATGCCTAGTAGGGAAATGCCTTCAATGAAAACATGATAGTCTAAGAGAACCCCTCACCCCAAATCTTCTGTTCCTTTTCAGCAAAGCTCATCCACACAGCTAGGACACAGATGTTTTATAAGATGGGAAGGGAATGCCTTAAGGGTAACAAGTAAACAAGATATAACCTTGCCTAACAAGCAGCCAGTGACAAGCTGGGAGAGCAGACTGCCTGAAAGCCATGCTTGAGTAGACTATTATCCCCTCCAAAAAATGCTAAGCAAGCACTAGGTTCTTTAGCCAGGGAGGCCAATTCATCAAATTCAAAATGAGAATGTTAAAGCCCTATCAGCTGGTAATGATACACAAATCCTGTTCTCAAGGTCTTCAGTGTAAGCTGTCACCATGACAGAGGCTGCTACACAGGGTCTCATGCTCAGTGTATATGCATTAATCTATTGGCTATTTGTAAATTCCTTCGTACAGCTCAGAAATGTATAGTGAAATGCTAGATGCCATCAATTCAGCATGCAATCAGTAGGTACTATCTATCTATCTCTCTCTCACTCACACACACACACACCCCCCACCCACCCACCCACACCCTACTGGTGTCCAGGAAGAGAGCACTAGTAGTTGTCAATGGAAGTGAAGAACAGTAAATATGCTGGACCAAAAGACCCTTTCCTTCTCTTAGGAATTCACTAAGCCTGGATATTCAATGGCTGAAGTACAGTGGCTCTTTTGGAACATATAAGCAGCAAGATCAGCACCATGTGAGTAACATTATACTGCGTGCCAGAGGAATTATTTGTGATTCACAATTAATCAGGGTTTCTTATGTTTGAAAGAAAAAAGCAGCAGAAAAAATGTGTACTAATGGATATTGATGAAAGGGAAAGTGACTAACAAGGTTACCATATTAGCTGCTCACATACTTCATTATGAAGCTAATGGCAAGAGTATTAACCTGTTTCTGTTCGATAAGATACAGAGCAATGGTGAATCACAGCATACTGAACCCAGTATAACACCCCTCCATGATCAGAACATTAGGAGTGCTCTGAGCAGAGGCTTTGGGGTTACCCCAGGGCCACATGCCTTATGGACATGCTCAAGATGGGGAACAACTGGGTTGAGCACGGAGCACTCTTCACTCCTCAGCACTAGCCCATCTGGGAGCAGCTTTATTTTCCACCTTTTACGGAAAACAAGAATCCAGGCAAGAAGCACTGTGGCTCCCTGAGCCTTCCGCATTCCGGAGCTACAGTGCCATAGTCACAGAACCAAGCACTTTCCATGGCAGCCCACTCCCACTGCCAGCTAAGTCAGCCAACCAGTTCTCATACTGCGTTTTAAGTGCTGTGGACCCACTTCTGTCTGAATTCAATGCCAGATTAATTTCTTTGCCTCAAAGTTATTCATGTACAGGTCTAAGCCTAGAATCTAATTAAGCTATATCTTTAATAGGCTACAAAAGAAGGAAAATGTTATTTCTATTGCAAATATTTGAGAGGCATTCCAGTTCAACAATGAGGGGCATCTCATAAGTAAACAGAAGAATGGACACATCAGTTCACCACTAGCATTTCCACTACTCTCCCAGCTTCTGTACCTGAAATAGCAGGTCTATGTCATGCCAAGGAGTTAAATTTACCCTGCAACCACCATATTTGAACGTCAGATCAAATTTTATTTTTTTTTTTTATGGAAAACATAAAACTTCTGTACTTTAGGTAAACAATGCTTGAATGAGTAATACTTTTTCCTAAGAGTCAGACCTGCTCTGGGCTCTGCATGTTATCTAGTTCTATGAACCCAAGAATACACATATTTTGCTGGCAGGAAGACAGTATGGTCTAGCAGATCAAGCACTTGACTGGAAGCCAGGAACTCCTGACACTGAGTCCTTCTGTGGCCTTGGACAAGCCACTTATCCCATGTTGGGGGAAACTGAGGCAAAGTTTAACACCTAACTCTCACTAATGATTGAAAACTCCAGTAAGTGCATCACAATGGGCTGTGAACTCATGGTAACATCTCAGTTTACAGAGAGGGCTTGACCTACATAGTGATGTGTTCCTTGTTAAAAACAAAAAACTAAAACACAAAAACAAAAAGTCAGAAACTGCTCAATAGCCTTTGGAAAGGCATGTAGTTATATATGTCCTCACAGCAGAGCTGGAGTAGATCACTGCATGCTGCAGCTGACAAAAAGGAGCAAAAGAGGTGCAAAGAGCTTTCAGGACTGTAACATCTCTGCTGTTGTGAAGACAGATTTTAAAATAATACACTAAGCTTTACGACACTATCCAGAATATGAGGGAAGGTGAAGGTAGATGTGCCACAGTATATGCAGTCATCTCTATCAGCAAACACCATTCAACTCTTATGAAAGAACATGGCATTAAAAAAAACCTCCAGTGTCTGACCAGAGTTAGAATACTAATAAAGTCACTTGGATGATTTATAAATGGAAATTGTGCAGCGAACAATCCATTCAATAGGTCACTTGGAGGATTTTTAAAACAAAAAACAAAGACTGATTCTTGTGAAACACCAGAACACTGACAGAGGAAGGGAGGACAGGAGGCAGGAAACAGAAATGGAGAGATGGAGCAAGATATCCTGCAGGTGCCCAATTAATCCTAGTCAGGGAAATAACTCCAGTTCCTGTCCAGCCATCAGAATAGCTCTGTTTTACCACATACTAGATTCCAAGTTTGCATAACAGGGCCTGAAAGTAAGTTGCTGCCTTAGTTAATATATAAACTGTCAAGCTATGCCTTTTTATTTAGTTAATTCCTGTAGGGATAATTATGACCCCAAGCATCCTGCCCTTTAGGATGATTAATGTTTCCTTTCACAAGTGTCCCCAACATTACTGATCCATATTTAAGTTGTGAAATTCAGTTGTGTAAACTACAGTCTTATGTCAGCAAGACATACCAGACCATTGTTGTGAAGTATACAGAACGTGGGAACATACTAGCTATGTAAATAAAGATGTGTCCTAGTCAGTTTCAAAATGGCTACAAATACTACTCAAGCTAAGTCAGCGGTTCTCAACAAGAGGTACGTGTTCCCTGAAGCGTACCGCAGACGTCTTCCAAGGGGTACACCAACTCATCTAGATATTTGCCTCGTTTTACAACAGGCTACATAAAAAGTACGAGGGAAGTCAGTACAAACTAAAATTTCATACAGACAATGACTTGTTTATACTGCTCTATAGACTATACACTGAAATGTAAGTACAATATTTATATTCCAATTGATTTTATAATTATATAGTACAAATGAGAAAGTCAGCTATTATTCAGTAATAGTGTGCTGTGTCACTTTTGTATTTTTATGTCTTTTTATGATTTTTATGTCTTTTATTTTTATGTCTTTTTATGATTTTGGAAGCAAGTACTGTAGTTTGTAAGTGAGGTGGAACCTGGGGGTACGCAAGACAAATCAGATTCCTGAAAGGGGTACAGTAGCTTGGAAAGGTTTAGCGCCACTGACCTAAGTAATGGGTTATGAGGTTTTTGTTTATTTCTTTTTTCAGGTGGGAAGGGGGATCTACAGTATTTAAATCAAGACATCCCCAGTGTCACATCAAAGTCATCTGAACTTGTAGAATATCTACACCAGACAGAAAAAGAATCAAACATCTCAGATCAACAGGTAATCTCTAAGTTCACACAACGGTAAAAAACTTTGAACTGTACCAAGCAGGTTAATCATCATCATTTAAAAGTTATCGACATTTGCTGTGATTACTTTTGGAAGGGCATGGTTCCAGTTTGAGTGTCACTGAAGAATAAAATAAGCTTCTTCCAATGAGAAGTCAGAGCATCAAATTTGTTAAGCAATTTGATTCGGCTGCATTGACTAATTGTACTATGCTTGAGTTTCATTATCAACAATGTTTTAGTTATTTGACTAAACGGGGTGATTTCACAAAGATTCAGTTTAAGTAATTTTCCTTGAGTCAAACAATTTGTTACTATGAAGAAAACAAACGCTTCATGGGTTTCATTTTGGTACTTTCAATGCCCTCTTAAACAACGGAGTTTCCATAACATGTTAGCCATTTCCGATTTACTTAACACTGATTCTTCCCAACAACCCCCATCTTTCTGACCGAGTTTGAAATATAGCTTTTTGATTTCCCCCTTGTTTGTACATCACAGTCAGCAATGTCCAAACTACTGACAGCTCCTGAGGACAGCAAGAACAGCATAAGAACAATATTGGGGGAGGACATAGGTCCTACATATGAAGTGATTTTCTTTTCTTTTCCCACTCTGCTTCTCATGCAGAGGTGAGTTTTGAAGTGAACTAGCTCTTCAGAACCCAGAGTATCCTGGTGCTGAAGGTTTTCAGTTTCCAGTTAGAGAATGGAAACCTGCTCCACATCTATTGGAGGAGAACCTGAAAGTACATAAGCTGCCACTATAATTTCTCTCTCTGGGTTTAAGGATTGGAAGCATCTAACATCTACCACCATACCATGCAATATATACAATGTCTCCTATATGGAAGAGGACAGTTAAGTTAACCAACTTCAGAATTACAGATGCAAGTGGCACAGGCCTTAACTTAGTGTAATGGCTTTTCATTAGTGGAGATTCAAGTTCAACCCATTCTTAGGTCATAAGTTATATGCATTTGGTTGTTTCAATACACGCACTGCTGGCCATCTGGTCATAAATAGGCCAGTCAAAGGTTAAGTTTGTGTTCATCTTTTCACTATCTCGCAAGATCTTTAGCTATTCACATGCAATAAACCAACTCACAACCTTCAATATTTCACAACCTTCAGAATTAACAATGCTCAATACAAAGCCTGACTCAGCTAGGAATGCTGAAAACAGGAGCTCAGTTAATAATTGAAGGGCTGATTTCTAATCAAGATGCTCAGTTTTCAGCATTTAAAGCAGCTGAAGTGGGAGCATTGCTGCTTCTATCAGCAAAGTTCAGGAAGCTTAGTTATCATCACTGGGCAAGTAACGATCAAGCCATAAGTAACAAAAGCTGAAATGCAGGCCAGACTGTAGCATCTTGCAATTAAAGGCAGAGGCATCTCTGAATGTTGTAAATACTACATAGACAAGAGCAGCTAATCCATTACTAAAAGATACTGTCCAGTAGGCATTACATTACTTTAGATTAAACTTTAACAGCCTCTGGGAGAAGTCCTACTCAGGCAGATGGGTGTAAATCCAGAATTTAAGAAAATGGAGGCATTACTTTGTAGTTACACCAGTGTCACAGCAGGATTTGGCTCCTGAAATTTACATGGCAATCAAAAAGTGTGCAAGCCAAAAAACTCTTGACAGGCTGACTTTCCCTTGCTGTCAATTTGCTGATATAATGGACAGGAGCATAGAAAAGATGGTCTGTGGTGGTAAGGACCCACAGCCCTGCTGGACCAGCATGGCCCCTGCTTAAGTTTCCATTAGGGTTTTCAGGACACTATGGCTTCTACAGAGGAACCCACAGAGCACTGCACTGTTGCAGCATGTACTGGCATATTCAGCACTAAAATCTGGAAGACAGAGGATGGGGTACTAAAAATGACAATATGATACTTTTATTAGTTGCTGGAATGTGACTTCTGATATGCAAATAAGTGATATACCCATCAGCTAATCTGTACCTCAAAATGACCTGCCTGCATACTGCAAATATTTGGTCAACAAGTCTTTTCTTCCTCTGTTTTATTCTTTACAGTTTATGGGATAGTCCTGGAAGACTCAAACTCTTCTTTAAAAAAAGATCTGGGGAAAGATTTGTCTTTAAACTGAAACATAAGTATTGCCCTTTATTAAGTTCGCCAACAACCCCTCCTTTCCAAAACAGTCAGCTCTTCTTTCAGGTTTATCCATGTGAAATTAATTAAATAAGAGTCAGGATCAAAGCAGTTGCATGGCATTGGATAGTAAAAACTCTTCAGAATGCTATTTTCACTCGTGAGAACCGACGAAAGGTCTGTGGTGAAGAGGATGGCACCAATATCACAGAGACAAGGTGGGTGAGGTAATATCTTTTATTGGACCAACTTCTGTTGGTGAAAGAGACACACTTTCAAGCTTACACAGAGCTCTTCCTCAGGTAACAGTCATTCTGACTAAACCCAACACTGAGACAATGACAACAGAGTTCAGAATCCACCATCCAATTGGGAAAGAGCATTTTCTGCAGCTTTTTTTGTTACCTGGGGCTGTACCAAAAACTCATATGCTAGACCAGGGGTTCTCAAACTGGGGACCGTGACCCCTCAGGGAGTTGCAAGGTGGTTACTTGGGGGTCACAAGCTATCAGCTCTGTGGGACTGACAGCTCCAAGCCCTCATTACATTAAATGACCCCCCCTTTTTTAATGTATAAGGGGGGGGGTCACATTCAGATGCTTGCTGTATCACTATAGATAAGCTATTACCAGCAGGAGAGTGGGGTGGTGGGAGGTATTTTTTCATGCTTTGTGTGTATAAAAAGATCTTCTACACTTTCCACAGTATGCATCCGATGAAGTGAGCTGTAGCTCACGAAAGCTTATGCTCAAATAAATTGGTTAGTCTCTAAAGTGCCACAAGTACTCCTTTTCTTTTTGTGTCAAAGGGGTCATCAATACAAAAGCTTTCTATCATCAAGGCCTGAGAATACTACATCAACAGGTGTTAGCCCTACCCAAGTTGTTCAGAGCAACAACTTCTTCTAAAGTGGACACAGGGAGGAATGAGGAGCCCAAAATATGTATGACATTCACACAAAACAAGACATGTCATTGGTTGGTGTCAGTGATACAGAGGATCAGGGTCTCACAAAACCTTATACTGAGAAATGCTTTCACTGTTTGTTTGGTGTTTTTTGTTTTGTTTTAAATAAACAGTTTTTGTTTGGGATCGAAACTTCCCCCTGAAAAGTTTGGAATTCAAACAGTGCAGCAAAAGAACCAGAGAGTGAAAGTGACCAATACATTTTCACTGTCCAAGCTGAACAGGGCAATTAAGAAATGCAGATTGTGAACAAAGCACAGACAGTGAATGATAGAATTTTAGAACCTTTCAGTTCAAGAGTTTTGATTCTCCATCAGCCTGCCCCGTCTGATTTTAACCCTTGAGCAAGCCCTTAAAACACAGCCAGGGACATTGTCCATCACTGTGTTCTGAGCCATATTGCACAAGAGGAACCTCAGCACAAGTAACCAGTTGCACATGGGAGCTACTGCTAACATAGTGCAGGGCTCCTGACACATCCCTGTGCAGCAGCAGTTGCATAAGCAGAGTGCAGCACCGCCACTGACCAGGGACACTGAAGCCCAGCAGCTAGCAGGGCATGGCCGAGCCCTGGAGGCCCTGACCCAGGCGGAGACCCAGCCGCGGGGGAGAGTCACTCCGCCCGGCCGCCTCACTCCGCCCGGCCGCCTCACGGGTCGGGGCAGCGCGGAGCCAGGGCAAGCGGCTCCGGCTCCAGCTGTGGGAGCTGAAGTCGGAGGCTGCGGAACGGGGAGCTACAGCCCAGGCACAGCACCCCCCGCCCTGGGAGACCGGGGGGGTGGGGGGGCAGCCCCCGGGGACCCCGTGTGTGGGGCTGGGCACACTGCGCCCCAGGGCATGCCGGGGTGACACCAGCCCCCTGCCGCGGGGGGGCGGGAGCCAAGATCGGACTCCGAAGCCAGCAGCAGGCCGGGGCCCCCTCCGCCCCCGCAGCTGCCCAGCCCCACGCACGACGTGCCGCCCCCGCCGACCTTATCCGCCCCCGGCCCCCAGCCCCCCAGCGCTGGCCGAGCCCCCCTGCGCCCGGGCCACCAGTCCAGCCCCCCGGACCGTATCCACAGCCCCCCAGGCTCCCGCCGCCGGCCCTGGCCCCCCCGCACCTTGGCCCGGGTCACCAGGTGGGTCGCCAGCTTCACCACGGCGAAGTTGCCCTTGCCGATGGTCCGCTCGATCTCGTAGTATCCGATGCGGGCGGGGCCCGGGGGCCGGGGTGGCGGCGGGGCCGGGGGCAGCCGGGGGCCGGGGGCTGGAGGGGGGCCCCCCGCTCCGCCGCTCGCTGCAGCCGCCGCCGCCATCTTGGTACGAGGAGCAGAAAGCCCCCCCCTCCCGGGGCTGCGGCACCGCGTGAGCTCATCGGCCCGGGGGCGGGGCCATCGCTGCCACGGCAACCACCGGGGGCGGGGCCCACTGACGCCAACAAAGCGGCCGCCGTTTCCACGCGTCACTCCGAGCGGAGCATGGCATTGGCTGGGCTGGGGCGGGGCCTAGAGCGGAGACGCGACGGGGCGCGGGAGGGGGCAATCCCTGGGGGAAGCCCCGCCGGGGAGTGTGGGGAAGCCCCCCCCGTTCCCCCATCTCCGCGGCCAAGCAGGCCCCAGCGCAATAGGGCGGAGCCTCCGCTCTCGCCTCAGGGCCCCTGGGCAACGGAGACCCCCTCCACCCCCAAACAGGGACATCCCCGCCCCCCAGCTCAGCCCCGCCCGTGGGGACATCCCCGCACGGGGACCCCCCCAGCTCAGACCCCCGTGGGGACAGCCCCGCCCCTTCCGCACCGGGACCCCCCCCAACTCGGCCCACGTGTGGGGACAGCCCCGCCCCTTCCCCCTGCACCGGGACCCCCCCCAGCTCAGTGCCCCCTCCAACGGGGATATTCCCTCCCCTTACCCCCTGCACCGGGACACTCCTTCAGGCCCTTCCCCCGTACTGGGACCCCCCAGCTCAGCCCCCCCCTCCCAAATGGGGACATCTAATGGACGAATCCAATGCACCGCTACAGACTAGGGACCGAATGTCTAGGCAGCAGTTCTGCGGAAAAGGACCTAGGGGTGACAGTGGACGAGAAGCTGGATATGAGTCAGCAGTGTGCCCTTGTTGCCAAGAAGGCCAATGGCATTTTGGGATGTATAAGTAGGGGCATAGCGAGCAGATCGAGGGACGTGATCGTTCCCCTCTATTCGACACTGGTGAGGCCTCATCTGGAGTACTGTGTCCAGTTTTGGGCCCCCCACTACAAGAAGGATGTGGATAAATTGGAGAGAGTCCAGCGAAGGGCAACAAAAATGATTAGGGGTCTAGAGCACATGACTTATGAGGAGAGGCTGAGGGAGCTGGGATTGTTTAGTCTGCAGAAGAGAAGAATGAGGGGGGATTTGATAGCTGCTTTCAACTACCTGAAAGGGGGTTCCAAAGAGGATGGCTCTAGACTGTTCTCAATGGTAGCAGATGACAGAACGAGGAGTAATGGTCTCAAGCTGCAATGGGGGAGGTTTAGATTGGATATTAGGAAAAACTTTTTCACTAAGAGGGTGGTGAAACACTGGAATGCGTTACCTAGGGAGGTGGTAGAATCTCCTTCCTTAGAGGTTTTTAAGGTCAGGCTTGACAAAGCCCTGGCTGGGATGATTTAACTGGGAATTGGTCCTGCTTCAAGCAGGGGGTTGGACTAGATGACCTTCTGGGGTCCCTTCCAACCCTGATATTCTATGATTCTATGATCCCCCTGCACTGGGACCACCTCAGCCCCATTGAACTAGGACCCACCCCCCTTCTCCTAAATCTGGGACACCCCCTTTTGGAACTGGGACACACAAAGACCCCCTCACCACCACCCCCAGGATTGGAATCTCCCACCTCTGTGAAAAATGCTGCCCACTCAGGTATCCTGGTAGGTGTGAAAGGGGATGAGTGGAGGAGGATGACCCTACTGCCCAACAGCAGGACAAGGAATTCAGGGACAACTCAATCTGCAGAGCCCAGGGTGTGTAAGGGGACAGGCACTGCAGGTGCAACAGGATCAGAGAAGGAGGCAGCAGCTTTAGGTAACTGGAACCAGAACTGGGGAGTTGCTATCGTCCTACAGACTGTTTCTCTTTTTATGAGCACCACATATTATGAAAAAAGAGAAGGAGGACTTGTGGCACCTTAGAGACTAACCAGTTTATTTGAGCATAAGCTTTTGTGAGCTACATCCGATGAAGTGAGCTGTAGCTCACGAAAGCTTATGCTCAAATAAATTGGTTAGTCTCTAAGGTGCCACAAGTACTCCTTTTCTTTTTGTGAATACAGACTAACATGGCTGTTACTCTGAAACATATTATGATTGTACCCATCATTGTGATATCCAAATGCCTTACTAGACATATAACATGTACAGTCAAGAGCGTGCATGTGCACAAGTTTCATGGTACCATTCGGTATGCTCAAGTTACTCCATAGCCAATATGAATCATTGGGTGTGACACTCGAAGTGACAGACTTGACAATGTTATCAAACACCTGTCAGCCACAGGTAACTAACTACAAGAGATGGGACTCAATGGTGAGGTCCAGGAGCCGCACCCTTGTAAGAAACTCACCCGCTCCCAATCCCAACCTCTGAAAATAGGAAAATGTTGAGATTCCTACAGTTCATGGACCCTGCTGGGGGCTCCATCTTTCAGTCTTTATCTAGCTGCTGGCTAGAATATACCAATCATCCTCCACCTGTTCCTTATCCTTCTCACCAAGCTACTTGAAGGGAAGATCTTGACTACTCTACCACTTCCCCTCTATGTTTTTGAGTCTTCTCCCATAAATAGCTCTATCTTCTGCCTCTGGCATTGTCCATAGCTGATCCAACCAACAGCAGGATGAAGCTGATATCATACTTGACAGTTTCTGTGAAGAGTACCTACGAAATTGACCAGCCTAGTTAGTTTCTCTGTAATTGCTTTACTATCATCTCCTCTTTGCAATCAGGCTGCCTTGCAATCATGAGGGCTAGAAACTTACATTTCTGCTGAAGTTGCTGTCTTAGATTCTCATGCTCACCAGTTCCCACTGGTTAGCTCCCCTCTCACAAGAGAAGCCAGCACATACTGGCATATCTCTGGAGACATCTGCTAAATGCAGCTATGGTGCCAGTAGGATACAATTGCTAGGACTTAGTGTCTTTTTTTAAAATTTAAGCTTTTGTGCCAAGTTAAAAATATTCCAAAGCTAGAGGATTTTCCCCATCAGATTATTATATGGGGATAAACCAGAACCCTGGATCCAAACATGCCTGAAATTTGAGAAGTTCTCAAAAAATCCCTAAAAATATTTTTTTTAAAGAGAATTCAAGGCACCAAATGTGACCCAAGAGCCTCAATCAAAGTAATTCTTTAAAATAATTTCTGGATATAGGCAAAACTTTCAGAGATAAAATTGAGAACAGTATTAATACCAAGAATACCTATATTTGTACTGGTTTCAGAGTAGCAGCCGTGTTAGTCTGTATTCGCAAAAAGAAAAGGAGAACTTGTGGCACCTTAGAGACTAACAAATTTATTTGAGCATAAGCTTTCGTGAGCTACAGCTCACTTCACTGGATGCCACAAGTACTCCTTTTCTTTTTACATTTGTACTGTTAACAGTTCCTCGCCAGTATTTATGGAGGGAGAGGAAGAATAATGAGTTAGTGATCCCTTCGTGCTCACTGAAGTCTCATCCTGGTGCTTTTGAAACCCCATGCTGCCAGCTTTCCCTATACTTCAAGGCAAGCAGCTTTTAGCACCCAACACCAAAGATGTTTTACTTTTAGTTATTTACCAGAACACACGCACCAGAAAATAGCTACCAGGAAGTCTGATTTTCCAGAGAAAGGCAAGTACACAGTCTGTTTGATTCACCCTCTCCTCTTGATTAAATATGATCTGTCAGTAAAAGTTACTGCCAGTGGCATCAAATGTGCTTCCTCGCCAGCCGCTGTAGTCACAGACTGTTCACGTACATGAGCCTATTGTCCTACGTAGCTACAGTTGTGGTTTTATTTTTGCCCTCTGAAGTTCTAAAGAAAAGTTTCCCTATGTTCTAAAAAGCTGCCTGCACAAAGAACTTTTGACTGTAGTGACCCCAGCTGGTAAAGCACAGCCAGTTGCAACTACAGGATGCTCTGGCCAACAGGCTGTTCATTATAACATGAATATCATTTACAAGATCCCATGCAATCTAGCATCCAAAGCTAATCCCTCCCCTTCATTAGTCTCCCCTCCCACATACCAGTACTGACCACAGAGGTCCAGAACCTGTCCCAGCTGCAAAACTAGGATTTAAGCCAGACTTTCACTCTATTCCAGAAGGCTGAGACCATCAAGGAGGAAGGGAGTGGGTTTTGGTGGGATAGTTGCTCCAGCCCATCATGAAAATGCCAGTCGCTAAAATTGTCTCTTGTCCATGTTGGTACCAATGCACATTGGTGCTGTTCGGCAGCAGCCATCACTGGGTGATCAGTGCACTACTACTTCAGGCTCCTCACAGCAGCTCTAATACAATTTACTAGATTATTCAGGTTTCAGAGTAGCAGCTGTGTTAGTCTGTATCCACAAAAAGAACAGGAGTCCTTGTGGCACCTTAGAGACTAACCAATTTATTTGAGCATAAGCTTTCGTGAGCTACAGCTCGCTTCATCGGATGCATTCAGTGGAAAATACAGTGGGGAGATTTATATACACAGAGAACATGAAATAATGGGTGTTACCATACACGCTGTAACGAGAGTGATCAGGTAAGGTGAGCTATTACCAGCAAGGGGCGGGGGGGGGACTTTTTGTAGTGGTAATCAAGGTGGGCCATTTCCAGCAGTTCACAAGAATGTGTGAGGAAGGTGGGGCGGGGGGATAAACATGAGGAAATAGTTTTACTTTGTGTAATGACCCATCCACTCCCAGTCTTTATTCAAGCCTAAGTTAATTGTATCCAGTTTGCAAATTAATTCCAATTCAGCAGTCTCTCGTTGGAGTCTGTTTTCAAAGTTTTTTTGTTGAAGAATTGCCACTTTTAGGTCTGTAATCGAGTGACCAAAGAGACTGAAGTGTTCTCTGACTGATTTTTGAATGTTATAATTCTTGACGTCTGATTTGTGTCCATTTATTCTTTTACGTAGAGACTGTCTAGTTTGGCCAATGTACATGGCAGAGGGGCATTGCTGGCACATGATGGCATATATCACATTGGTAGATGTGCTGGTGAACGAGCCTCAGACTCTCTCGTAGCCACTAGCTTCAGATTTTTGTCCCCAAGCTTCATCCCACCACCAAGAATTCTACAAAACAAGTTTTTAAATGGACTATGTAACTTTTTAGAGCTCTGACAATGGGAACCCTACTACAAAATCCCCACCATCTGCAATTATAACAACTGACTTTAATGGTGGGATTCTTTCTACGTGCTGAGGAGGCAATGCTGTTTGTTTTCAGGAGTGCTCAACACCTCCAGATTCTGTGGAAATCAGTGGAAAGCACAGCTGTTCAACACTGCTGAAAACCAGATCCACTGTGTTTATGGAATATTTGCAATGTTTCGTGCTCCACTGTTCTACAATTGTACAGGACTCTTCGCTATGCCAAAGTCACTGCCTAGGTCATGGGAGTTTTAGTACCTATGAAGCAGTGACTACAAGAAGTACAACTCTGCCAGTTACTCTGGGCCACAGCACTCCTGGTTATTTCTGTCCTCGGCTGCTCAGGCAACTCTCTCACTGCTCCATCTCCTTCTGTTGCACTGATAGTCCTCTTCTGGGCAGAAACTAAACTGCTCCAATTAATATCATGGGTTTATGATGTGGAAAAGCCTCACTCCACATTACTCTGTCACTAATTCTTGCAGAACAGTGTTTTGTATTGCAGGATGTTCTAATAGGTTTGATATAATATAGTGTGGGTTTTTGTCTAGTATCTTTCACTAAAGGCTGCGCAGCGTATTCTATTCAGTATATAGACTGAGACAAGGAAGCTACTTACACTGTATTCTAGAAGCAGTTGTGCTAGAGGAAGGAAGGCCAGTTTTTTGAGGGGTTGGAGGAAGACAATAACAGATGAGACGGGATACTGAGGCTCCAGGAGTAAAGTTGTATTAACAAAACTAGGTTTAATTGTGCATTGAGTTTAGATAATACAGAGGGGAATCTGTACAATGTGTCAAATTGAGCATTAACATAAATTCATTAGGCATTCAAGTTACATCGAAGCTGAGTTCTAAAACATTCCTGTTGGTCTGAAAGTAGAAAAACTAAGGAAAGGTAGGGATATTGAGGGTATAAAAGAAGACTGGATGGGCAGCAACAGAACAGTGAGAATCAAGGACAGAGGAAGCTATCTGGAAGATTACAAGAAACAGGGATTCAGCTAGAGAGTTAAGTTCCTACTTATCTATGCCCAAGGTAAAAATCCAAAGAAAAGGGCTAGAGGGAGGTTTCCAGCAGAGGCTATTTATAGCCCAGCCTTAAACAACAAAGACACATAAACCCTCCAAAAAAACCATTTAAAAATCTTTGAAGACAAGACAAGGAAGTATCAACTTCTCATTCTTCAGGGTTAGAGTAGCTATCACAGGACTAACCTTGGCCTACCCCAAGGGCAACAAAAATGATCAGGGGTATTGAAAGGCTTCCATATGAGGAGCAATTAATCAGACTGGGACTTTTCAGCTTGGAAAAGAGACGACTAGGGGGGATATGATAGACGACTACAAAATCATGACTGGTGTGGAGAAAGTAAATAAGGAAGTGTTATTTACTCCTCGTAACACAAGAACTAGGGGCCACCAAATTAAATTAATAGGCAGCAGGTTTAAAACAAACACAAGGAAGTATTTTTTCACACAACGCACAGTCAGCCTGTGGAACTCCTTGCCAGGGGATGTTTTGAAGGCCAAGGCTGTAACAAGGTTCAAAAAAGAGCTAGATAAATTAACTGAGGATAGGTCCATCAATAGCTATTAGCCAGAATGGGCAGGGATCATGTCCCTAGCCTCTGTTTGGCAGAAGCTGGGAATGGGCAATGAGATGGATCACTTGATGATTACCTGTTCTGTTCATTCCCTCTGGGGCACCTCGCATTGGCCACTGTCAGAAGACAGGATACTGGGCTAGATGGACTTTTGGTCTGACCCAGTATGGCCGTTCTTATGTTCTCTCCTCCACAGCTCCTGTTTTTTTGGAGGCTCATATTATAACACTGCCAATTTGCTCTGCTGGGGGCTTTTATAAGGAAATTAATTCTCATCATGCCTAGCAGCACAGTCTATGCCACCTTAGATGTTCCCTTTGATGGACAGGCACTCCAGCCAATCTGTTGGATAGCAGAACTTAAATCATTTTCTGTTAGTCCAATCTCTCTCTTCATCTTTCTCTGTTCATTCATCCATCATTTAATTCACTGCATAACAAGCTCCACTGGAACAAATTACCTGTCAGGCTTGGCCATTGGCCATAGCACTGTAGTCACTGCTGTGAAAAGGAAAAGGAAGCTGGGGCCCCAAAACAGAACCTCTCTTTCCTTACCCTCAGTCCTGAAGCTTGTACGCTGCTATGTTCGAGTCTCAGCATTCCTGGCAAGTGAGGCCAAGGTTTTACTTTTCCAGATTTTGTATTTTTTCACATATATTTTTGATTCTTTAATTACCATAGAAAAGTCTTGTGTCCTGCTAAAAATCAGGAGATTCAAAGTTTTCTCTCCCCCTCCCCCTGAGAAATCTGCAGAAGAAAGGGGCTCAAAGTACAGCTGAATGGACCAGTATGGCCCTCAGAGCCCAATATGGTGGTGTGTGGCTACCCTCTCCCTTTCAGCACCAACCAAGGGGAAAAGCTGAGCATTGCAGTTTATTACTGATGGCGAATTCAACTGGATGGGCCATTTCTATTCTGCTCACAAGGAGGAAATATTAGCGCTCCCTGCACTTAGCTTTTATTTTAAAACATGTAATTACAAATCATTTTTTGCCCGCAGTGCTCAGAGCCTTGGCACCTTGTAAATGAAACGTATAGCTCTGTGATAGGTTAGGTATACTAGGAAGAGTTGATCTGCTACAATGAAACATTAGTCTGCCTTATTCGCTATTAAAATGGGGTAACAGTATATCTATATCTTATCTACACATGCCTATCTATATCTACTTATCTAGCATGAGACTGATAGCTTTGATTACAGGGAGCACAGCTCTGCCAATGCACTCCATTCAGCACTGCAGCATCCCCTGTTATTCCGGTCCTGAGTCCACCCATCCAAACTTTGCCAAGGGCCTCAGTCTTAATCTGGAGCACCTCCATCCCTTCCAGCTCTGTGAGCCTCCCCTAACTCCAGACTAACCATTGTGCAATGGGTGTGCATACACAGGTACAAAAGAGCTAGGGAAAGAGCAAGTTAAAACCACTTCCTAGTAATCAGTTACCTATAAAGACTTCATTGATTTAGACACAGTCAGTTCCAAGTAAACATGTACATTGCAATTTACACTTCAAGGGCAATGAGTAATAATTACAGCCATTGTTATCTCTTCTTGTTTCCTTTTTCTACATTTCATTTAAGTCTTCAACAGTTCTCTTCCCTAGCATTAAGCTGGGCTTGTACTTTATTTATCTGTAAAGACGCTTTGTTCCTTTTGCAGTGCAGGCAAAATAATGCGTTTTTGAGCTTTTAGAAAGGTCTACAGTTGTCCTGGGATGCTTGAAATCCTGGGAGTTGTATCCACAGCTCTTCAGGGATGCTGGACTTTCGGGGCCAGTTGGTGTAGGGAGATCAGGCACTGGGTGCAAAGTCTGACTTTGGTCATAGAAAAGTTTGCTGGTCTCATTATAGCCCCCGTTTATATACTGTACATCACAAAACTTCAGAGCAATTTGGCACAACTGTCAGTCCTTGTCCAGGAAAGGCTCTGGATTAGAACAGCTTGGGGATGGTGCAGGTGTCAGGACTGAGGTGCATTAGCGCTGCTGTTTGGGGAAGCATGCACACCACTTACTGCAGCCCAGAGCACTGCAAAGCAGCACACGCCCAAATGTTCATGTGTGGACACTGTGAACAACACTCAGGCCAAAGTGCGGCAGCCCAATGTTGCAGTTTGCCTCTCTTTGGTCTTGTCATTGCTGCCCCTTAATTGGGACAGACAGAGGCAGGAGAATGGAGTCCAGAATAAAGTAAAACAGCCCTCCAAAAAAGTGGATGGTGGAAACTAAAATGGGCACCAGATGACCAAAGAGTGAGCAGCCTGAGGCAGTATTATCTGCCAGAGTAAGACAGGTAGCTCAGGGCCTTAGCGCTCAGTTGTTGTGTGGGCTGGGGTTCAAAGAGCTTTGTATGCTTCCACTCTAGATGTTAACGGAATCCAGCTTTTAACTCTAACAACTGACATCAAAATCCACAGGAGATGAGAATGTGAGGCCTGATTCTCCACTACCTGGCACCTTGCACAGCCATTTTCATGAATGCAAGATTTGGTGGCATTTTACGCACCCTTTTCACAGTTTGAAATGACAAGGTAATAAAGAAGCAGGCCTTGAATTTTTTCAGTTTTCTACCCCAGGCTCCTTCCTGCCCCTCTCCCTGCTCACTAACACACTTCCGCCCCATCCCCGCCCCAACACACCCATGCACTCAGTAAAAGACTTTGGAAACAAGACTTGTCAGTAAGTGATTCACCTGGACAGTAGAATGACCATGGAAACTTTTCTTATTGTACCTAGAATTCAAGGCCTACTTGCATCCCTGGGCACTCTGCCATTCCATTCACTACAGGGCAAACATCCCTGAGATGAATTTGACCCCAGTATTTAGGTGAGGAGAGGAGTGTCTATGGATCCCTGGCCCTATATAATTTTTTGGGGGGGGGAGGGAAGAGAGGAATTATCATATCATATTTCAGAAAGCTGGCAGTCCTGCAAAGAAAGAGGAGTGGGATTTGAAGGGAGTAAATTCAGGCACGAGATGTAAATAATGCAAAATGATGCCGTTTTCAGATGAAATCTACAATAAAACCCAAGCCTTTAACTCAGAGGGTGTCCTCACCCTCTCCTAGGTCAATAAACATGGAGCTGAGTGCTCTGACCTCATCATTAATTTTTTTTCATCAATAAATCTTCATTTATCTGCGTCTTTCGTTCATTAAGGACGTTCCACAGAACTTTGTTGTCAAGGTTGCCCAGGGAAACTGCTGAATTAACCTCAAGTGGTCTAGCTGTTGCTAACGGCAACGCTCTAGCTGCATCTTCCCATCAAACAAGAGACAGGTGTGCTAGTTACGTATTTAAAAAAATAAATAAGTGGCCAATTGCTTGTGGCCCTGACTTTATGTAATAAATATTAATCTTCAACCAGCCTGCATTGTGTGTACATGGGAAAAGTCTGCCAGATATGATGAGAATTCATTGCTGCTGTAAACATCAAGGGAACCTCTAGCACAGAGACAGTCACAGAGGAACATTTATGCAGTGCTTTCTTTAGATTTCCTCCTTTGGGCAGCATCTTTCATATCCTTCCCCATCAGGCAGCATAACCAAAGAATACATTAATTCTCCTTCCCCATCCCATCAAAACTGGCCAATGTGGGAGACACCCAGATTAATGACAAGCAATGAAAAGCGCCTCATCAGTGTCTTCTAAGTACACTTGGGAAATTATACAATTTACTCTGATTTTTTGGAAAAAGCAATAAATAATACAATAATTCAATAAACAGGTGATTTCTAGGAATTTCCACTGCAGGATATGCACCCCGCTCTGCTGTCACTTTTGTATAGGGAGATTGGGCACAGGGTGCAAAGTCTGACTCTGGTCACAGACATATTTGCTGGTCTCAGGTTCCCAAGTCACTTAGGTTTAAAAAAGGTACCCAAGGTGACTTGAATCACTAAAGGAAGCCTAAGATCACCCTCGTGGCTTTCAAATATTGGTCAAATATTTCCAAATGAGGGATATCACATATGTGACAGAGGAGGCCAGGGTTTCAAATGGTATGGAGTTCATTTATTTTAAACATGTATAAAGTTTTCTCTAACCTCACTTTTAAGATTCTAGGTTTCTATTATTAAGTATCACTTACATGGCACTATTAGTGTATAAAGATCTGCTTGGGTTTTCTCTGTATGATATTCACCAAATGATGGTTTGCAGGTGTGGAAAATCACACTTAGTTTTGATTCCTTTGATCCTTCCCAGATTCATCTTCAACTTTTAGATTTAGGTATCTCAGGAAATTCTCACTCTTGAGTGGTCCTTTATGCAAACTATATTTGGAGGGGTCTTCTGAGCTACCTCTGATGCCTAAATGCCATTTCATACATCCACCAGAGTCATAAATATGGAAATTCAGCACAATGTACATGCCATTCTTGTGGCGCATTCCATATAGCTGAGACAGTAATCTCAGTCCAGTTTCTAGTGGGCATGTGTCCACATCACAAATCCACCAGGAATATGTAACAATGTGCAGTCACTACCAGACACAGCTGGACTGAAAACAGTGGCTCCAAAGTGAGAGTCTCTAGATCCCATTATTGATCACCAGAACCACTCTGTCTCTTGCTGACATTTTGCTAGTATGTAATTTACATTTCTCATTGCTGAATTTTAAACCATTGCTCCTTGATCAGCTGTCTCTGCCCCTGTAAAAGCCTTCACACTGTTCATTCCCTCTATTATTGGTAGACACTTCTTCTGCCTCCCCTTATTTTCCTTTCCCTTACACTGGTATCATGGTTAGTTCCCTTGTAGAGTTTCTCTTCTAACCTGCAGCTGATGGACCAAGTGTAATCCGTAGCATCATAAAACACGTCCTCCCTCTAACCACTGGGGAAGGACACAGGTGATGAACTGGAGGATTTTATTGTTGGCGAACTCAATAACAATTAATTGTCCTTTCCATAATGGGTAGAATTTTTTAAAGCACCTAAGTGACTTAGGACTAGTGGGACTTTGGCTCCTAGGTGTTTTAGGTGCTTTTGCAAATGTTACTCAATATACATAATATTCGAATGGCTGTCCTGAAGCTGAACTGGGGATCATTCTCTGCAAGAGAAGGATAGGAGCAGTTACACCACTCTCAGCACCTTCCTCTTGCTGATTTAACAACGGCATTGATCGTCTCCCAAACCACTTTGGCCAGAAGGAAGATCACAACTACGACACAAGGATGGTATTTAGAAAGTGGAACTCCTCAGGGCTTCAAAAGGGATATAAAGGACCTAAATCCCTCCTTAAAAGCTAACCCCTGAGCTGTCAGATTAACAAAATAAAGCTCTTTAAATGGCTACAGTATTCATGCAATGTGTGATTCAGCCACTGAGAAATCAGGACTTGAATCAGGGGAACCTTTGTGCCACAAGTAAGCTGAGAGTGAGACTGTGTTCCTCCTTTAGGGCTGTCCTACTGCATAGGGAGTGGATATTTTAGGAGAATGGTGTTAGGATATAGTGAGGTTTCCATCTCTCCGTACCTCATTCAAATCCAGACTAGGTAAACAATTGTTTTCATTTGATGACTATATGGTGGCCTGCGTGGAGTGAATGTGGTAGGTCTCAGTTCACTTCCCAATGGATAGCTGTCCGCATCACACAGCCAGGAATAGGTACGAACTGGCTCCTTTGTTATCACTGAGTCCAAAAACCGAATGACATTCTCTCTCTCCTGTGCCTAGTCGTGCATAGAGAACTTTGGTCTCTAAAAACTAGATTCAATTTTTTCAAATATCTTTGCCTAAAGTTAAGCATTTAAATAAGTAACTTCATTTTTCAGAGATGCTGAACACCTACAGTTCCTATGGTCTTCAATGGAAAATCACTGGGTCAATTATCTGGATACCTAGATACGGATTTAGTGGTCTGATTTTCAAAAGTGCTGGGCACCCAGCAGCTCCCACTGAAGTCAGTAAGAGGTTGGTGCTGGGAGGTTTAGCACTTTTGAAAGAACGGCCATTAGGTACCTGATTTTAGGCAGCCACTTTTGGAAAGTTTGGCCTATGGTTGTAAACTGATGTGTGAGCACCCCCTATTGGCCAAGCTGCAGCTGAACTAGTATAGCCTTTTTTTATAGAACAGTGTTGATAGAACCAAAGCTGCATATGTCCAGAAAATGATGTAGATAAAATGAGCTTCTTAATTTCAGCACCGTTAGAAATATGGGGGGAAAGAACAGTGTTTGCCAAACTGACGAAACTGGCAACTAAAGAAATGTCATTATAATCCTAAGAGGGTGTTACAAATAATGGGGATAAAAATGACAACTTATTTTTAAAAATATTTAATAGTCTTTTTATAGTTCCAGTTTTGATAAACTTTTTTCTTATATATGTAAAGTGTATATAATTCTTCTGACAAATATTTTCTCCAAAGCAAATGTTAAAAAAAAGTAAATCACTGCCAGTAGCCCAAGGCTCATGAGAAACCATACAGCAACAAGACACTCAGATACTAAAATGTTGTGCACCAGAGAGAGAGATCAAACCTTAGTGCAGAACCCAGTGTCCATGATCACACGTGAAATAACAAACCAGTGCAGATGAGAACCTCAGCTGAAACAAATCTTAAATAAAATAAATCTTGTATTTAGATTGAAAGCTCTGTGTGCTTGTGAGCTCTTTGGGGGCAGGGACTGTTTTTTGTTTGTACACTCCCTAGCACAATGGGGTCCTGGGCAATGACTGAGGTCCTAGATGCTATAATAAACATAACAAATTCCAATCCAGTGAGGCCAGCACTGCTACACTGAATGATATCATCTCACTGCAATGCTGTGCATCATCATAAGAATGGCCACACTGGGTCAGACCAAAGATCCATCTAGCCCAGTATCCTGTCTTCCGACAGTGGCCAGTGCCAGACTCCTCAGAATGAGTGAACAGAACAGGGCAATGTCTCGAGTGATCCACTTCCTGTTGTCCAGGTCCAGCTTCTGGCAGTCAGAAGTTCAGAGACACCCAGAACATGTCCGTTGAAGCCCCCCCATGCGTTGCATCTAAAGAAGTCACTGAAACAACAGGTCATCAAATTATAGCAAACTGTCATCATATTGCACCACAACATTGACACACCATGGCACCAAGAAGTTATACGGAAAAAAGAGGTCTCCACACGGTGACGCTGGACCAGCATGATAATCAAAGTGCTGTCATTTTGTGTCACCAGCCTGGGCAAAAATGTCAACTCACAACAGCAACATGACCTCCAGCAGGGTCCAATGCCGCCCCCAGCCCAGCCCCCTATGCCTGACATCATGATGCCCAGTGAGGTGACATCATCAGGTTAATCCACGGCCTCATTGCAGATGAGGTCATCACGTCAGCACACGCATCATTGCTCTGTGATGACACGTGGTTTGCTCATCATGCTGTGCAGTGACGTCATCACACTGCGCCACTGCCGCGTCTCCAACGAAGTGTTCACGTCACCAGGTGTATCAGCGTTCTGTGGGGACACTTTGTCTCGTCACCATGCTGCCCGGTGACCTCATCAGGCCGTGCCATGTCCCATCGCCTCACCCAGGCCCTCCTGGGCAGCCCCCCCGCTCTCCCCGCGCCAGGGCCCCTCGGCGCCCCCTACGGGCGGGGGGAGGGAAAGCCCGGAGACGGGCTGGGCGGGATTTCCGGCACAGCCGGCACGTGATTGGTAGGCGTGGGGGGGCGGAAGCGGAAGCAGCGTAGTGCGCAGGCGCAGCGGCAGTCTGGGGCCGCGGGGGAGGGACGCGCCGCCCGCCCGAGAGCGAGATGGAGACGCGGGGGGAGCCGCAGCCAGCGTGAGTGAGACAGACCCGGGGCCGCCCTGCGCCGCCTCAGGCAGCCGGGGGCGCGCGGCCGGGCCGGGCCTGCTCGCGCCGCCGGCCGGGGGCGGTTCCGGCGCGGAGCCGCGGCCCGTCTGTCCCGGGCGGCGCGGGGGCTCCGCCCGGCCCCTGGAGCGGCCGCTTGGTCGTTGGCTCCGCAGCGCCGCGGCCTGGGAGCGGGTCTTTCTCCGGCTCTGCCTTTGCGCCCGGCCTGCTGCCGTGCCCCGAGGGGGCCGCATCCCCGGCCGGGGCCTGGGGCCCCCTCCCTGCAGGGCCCTGCCGCCGGGGACCCCGCCTCGCTCCCGGCGCGGCCAGGGCCAGGGCGGGCGCCCGCTGCCCGGCTCCGCGGCGGTGGCGGTGTCTGGTTGTGGGCGAGGGAGCGAGGAGCGGGTTGTGTGAGTTTGTGGGTCGGCGTGGCCGTTGGGTACTAACCCCTGGTGTGCAGGGAGGCAGCCGCTCACGGGAACTGGGGGTGGGGCATAGGGAAAGGGGACCGCTCCGCCATGAACTCACCGTGAGCTGCTCCGCCCTCCTGCTAGGGTCTTTCCCAAAAACACAGGTGAGAAATCAAGTGTAAGCATTGTTATCACTTTGTGTATAACCGTTGGAGGTTATTACATACATGACACTTGAATTTAAAACCTTTCCTCTGTACACACGGGATTTTGAAGGCCTGGGCAATAGTTATGCGGCGTGGACTTCTGGATTATTTTTTTTTTAAAACCCTGAGTTGTGCTTGTGGCCAGTCTGACCAACAGCCTCTTCGCTTCACAAGCACGTTCGATCTACTCTGTGCCAGACTCTACTGTCAGACACAGCCATAATAACAGGATAGGATTCCAGAATCTGTTCACATCCTGGATGGAATGAGATTCTCAATCCTAATGGGTTTGGGTAGCAAGGAGGAGGAATACTGTAACACACAAGTCCTGACTTACTGGGGCAATGTTTCTTTTATTCTTTTGGTGTTTCTTTAAAAACTAGGTGAATCTTCTGGTGAAAGATGTTGAGTTGACAACCAGGAGACGGTAGTCCTCTGTCCCAAGAACAGGCAGCTTTCTCCAAACTGTACCTGCCAATGTGTTTCAACGGAGCCTTGAAAGGAACCCTTTCAAATGATGAGAGTAGCTGAGTCTCATTTGCTGTATGACAGGTTTCAGAGTAGCAGCTGTTAGTCAGTATCTGCAAAAAGAGCAGGAGTACTTGTGGCACCTTAAAGACTAACAAATTTATTAGAGCATAAGACTGTCAGGCTACCAACAGTCTAGCTAAGGCCTCGTTATTTGCTCTGCTCCCGTTGCCATCTGGTGGTGCACAGGACTTTATAAAATTATTTCTAAGGGGGTGGGAGTGGGGATTGTTGTTTGAGGCAAGAGGAGAAATGTAGAATTTGTATAAACTGTCTCCTAATTTACCTTAATGGTCTATAAATGTCCATAACTTAGTCTTACTGATCCACTGAGTCTCAAATTTTGTATAACCTCAGTTTTTTTTGCACAGTCTTTTTGCATCAGGGATGCGCTATTAGCAAAATTATAATCATATGACTTTACAAAGGTAAAATGGAAATGATGTACATCTGTAGCTTTGAATATGGAACTTCGGACCTTCCCGGGTTATGATGCCATATGTCTCTAAAGAGGGACTTTCACACTGGGACATTATCTGATGCAGTTTTGCCACTTTTCTCCTTCTGCTGTAACTATCAAATATTTGTTTAAAGAGACACTTGTTTTCCTCACAACTTGGCTGCTGCTGTCTAAAAAGTCATCGTTCCTACTTCATTGTGGGATCAAGTTCCAGAGGAGGAAGCTGACTGGAAACTATGTTGTTCTTTGTAATCATAATGGGTGGTAGGAGTAAAGAGAAGAAATTTCTGTTAAAGGATAGAGGAGAATTCTTAGACCTCCTTCCACCTTGTTGCAAATTGACCTATATTCCTGAAATGCTTCCTGTAGTACACTTCAGAGCAGTCTCCTGGTCCAGACTACAGGGAGCTCTAATTTCTTGCTCACACATCTACAGGAGTAAAAATCCTTTGTCTAGTACAGGATCAACCCCATATGCTTGAGTATGGAAGACTATCATCTGTATTATGATCCACCCATTTTCATGTCTGTTTCCCATTACTTTGTATTTCTTAGCATCCCATAAAGTCACTTTTGGGTCTCTGATGCTGTGTGTTCTAGGCACATTAATATTACGCTAGAAGAGGGACTGGCCGTTGTGGGGTGGGTGGAAACTAATACACTCATGGAAAAATACCTGAACCTCTCAACACTGTAATTCTCTTTGCCACTGTGGGTGAAAGTCACTGATCAGTTGATTAGGTGAGACTTTATTCCCCACATACACCTGCATACTTTGATACCATGAAACAGTTATCTGTGGCAGCCAAAAGGGTTTCAACCAAAGTTCTTGCCAAGAGTATTGGTGGAGATATTGTGGGACTTTTAAGTGATAAGTGTATTTAGGGTTATTTAGGTTACTGAATCAAATCATGTGACTGAATTTTTTAAAGAGCTGGTTAATTTCATGTCCATTAGTAATAGCTATAGCTCAGATCTCATCTTCAGGACTCATTCCCCTCTTCCTGTACTGTGCTGTATTTAAAGATGAATTGTTATATGGATAACAAGAATATTGGCTCTAATAGACTATGCTGCCCCAAAAAAGCATTGGAAGGAATATAAAATGTCATGTTTCAGGTCTTAAGACAATCTCTGACTGTTAGGGGTTGGGACAAGACTTTCATGAAGTCTGATAATCCTATGTCTGTCTGCTGTGGAGTTCTTGACCTTCTTCTCAAGCATTTGGTGTTGGCCACTGCCAAGGACAGGATATTGGATTAGATGAGCTGCCAACAGGTCTGAACCAGTATGGAAATTCATATGTTCTGTAATCGGTGAATTAAGTTTTCTCCTTTCTCTGAAACATAAGCTATTGGCAACTGCAGGCCACAAGGCCGGATGGAGCTATGGTCTGATCTGGTGTGGCAAGCTTTTCTTGTGTGCAGTAGACCTTTTACTTCGTTCACTCTAGGGCAACATTGACCCAGAAGGCTTCAGGAAACTTGAAACTGTTTTCACCAAAATGAGTAAGTGCTGTTGTGCATCAAACCCTTTGTCTCCATAACAATACTTTTATCTATGGTTGTCAGCCATTAACATTAGCACTTCCTGTTGTGAAGAGGGCATATGTTGTGTAAGCCTAGTTTTGGCAAATTCTCCTTCCAGTGCTAGGGTGCGTGTTCTGCTCCTAAATGCAGGGATAAATGTGTACATAATGGTGTGTGACTTCTTAGCAAGAGTCATTTGAGGCGAAAAAAGTTAGAATAAATATTGGTATCAGTCGCCTCTTGTGTCAGAAAAGGTTTGCTTTGTGGGAGCGCTGTGTGCTCCCTCCTGTTGCTCGCCTTGGAGTTCTTTGTGTACATGTGTAGCGGTGAGAGTAATGCATGGTGTGTACGTGGCACATGAACTTTATAGAGCGGCTTGTAAATGTTGTGATTTCAGTTATTTGTGGATAAAGCAGTTATGCGGGTTGGACTGTTACATATAAAAGAACATTCCAAAATTGTTTTCCTCTTTATAATAATACAGTAGAGCAGGGATCAGCAACCTTTGGCATGCAGCCTGCCAGGGAAAGCTGCTGGCGGGCCGGATCGGTTTGTTTACCTGCAGCATCTGCAGGTGCGGCCGATCACAACTCCCACTGGCCGCGGTTCGCCGTCCCCAGCCAATGGGGGCTGCAGGAAGCCGCGTGGGCCGAGGGATGTTTCCCTGGCAGGCTGCGGGCCAAAGGTTGCCAATCCCTGTAGTAGAGCCCACTTCTATAGTCAACTTGGATCACTAGATCACTCTGTTTCTAATGGTATGGTATGAATGTCCTAGGTTTCACTGCATCATAGTGAGCAAATTGCAGTTCTGGAAACAGTGAAATCTCTTCTAGATGAGAAAAACGACTTAATGCTAAGAATATTTCACAGTATATGTGTGCGCATGTATAAAGCACAAATTGAGAGAAAATGCAAGCTTACAGAGCAAGATAACATTAACTATCACTAATGATATTTTGTCTAAAAAGACTTCAAAAGAAATTACTCTCCCCTCAGCTTGTATTATTCTATGTACATTACTCAAAAGGAAGCACTAGTCTGTAGGGTTAAATATGAAAATACTTTAGAGCAAATATTTTTAAATGTAATTTTATGATTTCTGATCTCTGGCACTTGGATATGGGCATTCTCTTTCCCTATTTGCATGTGCCAGAGGGACCACCTGGTGTCTCTACATTTTGCATCTAACATAAAACTAGCTATACCAAAGTAAGGGTTCTTAGGTTTTCACCCAGCTTTTTTCAGGGCTGCATATTTCAGTCCCATTCCTTTCTTTCCCAAGGTATATTCCTGTCTGTTTCCTGTGTGTTGGCTAATGGTATTCTCCACTAGACCAACACACTGGCTTCAGAATAAAGTTTTTTGTCTTATTACACAGAACTGCGCTAAAGACACTTCGGAGGTGCCAGCCCCGTGTGGAATTCTAATGTTTTCTGCTTAGACCCTCTTGGGCCAATGGGGCTAGTACACTGTCTTTTGAAACCAGTTAATCCATCTGAAATGTGTATTTGCAGTTGCAGTCTGGGTATTGTACAAGTAGTGGCAAATCCTATGATGATTCGCATGTATACTGTGTTATAGTGAAAAATGAACATGGGTGAGATAGGTTTCAGAGTAGCAGCCGTGTTAGTCTGTATTCGCAAAAAGAAAAGGAGGACTTGTGGCACCTTAGAGACCAACCAATTTATTTGAGCATAAGCTTTCGTGAGCTACAGCTCACTTCATCGGATGCAAGATCCGATGAAGTGAGCTGTAGCTCACGAAAGCTTATGCTCAGATAAATTGGTTAGTCTCTAAGGTGCCACAAGTCCTCCTTTTCTTTATGGGTGAGATAGGTGCTCCTGCAAAGATCGCACTAAAATGAACTTGATATTTTTAAAAGGTTGTTTTCACCTGTTTGGATGTCACTGATCACAAGTCGGTAGAGTGGTTTCAAGAAGATCATGCTGCAGGGACAATTTGGGGTTCCTGCATGGAATAAAACTTGCTTAAGTGAGTCTTCCAGGCATATTAGCTTTCAGCAGAACAGATGCAAATTGTTATTAGTTATAAATGTCTGTAAATGCAATTCTTTCAAGCTAAGCCACTGCTGGTCTTGACTCCTTGTACGAGTGCATGACAACAGGTCTGGCCTCTTGAGAGTCAGAGCTTGATTTTGATCTTCCATGTATAGCGTTACATGTATTAAATGTTCTTTTAACAGGAATAGAATGAGCCAGGGAGACTCAAACCCAGCAGCAGTTCCACATGCAGCTGAAGATATTCAAGGAGACGACAGGTGGATGTCGCAGGTAAAACTGATAACACAGCTGACAAATTAGATAGAATCCTCTTTACTAGCAGATTGTGAGGCAATCAAGTGCATGATGAGCAAAATACAGGTGCTTACGTTTCTGATTTTGTGGCTGGTGCAGCTCAGCCACCCAGATGTTAGCAGCGTCATTGATGAGTTCCAGTAACCTGCCACGATAAAAGAGGCAAAAAGCAGCTTTGTGGCATGACCTGAAAATCACATTTTGAAATAGAGTTCCAGAAAGATATTTCAGCTGGCTCACTAATTGAGAAGAATCGCCAACCAGTTTATTAAAAACAAATAAGCGGGAGAGCACTGAAGTGTGTAATATAGCCAAGCAGTGACAAAGCTGAGAAAAGCTGAACCCAAGTGTCTGGACTCGGAGTCTCCTGTTCGTACCACTAGATTATTAAAGCTCCTCCTAGACAGGGTGAAATATCTGAGGAGACTTGTATTGTGACTAGCCAACAACCTGAATGACCCATAGATTTAGAACTGCTGAACACAGTATCTGGAGCAAGCACCTCCTTTGTGTGTGGTGTGTAGTATAGCCTGAGGGGCTCTGAGTTGTAAAGGAGTGGCCATTTAAAATGTCAGAACTTGTCTATGCCAGGGAGAGAGCAGGCAGGGAGGGAGGTCCAGCAGTTAAGGAGTTAAACTAAAGTTACATGCCTGAGGGGCAGACAGGATGGAAAGTCACAAAGTTTGGCGGCAGAGGAACTGGTTGGGCAACTCTCACTTTCTGTGTATGGGTTACAGATACCAAAGGGAAACTGTCAGCTGGCGCTTATGTTGCTGCTTTCTTTTAAACAGCATAACAGATTTGTCTTGGACTGCAAGGACAAGGAGCCCGATGTGCTGTTTGTGGGTGATTCCATGGTGCAATTGCTACAGCAGTATGAGGTATGGCTGGAGTGGATGAAGTTGTGGGGTTAGATGACTGAGATGGTGCCTCCCTATCACTTCTAGTCCAGTAACTGGTGAACATACGCAATACTGACAGTGCCTCCTTGTCCTCCGGCCCTTTCTAATCTTACCTCCGCTGCTTCTTCAGCTGCTTTCCAAACCTTGATCACTTCCATTTCCCTGCGCTTGCCCCAGGCTTCTCCAGTCCTGTCCCGTCCCGTCAGCCACTTTGAACCTCTACCCCACCCCTCCTTTCCCTGAGGTCACTTGCCGCCTTCTCAGTTTCACTGTACGCATCCCATTTCTGTCCCTCTATCTCCCTGTTGTCACTCTGTCTTCCTTACTCTGCAGTCACTGTGTGAGCCCTTTTGTAGATTTAAAATGAATTCTATCCTCTCTTCGCCCCACACCTTCTGTATTCTAGATTGTGCCCATCCCACTCCACTGTGACTGTTTTTCACTTGGTTTTCAGTAATGAAGTTTTCTTATCTCACTCTGGTACAAATATGAAACTTAGTGCGTGTATCTCCTTAGCCAGAGAATTTCAATGTAACCCTCTTGCATACAGTGTTCTAACATGCTTATCCCTCTGCTGGTGTAGAGACTGTGCTATTGACTATCCCAATGTCCAGAGATTAGGAAAGGCAGCAACTAGGATGTTTTAAAAAAATGTATAAAATGTTTTGAAAGCCCTTCGTCCACTGTTTCATCAGTGATGGCTACCAAACTGCTTTGCACTGAAAGTGTTACTTTCCCGTGTGACTCATTTGGTTCTAGACTTCTAACTTCCTAGGCAGTAAAAGGAGTTCCTTTCCCTCCTCCAAAGTCCCATGTTTAGCAGAGATCTGATTCTGGCCGTGATGGTCTGGAGATGGCTCCCTTCCTGGGCCATCGACATCCCTCCTGGATGGGTTGAAGGGAAATTGCTCTGTATTAGCTCCCTCTTTTCTCTACGCCAGGACGGAGCTCATTAACTGCTGTGATTCCACCTCTTCTGGCGCAGAGAATGTGTAATGCTTCCACTGGAGTATATCTTCACTCACTTCAAATGTATCATTACCTGAGCTACCTCTGTATGTGAAGTGTTTTATTTTTGTTGCTGAAGAATCACACTTGAGCTAAAATATTGAATTGGTTCCTGGTTACAGATATGGCGAGAGCTCTTTTCACCCCTTCATGCATTGAATTTTGGGATCGGTGGGGACACAACAGCTCATGTTCTGTGGAGATTGAAGAATGGTGAATTGGAGAACATTAAACCCAAGGTATAAACACATACAGAGCTGGCTTTTATGTTTGTTTTTCATTTTAGAAAAAAACTCTGAATATTGTCTAGTACAGAGCTGAGGACACCAAAATACAGTCCCTCTCTAACCAATGAACTCTTAGCTGCTTCTTTAGAGCTCCTCTCTAAAGAGTGTTTATTTACAAGGAATATACAAAGTCCTGTGCCTCTGAAGACAGAAGGAATCAAGTAGCAAGAAACACCTTCTTTTGCTTATAGCACCAAAAACTAACTCTTCATCCTGCACCCTGACCCAAAAACCACTCCTTAGGTTCTTTCAGGGCTGGACACTGCATTTAGCTGTTCCTTCAGGGTATGGAATTTTTACAGCTATATTAATTGAAGGGTGCATTCGTACCTATCCATCTCAATGAGATTGTAACTCAGGCCACAGCAAGGTTTCACGCAACTCATAGCACATTCTAAATGACGTACAGTGTACCAGGGTGTTGTCATACAGGGTGCTTCCAAATGCCTACAATAGATAATGTACAGCACAGGTTCAAGTTTGGTCACCATTGTCAGGCACATTGATGACCCCAACATAAGAGGTTAAGGCTTAAAAATAGAGAAATGCTGTAAAAGGGTTTCATTTGAGAGCCAAGACTGTAGTTGGTGCTTTACAAACAAATAAGCCTCTTCTCCTGTGACACTTATAGTCTGCTTCGTACACATCTAGTATGCTGTAAGGACAGGCAAGATGCAAGGTACTCTAGGGGTCTGAATTGGTCACTAAACACTGTGCAGAAGAAGTGTCAGAGATCTGTTCCTGTGCTGATCAGGGTAGCTTCCCTTAACACTGTGACTCTGGTTCTGTACTGAGTGAGAGGGAGCAGTCTTAAGTTGAGAAGAAATGATTCAAGAGTCAACAAAGCTGACAGTCTGGGACTTTTAATATTTAAGCCTAACTCTTAATTGTTTTGTCTAATTGGTTGCAGACAGTCTAGGTCCCAGCTATTGCCCTTTCCACAAGAACTAGTATGGCTGCTACAGCCCCTCCTGTTTGTGTACCTTGAGTGGAGTGGTAAACCTGCTGCACAGTTCCTGTTTCCTCTTCACAGGTCATTGTCGTCTGGGTTGGAACAAATAACCATGAAAATACAGCAGAGGAAGTAGCAGGTGGAATCGAGGCCATCGTGCGGCTGATAAATACCCGACAGCCACAGGCCAAAGTTATTGTGTTGGTATGCGCATCAGAGGGTTGTGATAACATAGCACCATTGGAACAACCCATGTCGTGTGTTGTTTGCACCCCTGTCCCAATGGTATTGGGTGTTACCTGTACATTTTGGGGGGAGGGTCGTAACTTATTTACGATAATAAACACTGTAGGAAGGTTTCTCCTGTTCAGAGGGCTTTGCCAACATTATCTAACTTTCTCAACCCCTTCAGAAGAGTATTACCTTCTCATTAGAGGCGTCTTTGTCCCAGACAGAGAAACGGAAGCGGTGAAATCACATGAGAGATGAGAATGATGGAGACAGAGCTGGGACTAGAACTTGATCAATACCAGTTCTGATCCTGTGCTCAAACAGCATAGACTGTCGTCTTCTGCTGTGGGAGTTGCATTACCAACGATTAAAACTGCATAGAAAGAGGACATAAGTAGCTAATAAGAATTGGTGAAAAGAGGAGCAGATTCTGCCCATGTGTCAGCAGTGTCCTTCAGACTGTTTTCAGTCATGTTTCAAAGTGGGGCTGGATAGGGCTGAGGCAGATGTGCAGGGGGAGGAGTGCCACCCATGGGATGGACCCTCATTCTGAGCTTTAAGGGTCTAAGCCTAGAAAGAGAAAGTTATTATATTGTCTGAGTCACTTCAAAGCTCTCTTCTTTGCCTCCTTCCTATATCAGAGCTTGCTACCTCGAGGCGAGAAGCCAAACCCTTTGCGGCAGAAGAATGCCAAGGTGAACCAGCTGCTAAAAGCCTCGCTCCCAAAACTCGCCAGCGTCCAGCTCCTGGACGTCAGTGGGGGCTTCGTGCACTCGGATGGCGCCATCTCCTGCCATGACATGTTTGATTTTCTGCACCTGACGGGAGGGGGCTATGCAAAGATCTGCAAACCCCTCCATGAACTGATCATGCAGCTACTGGAGGAGACCCCTGAGGAGAAGCAAGCTGCTCTGGCCTGATCAGCTAATATCAGTGTTCAACGTCATCCCGGCCCCATCGGATCAGTTCTATCACTGGCACTACAGAATCCTTCTTTCTTAAAGCACTTTCCATTGTAGAATGTTACTGGATGTTCGTATCTAGTGTTTTGAGGGGGAGGGCTAACGTCAAACTGGTCTTGTACATAAAAGGGCAGGGCTGACTGGTTTTACTGCAGGAAGAAATTAGCTAAAGAAGATTTTTACTTTTAAACCATTCCTCATTTAAAATGAGAACAAGACTGTCACCTCTGTGCCCCTCCACATGCATTATTCCTCTACGGTGCCCCAAGAACCCTGTCAGCCTGACTCTAATAACCCATATGCAGCTCTCGGTTTAGCTTTTCCTTTCCCTAGGGATTATACTCTTATGTATTAGCTTGGGAACCAGAATTGCATTCCACTCACTAGAAACAAAACAACTGCATTTTTTTTCAAAAACCGTTCCCACCTTTAGAAGTTTTATTTACTAAGGTTTTTTTAAGAGACACTTGTTGCTTTCTGGCTCTTTGTTTTTGAAGCAGCATGAGACTAAATGTAACTGGAATTCAGAAATGTAAAAAACCAAAGTGTTAGTTGAGCTGAACTCATTTAACACTCCCAAAATATTGTTTTGTTTTACAAAGTCTGTTCGGTGTGACAAACTTCATTCCATTGTTGCTTGGGCTGTGGGCAGTCTCATTTGGGTGCTGTTGAATATCATGTCTTCTGTAGTACCTGTTCTTTGGTTTGTGTACAGTATTGGCAGCTTTTAACAGTTCTTTGGTTTAGGAGCTTAGTTTTCCAGCAAACATCAGACACAAGCCGATCAGAAACGTAGAGTTGACAGTTCATCCCACAGGGAGGGCTGTGCTACAGGATTCTGCACAGGGCTGTTCATGTTCATCGTTCCAATTTTTTTAAAGTATGACTGTTACACTTTTTTTTTTTTTTTTTTTTTTAAATCCATACTCAGCCCCTCTTTGCAAGGCCGGAACCAATCTAACGCTTTACCAGTGCTACGGTGTATATTTCTTTATTGCTTCTGTTTTACTTGTACAAACATTTTATTCAAGCAAATAAGGCCTTTGACAGTAAAGAATTGAGTCAGTCTGTAGCCTTTTCCTCTCCTGGACACTGCCCCTTTCCCCTCCAGCAAATGGAGTTAGTGTGGAGAGTGGCCTGTTCGTAAGGACTCTGTCTCGCTAGAGCTTTTTATACGAGAGCTAATTATAATCTGTGTAATGACTATATAAAATTGTCATTCATTTAAAGGTGAACAGGAAAAAAACATTCTTATCAATAAGAAACTGTTTGAGACCCAATGCAGAGCCTTGCTACTTAAAAATAAAAATACTTTAACCAAGTTTATTCTTCATTGACTTACCTACCACAATTGGAGTTCAGCAGTGGTGTTATCGCTGGTAATGGTTCACACCACCGCTTGCTAAAATACAACAGCCAATGCAGGCTCTGCACTGGTTGAAGTGTTCATGAAGGCTGCAACCTTCAACTGTCATGCTGCTTTTTGGCAGGTAATTAAAAGAGGAAATGATTTTTGTTTTACATTTTTGTTAAACAGGAGATCTAACTAGATTGCTTTTTCTACCCCACTACAAAAATACGTACATATGTAGTATATATAGCCTGTTTGCCCTTTTATTCTAGTAAAAGGTTCTGTTTAAGGCAGGCTTTAATCTAGCATTAAGGAATGTGTTTATGTCCCCATCACGCTTCTCTGCTGCTGTAGGATTTGTCATAGCAGGATTTCTGCCTGGATTGCATGCATAGCGTGTGTGTGTGTGTGTCTCCAGTATATGTGATCCACACAGAGGTGTGGAGGAAAGCCGAAGAATCCCACTTCCCAGAAATAAAGGTTCAAGTTTGATAGTGCTCAGTGGGAGAGGAGTAGTCCTGGTCTTATCTCCTCAGGCCAGCGTGGGTTGGGGGAGTGTTCCATGGGCCCAGTCAGCATGTTTGTTCAGCAGCACCACTACCTTCCCTTCCAACAGCTTGAAACATTAACGGTAGAAACATCATTCAGCTCTGCTGAAAGAATGGAGGCCTCAGCACAGGAACTTGGGGGTGTGGAGCAGAGAGAGCAAGCAGATTTTAAAACAAAGGTTGGGAGGAGAAGATTTAGCAGGGTGGTATGGGCCCACCTGTAGCAAGAGTCGGGGGATGAAACAGGACTTCGGTCTTTGCTAGTTTTTGAGGGTTGTAGGCTTTTGTTGAAAGGTACCATGTTTGTTTGGCCCATGCACTAAATGTCTCTCCATGGTGTCACCACACTGGTAAGACAGCTACTTACTGGCAATCTATTTTTTTTTTTTTTATAGAAAGCTCTAACTCTTTGTAACAGTGCAGTGTGTTTACAGCTGAGGCTGTCTTCAGCTGTGACCCAGAGCCCTTTGGTTTGGTGCTGATTGCAGTGGTGTGGGTCTGGCATATTGAATACACATTGGTTGGGCAGGGGCGGAGTAGCTCAGGTGGCTCTCCATGCTCACGGATGTCTTGCTGAGGTGCCATGTTGCTTAGGCATGGGTCACCGTTCGCAACCCTTCATCTCCAGTCTGCATTGTGTCTTTCCCAGCTGCATTAACCACCTCTGTGTGTGGCCATGGCAGTGGCTGCTGTGGAAAGGAAGGGCAGCTTTCTTCTCTCTGGGACATGGAAGCTACTGTCCTGTTGCCACCATCTAGCAGTGACCAGGCCATATCCCAGTGTAACCACATATCCTTTGGGGAAGGCAAGGAGAGAATCTCTTTCTCATTGTACCCAAAATTAGAGCCTGGTTCTGAGAAGTACTGAGTATTTGCAATTTCAACTGTCGGGTGCTTGCCACCTCTGGGGATCAGGCCCAGCAGACCCCAGTGTGGGTGCTCCTGTGTAGCCTTTGTGACTTCTTCCATTGTAACTGGCTGATTGTGAAAGAACTGACCCTTTCTGAACTTTTAATTTTTTTAAATAATCTAGTTACCGTTTACAGTTGTATGCTGAAGCCTGGAATCTTGTCTGTGCTGTGGTGTATGAGCATTGCCAATTTTATATTTATTGCAGTGAAGAAAATGCAAAGGAAACGGTGTGAAAGGAAGGAGAGAGTCCTTGTCTCTGAACTCGTATGTGGGTGCAAGCAAGGGGACTCCAGGTGCAGGCTGGGGGACCTCAAAGGCTGGAAGCTTGCACAGTATGTAAAATCCAATTACAGCCCTGCTTCACGGTGACCTTCCTTGGGGGCGCTGCCCACTGCTGGGAGCTGACTGAACCTTCCCCAGGAAAAGCTGTGATTCTGCTTTGGCAAAATGGCATTGACTGGTAGAACTCACTATGTTTAGTGCATATTTCAATATAAATGTAAATGTTTCACCCCAATGAGTTCTGGTGTGCGTCTTTCTCTGGTTTCCGTCTCTCTCTGGTTTCCCTGTGTGTGTCAGGGGTGGGGAGGTGTCCAGAGGGTTCATCAGAATGTGTGGAGTGATGCGCAGTGGCTAATGGTGGCAACCTGTCATCACCCAGGGGTGATGCATTGGGAAGGGTGACATCTGATGGGGGTGAAAACCTTTATCAGGTAAAGCTGGCTGTATTCATCCCTGTGGTATTCCGAAGAAGACTCATCTAAACCTTCACTTTTAATTTAGTTTCCTGTGTGGTGAGATGCACTCTGATTCTCTGTTCTCATCTGATTTAACAAGGACCTGTTTTTTTTAAAACTGAGTTTAGGTTTTGCACCCAAAACTCTGCTCTTTTGTTTTCAGATTGGGGGGCCTACGTTGAACACTAATTAGTATTCAATGATTATTTGCGGGGGGGGTTCAATATCCCTGAGATAGAAGAGGAAATGAACTTTTGTACTGATGTCGCTGTAAAATCAATCTAAAGGAGGCAGTATTCTGAATCTGAGCAAGAGCCTGAGAGTCAAACTTGGGGGAGTGGTAAATAATGAAGAGGACAAGTTGCTGATACACAGTGATCTGGATCACTTGGAAACTGGGCACAAGCAAACAATATGCATTTTAATAGGCCAAATGTAAAGTTATACATGTAGGATCAAAAAAAGTAGCCCATCCTTACACAGTGTGGGGACTCTTATCGTGGGACGCAGTCACTGAAAAGGACTTGGGGGTCATGGTGGATAATCAGCTGAACTTGAGCTCACAGTGTGAACCGTGGGGATATAAAGGAAATATCTAGTAGAGGAGAGAGGTTATTTTACTTCTGTACCCAGCATAGGTGTGACTGCTGCTGGAATATTGTGTCTACTGCTAGTGCCCACAATTCAAGAAGGCTGTGGATAAACAGGAGATGGTTCAGAGAGGAACCGCAAGAGTGACTGAAGGATTGGAAAACATACCTTATAGTAATAGACTCAAGAGAGCTCAGTCTGTTTAGTTTGAGAAGGTTAAGGGGTGACTTGATCACAATCTATAAGTACCCCCATGGGGAACAGAAATTTGATAATGGACTCTTCAATCTAGCACAGAGAGGTAGGACACAATCCAAAGGCGGAAATTGAAGCTGAACAAATTCAGAGTGTAAATAAGGTGCAAATTTTTAACAATGAGACTAATTAACCATTGGTACAATTAACGAAGGGTCATGGAGGGTTCTCCATCACTGGCAATCTTTAAACCAAGATTGGGTGTTTTTCTAAAAGGTATTCTCTAGTTCAAACAGGACTTAATTCAGAGAAGTTCTATGGCCTGGGTTATGCAGGAGGTCAGACTAGGTCACAGCGTTTCAGGTCAGAAGGGAACCCCAGATCGTAACTCTGACTTCTTGTAGATCACCGGGAACTACTAAGTCACACAACAACCCCAGTAATCAGAATCAAATGGAAGTATTACAGCCCTCAGGAGACTAGACTCTTGGGTGTTACTGGCAGAGACCAGTTGTCCCCTCTGGCCTTCGAACCAAGAAGTTTTTCATAGATTATATTGCTAGTTCTGCTGTGAATCCCTGTGTAACCTTGGGCAAATCACTCTGCATTTCAGTGCAATCACCTGTAAACTGCTGTAATAATACACAAGGATGTTGTGAGACTTGTCAGTCAGGTGCTTTCAAATCTTCAGATGAAAGGTTGTATAGAAATAAAATTCCCGATAGCATTGGCACCTTGTCTGCCAGGCTTCTCACATTTGTCCAGCAGTGTGTAAACCAGAGGTTAATAACAGACACTGACACTTCAGTTTTGGTCTAGAAGTTGGCATCAGGCTTTGCATATGGGACTGCAGGTGTGCCCAGTTGGGAGACTTGAGAGTAGAACCCCCACAGTATCATATATTGGTCCTAAAGCCCTTTTTTTAAAAGACAATGTTGACAGACTCCCCCTTGGCTTCCCCAACCCATCTGGCTCTGTGCAGTGCTTCGTATTGTGGGGAGCTCTAGCAGGAGGCTTGCTTTTAAATAGCATGTGGCAAGGCATCACATTTCTCTCCTAAATGGAGCAAAATGAAAGACTTTTGAGTTCTGCTTTGTGATCCAAGGGCGCAGTAGCATAGCGAGCATCTCTTGTCTCCTTATTCTGCAGCTGTCTCTCCCGAGCAAATGTTGACTCCTCTTCCCCTCCACTCACCATTTGCTATCTGTTGGGGGGGGTCAAGGTGACCTTTTAACATAAACAAGGAATCTGACTCGGAACAGCATGAGCTCATAGGTATAAAGGGAGGTACGGTTGCTTCTGAGGCTTTTCCTAATAATTCCATGTCAGAGATGGCTGCCAAGCACTGGTGGATAAATCAATGATTTGTAGTTTGTTTCTGGAGCCTTGGTGACTAAGGAGACTCTGTAAATATAAATTAATGGAGATCGTAGAGGTCTCCACACAGAGACCCTGGAAGACACAGTGGAAATGGGGCAAGGCACTTCCTAGGCAGCTACATGCTTGGGTAGGCCCTCCGTTCCGTTTGTCACTGCACTGCTGTCGGGTCTGGAGAAAGGAGTGAAGGAAGGGCTTTGAAAGAGGCCAGTAGTGCCCTCTAGTGTTACTCTGTTTTGTTACTTTCCTCTCTGTAAACCTTGCCGTTTGCTCCCACATCCCCAGCGCTGTGCAGGAGTGACTGGGCGTGAGGGTGGCAGGGGAGGAGGAGCTGTCATCCGTGTTCCAGTTCATGTGGGAGCTGGATGGTAAACACAGAATGTCATTCAGAAACGTGTGGCAGATTTATTGCTTCTCTTCGGAAGTGGCCTCCCACTAACCACCAACATCTTAGCTGTAACTCTCACGACACCACTTACAGTCCAGTTATTGCTTAGTCTGGCTGGGAACAGAGCTGCTGCCGCCCTTGGTAAGAGCCGTTACCTTTGGCATCGCACTATATAGTATGGGTGAGACCGGAGGGGGAAGCCTGTATCTTCCACGGGGAGTGGAGCCTGTCTGAATGCCAGAAATAAGCCAAGCATAGAATCAGAGAAGTGTAGGACTGGAAGGAACCTCAGTAGGTGCTGTACCAATAAATTAAAAACCAGCAGGATCTTATTAAAGGGGAAAAGGCAAAATACCACATTTACTGTGAATACAGAAAGAATCATAGTAAGCAGTTAGTTACAGCTATAACATTCCATTCAATCTCATATTTATTCACACACACACACGTTACCAGCCTTAGAGTTGCTCATGCCAAGCCACTGGCCAGGTGGCCTGGACATGAGGAGGGAACAGGGCCTTGTCAGATGCTCATCTGATGCTCCTGGAAGTTGGTTTGCAGAATCAGACCACAAAGTTCTCACTTTTTAGAGTCTCTTTTTATAGGAATTTCTTCCTAGGCCAGTCTATGGGAATTGCTTCATCATGCTGTTGCTGAATCAATCAGCAGATGGCACATTCCTAACGGCCCCGTGCTGCTAGATGTTATCTTGTTCTTTGGTTCTCCCATTCTTGAGGCTGTTGGGTGGATTCCAGTCTGCCCTCCGGGGGTCCTCTGGTTATTTCCACTTGACGCCGCCTTCGGCCGATGGACACTGCATTCTTAGGCTGGCACCTCCCTGATCATTCAGTTATTATCCACACCAAGCATCCATCCATATACATCCTCTATCTCTATTTTAATCACAATTGTTAATACAATAAAAGGGCTGAGAGTCTCTGGGTGCTGTTTCTGTTATTAGAGTATTGCTTTGAGTCTCTTTCTCTGTGAATTGCTTTGAGAACAGACTCTGTCTTAGAATGTACTAACGCAATTAGCAGCTTGCAAGTTTCACACATAGAGGGAGAGAAACAGTACCAAAAACCAAGAGACCTCTTAATTAGTAATACCCTGGAATTTAAACTATGGGGAATCAAACTCATTTGTGGTTTTAATACAGAACTTCTTTAATATGATCCAACATAGGTAGCATGTTTGATTTGGGTTTCAGGAGACTTCATTTCTTCATCAAACAGGAAAAAACCCACATCTAGGGTATGTGTTGTGGAGAGCATGGAACTGGAAGCCATGAACAACCTGAATCAGTAGATTCGCTCTCCCTGCAGGAGGATACAGAGGTATCTTATAGCAGGGATTCTCAACCTCTTTCTTTCTGAGCCCGTGCTATAAAAACTCCCCGGTCCACCTGTGCCACAAAGGCAGGGCCAGCGTTAGGGGGTAGCAAACAGAAGGCCCTGCAAAGCTAAGTTGCTCAAGCTTTGGCTTCAGCCCCCAAGTGGTGGGGCTTGGGGCCCCAGTCTTCAGCCCTGAATGGGGGGGGGGGCACTTCGGCTTTCTGCCCTGAGCCCCAGTAAGTCTATTGCCAGCCCTGCTAGGTGGACCCCCTAAAACCTACTCGAGGCCCCAGACTCCTGCTTGAGAACTGCTACCTTGCAGGAAACCAATGATCATCTGGTTATAAGAACTGTTTTAATAACATCAAATTGCCATCAACTACAAACAGTCAGATAAGAGCATAAGAATGGCCATACTGGATCAGACCAAAGGTCCATCTAGCCCAGTATCCTGTCCTCTGACAGTGGTCAGTGCCAGGTGCCCCAAAGAGAATGAACAGAACAGGGCAATTATCAAGTGATCCATCCCCTGTTGTAGAGTCACAGCTTTTGCAGGTCATCTAGTCTGTCCGCAGCAACTGGCCATGAGGTATGCTAACAGGAGGCCTCCTTTAACACTGGCTGATTCCACTATTATTTGTAACTGTCTGAATTAGGTACTGGTGAGAGGGGACTGATTAACTTTTTGTTTGTGTGGTGGATAATCAGCTGGACAGGGTATGGAGAGCATCCAGAGAGGTAGGTGACAGCTGCCTGTGAACCATCACCCTGTCTGCTTTGTTGGCTGGCTGGCACAGACCTTCCCACCCCTCTCAGCGTCTGGCTCCATGCAATGAGAAGTACCCAGCAAGTCCTTAAGCATGACAGGTGCAGTAGACAAGCAGTGACTGCTCTAGCCCAACAAAGCCTTTATCTGATTTACTTTATTGCCTTTGTTTTTCTCTCTGGTTTTCTGGATGGACTTTACCTCACCCTTGTGAGGTGGCAAAATTGTATTTACCTAGGATGCCTAATTGCCCAAGGCCCTGGAGCAGAGAGGAAGTTTCACAGTTCAGACACAGAGCTCACAAACTGACTCTGGCAGTGCCTGCTACCATTCCAATTTCCGCATGGTTCCTGCTGCCCGGCTCTTATTTGCAGCAACATTTAGTATTTGTATCTTTGGTGCTGTAAGATACGTGTCCCCCCAGATCCCAGCTGTTCCCTGATAAGTGAGAGAGTGCAAAAGAAAGGGCACCCTAAAATATCCATGATCCTCAACCAGCAAGGTTGGGAACATAAGATAATAGGATAGATATTTGTGAAGTACGTGTGGATTCATGGATGTTTGCTCATTATTTACCCAGTTCTGAGTACAAACTGCTTGGGACATGAATGATTTTTGGTTGGTTGATTGGGGTTTTTGGGTGTGTATTGGGTTCGTGGGGGAGTCAGTGTTGTGAATGTCATTCTTGCAATGGTGGAAAAGCTTTAATGACAAGGGAGGCCTTGTAGCTTTGCCCAGCAATGGCCAGGCTCTAGATTTGTCCAGTCTCCTCTGGAAGTTCATTCCACAGCTAGCTCCCCTCCCCTGAGAACACTTTGTCCCCAGCTCTCACAAACCTCCCCATGGGCTTTGTGATGACAGGAAAGAGGTGCTTTCACTGCAAGCTAAGAACTGGCGCTATCTGTCCCAGAGAGATGAGTGTAAATCAGACCCCTCTGTATATAAAAATGGAGAGAAACTAGGGGAGGAAAAATTCTGGGACGGATAAGATTTTGCATCCGTCATTGCCTCGTTGTTCATTGCTTCTGTTTGCCCTTTTCATGCTGCTCTTACTTTGAGATTATGGGCCAAAACTGGCCCTGATGCAGGTGGGTGCATCTCCAGTGACTTCAGTGGAGTTTCCCCCAGTGATATCCCCCTGTTGCTTTGTCCAGTTAAACAGACATTTGTCAAGTAGTTTAGGCCTCAGATTCTACTTTTGCCAATGGTGTGTGACTGCGGGGTGTAAATTTGTCCCAGGATGGAAGGTGACCTGGCTCGCACCAGTATTGGTGATGCTCCTGCACGTGGCTTCTCCTAGCATTGCCACTTTCACACTCTGCTCTTGCTGGGCCAAAGCAGATGTGGCTTATGCAAGAGCTGTGCAGTACCACCCTCTGCTGCTCCTGGCATGGGGGAGAGTGTATCTCCTCACCTCAGCTGTGGAAGCCACACATCCAAACCAGTGTTTCCCCAAGTGCGGTCCCTGAGCCAGGAAGGGTCTAGAGAGAGCTAGCTGGCCCCCGGGTTCTCTGCCACCTCATTTCCAGCTGCTCAACTGCACTTTCGAGAAATAGCCCGAATGGGCTGACTTTCAAGGCATGCGGTGAAAGCCATCAGTTTGACACGGCTTTTGGGGGGAGGCCTGAGAGCACAGGGTTATATTTGGCTGTATTTACTGGCTGGTGTGTTAACTTGTGTTGTGGTATAGAATCATAGAAATGTGGGGCTGGAAGGGGCCTTGAGAGCTCATCTAGTCCAGCCCCTGCACTGAGGCAGAATCAAGTAAACCTAGACCATCCCTGATAGGTGTTTGTCCGACCTGTTCTTAAAAACCTCTAGTGATGGGGATTCCACAACCTGCCTTGGGAACCTGTTCCAGAGCTTAACACCCCTTTAGAGTTAGACAGTTTTTCCGAATATCTCACCTAGATTTCCCTTGTGTGTCTCCTATGTGGATTGTAAGTCCTGGGCTACACTCAAAACTTAGGTTGACCTAGCTACATCACTCAGCGGTGTCGAAAATCCCCATCGCTGAGTGCCAGGGCTATGCTGACCTAATGCCTGGTGCACATGGAGCCATTGCTCAGGGAGGTGGAACGCCTACAAGAGTAGTAAAAGCCCTTCTTGTCACTGTAGTCTATGTCTCCATTACAGGGTGACTATGGTGCCATGGCTATATGCCGTTATAGTGCCTGCTGTGCAGACATGGTCTGACTTTACAATAGTTCTTGTCAGGAGGCCTAGAGTTCTGCCTAGGTGGGGTGTGTGCATTTAAATCAGAAGAAATAAAATAAATACAGTGAGAATTTCCCTAATGTTCCTTTTCCATGCTAGCAATTGCTGCAGTTGCTGGAGGGATTTTGTGTCAAGATCACAAATGGGAAGGGAGAGTCTGTTCACCAGACAAACTGCTTCAGTGAGATCCATGCGACGAAAATGTTTCAGAAGCCTAGATCTAAACTGTCCTATGCCGGAACCTCAAGCACAAAGCAGTGAGCTGGGGCCCCTTTGAAACTGACTAGGCTAGTTCCACTCCAAAAGACCCAGGGTATAACTAGTGAAAAGTCCGTGAGATTTTAAACATTCATCCCTTGTGATTTCCAGCTCTTCTCTATTTACTTCCAAGCAACGGCACTTTATTGATTGCTGCCTTCTCTATAGGTGACGGGGCAATCGCTGCAATGTCAGAACTGGCAGATATAATGAATGGCTCTCCATTCTGCTTGATGACCCCCTCCTTTCATTAGCATGAAGGGCAGGTGGTGATCTGGGGTTAGGAATACTCTAATTTAAAAAAAAATCATAGAACAAAGTACCACTGTTCTTTAGCAATATTGTATGATGCTTTGTCCCAAGCCCTTCCTGTTTTAACTCTTACCAATGTATCACACCAGTGTACAATGATTAGCTGTGCTCCTGTAGTTACAACAGTCGAGATGGGCTGTAAAGGCATGGTAAGCATTGAGAGGGAGTTCTCTCAGAGGCCAGAGTGTTCTTTGGTGTTTCTCCTGCTCTGCGAGTTCTTTGCAGCACAAGCTCTGGTCCCAGTTCAATTCCATCCATTGTTTTCTAATGTAGCTCCCACTGAATTGAAATATACAAAGTGAAACAGAAATTAACAATAGCCCTTTAAGGCAAGATTGTCAAAGGACGGTACAAATATTCATTAGCCATGAAGCCCATTGGGAGCAGGTCTAGTATTTGTGGTGAGGAGGGTATAAAACCAAAATAACTCCAGCTGACCAAAGCCAGAGCCATGTTTCCCAGTACTAGACTCCAAACAGAGATGAAAACGTGACCAGAAACACCACACAATGCTGGATGGGTCTGACTCCCGCAGCTCGCTCTGGGGCCCTGGGTGGTTCACAGATAAAACCAAATTGAGACCATAGAGATAAAACTTGGTTTTCAGGTTGTTTTAGCTTTGGACAAATTTCCTCATTGGGTTCTGATTCTAAAAGGGGCTGAGAACCACCCAATCCCAGTGCAGAGAATCTGCCAGGCTTAGGCCCTTGTTTCATAAGCTGGTGTGTTTCCAGTACAGGCTTAGAGGGAGTGGGTGTGGATTATGATTTACATGGGCAGCAGCAAGTTTATTGAAGCAGCTCTCTGCCACGTGTCAGAATGTTCTGCAAACACACTGATTGACGGCACTGCTGAGTTGGTGTTAGAATCTGTATTCACGTAGATGTCTAATATTCCATGCTCCAGAGAGGTGATGTGCTGTGAGGTTAGAGACGCGCAGTGTTACCGCACTGACTAAACACTCCTGCCTCTCTCCCTCTAATAGCAAACCTGCCAGGGAGGTTCACTGTGGAGAATGCAGCAAACAGAGGAGGTTTTGTTGCCTTTTTGAAGCCCTAGAGGGATCCATGAAGCCATCGTACACAGGTGGGAGTTGAATGCTCCCATCCACCCCACAGCACTTCGACCATGATGATGCAGGATCCCTGTGTGCGATGGAATAGGAAGATAGTTAGTCATTGCACTAACCTGCAGCATGATCCTCTCTGAGTAATGGCTGTGGATGTGCACTGGACTGTGGGAGGGTGGGAAGATGAAATGGGGCAGAGACTCAATCCTCAGCTATTTGCAGCAGGGCTGAGCTATGGGAATTCCTCCCCATCACTGCACCCAAGTCCTTACCAATATTGGTTCATGGCTGTTTCTGGCTCTTAGCCCTGACTGTTTGGAGCCTGTATGTTTATGGAAACTTGAATAAAAGGATCCCAACGCACTTTACGAATGTTAGCTAGTTACACCTCTCCACAGCTCAGGAGGTGGAGAATGGGTATACAAGAGTCACTTGCCCCTTCCCAAAGGAGACAGTGTGCATGGAGACAGGGTAGGGTGGGCCGTCGGTAGAGTGCTTTCACTGAAGAGCGTGAAGTCCCTCCTGATTCACACCAGGGTGAGAGGACAATGTGTGTATGGTGCTGAGTTGGGCAAGAGTCTCTTAAATATGTAAGTAAATAAAGATGATGTAATGGACACTGTAGTTAAGGCTGAGTTGAGTTTTGCACTTGAAACTGGCATTCAACCTCTTCTTGGATATAGGATCGAACACAGCGTCTCCTCCTGCAGTCTATAGAGCTTCCTCTGGCCGCCTAGAATGAATCTTCTGACCATTTAAAGGAAATCTGTCAATACAGTTAGGAATTAAAATAAATAGAAATGAAGTCCTTCAAGAAACTCCGCATCCAGCCTCAGCCCCACCCAGTGGGCTGCTGGTCCACATGGGGTCCTTTGGGTGCTATCCCAATGTAAACCATAATAATTAGACCCTCCGCTACTCCCTGCATCTGCTCAGACCAACTGCCACAGCCAATAGCCATGGAACCTTTCCATCCCTTCCTCCTGTTAAAGGGACACCGCCAGCAACAAATGTTCCTGCTGTTTGAAGCAGTGTGATTGCGGGGGGAGCCAGTGGGGTGGCAGGAGAGGTATGCTGTAGCTGAGCGAGGAAAGGAAGGAGGTGACACCCTGAACAAGCGGCGGACCGGCTTTGAGAACCACTGGTCTAGACCATCCCTGACAGGAGTTTGTCTGACCTGTTCTTAAAAACCTCCAATGGTGGAGATTCCATGACCTGCCTTGGGAGCCTGGTCCAGAGCTTAACGAGCCTTAGAGTTGGATGGTTTTTCCTAATATCTCACCTAAATCTCCCTTGCTGCAGATTAAGCCTATTACTCCTTGTCCTGCCTTCAGCTGGCCTGGAGAACAGGGCTCTAGAACAGCCCGTCATGTATTAGAAGACCCTACAGTCTTTCATCTTGTCCCCAAGGAACTCCCGGTGCTGAGTTTGGGGCCGCAGGAGAATGGAGCCGTCTGTGTCAGTTCCCCTTTAAGGATTTTCTGCAGCCTGGCCCTTTAAGAGTGTGTCAGTTCCCTGCCTGACGTCACCTGCTGCTTCAGTGTTTACAGCCTGGGCTTGTTGCATCCAGGAGGCTCACAAAGTCTCCAGCTGCCTGCAGCCCCTCACCTGTGAGGTGCAGTGGCCAGGCGGAGGCCTGTCTGCAGTGGGCTGGGGGAGAGGGCAGGAACGACGCTGCTACCTTGCTGCTCACTGGCTCCCATTCAGGGAGCTGGGAGTGTGTAGGGCAGCTCCCACCACTGCAGTGGGGCTGGCGGCGCTATGGGGCAGAGCGGCCCGGAGGTACCCTTGCTCCGGGAGGCCCTGTAGACTCTTCTCCTGGACGTGACCAGCCTGCAGCCTCCGTGGCAGAGCTGTTGATTCACAGCTGCTCCCACCCGCACCCTTTGGCCAGGTGCGGCGTGGAAGAGGAGGGGGGCAATGTTACCTGGGATTGCCCAACATAGGGTCTAAAGGGTGCTGACCCCGGTGATGCTGGAAGCTCCTGCCGCTGCCTTAGCCCAGCCCCAGGAGACGCACCGCCTGCCTGTGGGATCAAGTCATGTTGGCCCTGGAGCTGCCCCTCATCCTGCTGCTGCTGGCTCCGCCGGGAGCTGGTGCTTTCCTCGAGGCCCTGGCTGCCAAGAACATCTCCCAGAAGGAGGCCGAGTTTGACAAAAGCTACACGGACTTTGTGAACAGCGAGCTACTGAACATCTACACCTTCAACCACACCGTGATGAGGAACAGGGTGAGTGAGTGTGCCCCGAGTCAGGCCCAGCGCCAGCCCAGGGGACACAGTCCCTCTGCCAGAGCCATCGGCATGTGAACTGCTCCACCCACCTTTGGGCCATGCCCAGAACAACTGATGAGGTGCTGAGGGGATAATCCTTGCCTAGCACACAACGGGGGCCCGGCCTTGTGCTCTGCTGGAGGGTGCTATGAAGCGTCTCTGAACAGTCCCTCGGCCTGACTCTCCACTGCCCTGCCCCAGCACCAAGCACGTGCAGGATGCTCGGTATGGATCAGGTTCTGTTTAGCCCTGCCTGCGGCGTGCACGGGGAGCAGGGCAGTGGAGAATCTGGCCCCCTGAGCCCTCGACCGCAGGTGGAAAATCCCAAACGTCTCCCGCAGTTGTGCTGTTAGTTCTCTGTTCCCACGGGGCTCGGGCCAGTGAAGCAAGGCTGCTTACTTCCTGGCCCAGTTTCACTTCCTTCTTCCCTCCCTAGCTGACATGATGAGTTTAAACAACTGGGTAGTGTCCCCATCGCTTCCAGCTGAGATCACAGTGGCTTTGGCCAGTGCTGCTGTTGGCCTTGCATCTATCTTGTGGCTGTGATGTGTTTGGCATGTGTGTTCATTTCGCCCTAGTAAGGTGTGTGTGTCTTGTGGGCATCTCTGTGTTCTACTGTGCAAGCCACAAATCAGCGTTTTTTTGAAAGGAAGTTGCTTCGGCTGACTCTTTACTTTTTCTTTCCACAAACTCGGCTGAGCTGTTTGTTTAGAAGGGTGGGAGGCGACTGCCGCTTTTGGGTCTGTTGTTAAGCCAGGTTCCAGACTGAAGATTCACCTTTACCTCCCTCCCTGAGCGTTGAGTCAGGCTGTGACTGGGAAAGCTGCTCTGGCCTGGCACGCCTGCGGCTGTGGGAGTTGGAAGGGCGCTGCCGGTTCGCAGCTGATAAGTCCCTGTTTCTGATGCAAAGGGAAGGGATGCAAAGGCTGTTTTCTCATTCCAGGGCCACATAGCCCAGGAAATACATACTCGGCTTCCCCAGCTGAAGAGTGGGCATTTTGCCCTGACTGGGAAGGTTTGCACCCAGATGTCTCAGAGTTCAGCGTGGCTGGATCTGGGGGTTAGGTTCAGGGCTGTCTCTAGTACCAGGCTGGATCTGCAGGAGAGACATCCTGTGGGAGAGTAATCCCTTCCCAGGGTGCATGGAGTGAGCTGCTCCCCTGCCAGTCCTCCTCCCCCACACCCCACATCTCTGCTTTGGCATGTCCTGTTCTCTGAGCTGCTCATCCCCACCCTGCACTTTGAAGCTTCCCTCCCTCACTGCCCAAGCCTCGGTCCTAACTGCCCCCAGAGCTGAATCCTAGCTCTGTGCTCCTGCGTCTGTAACAGCCTCTCCCCGCAGTCAACATCTGCCAAGCACCCCCTTCCCAAACCCCGCCTGGCCTGTGAGGTCTCTGGGCACCAGCATTCAAGCACTACTCCCCCATCCCATCCCATCCCGTGCAGTTGGACTGGCTGACTTGCAGCGTCTTGACCATTCCTCTCTGCTGGGGGGAGTATGTGCAGGAGCTGTTCGCGGGCGTGGGCCAAGCTGAACTTCCCGTTCAGTCAGCAGGGTCTGGCGGTCACGAGTTCCATTCCCCATTGCATGCGGTGTCTGCCTGTAAACTGTGCGATGTGTGAGCAGGGCTAAGGCGGGATAGTTCTCTGCCCCAGGCTGGTCACGCAGCTCCCACGTCTGGAGAGTCACAGGGAACAAAGGGCCGAGTGTGAGCCCACGCTGTCCTTGCGGGAGGGCTCTGTGCTCAGAGCTGTTGTTCCCTTTGCACCAATGGCCACCACTTCCCCTGAGGTGGAGCTGAAAGAAATTCAACAGTCTGGGGCTCAATCCACAGTCCCCCAGCTGAGCCCAGGGACCTAGGGGAGGGCTTTGGTCTCTTTGGCCAAGGCCAGCATGTCCCTTCTCCTCTCCTCCCCAGACGGAGGGCGTCCGGGTGACGGTGAACGTGCTGTCTGAGCAGAAGGAGATGCCACTTCTCTTCGTGGTGAGGCAGAAGGAGGCGGTGGTGTCGTTTCAGGTGCCGCTGATCCTCAGGGGCCTGTAAGTTCCATCCTTGTCAGAGACGACCTCCGTCTGGCTAAAGACCCATGCCCCACCTAGTTCTGGGGTCCCCCTGCCTCCAAAGGCATGAGAACTAGGCCAGCTCTCTGACCGTGGCATGAAAATGGCCTTGAAACCCGAATGTGTGGACTCATCTGCCCCAGAACGTCCTGCTCCGTCAGCTGGCTGGGTGCAGAGCGGCTCTGGGACAGCTGCAAGTTCAGCCTCTGAGCCTTCTCCATAGTGACCTGGTCCAGCTACCGAGCGCCGACGAGAGGGGAGAGCTGCCCCTCGTCCAGGAACCCAGAGCAGCACCCTTAGCTCGGCCTGGGCCCCAGGGGGCTCTTTGGGAAGGGAGATGCTGCATAGCTGACCCCCCATGGCACCCTCCGTGCTGCTAGGAGAGCCTGCCTAGCTCAGGTGGGGACAGCGACCCAGCCAGCCGAGAGAACGACCCCCAGGAGGGCCCCAGGCGGAGGGTCCTGGAGCCATGCCTGACGCTCCTGAGCAGTGCCCCATGCCGTAGGCGCTGGGCGGCCCCGGGAAGGCTGTGGGTGCTCTCCATGCTGGTGGGGACTGGCTCAGCGCCGCATGCTGCCGCTGCCAGGCCAGAGGGGGGGTGCAGCGCAGCCTTTGCTGCCAGGCCCCCCTCTCATCCGGCCCGGGGGTCTCGGCCTTCGCCAGGTTCCAGAGGAAGTACCTGTACCAGAATGTGAGCCGCACGCTATGCCAGCCCCAGACCAAGAGCGAGTCGGAGACACAGTTCTTCTATGTGGATGTGTCCACGCTGTCTACGAGGAACGCCTCCTACCAGCTGCGGGTCACCCGCGTAGAGAACTTCGTGCTGAGGTGAGGGATGGAGATAGGAACCCCCCCAGATACACACGCTGCCCTACACCTTGTGCCTCCTTCCCCCCGCCCCCCAGCTCCCGCCCATGAGCCTGCTGTGCAGGATGGCTGGGGAGCTCGCGTTCCCGGAGACCCATGCAGGCCAGCCAGGTCCCGGGCTGGGGCAGGCATCGCCTTGCCGGGCTCCCTGTCAAGCATTCAGGGAGGGTTGGGGACTCATCGAGCGGCTGCTCACGGCTCTACGAGCTGGGGATTTGCGGCTCCAGCCAGTGGCTGGCTCCAGCCGGGTGGGGTTTTCTTTGCCCCAGTGGGCTGGGGCAACGGGGGGCCCCTGTTTGCTCACACTTTATGAATCACGGTGCTGTTCTAACGCTCTCTCCGCACAGGACGAGCGAGCAGTTCAGCTTTAATGCCACAGCAGCCCAGCCGCAGGTAATGCCTCTCTCTGCTTGGGGGGCTGCTATGGGGGGGGCAGTGTCACCATGGTGATAACGTGCCCTTTCCCTCCCCCTCTCCCCCCGGTAGTATTTTAAGTATGTGTTCCCGGAGGGTGTGGACTCGGTGATTGTGAAGGTGACCTCGCGCATGGCCTTCCCCTGCTCCGTCGTCTCCATCCAGGACATCCTGGTACGTGGGGCCTGGGGCTGGGTTCCTCTTTCCTGTGCTCCCCTCGCCCAGCGTCCCCCAGGGTGACCTCTGGGCAGGTCCAGACTCCATGTGGCTGAGTCTTTGCTTCCCCCTCTCCTCCCTGTAGTGCCCCGTCTACGACCTGGACAACAATGTGGCCTTCATCGGGATGTATCAGACCATGACCAAGAAGGCAGCCATCACGGTGCAGGTAGGGAGCCCTGCAAGCTCAGCCCCGCCAAAGAGCTGCAGGTGCCGGGCCTCGCTGTGCTCTCTGCTGTGGCCCTCGCGACAGTTCGCGCCGGCTGGAGATGTTCCTGCCGGCGCGTGCTGAGCCAGGGGGCACACAGCCTGGCAGCCTCGTTCCTCGCGTGCCAGACGGCGCGAGCCGGACAGCTCCCTGCAGGCAAGCTGTGGCCTCTGGGCTCATCCCCGTGTCTCCAGTGCTGCCTCCACGCTAATAGCACCATGTGCGTCAGCCGCGCAGACCAGCAGCTTCCTCCGCAACCAGCTCTGGCGTCTCTCTGGGTCGCTCGCGATGTGCCCGTCTCACCAGACTCTCATTGGGGGATCCTGGGCATCCAGGCCCCTCCGCCCCGCCGGGGCCGGGTAGGGAGAGCTGCCCACTCACCACTCCCACTGACTCTCCTCTCTCGTTCCCGGCGGCCATGCCAGAAGAAGGATTTCCCCAGCAACAGCTTCTACGTCGTGGTGGTGGTGAAAACGGAAGACGAGGCCTGTGGAGGGTCCCTGCCTTACTACCCCCTCACCAAAGGTATGGGGGCGTGGGGGGGTCTGGGAAGGCACAGGGCTTAGCCACTCACCTGTCCCTCTCCTCCACCCGCCCCTACAGCCTTCTCCCCTCTGACATCTAGGCACGGGCTTTATCAGTCCCCTCCGCCCCAAGGCACTGGCGATGGGATCCAGACCGTGCAAGCGGCCCTGGGGACCGTAATGCCCAGGTGTCAGGCTGGGAACCAGCTTCCCTGGGTGTGGTGACCCCTTTCCCTGCCTCAGTCGCTGCCACTTCTCAGTAACAAGGCGCTGTGGGTGGAAAGGGTCCAACAGCACCTGCTGGGCATACCCCCCTCTGGGCCGGGTGACACAGGACTAGACCCAGGGCGTGGGCTTTCCACAGGGCCTGCTCCATCTGCTTTGAGAAGTTTTCCTGGAGACAGGAGGCAGCAGACCTAGGCTGGGCTAATCTCCAGCCTTCTGTTCCTTCCAGATGAACCGGTAGATCAAGGCAGTCGGCAGAAGGCGCTGGATGTGATGGTGTCGCCTGCTATTACCTGTGAGCTGCTTCCACGGGCAGGGCTGGCAGGTTACTCTGCGGAAGCTAGGTCTGCAGCTGGGGGCGTTTCCTGCTGAACGCCGGTCACAATGCCCGTGTTCATGGGGCACCGTCCCTGCAGGGCTGCCCCAGCGCCCCCGGGACAGCGCCCCGGCATGGCTTGGGCACATGGGAATGGCTCTGACAAACGGCTCCACCCTGCTGGTGGTGCAGGCCCCGAGCACACGTGGCCTGGGGCAGCACCTGGGCTCTGTGTCTGAAGTGGGCCTTGCTGGGCCCAGGCACCGACGGACACACCTGCTCCTGGGTCTCCCTCGCTGTCTGGGTGTTACATGCTGGGCATGATCCTGGAGCAGGCCTGGCTCCAACACAGCAGCTAAAGTGAGCAGAGGCCACCTCCCCCGGTACAGCCAGGGTCTGTGCCCCCGCGTGGAGGGACACATGGTGTGGGCTGTGTCATGGTAGGCATGGTGGGGGAGTTGTGGGGCCCGGGGAGGCTGTGTGCCCAGCTGATTCCCCATCCCCGCAAGGCTGCACTGTCCAGCGAGCTGCTGTCTGGGTGGGGCACTGTGGGCTGCTGCTGTCCCGTAATCCCCCTTCCCACTCCCTCTTCCCACAGCGGAGGTCTACGTCAGCGCCATGCTCTTCTGCTTGGGGATCTTCCTCTCCTTCTACCTGCTGACGCTGCTCATCGCCTGCTGGGAGACCTGGAGGTGAGTCCCTGGGCCTCGCTTCCCGCGCTGCCCACCCCACGGTGCTCCGGGACCGGACTGCTGGCTTGGCTCAGCTCACCCACCTCCTCCCCGGCTTCCCTCTCACTCACCCACCACAGCCAGGGTTGGCTCTGCAAAACTAGAGCAGGTTTCACCTCCCCCTCCCAGCCTGTGCAGCCACGGGGCCTGGCATGGTGACTCGTAGCTGCCAGTGCTACCAGGGTAGCTATCATCCATCAGGCTGGGAATTGAGAGCCAGGGCCTTGACAGCAGAAAAAGCAACCAGGGATGAGACATCCCCCTCCCCTCCACCCCAAGGTAGGAGGCCTTTTTCCCTGTACACCAAGGGCTGGGCATCTCCACCAACTCCAGTGTCCGTCCCAGAGACGCCCACCCCACCCCCACCCAACACTGGGAACATCGGAACATGGCGCGGCCGTGTTTCCAAAGGGCCATGGGGAAGGTCACCATTACTGGAGACGCACGCAGCCTTCCTCGCCCCCCAGCCTGCATGTGCCTCTGACATAGCCAGGGCTGCTGCGGTTCTCGGGCAGGGCTGGGTGAGCCCTTCATTTGGCTCCTGCACTCTGTGTGAGCAGCTCCCAGGACACACGGTGGCAGATGGTGGTGTGCCCCAGCCAGGGACCACACCGGGGCTGGATTTCCCTGAGCAAACCCTGACTAGTGTTAACACAGGTCGGGAGGTGCCTGAGCTCTGCAGCCCTCGGCTGCCTGACGGGACCTGGGTCTGCGGCAGGAGGGAGCTGCCTCCCGGCCCTTCTGTTTCAGGTTTTCCGTTGCGTTTTTGCAGACAACAAAAGAAGAGAAAAGGGCTCCTGGCTGCCATGGACACGCCCACCACGGACACTGGTATGGAACCCCCAGGGCCCGTAGGGGGCACTGACACAGGGCGAGACTCTGGGAGCTGGCCCCCTCATGTAGAGCCCGGGGGGCAGCGAAGATAATGTGCTGAAGGAGGGGGGCTGATTGTGTGGGCACAGTTCCCTTGGGGGGCGGAGTATGTACCAGAGCTGGCTGGGGATTTGTTCTTTATTTTTCTCCCTGTGAAATAACGTTTTCATGGACACATTGCTGCTGGGTTCTCTTCACAAAACAAACGTTTTGGGGTTTGGTGTTTGGCAAACAACGGATGGTGGAAATAGAACGTTTCCCTTGAATGGAAACCCGCTCTCCATTGCGCTGGCCAGCTCTGCCGCTCACCAGCTGAACCCCTGGTTCCCTGGTCGCTGCCCTTCCACGCAGCCTGGACTCCCCTGGGGGGAAAGGAGGGGCCGGGAGAGCTGGCTCCAGTCCTGGACTCGGGCTTTGCTCGACGGCCTGGTTCAGCCCCCGTGCCCTTTCTCTGTGCACAGATCTCCCTGCGTTGTGGGGAGACTGGTGAACGGGTCCTTAGAGTGCCAAATCTAAGCTCCGCGTCATCTGTGATCGGAGCGACAATGGTTGAGTGACTGCTGCTGTCAGTGACTGTCTGTCCATCTGTCTGTCTGTCTCTCTCTCTGCCTGCACATCGCTCCTGGGGATCTTCCATTCCCAGCGTCTTTACTGGGTAAGCGTCAGCCTCCGTTATTTCACAGTCTGTGAACAGATCCCTTTGGTGCCCCTGACGCACTGGTCCTGAGCCACCCTCCAGCTGGAAGTGGGCAGGGCAGGGTGCTGCACTGGGGTCTTGCTCCGTAGGAAGCGCCAGCCACTAAAAAGAGGGACGCAGGGTGCTGTGCAAACGCCTCTCACCCAGCTCCGCCGATGCCCCACAATCCTGACGCGTCTCCTTCCTCCCCCAGCTACCCCCATCCTTGGTCTCTCCTGACCAGAAACCGTCTGCGGCCCCAAGTGCTCCGCTGCACTGCAGCTGTCCGGGCACAGCCTGAGCCTGCCACGCTCACCCCACTGAGACCCTGCCCTGGCCCCCGAGCACACGTGCCCCCTGCTCTCCTCAGCCTCCTGGGCTGCTGGGGGTGATGTGTGAAGACTGCTGCCTGCCTGACGCAGGGTGCTGTGGTGTCTTGCAGGGCATCCGCGCATCATCCCGGACTCCCTCCTGGGTCACCCTCCCTACCACGGCTACAGCTATGGCTCTTTGGGTAAGCACCGGCGAGGAGCACTGCACCCTCATGCTCACATGGGGCTCCGGGACCAGTCGGAGATGGGAGTGGTCTCTGGGGGGCCAGGTCGCCAGTCCCTTGGCAATGTCTGGACCCAATTCCTGACCCTGTAACCAGAGTCTCGTTCCTCTCCTCTCCCCCAGATGGTGACAAGCCAGGGTCTCCCCGCCCCACAACCACACACACACAGAGCTGCTGTGTGAGCTCCTGGCACCTTGCCCTCTGCTCTCCAGGAGCCCATTCCTGGCTGGGTGTCTGACCGCTTCAACTCGCCTCCTTGTTCTAACTCTGCTTCCAGAGAACAGTTCCACCCTAAGCACCGAGGGCATCACCGAGAGCATGGGCTCCACGGACATCTCCTCTGGGTACACAGGTAAGCCGCAAGAAACCAGCAACGACTGGCCAGCGAGACGGACCCTGCGATCCGGAGCTAGGTCTTGCACTGCAGAGTCCGCATCAGAGCAATCCCAGAGCCTGGGAGCCATCCCTGCTGCAAATGCTCCATGCACCGAGACCCTGTCTGAGGCCTGCTGTCGTCAAGCCTGGGGGTGTGCATCTGCCCCCGTATCTGGGGGCCTGAATGTGAAAGGCTCTCTGGGGAGAGGACTTTGCCCCAGGAGCTGTGGCTGCCCCAGGCTCTCGTCCTCATTCAGACCTCCCCCCACCCTCACCAACTCTGCTCCACTTTGAAAGACCAATGTAGTGGGTAGGCCTTTAACCGGGTTGTCGCTGTCTGGCTTGGGCAGCAGATGAGGACTGAAACTGCCTGGCTGGCTCCTTGGGATCCCGCTCGGCGCTCAGAAGGAGGCTCTGTCCCCGTCCGCCCTCCCAGTAATTCTCACTTTCCTTTCAAGGGCTGGAGCACTTCAAGCGACGTGTCCCCTCCAGCCAGACGAGGCACCTGTGCATTGCTATGGGTAGATGTGGATGTTAAGCAGAAAAGGCACTAGGAGAACTTGAATCAATCCAATGTATTGGGGTGCCCTCGGCTTCACATTACCTGGGGACAGACCCTGCATTCGACTCGCAGCTTCACTCCCTTCTGTCGTCCCTTGATCCAGGGACAGCCACTGAACAGTCCCTCCAGCCACGAGCGGTCCCATAACGCTCCCATCTTCCAGTGCGTGGTCACGCTGGGAGCAGCCATCTCCCTGGGCCCCACAACTCTGCCTGCTTGTCAGCCTCTGAGCAGGAGAGCGAGAATGGAGTGGCAGGGGTCAGGACTGAGGGGCCCAGGCAGTGCTGTGTGTGGGGTAGCGGGGGGCCCAGGGCTGGGGTAACAGGGGGGCTGCAGGTCAGGACTGAGGGGCACTGGCGATGCTGTGTGTAAGACACATGCTGGCTGGTTCTCCCTAGTGCAGTGTCTCCCCCCACCCTTTCCCAACAGGCCCGGGCTCCCAGCTGGACTGTGAGGTTTGCAGAGCAGGGCATGGGAGGGGCAGACCCAGGACCAGCACAGGACATCAGTTGGGAGCCCTGGCTTGTCCTGCTGTATTTTCAGAGGCGGGGGTGGAAAGGTCCAGGGGAAGCGCTGCCATCCTCCTCTCCTGGTCCCTCGGGGGGGCGGGGTGGGATGCACAAGCTCAGCAAACGGTAGATGATCTCTGCCAGTTGCGGTACAGGAGGGGAGGAGGTGAGGTGCCCGGACCAGATGGAGGCAAATCCATCCCGTTTCAGCTGACTCAGAGCGCGGGGAGCGGCTGCCGATCTCTATACCCATGTGACCCGTCTGAGCCGAGAACGCCGCCCTAGCCCTGGCTCTGTGGGCCCTGTTCAGGGTCCTGGAAAGGGAGGGATGATCTCTGGACTGTTCACTGGCTGACCTCCCCCCACCCCGCAAAGAAACCCATCTGCCTGGGTCTGAGATGGTAACGTGAAGCCCTGGAGGACCCCGTGCCCAGACTTGCCATGGCTGGGGGCTGCACTTTCTGAGGGGCTGGGGGCACCGGGGTTCTGTGTGGATTTAGAGGGAGCAGCCGTGGGCCTTATTGCAGTGGGGCAGAGGCAGCATCGCCTGCAGAACGGCCCAGTTCATGCTGTGTGGGCAGCACCTTGCCCCCGCCTGCCAAGGCCGTGATGGCCAGGCCTGGAGCCCCAGGCTATGCACCGAAAGAAGGAGCCGCCTTCCCAGAGCGGCCACAGCTCCCTGACCTCATGCAGGGCTTGGTGTCCCTGCCCTCTGTCGGCTCCGCAGGGGGTGAGCTTCCCTGGCCTGTGTCACGCCAGGGGGCAGACGGGAGGGGCACAATGGCCCCATCTGCCCTTGGCCTCTCTCATCAGGCCCCCGAGGCTGGCAGCCTTTGGCCAGCAGCAGGGCACTCAGCTGCTAGCAGAGCGAGCCAGGGAGTGGCAGACATGCAGCAGCCTTATGTGACTGTCAGGTGACTCACAGGCCAGACCAAAACAGAGCAACAACCGAACAGCCCCAGGAGCACAGTGTCTGTGCCAGCGAGCTGTGCATGACTGCCCAGACCCACACGCAGCATTGGCCAGGGTGACGACTGTGTGCTGAGAGGTGCGTTAGGCAAGGGGCAGACTTGTCTTACTCTGGTCTCTGCCCCTGACACCCTGGCCCTACGTGGCACTGGGCAGCATCGGACAAGTGCCAGCAGGGCTCTGTGCCAAAGGGGCCATGCTCTGCCAGCGCGTGACGTCTCCATGAGTTACTTAATGTTACAGCAGGATTCGGCAGAGCTTCCTAGCCAGGCCTGACCCACGCCCTGTGACTAAGGTTGCTCAGCAGCGGGTGTCGGCCCTGCATGCCGCCCCAAAACCAGCTCGGTGGCCTTGCCGTGGCTGGGAGAGAAGGCTAGTTAGCAGCCCTGGAGGAGATGGGCGGCTGAGTTCTCAGCAGGCTGAGTTGGACTAGTTCACTGCCCCTGGCTAACTCAGTCTGGTCAGAGCCACCTCCTGCTTGCTGAGGGTGACGCCCACCCCCCAGCACGAGTCCTGCTCCAGGTCCTCTGGGCACTGATGCCCCAGTGAGCCCCTCCCTGGAGTGCGAGCCTTGTGTGCCAGGGTGACTCGCTGTGTGAGCCTCGTGGAGCTGCCTGCCCTGGCTCTGCTCTGCAGGGAGCTGCCTTACTCCTCCCAGTCCCTTTCTAATGGTGCATTTGGGGCTTTGTCTCTCTCGCGAGCCCCGAAAGACACAGTCTGTCCCCTCAGAAAGAGTGCCAGGGGCATCAGCATGATGAACGAATCGCACAAGTCCTTGTATCATCAACATCCAGATCAGCCCAATCAGAACGGAACGACCCCGGGGGTGTAATTACCCCGACGGGCCGTAGGTAGCTCAGTGCACGGGGATCTCTGTCCCAGGGCCTGGCGGGTTGAACCTGGGCGCTGAAGAGCTGGGAACGTCTGCTGGATGCCATGGAGCCTCCTGCAGTGGTGGGGGCGGGGGTCTCTGTTGTGGGGTCTGTGCTGCCCCCACTCTGCCCTGTCGATCCCTTTGCACTGAGCTACGGACAGGGAACGGGGGGATGATCTCAGGGTGTGATTGAATGGCTCCGATTGACTCTGTGATACGAATGATTGCTCTGATCTCTTCGCCAGGGCTGTGGGGAAGGAGTGGGCTAGGCCTTGCCCAGGGTGTGTGGGCCTCAGCCCGGACTGACGCTGATGCTCCCCTGTGCCCTTGCAGAGCGCACCCTGGAGAACGTGGCCAGCCGGCCCCGCCTGGACTCCCTCAGCTCCGTGGAGGAGGACGACTACGACACGCTGGCGGACATAGATTCCGACAAGAATGTCATCCGGACCAAGGTCCGTGTCACCTGCCCAGCCCGGGCATTGCTCTGATGGGGTGGGGAGCGTGATATGCAGGCCCTTGTGTCACCTGCCCAGCCCGGGCATTGCTCTGATGGGGTGGGGAGCTTGATATGCAGGCCCCTGTGTCACCTGCCCAGCCCGGGCATTGCTCTGATGGGGTGGGGAGCGTGATATGCCGGCCCCTGTGTCACCTGCCCAGCCCGGGCATTGCTCTGATGGGGTGGGGAGCGTGATATGCCGGCCCCTGTGTCACCTGCCCAGCCCGGGCATTGCTCTGATGGGGTGTGGAGCGTGATATGCCGGCCCCTGTGTCACCTGCCCAGCCCGGGCATTGCTCTGATGGGGTGGGGAGCGTGATATGCCGGCCCCTGTGTCACCTGCCCAGCCCGGGCATTGCTCTGATGGGGTGGGGAGCGTGATATGCAGGCCCTTGTGTCACCTGCCCAGCCCGGGCATTGCTCTGATGGGGTGGGGAGCTTGATATGCAGGCCCCTGTGTCACCTGCCCAGCCCGGGCATTGCTCTGATGGGGTGGGGAGCGTGATATGCCGGCCCCTGTGTCACCTGCCCAGCCCGGGCATTGCTCTGATGGGGTGGGGAGCGTGATATGCCGGCCCCTGTGTCACCTGCCCAGCCCGGGCATTGCTCTGACGGGGTGTGGAGCGTGATATGCCGGCCCCTGTGTCACCTGCCCAGCCCGGGCATTGCTCTGATGGGGTGGGGAGCGTGATATGCCGGCCCCTGTGTCACCTGCCCAGCCCGGGCATTGCTCTGACGGGGTGTGGAGCGTGATATGCAGGCCCCTGTGTCACCTGCCCAGCCCGGGCATTGCTCTGATGGGGTGGGGAGCGTGATATGCAGGCCCCTGTGTCACCTGTCCAGCCCGGGCATTGCTCTGATGGGGTGGGGAGCGTGATATGCAGGCCCCTGTGTCACCTGCCCAGCCCGGGCATTGCTCTGATGGGGTGGGGAGCGTGATATGCAGGCCCCTGTATCACCTGCCCAGCCCGGGCATTGCTCTGATGGGGTGGGGAGCGTGATATGCAGGCCCCTGTGTCACCTGCCTGTCCTGGGTATCGCTTCGGCAATGGAAACACACCGCACAGCCAGTATGGCTGCCCTGTGTCAGGCTTCAGCCATGCCCCGTGGGGAGATGCTGGAGCAGGGTATATGTGGGGCGGAGGGTGATGGAGCAGCGGGGAGGCCTGTGTACCCAGGCACTGCCCCAGGACCATGTGGCAATGGGCTCATTAACCCTGTGCTGGCTGGTCTGGTACGTGCCCATCACTCAGCACCAGCCTCCTTCCAGTGCTGTGACCGAGCCCGTAAGCACCCCGGGAATGCTACTGTCTCCCGGCTGCCAGCTAGCTAGTGCTCTGGGCAGGGGTATCTCTGTACCTGCAGGCAGAGCAGCCTGGGCTGGTTCCCGGGGTGCGCTCTCACCCCAAGCGCTAGGGCCCTCGCCCCTGTATGCTGCATGCCCCGCCTGGCCTGTGACAGGATCCTGCCTCTGCTCCCAGCAATACCTGTACGTGGCAGACCTGGCCCGGAAGGACAAGCGTGTCCTGCGGAAGAAATACCAGATCTACTTCTGGTGAGTGGGGGCAGGCCTGGGGAGGGAGGGGAGGCCAGGGGCTGCCGGGGACGAGGGGCTGGAGGGCGGGGGGATGTGCTGCGGGACTCTTCTGGTTGCCCTTGAGCTAAGGAGGTGTCTGGAGCCCTGCCCTGCTGCAGAGCAGTGGGCAGATCAGCGTCCTGCCCCCCCATGGCGTTGGCCTCACACGCGCCATCCGACCCAGTGGGTGCTGCAGAGCCCATGGAGGAGCCTGGCCTCCCAGCAGGGAGATGGGTGAACATGTGTGCCACTGGGAGTGGTGGGGAGAGCCCCGGGGAGGAGGCGGAGCTGGAGTCCCCGGCCAGCGCCCGCCTGGCTCAATGCCGCGCTCTCTTGCAGGAATATTGCCACCATCGCTGTGTTCTACGCCCTCCCTGTCATACAGCTGGTCATCACCTACCAGACGGTAAGAACGGTCCCTGCCTGCATCCCCCTCCGGCCCCAGTATCCCAGCTCACTCCCTGGGGGCTGCTGGCTGTCCTGCTCCACATTCTCCTGCATTCGGGGAGTTCCCAGGGCCGGTCTCTGGGGTTCAAAGCAGTCACGTGGCTAACATTGGAGATGGGCTGGGGGGCAGTTCCCTCCTGGGGCAAAGAAACCAGCCGAGTCTTCTCGCAGATGCTCCCCCAGCAGAGCGGCCCCTTCATTCCCCTCTCAAGTGGGGCACAGTCACCCACGCTTAGCAGGGCGAGATGCATGCTGAGATCAGCCCTGCCCAGCCCTCTGCAGTGAAGTGCCACGTTGTCTCCCTCTGCACTTAGCAGCCTCTCAAAGGGGCAGGCTTGGCCAAATGCCCTCTGTAAATGGGCACGTCCCTGCCCTGGCTGTAACCAGCCCCAGGGGTGGAAGCTGGAAGAAGACATGAACCCTGAGTCACCCCTTGCTGTCTGCCCAACCTGGGCAGTGAGACTGGGCTGGCATCGGGGTCCTGCACTCGCCCAGTGTGGCTGGGTCCCCTAAATACTCTGCCCTGCCCCCTCCTCAGTGAATGCACGTTTCTATTGGGGACACCTCCCTCAGGCCCCCGAGTCCTGGCTGTGAGCCGTGCCAGGCCCCTTCCAGCTGGTGTCCCCTGCCCTTCCTCTTCAGGGTCTCGCTTTGCTTCCCTGCTGCAGGTGGTGAATGTGACAGGGAATCAGGACATTTGCTACTATAACTTCCTGTGCGCCCACCCGCTGGGGAACCTGAGGTAGGAGCTGGCGCGGGGCTCCCAGTGACGCTCCCTGGCGTTTCCGCATGGGCTGACGGGGGGGGGAGGGGAGCTGGGCCCCCCAGGAGCACCCAGGAGGGGAGCCCATGTGAACTGTGCTGCCCCCTTCCCGTGGGATGCGGGCGGGGCTGCAGGGTGGGGAGGGGACAGAGGATGCTGCTGCCTGGGGCAGGGGCAGTGCCCTGGGCAGGGCCGAGCTGAGTGGGTCCAGTGGCAGTGACCCGGACTGACCTGCTTCCCGCCAGCGCTTTCAACAACATCCTCAGCAACCTGGGCTACGTGCTGCTGGGCCTGCTCTTCCTGCTCATCACCCTGCAGAGAGAGATCAGCTGCAACCGGGCGCTGGTGCGCAACGACATGCAGGCCCTGGTGAGCGCCGCCCCTCGCGCCTGCCCTGCTCCTTGGAGCCGGGCTCCGCCGCCCCAGTGGGGCAGGGCGTCCCTGAGAGGCGGGGTGGGGGACCTGCCTGCGCCTGCAGCCTGGGCGATCGCCATCCCCTGTGATGCTAGCTGGGATGGGCAGGATTGCGCCCTTGGGTGGGGGCGGGCAGGGCCTGGGTGCTGCATGGGGAGTTCCTCTGGGGGGTGTCCAGGGGAGGCTGCCACCTGGTGCCCCCTGCCTGAGCTGGGAGTGGGTCTCGCTCAGGCCAGGTGCCTTTTGGCCAGATCTGTCTGTCTGAGACAGGCGTGTCCATCCTCCCTCTTCCCCCCCCCCCCCCCAGGAGTGTGGCATCCCCAAGCACTTCGGCCTGTTCTACGCCATGGGCACGGCGCTCATGATGGAGGGGCTGCTCAGCGCCTGCTACCACGTCTGCCCCAACTACACCAACTTCCAGTTCGGTGAGTGCCGAGGCCGGGCCTACTCGGGGCTCCCTGACCCTGCAATGACACCCGCCCTTGAGAGCTGCCACCCTCTGCCCGGCTCCAGCGCGGAGCTGGAGTGTGGGTGACTGCCAGGGACGTTATTGGGCCAAGCGTCCTGGGCTCTCCTCTCTGCCCAGTGCAGCCCGTTCGCTGGCTGCTCCAGCCCCCTGAGCTCACCCCCTTCCCAGCCTCAGACTCCCTCTCTCCTGTCCCTACCCAGCTGCCATGGGGCTGTGGTGCTGGCAGAGAACGGGCACAGGTGGAGCTCTGGGGGGCTTTGTGCTGCAGCCTGCAGCATCAGACAGCCCCCGACATCCCCCGGTGAGCTCAGCAAGCCGCTGTGCTCCGAGCAGAGGGGTGTGTAGCACCGCTCTGGCCCCACGGCTCGGCACCCCAGCTAGGTGCTCTGGGCCATGTCCCAGATGTGCAGGTTCCTCCCGCCATTCCTTTCTGAGCTGTCCCTGCCCTCCTCTCCCTCCCACTGCAATGCTGAGGGACTGCCCTCGCTGCCAGCCTGCCCCTCCCCGGCCCCTCACTCAGCCTGGCCGTTGTCCCTCTTTGCAGACACTTCCTTCATGTACATGATCGCGGGGCTCTGCATGCTGAAGCTGTATCAGAAACGGCACCCGGACATCAATGCCAGCGCGTACAGTGCCTACGCCTGCCTGGCCATCGTCATCTTCTTCTCCGTCGTCGGCGTGGTAAGTGCCAGCCCCGGAGCCGCGTCCAGAGGGAGGAGCCACTGGCTCAGAGCTCGCCAGCTTGCCGGTGCCCCCTGTGCAGACGGGCTCAGTCCAGGTGGGCGCGTTACTGGCCATCTGCAGAGGGACTAAGGACTGAGCTCTCTGAGAGCCTGTGAGTCGTTGTTGGCCAGCAAACCCCACACCTGGAGAGGGCAGCAGTTGCCCCAGTAAAATCCAGATTGCCTTGCCCCAGGCCGGCCTCAGGCATGAATCCTGGCTCTGTGGCTCTCTCAGCAACCTGGTGCTGATGGCTCCTTCTGTAACCGCAGCTCTGACGCTTGCGTCACGGGCCCCTGGGGACCAGCCCCAGCCCCGCCTCCCACCCGCTCACCCCGTCTTCTCCCCACAGGTCTTTGGCAAAGGCAACATGATGTTCTGGATTTTCTTCTCCATCATCCACATCATCGCCACACTGCTGCTGAGCACGCAGCTCTACTACATGGGCCGCTGGAAACTCGGTGAGGCCCCGCCCCGGGACAGGGATGGGGGGCAGAGCCAGACTCCCAATGGGCACCGCAGGCAGGCCAGCCCAGCACGCGGGTCCTTGTCTCTGCGTCGTGGCCTGAGTGGTCCCATGGCGCTGGAACGCCTGCACCCAGATGACTGCCCGCCCTCCTCCCTGCTTAGTATACCCCACGTCCAGGCCTCTCTGCGCACCGGCAGAGCAAGTCTGGCTCCTTCCCACCTTGGGCATTGTCAGAGCTGCCGGCTCAACTCTCACAGGAGATGTCTGCACTTACTCGGGGGTCTGTGGGGCCCAGCATGGCCGGCCCTGCTCTGATGAGCCCGCAGCGCTGGTGACTAGAGGGGACTTGGTCTGAAAGCCAAGCCAGCTTGGCGGTGGGACTCGCTGCAGGGCCCACCCTCCCGGGCTGCGTGATGGGCTGGGGGAGCCCCCAGCTACAGCTCCACACCTCCCTGCTCTGTGCGGTCAGCCTCTGCTCACATTGGCCTCCCTCCAGCAGGACGGTGGCTCTGGGAGCACAGGGTTCGGGCTCTTCCCTTCCGGATGGAACTGGCTGCAATGCATGCCCTGCTGGGCTAGGAGGGGCTGGGGAAGGGCCTGCTGCCCCCTCCCCTGGCTCTAGCGCTGTCTCTCTCTGCAGACTCCGGGATACTGCGCAGAATTGTGCATGTGCTGTACACAGATTGCATCCGCCAGTGCAGTGGGCCCATGTACGTGGTGAGTGAGTGGCTCACTTCAGCCCCTGACTCTCGGGAAAAGCCTGTGAGTGGCTAACGCTGCGCGATGAGGACTAGCTGCAACAGCACGAGCCTGGCCCGGTGCCCTGGGGCCAGCCCAGAGCTCTCTGTGCTAGACGGTGGATTTTCCAGCAAGGCCTCATCCTGCGGGCCCGGGGCTGTGCTCAGGACACATCGGGCCACCTTACCACGCCAGCAGGGGGGCAGGATGTTTTGATGGACCACAAGCCCAAATCTGCCAGTGCAACCCTGCAGCCCCTGGGCATGACAGCCCTGGGCCCCTGCCCAGCCCCCTCTGAAGCGCATCCCCAGTTTACTCAGCTCTGGGCCTGGCTCTGCGATGGAGACAAACGGAGCTAAACCAAGAGTCTGCCCCAGAGGTGACAAGCCAGTGACCATGTTGCCCACCCCATGAAGCGCTGTCCCCTCACAGGGGGCTCAGGGGCCTGCTCAAGCCTGGGCTATCTGAGCTGGAGGGCACCATGCTTTTGGAAGCCGAGGTCCTAGATTCAATCCCCACTGTGGACGATTCCCCCAGGGTCCTTTCCGTCAAGCCTCCCTCCCCCTCCTGACCCAGCATGGCCCCTCTCAGCCCCCCATCCTCAGAGTTAGCCCAGACCCACTGCCCCCCAAGTGGGATCCAGGGAAGCTGTTTCCTTGGCCGTGGTGGAATGTGACGCTGGACCCAGCTGAGGTGATCTGAGCTCCATGGCAGGACACAGAGCTCGCGCTGTGATCAGGGCTTCTCCACCTGCTCCCTGCGACCAGCATCCTCCCAGCCAGAGAACGGCTGAGCCACCATGTCTCAGATGCAGATGAACCGTGCCCTGGGGCAGAGAGTGGGTCTGGGAGATGGCAGCTCTAACGGCTCTGAGCCATGAAAATGGGGTCCCGTCGACTTGCCACGCCCCCGGAACCGCTAGCCCAGCATATACCCCCTCCCCTGACCCTCCTCGTCTGTGTTTGCAGGATCGAATGGTGCTGCTGGTCGTGGGCAACATCATCAACTGGTCGCTGTAAGTGTGTGTGTGTGTGTGTGTGTGTGTGTGTGTGTGTGTGTGTGTGTGTGTGTGTGTGTGTGTGTGTGTGTGACAAGCCCCAGGTTGCCCAGAAGGAGAGTGCTCTGTATGAGGAAAGGGGGCATCAGGAGAGCTCCCCTCCCACCACTGCCAACGCAGCTCAATCCAGGCCCTCCCCTGCTGCTATGCCAGCCCCGGCCCTGAACTGCTGGTCTCAGTTGTTCCAGGCTAGCCCTCTTCTGTGCTACTATGCAGCCGTGCCGGGAGCTAGGCTGAGAACGCACCGTTCACATCAGCTGTGAACACCATGGGGTGAAGCAGGGTGTAGCGCCCTGGAGAGGGAGTGCACTGCGGCTCGCTAGCAGCAGCCATGGAGGGCTGCCCCGGACAGCAGTCGGGCTAACGCCTTTCCCCTTTCAGCTCTGCCGCTGGGCAAGGCCCAGGATGCAGCAGGCGCCCCAGGTTAGGTTCCAGGAGACCCAGGTCATCTTGCCGGTGGCTGCAGGGTTCAGCAGTGGCCATAGAGAATTGCTGCTGAAGTGGGCATGGGGATGCCCCAGTCTCTGCTATGTTGCAGCTGGGGGCCCCCCTCTGCTGCCTTCCTAACCCACCTCTCCCTTCCCCAGCGCTGCCTATGGACTCATCGTCCGACCAAACGACTTCGCCTCCTACCTGCTGGCCATCGGCATCTGCAACCTGCTGCTCTACTTCGCTTTCTACATCATCATGAAGGTGCGTGGACGCCCTGTTCCATCACTGTCTGCGGACAGGCTAGGGGCTCGGCTGGACAGATCCCCTGGCCTTGCGGAGGGGGGCCTGTACCCCGGGAGAGCTCTGGGGCGAATAGGGAGTGACTGAGCTCTGGGGTTACCCTAGAGTCAGGCCTCAGCAGGGGAGCAGGACCCATAAGTCCTTTCACCAACATCCCCAGAGACCTGGTACCTGCACCACTGCCCCCAGCACCGCTGAGCCCTTCCAGACGCCATCTGTCCAGGTAGTGGGGAGAGAAGCCTCTGTCACTGGGGAACACGTGGGCATAGCCTCCAGAGAGCCCTTCCCAGGCCCCAGGTGTGCCAAGGAAGGTGCCTAGCCCTCTGCGTCTGCGGGGCATCCCTGTTCCCCTGCCCTCTGCGTGTGCTGGGTGTCACCGTTCACCTGCTCTCTCTCCTCCCCAGCTCCGAAGCGGCGAGCGCATCAAGCTCATCCCCCTGCTCTGCATCATTTTCACTTCCGTGGTCTGGGGCTTCGCCCTCTTCTTCTTCTTCCAGGGTCTGAGCACCTGGCAGGTGAGTGGTGGCTCATGCCAGCCAGGGCCTTGACTATGCAGGGTTGACGTGTCTGGTCCACACTCGGGGGTCTCCTGCTTGGAGGATCCCTGTTCGGGGCAGGCAGTGGGGGCAGCATTGTGCATGGCCCAAGCGCCCGGTCCGACCTACTTGCAGCTCTTCGAGGCTGCAGCACGCCCCTGGGCAGGAGCTGCGCAGGGAGGAGACGGGCAGCATGCTTGGCTGGAGATAACACACTGGTTGTGACTGTCCCCTCTGCAGAAAACACCAGCCGAGTCCCGGCAGCACAACAGGGATTGCATCCTGCTCAGCTTCTTTGATGACCACGACATCTGGCACTTCCTCTCCTCCATCGCCATGTTCGGCTCCTTCCTGGTAGGTCCTGCCAGCCCCAGCACACACGGCTGTGCCAGCTCACCCAGAGGGAAAGGCTCCCCCCACCCCGGTCCCCAGACAATCAGCTGCTGTCACCACCCGCCCCCTGCCCTGAGGCTGCATTAGCCACAGGCTGCAGCCCTCCCAGCCTGGGATGGGAGCCCATAGGAGGGTCCCCAGAAGCACTTGTCGCTCCCCAGAGATCCGTCAGCCTTGGCCAGCAGGGGCAGCCCCTTCCTCATGGCTACCAGGTCTGCCCTTGGGAGCATGCGGTCCCTGTCAGCCTGAGGCGAGAGCACACGTCTTGCACGGCCCTCTGTCCCGTACCCGTGTAGAGCCCCAGCGAGGCCAGGGCCGACTGGCAGGTGCCTCGCTCTGTCCACCTAACGCTGCAGCATCCTCATGGCCCCCTCTGCCGGCTGCGACATAGGCTCCCGTCCGGGCCAGCCCCTGTGCTGAAAGCGGGGGGCTGAGTCGGGTCTAGAACGAATCATAAACTCCACCCCACCCCCATCAGCACCAGCTCCACTCATCCAAAAACACCAATGTGGGGTTGGAGAGGTTCCCAGCACCCTGCCCTCCTCCCGCTCCCCCATCCCCCCCAGCCCTCCTCCTCTTCCTGCCCCTGTCCCACCCCAGCACCCTGCCCTCCTCCCCCAGCACCCTGCCCTTCTCCTCTTCCCTCCCCCCGTCTCCCCTCAGCACCCTGCCACTGTCCCAGCACCCTGCCCTCCTCCTTTTTCCTCCCCACCGCCCCCCCAGCACCCTGCCCTCCTCCTCTTCCCTCCCCCATCACCCTCCAGTACTGTCCTCGTCCCCCACCAGCACCCTGCCACTGTCCCAGCACCCTGTCCTCCTCCCCCACCCCCAATCAGGGGGTGCGGGGGGAACGCTGCCTACTAGAGGGGGAAGGTGTTTGTCCTCAAGCTGAGCCCCGGCCTAGCCACTGCCCTGTCCCCTTGCAGGTGTTGCTGATGCTGGATGATGACCTGGACTGCGTACAACGGGACAAAATCTATGTCTTCTAGGCCCTTTCCCATAACACCACCTGGCCTGAGGTTTGTTAGTTGGGGCCTCCTGGAGGGGATTCCATCCGGCCCAGGTGCTGTCTGCAGCCCTGGTCTCCGGTGTAGCGGACTCATGGTGGGGAGCTCATGAGGACATGGCAAAGCATCCCAGGTGTGGGGGCTTCTCCGGAGGTGGGACTCGTGTTCATGCTCCCCTGCCCGCCTCCTGCATGCCATGGTGTCGTCCAACCCTCAGACGGCGCTTTGCCAAGCTGAGCACATCACCTCCTTGCTTGAGCTGCTCAAGGGGCTGCAGGGCAGGCCCGACGCATCCACCTGCCGCCACGTGGCTCACAGAGAGGGGTGGGGATGGTGTGAAGCCCGGTCAGACTCAGCAGAAGCCGTTGCCCCTTCCCCTGCTGGGGCGACTGGTCCTGCAGTGTCATGGGGGTGGCTCCAGGTTCCCAGCCTGGCAAGTGGTGGGTTCTCACTGCACTGCCGTTCTCCTGTCTCTGTCCCCACCACAGTGCCATGCCAAGACGGACTGCCATGGGCACCTCTGCCTAACATGCCTGGCTCCTCCTCAGCCAGCCAGCATCCAGCTTCCTCCTTCATGTTTATCCCATATAGCTCTGGGGCCAGCGCGGGGCAGGGAACCTCTCAGAACAAACGTCAGGCAAGTTAGAAAACGCTCCAGTACTGGCGAGGGCACGGGGGAGCAATGTGGCATCCCATGCAAAGAGGATATTCAGCCCTCTCCCAGCCCAGGGACCAGCCTGCTCAGCTGTGCAGTTCAGTCGGTCCCCCCTCAGGCTGCTCCCGAGCTGGGCAGCTCCTCTCAGGCCTGGCTGTTTAGCGAGAGCACTGGGCCTTGGCATAAGTGTCCCTGTCAAGGCTTAGATCAGGCCCTTCCTCTCTGCAGGCTCCCTGGCTCCCTCCTGTCACCCCCACCCATCGTCTGGTCCAGGGGCAGAAGCCACTGCCCCCGCCAGTCTGTATAGCCTCCCCGCCCGCTAGAGCAGGGGGCAGCCCAAGCCCTCCATGGCCCTACAGTAGGGTCTGAGGCATGGCAAAGGCGATGCTGGCACATTGGGCTCTCGCCGTGGTTCCAGCGCTGTTCTCGGTGTGGGCTGCTGCCCCCCCGCCACCTGGCAAGCTGTGAGGTAGGCCCAGAAGGGAGTTCCCAGCCCTAGTGCCCTGGGGCTGTAGCTGCCATCCCTGCTGTCTTCACGGTTTCCTCCCCTGCGCCCGGGCTATAACCAATGTTACAGACCACAGGCATGTCTGACCCACAGCCGGAAGAGGGGCTGTCCAGTCTCCAAGGCTCTTGTAAAGGCGCTGCTGCTATCGTTCGTACACCTGTGGCCTTTCCCGTGGGGGAGGGGTGCCGTTCACACCCCTTGCCAAGGTGACACCGTCCCCGTGGGTGCAGCACATCCAACCCGTGCCCCCGGCAGAGGCTCCTCCGAGAGGCGGGAGAGCAGCTGGGGGCAGTTGCATTTCGGTTCTAGAAGCACACGGGCGCATGACTCTCTTCAGTGCCTAATTTTTATCATTTTATTTAAATTTTTTTTGGGGGGGGGGGGAGGGGGGGAATGTATGTCCAGTCTAACTGTGTCTGGTTCCTCCCACTGCTAAGGACTTGTGTGGTCTTGGGCTGCCTCTGGCTAACATGTACTGAAGGTGGGGTGTCAAAACACACATCTGGGTTGAGGTTGTCATTAAGCAACTTTCTCTGGTAGCCTGCTGGCTGTTTACATTGCAAGTTTGAGCTTGTATTCTAATCGTAGAATTGTTTAGGGTTAGGCTCAAATTTGGACTCCACTCCAGGACTCTGTTCTGGCCACATAACATATCAGTGATGGTTCTGTGGTGCAAGGCCCAGGGGTGCCTTGGTTACACAACGAAAGGCCAAGAATGGTGCTTTATCAGTCATTGCAGGGAAAGACACCCTCTTCCTGCTCCAGAAGAAGGGTCATGTCGCTGGAATGTCCATAGTTTTCTGGTTTCTTGAATGCATTGACAATATTTTCAAGGATATTTTGACTTTCCAGATACACTGTTACTAAACCAAGTTGCACCATGTTTTCTAAGAATGGTTTGGCTGTCAAATGAAGAGAATTAAACAATAAAAAAGTTGATCTGCACTTTATCCACGAGTCTCCTGCCTCCTCACTCCAGGAAGGCAGGGCCCCCCATTAGGGACTCAGCTGCAGGTCTAGCACTGTCAGACCTGCTGCTGACCCCTTCCCCTTCAATTTGCAATGAACCCAACTTCCATGGAGCAATCAGCACACAGTTACCCCCTGTGCTGAAACCTCCCCCTGACAGGGACACGAGACAGCAAGGCCCAGAGCGACCCAGGTCCAGCCCAGCCTCATGACAATGAGCCTTCTGCTAGGAGTGGCTGCAGGATATTTGAGTGAAGGAGAAGTAGGGAGAGTTCTGCCCCTTGCTAGGGTTTGGGGGAGCCCTTTCTCCCTGCCCTGCTGAAAGGAACAGGCCCTTGGGTGGGGGGGCACCATAGTTCAGGGGAGAGAAGCCCCTGTATCAGCTCTCCCCAGAAGACAAAGCCAAGCATTCCCCTGGCTGCAGCAGCCTGTGCATGCGCTAACCCCACCGTCTGTCCCCGCCCCAGGACATCAAGCAGCGACTGGCTGCAGTCCACGCCCGTGGGCCTGGCTACAAAGTTGGAGATTTTAACCGCAGCAGTCTAGTTCCAGCCCCAGTTCTCGCAGGGGAGGGCTGCCGCCGACTGGCATAGCAGTTTCTGTGGGGGCTACAGCACCATGGGAGACGTTGTACCGGTAAAAATATCACCCCCACCTGCCATAGCAGCAGCACTGCAGCCACTGCATGGGGAAACGCCCAACCCACGGGCACAAAGCCAGCCTGGCCCGGCAGGCTCAGAGCAAAGCCAATCCTGACCCAGAGGGCCTGTTTTGTTCCCTTTCATCTAGCCTTGATGGAGCCCAAAGCATGGGCACCTGCCAGGCCTCTCCTCGCCTGGCCCCCTCAGCGAGAGTGCTTCAGGCAACACCCTGCATGGCAGCCCCCCCCCACAGGCAGTGGGCCGTGGAACAGCGCTGGGAACTCCAGGGGGGACGGCTGAATGTCCAACCCCCTTCCCTGAGCCTGTTCACTCCCAGGCCAGGAAGGCAAGAGCAGAGAAACAATTGGGGGAACTGATTTATTTCCTGAATGGGGCCAGTGACAGCTGTGCAAACCCTGCTGTGACCCCAGTGCGGCTCTGCCCCAGGGAGTGCCCTAGGGCCACCACAGCTGCCAGCTGACAAACCGAGCCGGGGATGCTTCAGGCCCGAACAGCGCAGCATCACTGACCATTTCTTCAGGAAAGTTTAATGTTTTTCCTCAAAAACCTGAGCCCTTTTGGGGTTTTCTCAGGTGTTTGTGATGGGGAGGGCAGGGTGTTGAGCCATTTTTCTGTTCGAGGCCCAGAGACCCACGTTCAATCCCTGTGGCCACGGATCCTTCCAGGAGCCACTTTCCAGATTCACTGGACAGTAGCAGACTCTCACAGCCCTACAAGCTGAGCGCAGTCACCTGCAGGGAGCTCATTAGCAAGCCAAGGATCTGAGCACCTCCTGGTGCTAAGGTGGTTGGCTTGGGCCTTTGGGGTGCCATGGGCAGTGGGGGCCCAGCACTACACACACTCTTCACTACCTGATTAGACAGGGCTAGGTTCAGCATGGCCCTGCTCCCTGGCTTCGCATCTGGGCCCAGAAGGGGCTCCTTGTCTGGTCACCGCTGCCCCATCAGCAGGGTCTGTTCCCACAGCTGTTTCCACTCTCTCTCCGAGCCCTGGCTCTCTCTGCAAGCTCTCAGCAAGGTCCCTGACCGTCTCCACGAGCACCCTCAGCTCTTCCGCTCCCTTCAGTCCGTGCTGCCCGCCCTTGAACAGCGTGATGCGGACATCCTGGCTCTCCAGCTGCTCAGCCACCTGCACGGCCCTGCCCCATGGTATGAACTGGTCCTGCATGCCATGGAGCAGCCGGACAGGGCAGGTGATGGGGATGGACGGGCGCCCCAGCAGACTGTGCTCCTCCATCTCTGCAAAGAACTCCCGCTTAATTAGCACAGACCCAGACCCAGCCATCTCGTAGTTAAAGACTCCTGTCTGCTCCATTTCGCCTTTCACCTACCCCCCCATAGGCAGAAAATGCACAGGTCAGTCAGCACCAGCTTTGGGATCAGGGAGATGCTTTTGCCCCACAAGCTACACAAAACCTTGGGCTGTCAAGACACCCTACCCCCCTACTCCCACGAGCCGGAGCCGCAGGGCAAGCCCCTTTCTGGTTCCAGACCAGAGTGGGAGGGGAGAGACTCCAGACAGATCAGCAGCAGCCTGGATCTTTCTCCCCGGCTGGACGGGCAATTGCTTGATCCCCCCATTCCTTGGGACTCACTGGGAGCAGGGGTGCCAGGAATGTCCCCCCCTCCTTGCTGAAGGCCAGGAGCGATTTCTTGGGCTCAGTGAGGAATAGGTCTCTAGGGAGAGCGCGATCGCTGGAAGGACTCACAGTCTGGGCCTGGTGTCTGTTTCCCCGCTCAGCAGGGACAGAGCTGAGACCAGGTGCATTCGCTTCCCAGCAGGGTTCTGGTAGTGCTCACATACTCTAGGCATTTGTTCCCAGTGGTGGGTTAATGAATACAATCCCGCCCCTTTTCTGCCCAGCACACAGGGCTCAGGGCCTTTCCTACACTGAATGCATTGTGTGCTGGACCCTGGCTTACCTCCGGAGGGAGCTCTCTGTACAGGGTTATGAAGGCATCAGCCCCGATTCCTGTGGCCACCAGCCCAGCCACCCTCCCTGGCCGCTCCAGGGCTGCTAAGAGCATGAGCCAGCCTCCCATGCTGGCCCCAACAAGGATCTAGAGAGATGGAGACAGGGAACTGTCATGGTCAAAGAGAGGCGCACTGCCCAGCGGGCAGCCTTTGCCTCATCCACACTCCAGTGACATGGTGCTATGTCCACTCCATCCCTCTGCCCAGGGCCTGCTCTCCTACAGCCCAGCCAAGCGCTATCGTGAATCTGCTGCACGGGGGCACCAAGGGGTTTGAAGAGCCCTATCTGTTGGGCAAAGCTTCCCTGCTGCAAGAACCCCCTGGGACCTGCACCCCAGCAGGCAAAGCCCTTTGCCCCAACCCAGAGGCAGAAGGGGCTGCTGGCTTTGCCTCCTACCTGTGGCCCGCTGGTGAGTTCATCCAGCACTGTTAGGACGTCGTTTTTCCAGTGGCCGATCAAACAGTCCTCAAAACACCCGTCCGAGCTGCCGCAGCCTGTGTAGTCGAAGCTGAGAGGGCAAAGGTGCAGAGCTGTTCAGGTGCGACAGTCCCCCACCTCCCTGTTGGGTGGGGATCCCTCTGCCCCCAGCAGCTCACGAGCTCTGCTCCCAGACCCTGCTTTTCCTGCCCCCAGCTGGCTTTGGTGGCTCTGGCGGCTGGAGGGGATTCCAGATCTCTGTGCCATCAGGGCAGAGTCCAGACGATGTTGCTTTCAACAGGCCATCACCTACCTCAGGAAAGCCCGTCCCGACTCCTGGCAGAACTGCTCTAGGGCCAGGCACTTGGGGTTAGCTCTGGTGTCCTTGAACCCCAAGAGGAAGACGATGCCGGGGCTGCGACCGGCCAGCCTGTTGTAAGCCAAGCGGGGCAGGGCTCCCCGCGACAAGAATAAAGGTGATGCCATGGTGGGGCCGGGGAGCTTGGCGCTGCAGGGGGGATAGAGGCAGAGGTGTTACCCACGTGTCTAGCAGCTGCCAGCAGCAGCAGAGCCATCCCACACTGGGGGGGGACACAGTCTGGCCACCCCAAAGCAGAGGGTGTGGGGATCCTGGCATGGACCTGTGGTGCACCATGTGGGCACCCTCCCCCACTCACAGCCCTTTCATCCTGCTCATAAACCACCACATGGGGGTCCCAGTGCCAGCTTGGCCTGGGGCCACTAGGAGAAGGGATGGCTGGGGCCCAGGCCAGATTTGGGTCAGGCCTTAGCCAGCAGCTGGGAAGCAGCAGTTTGCCCAGCTGCCTCTCCAGTGGGTTTTGGGAAGGACAAGTGACTGCCTGCAGCTGTCACCCCCTGGGCCAGACCCCAGCCAGAGGGGCCTCTCTCAGGGCAGGGGCCAGCAGCGGGAGACAGCAGCGGTCACGCAGGGGAGGGGCCTTGCCGAGATCGCTTCTGGCCAGCACTAGCTGCAGTTTGCACACTGCAGCCCGAAACTCACGGCAGTTTTGTTCCAGCAGGTGCAGAGGCTGTGGCTCAAGCCCGGCCCTATAGCCAGAACAAGCAGCTTTCGCGGAGGCCGCGGGGAGCTTGGCGAGTTATTTTCCTCCTGTTCCTGGGCACCTCAGTGTCTTGGCGTGGCTGGAAGCACTGGAGTGCCCCGGAAGAGACGCACCCAGCCTGCCATGGGGCGGCCGTGGCTGGCTGTTATCACGGTGGACCTTGCCCTCCGGTACTGGGGTGGTGTGCGCAGCCTCCGGTGCCGACACAGCCCCGAGCCTGCAGTAGACGTTACCTCCACATCATCGCTGCTAAAGAGGTGGGTTTCTACACCCACCTACAGCTGGGCAGAGGGCTCCAGGGTTTGATCTCAGCTAGTTACAGTGGAGTAATTGCTACCTGGCCTTGTCCCCATGAGGACTTTGAGGTGAGATACCGCACGGTCGTTATCCTGTCGTAATCCCGCCCTATGCACACACCCCCCCTCCCCCTTAAGCAGCGAATGACAGCATCCCTGTTGTGAGAAGGAAGGTGCATTGTGCTGCCATGGCCTTTGTAACCCTCGCTGGTTGTTTTGGGGGTAGCCATGGGGGGTGAATGGGATGCTAAGGAGCTTGGCTACATTTATGCATCCCACGGGTTACAGAGCAGGGGCTCCAGCCATTTCACTCCACAGGGCACTTGCTGCAAGGGCCCCTCCCCTCCCCACACCACTGGATTGTCAGCTTCCTAGTGCAGCCCCCTGAGGCAGGGACTGAGGAGCAGGCCCCCCAGGGGCACAGATGTGCCCCACACTCACACATGTGTGCACGCTCTCCCTGATAGCCTGGGCACAGGAGCTGTGTGGCCTGCCGAGCAGGTACGTCCTCCCGCTTAGCTCCGTGCTCCTGTAGGGGACCTCCCAGCTGACAATGGCCCAGCTCAGATGCAGGGGATCCCTGTTCACTCACCTGGCAGCCGTTGGCTTGAGACCAGCAGGGCCCCCAGCGTGAGCCAGGGCTGGCCAGCCAGTCCTACAGGTGGGGAGTCAGCTAACCACACGGCAGCCCAGCACCTCCCTGAGCGAGTGACCTCAAAGGTGAGCTGATACCTGCTTTATCTCAACAGCTGCCAGCCGCTGACCAGGGAGCACACAGCCTCCCCACCCACACAGCATGGCCAGGCCTGGCCCCTCTCCAGGGGAACCACATTGGAGATGCTGCTTGACCTGGGCTGGGGTCTGGGGGAGCACCGGGCAGACAAGCAGCAAATGAAGCCAACGGGGTTGGAGGCACCATAGCCAGGAGTGCCCAGATGCTGGGCTCCCCTGCTGCAGAGGGCGGGACAGCGCTGTGCTTGGTAGCCCAGACCCTCACTCCTCTAGCAGCGTGGTGGGTTTATGCCAGATATGCTCAGGGCGGACAGCTGAGAACAGCAAGGACTCAAGCAGCCAAAGCACCTCAGTCTGTTGCCCGATGAGCAACGCCCAACCCTGCACACGCGCACACCCCCAGGCTTCAGCCACGAAGCCTTCACGCAGAGCCTAGCAGCTCTACTTCACCCCCTTGTAACTCACGGGGCAGGCCAGCTCGCTTGTCCAGCCCAAAACACATGGCACCAGGACAACTGGAGATGGGCACCAGTCCTTGGGGCTCTCTGGGGAGAATGGCTGGCTAGAGAACAAGCCTGGCCATTTGGATGCCACAAGCAAGCCCTGATCCCAGACACACTGCAGGCACTTGCACTGAGCAGGTCAGAGGCTTCTCCAAGGCTGCTAGAGGAAGAAAAACCTCAATGTTACTGAGAAAGACCAATTAGCAGCTCTGCTACAGCCTTGTTACGTGAGCTTAGGAATCACTTCCCCTTGCTGGGCCCTAGCGATGAAACTGGACTGCTAATAACAGCCTCACTGCACAGAGCACTTAGAGAACTACAAGAGATGATTTGTTTATTGCCCCTGTCTACACTCATCCCATGCTTCAACTCCCCATCCTCCTTCCACTAACTCTTCACATTTCTCCACTCCCAACACCCAGCCCCTGATCCACTCACAGTCTGTGCACTTCTCCCTCCAGCCATTCATCCACCAACCCCTTTAGCCACTAGCCACCACACCTGTTCCCACTTACATGCCTGCTCCCTGCCACTGTACTCCACACACCAGCCTCCTCCACTTACTCACCTGCTCTCAATAAATTTCCCACCTCCACACCCCTGCCCCTTCCTCATCAGCCAACCACCATGGAACAGTACTTACAAAACAACCCTCCAAAGCTCTTCTCTTCTACTCAAGGGGTCTCTCTCAGTGGTGTCTGGCAATCTAGTAAGGACTAGGCATATAAATTAATGGTATTAATTAAGGGGTATTCTAAGAGTCAGGGGTTGGTAAAGGAAAAACTAGAGTTAACTTTAGTTCCAGGTGTAGAGCAAGGCCACATAACTACTATAAATAGCATCTTGTGCACATGTACCGCACCTGGTAGCCCAGAGCAGTTGGTGAGCTTTGCATGGCAGGGAAATGCCGTCATCTCTGGGCTGCAATGGCCCCGCAATCTAAGGACACGCAGCAATGCTACACCACAGCGTCAGATAGAAAAGGAGAATGGGGCCATGAATCTGAAGCCTGTAGGGGGGCATAGGGAGGCAGAATATCATTTGTCCGGGAGGCTGGGGTTAGCATTCCCACTTGTGACAAGTGCTGGGGGTCTCTAACGAGCACAAGGTGTCACAGCTTCAGTTTTGTGTGTCAGGAGAGTCTGGAGGCTCAGGCACTGGACTCTGGCTCAGGAGATCTAGGGTTACTTCCCTGCTATGCCCCGAGTCTGGGTATGACTTGGGCAAGACACTGAGTCTCTGGGGGAGTCAGATCCCCAGATGTAAAATCTTCTTTTCAAAGCAAATTTGAGGTGTGGATTGTGGGTGTTCAGAAGGGACTGCAAATGAGTTGCTCTGGAGCACCCGCTGGGTCCTCTGCACACGGCTCTGTTGTCCCTCCGCCTGCCAGGGGGCTGGGCTCCCCCTACCAGTGACACTCAGCCTTGACCTGCAACAGCCCCAGCTTTTGCAGAGCTGGGTCACTTTGGCAGGGCCACTCTAGCAGGGCCTGGCAACCATCCCATCAGGTGCAAATTATGCTGTGCACACATGTATCCCCCCAGTGAGATGAGGCCTGTGATGGGTTATGCCCCTTAGGAAGCCGCCTGGTGTGTTGATACCTCTGAGTCTACCTATTCGGACAGCATGGGCCCCCTTTAACCTGTCTTGCTGAGTCAGGCTATTAAAGCCTCCTCTAACACATAAACACAGGCAGGGCTACCCCCAGCTGCAGCTCAGCTCTGGGAAGACTCTGCTTTGGCACTTGCTCCAGCACGCCGGTGGTCACTCCTTTTAAGGGGTACAAACCCAAAGGTTTTATGAAATTTTCCCCCTTCCTCAATGTGGAGAGAGGTGTGCACACTTCTTGCCCCCTCCCCCAGTTAGAAATTACAGACACTGGGTTTAATAATAAACAAACTATAAAAGGCAGATTTTAAGTGGTAAAAGGGGTAACACAGAGAACAAAGCAGATTACTAAGCAAGTGAAATCAAACATGCAAACTAAGCTACTTTCATTAAAGAAGCTGGTTACAAATAGTATTTCTCACCCTAGATATTATTGCAGGCAGGTTGCAAAGTTTCTGTGGTTCAGAATTCCAGTTATGCTCCTTTTCAGACTGGACCCCTGTCTCAGGCTGGACTCCCCCCACTTGCCTTCCCTTCAGGTGGCTTTTGCAGTCTCTCTACTTGGGCCAACAGGCCATGGAGAGGAGGAGTCCTGTTTGCCTTCCTCCCCACCTGTAAATAGGATTGACATAATGCGGGAATCCTTTGTTTCCAAAACTTGACCCCCTCCCCCCCTTCCCTTACAGTGGAAATTTACAGGAAGTCCCAGGTAATGTGTTTTAGGTAGTACCTGACTCTTATCACAGCCTCCATGAGTCAGTGGCAGTATGGAGGGTCCACAGGAAGGCCAAGCATTTCACAGTCCATTGTCCTTGCTGATGGGCCATCCGCCCTGTCTGGCTTTTCCATTGTACCTGAAGTGTTGGCAGTGGGTGTCACCCAAAATAGCATAGCTGAAATACAGATACCTAGTCAATATTCCTAACTTTAGATACAGAAATGATGCAGGCACACAATCGGATAATCGCATTCGGTAAATCATAACCTCTCCAATGATACCTCACATGAGCCATCTTGCATGAAGTACAGCTATGTCGTGTTCATGTCATAAGCATGTTTTCATAAAGAACATGGGGTAACACATCACAAGCCCCACCAGATTCATTTCATGTTTGGTTGCAACCCAGCCACGTTTGCCCCCGGAGGGGAAGGCAAGCGCATGAGCCCATCATGCCCCGTTGCTAGCAGTTTATTTAAACTTGTCACCACGTCTCTCTAGCTCAGAGGAGACGGCAGACGCTTTGGGACCCCGCTAGCCCCAGGCTTCTGCGTGCATCCTGGAGCCTTTGTGTGGGACTGGCCCAGGGTCCACCCTGCCCTGGGCTCCCCACTGTGGGAGCTCAGCTGTTAGTCTGACGGAGCTGCTCCGGTCCCGAGGACCCAGCTGACCAGGCGATGTCACTCTTGCTCCGCTGCAACGCTTTGCTGCTGAAATTCTTGCTTCAAAGCTGAGCTAGAGATCAAGCCGGGTAAAGGCTGTCCCTGCAGCCCCCACAGAGCAGTCCCCAGGCTGCAGGGGGGGTGGCTTAGACCCCAAATTCTGCATAGCCACGTGCCTTGTCCCATTAACCCTTGAGCATCCCAGCAGTGGAACCTGGGGTGCAGGAGGGTTGCATGGCTCCCCCATGCCTCATGAACGAGAGTCACAGCCTCACCTCAGAGCCACTCTCATTGTCAAACATCAGCAATCCACAGGGCAGAAAAGGGGTTCGCAGCCCGGCCTGACAACCAGCGCCCACCTGAGCCCAGGGGCATTGTCCTCAGTCTGTGCGGGGTTTGTTCAAATCCATCGCTGGGCAGCCAGTGGGCCTTCCTGGGGCCTCGGCTTAGGGTGCCGCATAGCAGGGGTGTTTACATGCACTTTGCTCCAGGAGACTCGGGCCCAGTGACTTTGCTTCACTCCCCAGGGGGCTGGGCCGGGTACCTGGTGGGAGAATGACGAGACGTGCATCCCGCTCCAGACAAGCGCAGCCAGAATCAGGGCACTAAAAGCCTGGGGCACCTCCGGGCTCCGAGGAGAGGTCCTGGGCAGGCAGTGGGAGCTGCTGGGGTTATGTTGCTCACACCCAAGTGTAGTGTTAAAGCGAGCCCCTCCCCTGGGATGGGATAAGACCCACTTCCTCTCTCCTTCCCTCAGAGTGCGGTGGGCGACATGCCCCCAGCCGAGCTAAGTCCTGTGGTGGAGACTCCGACTTCTCTGCTGCAGCTGAGGGGACAGAGGTGGCTTCACTCTGCCACCTCACGTTGGGGGCTGTGACCCGGCTCGGGGTACGATTTTGCTCTCGTAACTGACACCTGCCATTTGCCCAAATCACATTTTTCCCCAACTTGCGCTCCAAGCGGGTCAGGCCGTAGCGCCCGAGCAGGGTTGGGCTGGGTCGGTACCGGCAGGAGCCCCTTCCCCTGCACGGGTGCTGGGGAGGCAGTAGAGGGCCCCCCTTTCCCTGCGCCAGCTTTGGGCCACGGTGCCGTGAGAGCCAATGCTGGAGGTGCCAGCCTTTGGATGACAGAACCCCAAACTCCTGACCATTTGTGGTCATTAACCCCCGGCGCACTCTGTAAGCGGTGAGGTGCTGGCCCTGGCCACCCAGCCCAATGCTTCCCGCCCCAGGTGACTTCCCTCCACGCCCCGTGGCACCCTGCACATACACCTGGCGATGCGGTCCTTCCCAAGCTGCTGAGTCACGTTGCCAGGCGCTATCAGGCAGCGGGTCACTCCCCGCTCAGAGGGGCTGGCATTCACTCCCTCTGTGAGGCCCGGGGCTGGCGAGCACGTGTAGCATTTGGGAAGCCACGGCAAAGGCCGACGTTCTCAAAAGCGGCCCCGTGGCTTCTGGCACCTCTCTTTTTGCATGTACAACTGGAGACCCAGGGTTGTGCCTGGGATGGGGGTGCTCTGCAGTTCTGAAAACAGGCCCCATGGTGTCTCCTACCAGGCACCCAGCAGTGAAGGCCCCCGAAATCAGAGTCTTGGCCTGAGGGGCTATCAGCCTGTGAAACAGCCTTGGTGTGGAGGGAAATGACCGGGGTTATTAGGTGACCCTGCTGGCAGGAACAGGGAAGGTTTCTCTCTAAAAATGGAGAAGGTGATTTGCTGAAAAGCCGGCCCCGCGCTCGCACAGCCCACTGCCACCCCAGGGCTGCTTGGCTTGTCCCCTGGCTGCCGCAGGCAGGCTCTCTGGGAAGCTTTGCTCACAGATCTCTAGCCCTGCCGATGATGGGGAATGTGAGCACACGGGAAAACCAGCCATGAAGTCAGGGACAAAAACCTCCCTGTACATTCACCAGGAGCCTGGTGAGCTTCTGTCTATAAAAGGACTTACTCCATCAGATCCCAGGAGCCTGCTTTGTCCCGGCCCGAAAACCATTCGCTCCAGGCATGTGGGGAATGCTTCCCGCAGACTCTTTGGTCACTGTCTTTCGGAGTCTTTCCCCAAATATGGTGCCTGGGCGCAGGGTCACTGCTGTGATGAGGGGCCTGGCTTCTCACACAGAGGGGCGGGGTGGGGCTGGTGGGGTGGGGCCCGGCGGGGGTGCTGGTGACATCACTGTGCTCCGAACTGGCCTTTTAGCACAAGGGCCAGCCTCCAGCGTCGGCAGATCCCAGACTCCCGGCAGAGCCTCCTCCGCGAGCATCTTCTTGTAAGTGCATCCTCGAGCCTCCGGCTGCGAGCCTGGAGGGGGCGGCCGGGGGGGCGCAGGGCAAAGGAGAGGGCAGGCAGAGCCGATGCTTGCTTTCCTGGCTAAACCGAGCCAGCAGGGTGGGAGGCTGGGGACAGCAGCCCTGCTCTGGGCTCTCTGCTTGCCGGGGCTCGAAGAGGCGAGGAACTGCACGGAGGGTCCTCCGGCGCTCCTTTGGAAAGCCTGCCAGAAGGGCCTCTGATTCCTCGGTGGGCTCCTGGGGCTCGCCGATGGGGGGCTGCTCCCTGTGAACTTTCCCCTCTCCCCGTCTGCTAAACTGGCAGGGGGGCGGTAGTTCCAGGGTCTGTCCCCCCCGGGCTGAGCGGTGTCCCAGCCGGAGGCCGAAAGGGGGCCGAGCTGCGAGGGGGGACGCCGGAGGGTACATTGCCGCTGGGCGGGGCGGTCCCAAGCCCACCCACCCAGCTTTCCGCGAGCCGCGGTGCAGGGCCCGGAGCTCAGCCTTGCCAGAGGAAGGAAGAAGGTTCTCCCGGCCCCGGTTCTTGTTTTAAAAACTGAAGTTATTTCTGCACCTCCCACGGCACTCCCCGGGCTGGGGCTGGGGCTGGGGCTTGGGCCCGTGCCATGCCCCGTGATGGGCTCGCGGGGGGTCTGGGTGGGGCGCGGGGCCGCCGCAGCTCCTGGGGCGTCGGCAGCAGGAAGCGGGAGACACGGATCCTGCCAGGGCTGGATGGATTGTCCGAAGCCGCCTGGAAATGCTGCACGGGTGGGGGTCGGAGATGCTCGGGGCTCGCAGGAGCTCGGCTGGACGCTGTGTCCCGTTCCCACGGACTGGGCATAACAAGAGGGTCAGGGCCCAGGCGCTGTGGGGTGGGGAGCTCAGCCCTTAGAGGTGCAGACGCCAGCACCACAAACGGCGCCTCTGAGGGACTTTTAAAGAACAGGACATGATACAGGCCGCTTGTAAGAGCGACCTCAGGACACCGGCCGCAGAGTGCTGTGTCTGCTGACCCATTCCTTAGCAAAGGGGGCCCTCAGCCCCACATGGCAGTGGGGTTAGCTCCTTGCCCCACTGCAGGAGTGCACGTCCAGGGCAGCCTGGTGGCGGCCTCTTGTGGTGAAGCCATTTGGGCCACAGAGAAAGGGCCCTGTGAGCAGAAGTGTCGGGAGCTGCCGTTTGCACACACAGGCGTTGAAACAGTCTGGCGCCTGTACCTGGCCTGTGACGTGGCCAGCCTGGTGACGGGAAATCCCCGACATTCCTAGAAATGTCCAGTCCGGCCCTTGCCTTTCAGCCACGTTCTGGGGCCGGGGGAGGTAGCGAGGGCCTTAAGTCTCTCATGCCAGTTTTGATCTCCTCAACAGAGGGTGGTTGTGGGGCTGGTTCCGTCCTGGGGGCAGGTGCATGCTGGAAATGCCCGCCTGCCTGCAGAGCTGCTGGCTGCCTTGCATCACAGAAGAGAGTGCAGAGCCCCACACAGCCCTGCTCCCTGCAGAATCCTGCCCGCATGGCAGCATGGCCGGGGGGGCTGAGCTGTCTCTGGGTGCATTGGTCCAAGGGGGTAACCAGATTGCCTGTAAAACCTGCCAGTGTGTGCGGCGGGTGCTAGCCAGGGAGTCTGCTCTGTGCAGGCCCCGCTGGGAGGGATCGGGCTGGTGCATTCCCCTCCAGCCTGGTCTGTGATGAGACTGGCATCCTGTGGGACTCTCCCTGCGCTGGGGGCCAACAGGAAACACCTGCCCCCAGGGCAAATCCCTGGGACCTAATGAGCAGCCGGCACCTGTAGACCTGCAGCCAGTGAATGTTTTGGAATCGTGTCTGCTTAGGTAATTGGAAAGGGGTTAAAGTCCAGGGCTGGCTGTTCCCCACCCACCTGGTAGCATCCCACACTGGCCAGGCCTCTGGTTCTCTGATGACCTAGGTTCTTCTACAAGCCACATTCTAGAGCTGCCCAGCCCTGGAGTCCCTGGGTGGGGCCTGTTTTACACGAGGCCAGGCTGGATCCTAGTGGTCTCTCGTGGTCTGAGGTCTGTGAATCTGTCACTCCCAGTGTGACAAGATGCTGCTCGCCCTGTGGGATGCACAGGGACCAGGTGGAGGACTAGATGTTCAGGATGCAGGTAAACTCATAGACACAGAAGTGGCTGCCCGCTGGAGCAGGGGCAAGTTTCCTAGGCTGGCGCCCAGACAGGATGGGCCAATGATTTGTTAATGCGCTGGGTTTCTCCTTAGCAGGCAATAATTAGCTTCCTGAAGCAGTGAAGTCTGGCCTTGATGGACAGGTTCTCCACTGCTTATCTAGGGGCATTCACCCCAGGCAGCGAGAGGCTGCCGTCCGCTTGCCAGGCAGAGCTAGTGGGATCTCTGCACACTGACAGCTCAGGTGTGGGTATTTCTTAACTCTGAACTGATACTCCCTGTCTCCACCTGGTGTATTAGCAGATTTCTCCATTTCACCTGGGAGCTGGAGCCCCAGCGATCATGGCGGGGCAGGGAAAGAACTGGAAAAGTTCCAAGTGCCATTGCATGCACCCCTCCCTCTCTGCCCCACACAAATTGGGACCAGGCCAATCCAGAGGGGCACCCTCCAGGCATGGGCAGCGGTGGAATTTGAATAGACTGTTCTGAGCGGCTGCCGTGTGGAGACAAAGGGGGCTCCGTGGCTGGGGCCTGAGCTGGTTTATTTACTGACAGTGTCAAGCTGAGGGTTGCTTGTGCCTCTTGCAGCATGAATTCCCCGGGGAGACAGAAACTGGCCATAATCGTTGTTGCATGAGAGAAGCTCAGAGGGAAGAGCAAGAGGCTGTGGCTGGGTTTTCGAGAGGGCTCAGCACTGGCCACACTCAGCTGCATTGCAGCCAACAGGAGTTTGACCAGCGACTTGCATGGAAGCAGAGTGAAGCCAACCCTGAGCACTTTGGAAAGTCCCACTCTCCTGCTGCTGTACCCCTGCCGGTTCCATAGTCACCTGGTAACCAGGGGCCTGACTGTGCTCAGCGAGGCCGGGGCAGCTGTGCTGACGCCAGGGGGTCGTGTGGGTGTTGCTGGGAGCAGGCTCAGGCTCTGGCAGTGTGGAGCTCAAAGGGACAAATCCATCCCTGGTGCATCTCCACCAGTGCCAGCCAAGTTGCATGGGGAGAACTCTAGCCCCGGGCTTTTATTTCAGGTTTCGGCCGCCCAGACATGCTGCTTGGCTGGGCCCAGAAGGGCCCATTACCTACTGGCCGCTGATGGCGGCATCTCGGAAAAATTCCTCCTTCTCAGCTGTACCAACCCCTCCTGTCCCCCAGCTCACGCAGCCTTGAGCACTGTGTGCTTCAGGGCCCTGTGCTGAGGCAGCCTGCGGCCCCCAGGACTGGCCCCAGATCCAGCCAGGTGGCCGCAGAGCAGTGTTCGCAGCCGCCAGCTCTCGCCACTTGCTGCAAGTCTCGCCATAGCTGGTGTTTTCCTTACGGCCCCAGCTCCTTGAGTCCTGGAGCCAGGAGAACCCAAGCTGCGCAGCATCATGGTTGCAAAGAAAAGCTTGAGTCTGTGAGTTGGGAGTATCCGAAGGGCTCAGAAACCAGACGGCAGAGGGCGAGGCCCAGCGTTGACCATTTCAACCATCTCGTGAGGGTTAGGCCAGGCTTGTGGCTTCTGAGCCCGGTCTCCTGGAACGTCTGGGGTTGGCCAGGCTGAGTCACTGAGGGAGAGCACCCAAAAGTGGAGGCTAGGAAGAGCCGTCTCTAGCCATGCCCATCTGGCTGGGACCTGCTAAATCCTAGGGGATCTGTGGCGCTGACACAGCGGGGTAGCTGGGAGACTACAGGATGCGGCTTTTGCCTAACGCCTGGCCCTAACCAGCACTCTTTCAAAGGAGCCAGCTCTTGCCCCTGTGTGTGAGATCAGGGGTGCTGTCTATGAGCCAGTAGCCTTCTGGGCCCCTGGAAGCCCCAATGCGTGGCCGGCTTAGAGCTGGGCTGGGCAGTGCCTGGATGGAGTGATGCTGCCCTGGCGAGTGGGAGTGGATGGGGCAGGACCCACTGGGGCGTCTCCTCTCTGCGTGGGAGCCAGGCACTGACCATCCTCGGGTCAGCCAGTTCAGTTCAGCAACCGCCCCAGCTGGCAGAGCTTCCCTCGCACGCACACGGGCTGCTACCTGCCATCTTGTCCGGGGGGATGCCCTTACATGGTAATCAGCACGGATCCCACTGGCGGCTCCATGCAGCCCGACGTGCTGCCTCTTGAGTTTGCAGAGCTCATGCCAGTGACTGCCCTGCCCCGGGGCTCTCAGCAGGAGCTGGGGCTGCTCTCCTCCTGGGAACGGGCGCCTGGTGCTGCAGAACTCCTCTGCCGTCACCACTTCTGTGTGAGCCTTTCCAATAAGCGCAGTCAGAGCAGGGGGACCCCGCCCTTCCCGAGCACTGGATGTCTCTGGGTAGCTGTGCGATCACACAGAGCACTGCCCCAGTCACAGGGCAAAGAGAGGGGACTCAGAAGAAATACAGCCAAGCCCTCTGAGCCCAGGTTACATTCAGAAAAGAGGAAGCTGTGAGGGGCAGAAGTGAAAAGAAGGGGCCAAAACCCAGGGAAGGGCTAGCAGTGGTGTAGAGAGGTTCCCACTCTACCTGTGGTACTTAGGTGGCCCCATCACTGTAGTATCTGAGCGCCTCACATCGCAGCCGCTCGGTGAGGTACAGCAGTGCTGTTATCCCCATTGTACAGGTGGGGCACTGAGGCACAGAGAGACTCGCAGCCAGATTTTCAGTGGTATTTAGGCACCTAGAAGACTAGGTGCTTTGTAAACCCCACTAGATGCCTAGCTACATCTTTGAGTGCCTAAAAACCTTTGAGACGCTGTCCCTAAAGCACTGACCTGAGGTCATACAGGAAGTCCCTGGGGCACCGGGGGTGTAGAACCCAGGGCCAGCTCCCCATCCACTGGACCAGCCTTTCTCTCTGCGGCATGCTGCAAAAAGGAGGCCTCTGGTGGATGGGAGCAAAGCCAAAGTGGTCAGTTCTCTGGGACGCCAGCAATTGGTCCCAGGGGATTGGGAAGGAGGTCATGGTTGACAGTATGAAAAGCAGTACAGAGGTCAGGAAAAATGAAGAAAGAAAGAGAATGAGGGGAGCACTTACCTGCCAATGGGTGGCAGGTTCTGCCCCAGGCTGAGTTGTACAGTCATGCTACTGCGCAATTTTAGATTTTAACTGAAAACCATTTTGTTTTGTCATTTTTTTTTTGTTCTGAGTTTGAGAAAAGGAAGGAATGAGAAAGTGTCGTCTGAGTATCAGATGTGATTATACATCAAATTCTTAGGGTTTCAGCTGTATTGAGACCAGTTCCAGAACAAAAAACAGAAATTGCATCCAGAGTCCATAAAGTCAACCATTATTGTCATGATTTGCATAATTCACTGGGCACGATCTGGGCACTCAGCGCTGTTCAGAATATGTCAGAAAATGTGGTCCCTGAGCCAATGCATAGAAGATGTGTAACTGTGGATATGAAGTGTATAGTTATTGACCACACATGTTATCACATGGTCACTGTGATGTTTATATCTATGAGTGGAGACATTGATGGCAATAGAAGTTTTTAAGGACTAGAAGATTTGACCCTCCAACTTCCTTTCAAGAAGAAGAGCTGCCAAGAGCTCCAGTGCCTATTTATTTTCCTTTCCTGCCTGCAGTGGCCCTGATATACCTCAGAAGTCTCAATTTTCCCCCCAACTTTAAAATGTTGAATTTTCTTGGTGTTTGATTTAAAATATGCTCCTGTGAAAACTGCAACTCAATCACTGGAGTGTTGTGTTTTAAGAGCCTTCTGGAAAGGAATGAGCCTTTAAACAGAAGTGTAAACAGTGTTGCCGACTCTCATGATTTTTGTCATGAGTCTCATGATAATTGTTTTCCTTAAAGCCCCAGCTCCTGGAGTCTGGTGATATGTGATGATTTCAGCCTTCATTCTTAAAGAAAAATGACGTTTCTAGCCCTTGTGGCTGTGGCGAAAGCTTCAAAATGACCCCAGTGCACCTTAAAAGCTCAAAAGCAGAATGTAAATAAAAAAAAAAAACCCAAATCTATTTTTATATAATCTCATTATTTTAAAGCCCATCTCATGATTTTTGGTGAGCCTGATTCCTGGTTTTTGAACATTTGGGGTTGGCCACACTGTGAAAGTGACTTGAAAGTGTCACTTTCACTCCTGTTAAGTCATTTTCTAGTCTATTATTTGTAGTGGGGTAACACCCCCTAGAGCCCCAGGCAGGTGCAGTATAAACTTCTCGGGGGGCCTTGTTGCCCTTATAGGATGTTTCCAAAAGTTAAAGGATCTATTCCAAGCTTGATGAACTGCAAAAAAATGATAGCAAGTCATCTAGGGTTTTTCTACAATTGTTTCAATTGTTGTATTCAAGAGTTAGTAACAAAGTAAGAACATACGTTAATTTTTAAAATCTAACCAGTGTCCCTTAAATTAATTGACACAAGCTGTCAGAAAAATATTAGAGCTGAGTGGGTTTAATATTTTATTTAATTTTCTTTCTTTATATAGGAATTAGAAATTATCTGCCAGGAATACTGTATCTAAGGTATTATCTGCAAAAAAAACAAGAACATTTTCAGGTGCCCAAGTGGCCTTTGGAATCACGGTTAGTTGTCCCTCCATCACCACCACCAAAATCTAAAATGTCGCCCCTGGATTCAAAAACGAACAAGATAAGTTCTTGGAGGATAGGTCCTTCAGGGCAGGAGCTTCAGGGTGAGTGCAGGGTGGGCTTCCTTTGCAATCTGTCATCTTCCCCATCCCGGGACAGGAGCCAGTCCACTTTCGCCACTGGAGGCACGCAGCTGTGGAGGGAGCCTGTCACGAGCCAGTAGAAAGGAGCGGGTGAAATTCTCCTCCAAGAGAGGAGGATGCTAAAGCAGAACGCCCCATTCCTGGATAAATCTAGTCCAGGTGCCTGTGAGTGGCTGCACCATGCCGCTCCTAGGCGTGTGGCTGTTCTTGCTGTGTTTGGCTCTACAGGGGATTGAGAGCAATGGCAAACAGACTGGGGGCCACGTCCCGCTGGGCAATGTTGCTGTGCATGTTAAACAGCTACTGCATTCTGTGTTGGGGGAGGAGGGGTGCTGCAGCTCAGTGGGGGTGGGGGGTGCAGTGATCCCTCTATAGCGTTTGTGTGTCAGTTTGTCTGCACGGTGCCTTGGGCCCCTGGGTGTGGGAGGTTTGGTAGGAAGGTAGGATGGATTGTTTTCACACCACCCAGCTCAGCCGTGTGGAATGGAGTCGAGAGCACCTGGCCTGGATCTGGGCCGGCAGTTATGTACAGCAGCATCACAGACTGGGAGCTGAAGTCATGGACCGCCACACGGGAGCAAGCCCATGAGTTCAGCTCCTGGGGGACCTCTCCTCTGCAAACAGTTCGGTTTTATTTGAGCACAGGGCAGTGGTACACCCCAGCCCAAATCGGAGCCTTGCTGGGTAACATTGCATACCACGGATCTCTGCTGCTGACCGCGCTCAGTGCACTGGAGGGCACAAGACCACTGGTGGAAGCAGGGAGGACATAAATGTCAGGAGTCTGGCTTTGGGGAGGTTTTGCATCGCAACATAGAGTGGAGCCCTTTGGTGCTGTGCATAGCAGATCTCCTCTTGGCCTGGACCCCCCTCATCCTCGCTAACTCACTCCAGAGGCTGTGTTTAGCATTGGTGAATACCCACGTCTTCTCCGGCTCCTTTCCCACTCCAGAGCGCGGTGCCCAGCTGCAGCTTGTGCTAGTCGAGTGCCCCAGGAGGGTGCCAATGGGAATCGCCCGCGCGCACAGGTTCCCAAACTGAGCTCCATGGAGCACACGCTGGCGCTCGGTGGAGAGCGGGCTGGTGACACGGTTCTGCCTCCTCCTGCTGCCAAAACCACCAGCAGGGTCTTCCCACAGCCACGTCAGACACGTGCGACTGATACGGGAGAACGTTCCCGTGATGGGGCGTGGGACGGCAGGTGCCCATGAGAGCTGGAACCCCCATTATTGTGTGGTGTGCAAAGGGCAGACTCTGAGAAGCAGTGCCCTTGAGAAGCAGCTCAGCAGGTGCTGGGGAGGGCAAAGAAAACTCGGGGTCCATTGTGTCTCCCAGATCCAGTTGCAGGACCTGAAATGGGAATTGGCTAGTAAGTGTGGGCAGCAAGTGGCCTCATGACGGGTGACCCTTGTCTCTGCTGCCTGTGAGGGTGCTCAGTGGGCAGGAGAGAGCCAACAGTGCAACCCAGCTTCTGTTTGCCATAGGCAGGGTTCACACAACTTGCTCCCCATCCTCCAGGTCTCATTCCATCAGTGAACATGGCAAACAAGGGACCCTCCTACGGGCTGAGCAGGGATGTGCAGTCCAAGATCGAGAGGAAGTATGACGATGAACTGGAAGAGCGCCTGGTGGAGTGGATCGTGGCCCAGTGCGGGGCTGGCGTGGGACGCCCTGAACGTGGCAGACTGGGGTTCCAGGTCTGGCTGAAGAATGGCATAGTAAGTGCGGATTGGTTGCCCCTTCTCTATGGCGGTGGCCATGCCATCTGTTGGCTCCCTTTGCACTGGGCCATTTAATGTTGAGTCTACCCTCTCCTTCGCTTGCAGGTGCTGAGCGAGCTGGTGAACAGCCTGTACCCAGAAGGCTCAAAGCCTGTGAAAATCCCCAAACCTCCTCCCACCATGGTCTTCAAACAGATGGAGCAGGTGGCCCAGTTCCTGAAGGCAGCTGAGTACTATGGTGTGGTGAAAACAGACATCTTCCAGACGGTCGACCTGTTTGAAGGTGAGGGTAGGGGGCTGGGTGCATCAGCTGGTCCTGCTCATGTGGTGGGCAGATCCAGGCATGCATTACTATTTAATCACCTGTATTATTGTAGCCCCCAGGAGCCCCAGTCACTGACCAGAGCCCCACGGCACTAGGCGCTGTACATGTGCACAGAACAAAGAGCTGGTCCCTGTGCCTGGCGCTCACAATCCAAGTATAAACCAAAAGACATGAGATGGAGACAGACAGGGATGGGGGCATCCAAGGGAACAGTGAGCTGAAGTGTGGCGCTCCCTTTAGGAGCTGGGCTTCCTCCCTGAGCCCCTTCTTGCGGGGTAGACACCCCTTCCCCCAGGAATGGGGAGTGTAAATAGGGTAGGCCCTGCTCTGATTGGTGTGTACTTGCTGCATAGGACTGACTAGCCCTTGCTGAGTGGTGGCTCACTTGCTAAGTTGCCAGCAGGTAACACATTCGCCTCTTCGCAGGCGTGTTCGACAGCCAAATCCCAAAGAACACACACACATGCTGCAGAAGCTAATGGGGCCTGGGCTTCCCAGGCCCAGATCTCCGGGAGGCCGGAGTGCTGGGGTGTGTTGCGCTCCTGGATGCGCCATGCGAGATGTGGTGCTTTTGTGTCAGGGCACGTCAGGGTGTGCTGCTGGGGGGAGGGGTGAGAGCAGGTTCCTGGGGTCCGGGTACACCCCGGCACTGCGCTTCACCTCTTTGTGCCCCTCCCTGAGTGAGGCTCCCCCAGCTTCGTGGGTGGAGGAAAGCGTTCCATGCGGGTGCTGAGTTACACCCCACATGCACACAGAGGTTTCCGGCAGTCACGTAGGACGCACCCTTCCTTCTGCAGGCAAGGACATAGCGGCTGTGCAGAGAACAGTCATGGCCTTGGGCAGCCTGGCGGTCACAAAGAACGATGGACATTACCGCGGGGACCCCAACTGGTTTATGAAGTAAGCAGCAAAGTGTCCCTCCCCACAGCCCAGCCTCAGCGTCTCCTGCTGCTGGGGGCAGGCCCTCGGGAGCAGAGGTGTAGGGGGTGGGGTCAATGCTAGCCCCTCCAAATGGGTGCCATGCCTCCTGGCTGGTAGCACAGGGTCTCTTGCCTTTCCCCTGCGTTCCAGCTGGGGGCTGTGTGCGGAGCTGGTCAAACCATCAGTTATCCGGGGCAGGAAACTTCAGTGGCTCTGTCCTTGATGAAACTTCCCACAGCCAAAAAATCTGTTTTGTCACAAAAAAGCACCAAGAAGCCAGGAAGTTGTCAGGTTTTGAACATCTGTTTTCCATACAAAGTGTCAGGCTTTTCCCCTGCTCCCACAAACGGAATGGAAGCAGGGACCTTTCCGTGAACACTCGGACGAAAAGCTGGTGGTTTTGGTCAGAACGATTCCCCAGTCAAAAAGTTTGGGCCAGCTCTAGTTCCAGGGAAAATCTCTGCACAAGCCCAGAGGTGTGCAGAGCCCAGCTGGGCTGGGGGGAGAGGGGAAGGGAGGAAGGACACAACACCCCTCTCCCATCCCTGCTCTATCCCCTCCTGTCCATCAGCTGCGTCCCTTCAGGATGGGATGCACAGGACAACAGGGGCCTGGAATGATTCTCTCCCTCTCCAGGAAATCGCAGGAGCACAAACGGGATTTCTCCGACAGCCAGCTGAAGGAAGGGAAGAATGTGATTGGCTTACAGATGGGCACCAACAAGGGGGCCTCGCAGGCTGGCATGACAGGCTATGGGCGGCCCCGGCAGATCATCAGTTAGACAGCCATGGAGAAGAGAAAACAAACCCCACCATAGGAACTGAGTCTTTAGCTCCCTCCTGACTAGAGCCCAGCTGCAGCCAATGTGAATAGAGCCAGCGGAGCGCCAAAGGCCACCAGTTGGACCGAACACAAATCCATTGGTATTAATTTAGGTAACTTTTAAACAACACCTAACCCCAGCCCACAAGGCGATGCATGGAGTGAGGTGGGGAGACTCCCCCTCCCAAAGTATTTCTCTATAGGAGCAGCTTTATTTCAGCCACAAATATTGACCGCTTGCTCCATTTCCCAATGTCGCCTTTCCTCTCAGACCTTTGCATGTTCTCTGCTTCACTCCCCATGACTTAATTGTATTGTGAGCTAGATTTTTCTACTGTTTTATAGAGAAGGTTGTTACAAACATCCTACAATGTTACACCCGCCCCCGAGAAGGCTAAATTGGAAAGCACGTACCTGTAGCATACTTGGAATTACCCAGCCTTTCAATAAATCTTGCACAAGCAAAACCAAGTGCTTCTGTAAAGATCCATGCAAATGGGAAGGAAGTCAACTTAGCCTCTGTTTTGTACTTTTTTTTTGTCAAAATTAAAAGAATTATGACTCTATTGCAGTTTGCTGAGGGTTTTTTTTATTTTAAATTCTGACTAGCTCATCCTGGATTTTCAGTCTTGAGCACTCACAAAAATTCAAGACGAAAAGCAGCAAATGGTTTGAGTGAATGCTACAGAAAAGAGGGTAATGGCAAGTTGAATGTTTTTCTAAGAGCTGCTTTATTTCAAACAGGAATTAATGCAGGGAAATTCTACGGTCTGTGTTATGCATGTCAGGCTAGATGATCACAGTGGTCCCTGCTGGCTTTAAAATCTATGACTCAATGAAAACCCAAGTCCTCACCCCTACTGGCCAAACAGATGAGACTGATTTTGCAACCACGTGATTGTCCAGCAAAAGCAGGGCACTGATATCTTTACAAGATACTTAAGACATTTAACACAAAGTTACTCTCCTCATTGTCCAAGCACTCAGAAGCTGGAAACAGAGAGCTTTGATTGTTGATTTTTCACCCTCTGGTTTGAATGAAGCAGCCTCGGCCAATGGCCCTTTTTGACCTGAGTTGCTGCTTTTTCTTTGTTTGGGTGATGAAGAAGCTTGGCTTGCTTACGCATGTCTGCAGGGCCCTGGGCATGCCTGACAGGGTCAAAGAGCCAGCGCAGGGAGCACGAGGCTGCAAAACCACGGCTTAGCTCAGTCAGCAGCAGTGGAAATACATGTAAAAAACCCAACCCCCTCCCTCCATCAGCGTCCGTCAGTTCTGAAGTTAGGCCAGCGTTCGGCACTGACAACTCTTGGGGTGATGCTTGTCAGTTGTCTGAGGGACAGCACTTCACCAGGGCTGTCGCAAACACCCAGCTGTGGTAACTAAGCAGTTGTCTGCCAGCTGTTTTGTGTATGGTTCTAAACAGGAAATAGCCATGCCAACGGCCATTTCTGGGCACAGTGAGGGATGAATGCCTCCTGACATGGCTCTGCTAGCCCCTCGGGGTGCACCGCCTGCCATCTGCTAACAGCCAGAACGCTGAGAGACCCACCCATGCAGGCTGGGTTTGAGTGTCAGAGGTCCTGAACATAGTCCCAGGGACGTCCCCTGGCTCTGCGGGTGCTCAGCACCCCTGAAAATCAGGCCCTGCCGCCCTGAGATGACTAAGTCAGTCAGAACCATGCTCCCCGCCACCCTGCCTGCTGGCAAGTGCCTGGTTACCTTGCTCTTCCGCTGGGGGGAGGGCTTGGAGTGCTCAGAGCAGTTTAACGACAAGCCAACTGGCACACAGAGATTTCGGCTACTAGTCTGGTTTTTAAAGACTTTATTTTGGAAAGCTGCACAAAAAGGCCTTTGCTGTTTCAAAAATAAAACCCCAAATCTTTAGAAAAACAAAAGCTCTCACTGTCCGTGATGGATTGCTGCAAAAACAACTAAAACCCCCAACCTGTCAACCCCAATGTAACGCTTAAAATGCTCACCTGGAAAACCCATCGGGATTGAAAATCTGCTCCCTCAGCATAGCTGACAGAGGAGCACTGTGCTAAGCAGCAGAGCGGGCCATGGCTGGAGACACATGGTCACCGTGACACGCTCATCCAGCCATGCAATGTATTGCTGGAGTTGGGGTCCTGTCACTCTTGGAACACTCTGATGGCCTCCCCTCAAGCATCTGGAGGGGCACAGACCCTTCTGCACCCCACCTTCCTCTGGGCCTGCCCTGGGAATCACAGACGCAGACATGCTATAGCAACTAGACAGGGGGAAAGGCACCTTCTCTCTGCACTCGCAGGGCCAACCAGCTGTGTTTGCTGTGAATGCCCTGTGCCGGGCCTCAATGTGCACACAAGGCCCAAGACAAACCAGGCCCTTTACTTTCCTCTAGCCAGACAATTGCTAGTTTGTGAGAGGATGGGGTGAGCGTGGCGGCCGGAGCGGAACAGCAGGGAGAGGAAGGTGCAATTACTGCTGTTGGAAATGGGCAAACAGATTTTTTTGTCAGCATTTGGTCTACCTGGCTAACGTCAGCCAACTACTAAGAGATCCGGAGGTGAAACAAGCGCAGTGCGCGGAGAACACTGCTGCCAGCAGGCAGAGCCCAGAAAACACGGACAGCAGGGTAAGGCAGCTGGGTGAGGAAGGGGGAATGAAGACACCAGTCAGCCAAGCCAAGGCCACTAGATTTCATGATTTCATGCTAACAGAGTCAACCAAGTGGCTACACACTGTGTAAAGGGCCTTCTCGCGATGTAGGATGCCTTCACCCAGGATAACTTAATGGCCAGTTAAAGGGTCTCCTCCCAGGGAGGACCACTGCTTTAAGCAGCCGGCTTAGACACAGCCCAGGTCCCGCTGCCTCTGTCCCAAACAGAGACTTTTCCAGCAGAAGCGGCGATGCCACGGGCAGACGAGAGGTAGGACAGCATCTTCAGAGCTTAAATGACAAACACCACCAGCCAAACTGTGGCTGTTGCTGGCTGAGCAGGGCCCCGGGGGTCGGCGTGAGAGCTTCCCCCTGCCCCTGTGCCATGAAAACAGGAACAAAGCCAAAGGGACATGATGCAAAGACAGACAGATGGCTGGCCAGCACACCCTGTGCTCACATGGCCCCTGCTGCCGTCCAGCTAACCCAGCCATGTGCAGGGCTGGGGAAGTCACAGCCGGTGCACGGCACTTCTCTCGGGGCAGGTGACTCTGCATGAAGCCTCACTCTGCCCCCTGCTAACAGGCCAAGGGCTCCCAGGATTTCAGACATTGCCCAGCACACTCCTGTGCAAGACCATGACTGCACAGGGGGAGGAACTCATGCACCTACCTGACGGCTGCCAGTGCCCTACCTCCCAGTAGGCTCTGGAAAGGGACAGCCTAGCTCTTGCCTTCCCAGCCTGCTGGTTACAGGCGGGCACGGCCGATCACCTCCCCAAGCCCTCATTTCTCAAGGCCCGCAATAGCTCAGGAGCGCTCGCAGAGCCTGGGTGCTGACCCTTGGTTCGAGCTCTGGGAGGCATGAAGTGCACTGGGTACCAAACCCACCCCGAGCAAGCTGCCCAAGCCAGCTGGCACGGTGCCCATGCTGAGGACAAGAGACAGATGAGGCGTGGAGAGAGACAGCAGTGCGGCTGGACTCCCCTCTGGGTCAGAAAATCCAGCCCCAGACTCAGTGAAGTAACTAACCCTACAAGACCGAAGGGACTGTACAGCCGTTAACCTGGGGGCGGTCAGTTAGGGCAGCCTGTGCAGTGCCACCTTTGTGTCCAATACAGCGTGGGGCCAGGCCATGACCCAGCTGGCTGAAGGGCTGGGCCCTTAGTCCCTGCAGGTCTGTAACTAAGGGGGTGACCGTCTCCTCAACTAATGCAGTTTGGGGCAGCCCCAGGGCTCCTGGCAAGGGGCTTGGGCCTGGGCAAAATCTGGGGGTGCCTGCAGTACATGTAACCACTCCTGGGTGTAACCCCAGAGCATGAGCCAGAGAGTCACCAGGTCCAGAACCCAGGCTCTCCCCGCTGCAGAATCACCCTGCATGACCCACCCCTGGCATCCGAGTACCGCAGCTGCGGGGTTCGGCTGCAGCTATCCAACACTAAGGGCCTGTCCACTCTCCCAGGGCTGTCAGCCAGGAGTGACCCCATTGAAGGCAATGGAGACGCGTGGGGGTCAAACTGCTGAGAGGAGTCAAGCTGGGGCTCTCCCTAGGCTAATCCCCTCTGAGAGAATTCCTGAGGAGCCTTCCACCATCTCTGCCTTTCCCCCAGGGCTGCGCCCTGCCTGCAGAACGCATGTCGGGGAGGGCACCAGCCATAGGGTCCGGGGGCTGCCCTCATGGAAACCTTCTGGCTTCCCTCTCCACACCTGAGAGTGCCACTCCAAAGCCAGCCCCAGGAGAGCGCTCGGACTCGCTGACTGCACCATGCTGCCCTAGCAGGTGAGCCCGGGCTCCTCCCCCAGCAGCAGGCAGGCCCTGGGCGGGGCACCCTGGGAGATGAAAGGAAGCTCAGTTCAGCGGATGCTGGGTGCTCACGGGCAGGGAGCAGGAGCGCAGGGCCTAGGGCTGAGGAAGGAGGGAAGCCCCAAGTTTTGCCACTGGACAGACTCCATTATAAAATGAGTTAAGGCTTGTTTTGTTTATAAAAGGCAGGGAAAGGGGCCTTTGCGATGGGGAATGTCGAGAGCAAGACGCTGGTCCCTCCTCTAAGCCGTGGGCCTGTGTCATCCGAGCCACATCCAACGCCAACAACCCCCAAGTCAGCAGCGGCTCTGTGGGGGGGTTGGAAAGTCTCCCACACCCTGCACCCAGGGAAGGACAGGACCCAACATCACCCAGCATCCCAAGCTCTCAGCTCCTGCTAGCACATCTGCTGCTCCCTGTCTGCTGAGAGGAGTTCGGAGGCCAGGTCCCGGCCAAGATACGCTGAGCCCGAATGGATTGCTTCGTGAAAGCCTGCGGTTCGGCCATTGCTGTGCGGTTTGGGATCTTGGGGACTCCAGCTTCCCTCTTCCCCTAAGTTCTCTGGGGCCTCTGGGCTGGGCAGTGGATGCTCCAACTCCATCTCCACATCCTCCATGTCCTTCCCTGCACTGAGCGGGATGGACTCCATATCCATCCCATTCTCCACGTGCTTCTGCCGCCCAACCCTGGGGTACCATTGGCAGGTGGGGAAGCTGCTGCACGTCAGATTGAAGACCACGTTGTTTCTGGACAGGGAAACCTCCAGCATGTAGTAGACAGTCCAGAAGACAGCAAAGCATCCCAGCAACATGAGCATCTGGGGAGAGGGAGGGGAAACAGGAAGGAGAAAACCCCATTAGAAACCAAAGCCTCCTATTGAAACCCAAGAGCTAGTCTCTCCTACCCTCTCTCCACCCCAGTGGAAGCTGTGTGCCATGCCAGCTGGCCTGAGAGGGGAGAGAGTCCAAGGATGGGCCTCAAACATGCCTGCACCTCCTTCAAGGCCTTGTGTTTGCTGCAAAGGAGGATAGCTTTGTTTCCTGATAGGATTTGTAACCTGCATGGGGCCAGCTGGCTCCCTTCCTCTCAGGGACACCTGGTTTAGCCGAGGAGCAGCCTGAGCTCAGTGGAGTGGCTGGGCTCCAGGACGGGACCTGGGGAAGAAGCCTTGTCTCTCTGGACAGCAATCCCTCAAGCCAGCAAAGAACAGCACACGTGCGATCGCCAGGGAGTTGCGTTCCAAACTTGCCCAGTAGGGTGGGGGCTGCAAAGTGGGGCCCGTGTGTTAATGCTGGGGGGAGAGAAACCTCAGACATGCCGGAAATCCCTCTCCCCACTGCGTGGCATGGGAAAGCAGAACTGGGCAGAGCTAGCCCTTTAGGAGAACGGTGAATGGACGGAGATCGTGGGCAGGGCGAAAGGAGCTGCTGTGTGGGATTTGCTCACGAGGCCCAGGGAGGAGGCAGATGCCCAAAGGGCCGGACCAGGGCAGCGTTCACTGTGACTGTCACTGTGCGGATAGCCCCTGGCCTGCCAGTCTGGCTTTGCTCCCAGCCCATCTTCTGCAGAGCTGCTGGCCAGCCATTTCAGTGCCAACAAGCAGGGTCGATGGGAACGTTCAGTGTCCCCGTGTAGAACGCAACATAGCGAGCGCAAGTGGCGGGGACCCTCCCTCTGGGTACAGAGGAGTTCGGGCTCCAAGGCCTTGGCCCTTAGCCTTCTGCTGAGACTGCCAGCGGGGCCAGGCAGTTCATGCCAAAGGTGTGTTCATGGCTCTTGCCGTGTGAGTCCGTGTACGGTGGGAACTGGGCTGAGACATGCCCTGCTCCCCAACTCATTCCAGCAACCAGCAGTCAAGTATTAAGTACTCTGGCTCGCTGCTGACTTTGACAGGACAGGAATTGGTGCCCCAGAGGACAAGCTCCAGATTCCACTGCTGCCCCCTTGAGCCATCCGGTCCCCAAATCAGCTCCCCAAAGCAAAGATGGGCCCCTGGTGTACGCCCTGGCAGGCCCTGCAGGCTTTACCTTGAGGGTGTTAGCTGTGATGGTGTACGGCTCCTCCTCGGCGATCTCCAGCCCTGGAGGGCATGGCAGGGACTCCCCACGGCTCAAGTACTGGCCACTCATGGCGTCCTCCACCAGCCTGAAGCCAAGATACGCATTCAATAAACTGCACCCAGACAGGCCCCAGAGGCGAAGCATCAGGGAAGAGGGCTGAGGAACACAGAGCTAGGGATGGGATGGAATGGTCCCAGCACGCGGGCTCCCCTGGGCCTGCCCGGGGAGAGGCGGTCAGAGCTGGAGACAGCCCGGGGCGGGGCAGGGGGCTTGTAACGGAGGCTGAGGAGAAGAGCTGATTGTATCCCCCTTGTTTCAGCTAGTATAGGGAATGGCTGCCGGCTCCAGCACGGCCATATGCTGGCTGTAGCAGGCCCCGAGGAGCAGGATGGGATGAGGTGTCTGTCTCTCAGATTCCCCTGCTCCTGTTTGCCCCATCTGGCCATGGGGCCAGTAACACATATACAACCAAGAGACAAAGAGGACTGATGCGAGAAGAGAGGATGTATGGACACACAGGTTTTTACCAGCAAGCAGGAGACCATCCCAGGGGCCCTGACCTGTGGGTTAGGAAAGCAGGTTTCCTCTCCTCCTGGGGTCGAATTTTGCTCAGGTCTAAGCTCCTAGAAGAGACACCAGCCCTGCAGGGAGGTGCTCTGCCCCCATCAGAGCATTTGCTGGCTTTGATCTCCCCAACACTCAGGATTAAGCACCGGCAGCTCCCAGGGACTATCTGTGCCCCCATCAGCAGCCAGAATGCACGTTTGGTAACGAGTCTGACAGGCAGCAGGAGAGTTAAAGGAAAAGGTATTTGAATTGATCAAAATACGTGATTTGTCACCTATCCACCAGCCTAAAGCCCTCCACGCTGCTCCTTAATCTGGCCCTGGAGGCCAGGCTGTCTGTGAGGGCCTTGTGCACTCCAGGACTTGCCAGACAGAATTGGATCATATGCTGGATCCATTCAGCAGCCAGAAAGTTCCCATGCTCAGCCAGCCAAATCACCCAGCAGATCATTCAATGGGACCAGCTGCAGGCCCTAGCCCAGTGAGTCCTGACTCCATCTCCTGGCTGATACAACCCCCCCGCCTGCTTCCCCTCACCAGAAAATGGTCCCAGGTTCAATTGTGAGTTTCTTTACGTTCAGCACCCCAGGCCAGCCTTTGCGGTGCTTACAGACACTGCTGCCAGCCAAAGGGCAGCAGCTTGGATATCTGAGGCGATAAAGAAATCAGACTCCCCCTCTCTTTAGACCTGAATTTCCCTTCATTTCACAGAGCCCTGGGGCTCTCTCCCTGGGAGCTAGGCTACAGCAACCCTCATCAGAAATGCCAAGCTGCACACTGAGCGGCTAGGAATAGATTCCATGCAGCTCCCTCTGCCTCATTTGATGCTTCCTGGGCCGTGGCTGTTTGACCTGTTCGCATACGAAAACCCCGCTGCCTGGCCTCACAGCGCCTTTGTGAAAGCGGGTCCCGTACCTTTGCCGTTCCCTCATCTCCGCCGTAGTCCACGAAGAGCCGTAAAGCGTCAGCTGCCACTGCTTCAATGTCCCTGTCTTCAGTGTCTCATCCCCTGGAAAAGCAAACGGAGACTTGGGTCCACATGGTACCTGCTGCTGCAGCGTACGCAGCCAGGGTCTCTCCAGTGCAGACACAGCCTGCCTGCAGAACGAGGGAAGGGAACCCTTTGTGCCTCCTAGCCTGGGAAAGAATCAATGTTCTCGGGATTGTTCTGTAATCTATGGGCTGGAGCATGTGGTGGGCACGTGGTCTCAGCAGCAGCTGGGTGGCACATAAACGACTGCTCCGCTCACGACTCATGGGAAGGCCCACAGCACAGCGCCCAGATAACGCACATCTGTGCCCACATCAGACTGAAAATGCGCTGCCAGGCTCTAGACCCAGCAGCTCTGCCAGCAATAAAGCAGGTCCTAAGCAGGGAGAGACCTTGGGGGCACAGCCAACCCAGCCATCCTGCTCTGGAGGCCTGGGCTCCGGTCGGACTCAGGCCCCGACTAGCCTCAGCCTAGCCCAAAGTGAGCACAGCCCCTCCCCACAGTTAGCAGCCTCTGTCTGCACTGGAGAGGCCCTGGCCTGGATGAGCAGGAGGTGCTGCAGGGCAGGAATGAGCTGACAGCCTGCACAGGATTGGGACAGCAGGGAGGGCTGAGGATGAGGTTTGAGATTGAGGTGCAGGCTGCAGAGGGCTGAATATCAGGGGTGCTGTGGGGGAGGAGAGAGGAGCGGGGAAGAAGAAGCTGTAGAAGACCAGCTAATATAGCACCTGCCTGGATTACATCCAGCCCTGGGGCCTGCACTCCCCACCTGTCCTGCAGGAAGGGAATGGGCCTTTCCCCCCAGGAACTCAGCAGCAGTCAATGGATTCACCTTGCAGGGCAGGAGGAGACTGCAGGCTCTGGGACTGGGCAAGGACCTGACACACACAAGAGTCAGAAACTAAAGTCGACAACAGGCCCAGGACCATTTGTTTCCCAGAGAGGGAGGGACTTACCGACATCCCTGATGATGAGTCTGTACATGCCCTGGGCTTCCTCCCCCCAGCACCGCACCGTGGAGAAGGTCCAGTCAGCAAAGCCATTGGGATCTCTGCAAGAGGGAGGAGAAAAATACCCCATAAGGAGCAAACACGCCACTGGGCGCTTTGTGTCTGGGCGTCAGGTCTGCAAACAGATTCTGTCCCAACGAGACGGCCGGGAGGTCAGGAGCTGGCAGCCAAGGCGTCCCTGGCCTCAGTGCAGAGCGTATTGCATGAGCCAACAGGCACGAGCGTGGAGATTAAAGAGCAGAGGTGCCAGCCACAGCAATGCTTCTACTCACAGGCCAGGGGTGTTCTGGGCGCTGCCCTGTGAGCTTCCCCACTCTACCTTGGATGGTGAGAGAGGGACACTGGCCTGGTACCAGCTCAACCCAGCTGAGCGGGGCCAGCCAGTGCTGCCTGCTTACCTGTGCTGCTTTCTCTGAGGCCGGCCCTGTTCACTGGGGACACAGAGCCCAGAGAGAGCTCATGCCAAGGGTGGTGCTGAGAACTGGCCAGGAACCTGGGAGCTGCACCTAATTAACACCCTCCCACTCCCTGCATTGCCCCCGAGAGATGGGCAGAAACGGCTCTGTCTGGATTCACCTGCAGCGGACTCGCTGGGCTCTGGGGGGCTTGGAGTGGAGCTCTCCATGGCCAGCAGATCTGTGTTAATACGGGGCAGGAGCAGGCTAGGAGTCAATTAGGGAGATCCTGGGAAATTCCCCCTCCCCACCCGTGGAGCAAAAGCAGTACGTTGCAGGCTTCTAGATGCTGGGACTGGAAAGGGCCGTGGGGCTCACATAGGGACAGAAGCTCCTGAGCTAATAAGGTGCTATCCTTGTACTACCTGCATGGCTTTCAACTACCCCCTTTCTCTCCAACGACCCACATGGAAACGCCCTTGCTGCACACGGTCCACCCAGCCCCCTCTTTCACCTCCAGACCCACACACTTTATAGCACCTGGGAAGTCACCCATCACTGCCCCCCAAGCCCATCCCACTCCTTCCTGCGGCCCCCGCCAGCAGAGTTCTGCGCTGCTTACGAGTCCAGGCTCCTGGTGGTCCCAATCTTGGACACCATGCCACTGGGGCAGAGAAGTTTGATTTCCAGGTTGCCACGGCGAGGGTGGGTTATGGTGACGGTCACTGCCACGTGCTCCAAGGTCTTCATGCCAGACAAGGTGAGGTCAGCTGCTGTGACTGGTAACGAATAAAGACGTGTAGGTGTCAGCAGGCTGGTTAATCGGACACACACACAATCAGCGCTCCCCACTCCCCCCAGACCGCCCCACGCTGCATTGGCACAATGGAGTGACACGTGGGCAAGACACATGCTAGACACCTCTCACCCGGACTCTCTGCCAAGTGCCCACACATGCAGCAACGTTGCTCTGGTTTCGAATTCCAGGCGCTCTGGGCACCAAGCTCTGCAATCAGTGTCTCAACTTCCCACGGACTGATCCGTTTTCATTGTTAACAGCCCCTTGCCACCCATGTCAGCTGTGGGAAAACAGCCAGGCCTGGGAAAGGGTTCTCAGTTCCCTCCCACCATCAGGGGAAGGGGGCTGTACACCCAGCTCCGTAGCTTGCGGTCCTTCAGTGGTGACTACGCTGCCTTTTCACGCCTGGCTTGTGTGGCTTGGGCTGTGGGCGCTCCAGTGGGAATTTCTCATGCCACCTGAATGCAGTGCTTGTCTTCCCACCAATGCAGGAAGTTTGTCCTAAACAGATACACAGGTGATACCTGGTCAGAGCTTCCCTCCAGCGTTAGGAGTTTTTGCAGATGTGCTTTGTTCCCAAAGACAAATCCTTCCTCTGCACAATTTTGCAAAGCAGAATAACTGGATTTAGCAGAGGACAGTCCTTGCTTACAGACAGCCCCCTAACCTGAAGCAAATACTCACTAGCAACCACACACCACACAACAGAACCACTAACTCAGGAACCTATCCTTGCAACAAAGCCCGTTGCCAACTGTGCCCACATATCTATTCAGGGGACACCATCATAGGGCCTAATCACATCAGCCACACTATCAGAGGCTCGTTCACATGCACATCCACCAATGTGATATATGCCATCCTGTGCCAACAATGTCCCTCTGCCATGTACATTGGCCAAACTGGACGGTCTCTACGTAAAAGAATAAATGGACACAAATCAGACGTCAAGAATTATAACATTCAAAAACCAGTCGGAGAACACTTCAATCTCTCTGGTCACTTGATTATAGACCTAAAAGTGGCAATTCTTCAACAAAAAAACTTCAAAACCAGATTCCAACGAGAGACTGCTGAATTGGAATTAATTTGCAAACTGGATACAATTAACTTAGGCTTGAATAAAGACTGGGAGTGGATGGGTCATTACACAAAGTAAAACTATTCCCACCCCACTGTTCCTCAGCTGTTCTTGTCAACTGCTGGAAATGGCCCACCTTGATTATCACTACAAAAGGTCCCTCCCCCCCGCCCTCCTGCTGGTAATAGCTCACCTTACCTGATCTCTCTGGTTACAGCGTGTATGGTAACACCCATTGTTTCATGTTCTCTGTGTATATAAATCTCCCCACTGTATTTTCCACTGAATGCATCCGATGAAGTGAGCTGTAGCTCACGAAAGCTTAGGCTCAAAGAAATGGGTTTGTCTCTAAGGTGCCCCAAGTCCTCCTGTTCTTTCTGTGGATTTAGCAGAGTGACTCCTGCTGAGCTCTGGCTACTATATACAGCAAAGGCAGGAAAAGGCAGATTTGAAAGAAGAGTTGGGAGAGGGGTTTTGTGGTGCCGGATAACTGCTGAAGAAAGTAGTGGCAGCAACTAACAGAAATGTTGTACCCAAAAGAACGGAGGCTTCTCTGATATCCCATAACGTGTCAGCTGCTCCTGCAAAGCCCAGGAGATGGCCCGAGTTGGATCTATGCTCTTCTCCCTCCGAAATAGTCCGTGTGCCTGTGCTGTGTAGTAGGGCTGCGTGTGCCACTGTGACGGTCATGCCATGACAAGACGCTTCCTTGCATCTTCTTACAGTCAGAGGTGCTGAAAGCTCAGCTCACCTAACCTTGCAGTCAAAGCGAAATGCTGCATGTCACAAGCTCCCAGCCTTGGCTGCATGCTGAATGCTCCAGCCCTTCCCCACAGGGATTCAAATGCCCCGTCCCTAGGTACACCGTGACACACTCTGCCTTTGGAACAGATGGGCTGAATTCAAGGTGACAGACAGGCCAGTTTACCACAAAAATTCCACATAGTCCTGACACAGGGACTGCAAATTCCAGAGCAGGGAGAGGAGGAAGCTGATGACAAGGTTCAGGGCTGCAAGAAGAACCCTTCCATCCTCAGCAACTGCAATAATAATCCTTCGCCCCTTGCTGGTGCCTTTCACCCGAGGATCTTCAAGCCCTTTGCAAACATCAGTGAACTATGCCTCACAACCTCCCTGTCAGCTAGAGGCATCTTTATTCCCAATAAAGCTTGGGAACCAGAAGCATGGGGAGGGTAAATGACTTGCCTAAAGTGGCAAGTGAGTGAGCATCGAAGCTGAGAGTAGAACCCAGGAGTCCGGACGCCCAGTCCACAGTTCCAACCACTAGTCAATACTGCCTCCCCAGAGGAGCTACCAACGAGAAACCGTAAGCAGCTAGAGAGTTTGACAGCAGCAGATTTCAACCAGAGTTAAGGGTGGCTAACAGAGTCAAGGGAATAATTGATCAGTTTGGGGGCCAAACCGAAAAAATCCAAACCCAATTCTGGTTCATTTTGAAGCAAAACTGAATTTTGAAGCAAAACTTTCGCTTTTCTCACTGAAAGAAAAAAAACATTTCATTTTGCATCCAAAAGCACCTCTGATGAAATGAAAACAAAACACCACCAGACCCTGAGAAGAAATGAATTATTTTCAGGTTTTCGTTGTGTTTCCTTTTCAGGTGTTTTTCATCCTTTTTTCTTGTTTATTTTTAAATAAATATAGTTAAATTTCAAAACAAAACATCCCAATGTTCCATTTTGAAAGGGTTGAAATGAACCAGTTTGACTTTTTCGAGAGAGAGAATCGATTTTTTCCAGCCACAATTCATGAATGGTTTCAGTGCCCCCTCCATGCATTTTCTGGCAAATTTACTATTTGCCAAACCATGTGGCCAGCTCTAGCTTCAAGAACCACCCCAGCCAGGAAGCAGGCGGGCAGCATCTGCCTCCTTAGCCCGTTCCCGAGCTCCAGGACCAGGGGGTGCATTAAGGACTCTCCTTGGCTGCTTTCACACATGGCTTCCTTAGCAACGCAGGCCTCTCACGTGTATGGTGACTAGGAGGTCAGTTCTGTGGTGCTAGTTTCAGTCTCCCTTTGTGCCTGCGCTGAAGGGTTAAGTCTCCGGGGGAGTCCCCAGGGCACCTGGGCGGAACGCAGAGCGTGCATTCCTTCGGACATACTTCGCCCAAGTCTCTCTCTTCTGGCATTTCCCAGCATCTTGTTTGCTGCTGCACTTTCGACTTAGAATTCCTTTTAGGGCAACGCTCTCAGAGCTGCCAGAGCTCCCTTATTTTTCTCTCCTAACCATGATCTTTAAGGGTCTTACAGACTGAGAACAAACCTGACTCCATTAACAAAAAACAACCCTGTCTCCTGTTTGCCAGGATCAGGGTTAGTTTCTCTCTTGCGGTTTTACAAGGTCTCTCCAGGGGCTGCCCCTGACACTCACGTTTCCCTGGACTGGGCAGCCAGGTCTCTGCGCGTCACGTTGGTGTGTGAATTCAGTGCTCAGAAAGGACATGGGACGGACTCTTCCCCCCCACCCCCCACCCCCAGAGCTGGCACAAAATTAACCAGGCAAGCTCCAGCCAAGGTGCCTCAGGCCTGGCCTGGAGAGACCCCCAAGGGACAGGGCTGGGGCGGAAGGGAGAGTTGCGATGGGGACACCTGTCTACTGGCAAATCCACTGACGCTTCAAAGTCATTTCAGGGAGACCTTCGAATAGCGGGTCACGGCCAACCCAGGCTTTCATGCTGGGCTCTGTCAAACTGCAAGCAGCCGTGAAAACCATTCAGATGAGCTTCTCTGCCCACTGCCCCGTGACCCATCCTGTGCCAAGCGGTAAGCGCCCAGGACTTGGAGACTGGAGGCCCCCTTGACGAGGAGGTCACCCTTTGTGTGATCATGGGGGAAATCATTCAGTCAGCTTGCGCCTCACCAGGGCCTGATACAGTGGGATCAAAGCAGGGGGCTCCCTGCCCGGCAGAGGGTGCGAGTGGAAGCCAGAGGCAGCACCAGGATTCAAAGCTGTCTGGCAGGTCAGTCGCTCGGCAGTGCCTGTAATAGGGGCTCCCCCTGTCCCTACTTCAGGGACCAGCAGGCACTGGAAATGGACAAGGAAGGCTGCTCCTCTGTGCCCTGCCGCTCCCACCAGGCTCATGAATGGGATGAACTCCCGGGATCAGTGGGCGAGCCAAGGGTTTAAGCGCACATTCGCCCCCTGCTGGAGAGTCTGGGGAGCCGTGGCTAACGCCAGTCATTTCAGTGGGTGCAGATGGAATTTCCCATCATGCATGAAGGCAAAACACAATGAAAGGGGATGGTGGCCGGTGAGCAGGAAAGGAAGGCCAGACTAAAACACATAAGCACATCTGGCCAGTGAGCCCATGGCAAGGGGGCTCCTGGTATGGGAAGGAAAACAAGCCCCGCAACCCTGGGCTGCACCACATTGGCTCAACTTTACTTCTGGGCCTCTCCTTCCCACTAGTAGCAGCACTGGAGAAGGGCCTTGTTTATGCTGACAGAGGCCAGCCAAGTCAGGAGCTGCAACATTACCTAAAATGGTCAAAGGCAACTGAACAGGTCTGGCCGCATCCCAGCCCCCGCCGTGCTGGGCCCTGCCGTAAGAGCTTGCTAATGCCTGTCTGCCTTTCCAAAGACATCAATTTATTAAACTAATCCTACGCAGGGGATAGGGGAGGGGGAGGAAGCAGCTCAACAAACAAAAGCAGCAGCAGTCTCAAAAAGAAAGGAAAGAATCAGGCTTCTTGGGATACTTAACTCTTTCATAGTCAGTCTAAAATTCCTGGGCTTGGGTGAGGCCAATCTGTCCCTCCCATCCCCGGGACAGGCTTCTGCTCTGGCACCATCTCCAGGCTCTCAGCACTGCATCCCTGTCCCTGCATCCCTCCCACAGTGCAGCGCCCAGCAGGGGAGAACTCGGTCTGCTTTGGTTTCAACCCCACAGATGTTGCATGAGCGAACACCCAGCAGGAGATCCTGCCTCCCCCACTTCTCCAGGGTTCCCTGTTTCATCCTGCTCTCGTCTCCAGTTGGATGGGCGAGAAGGAGCCCTACTGCTTATTAGCACCCTTCAGAAACAAACAGCACAGCAGACAACGAGGGGATCCTGGATCCTCAGTGGCATGACACCACCACCAGCAAATCCCAGCACTGGCTGCCTGCACAGAACCACACACTGGGACGGGCAGTCCCTAGATTGGCAGCTGCTGCCTAGGGCAGGGGCAGATCTGGCTGGAGGTCTCCGAGGGCCACGTTCTGACCAGCATGATGCAGGCACATTTACCTTAGCCCTGGCTTCCTTTCTTCTCGGCTCAGCTACCCCTGCTCTGGCAGCATCCCTGCAGAATTCTGCCCATTCTTACCCCGCTGGGACCTGAGATCATGGAAATGGCTGGCTGAAGCCTGGGTTTGTTCCAAGCTCCCCTGACAGCTCACCCTGATCAGTTCTTCCCTGGCCATGCCGGAGCCCTCTAGTGACGCGGGGCACTCTCATCCTGCCAGCAGGTATCGCTCCAGCCCCCGGGCACCCACACAGACCTTGCTCATCACGACGCTACCCCTTAACAGGGCAGCTCCCAACACCTGCTATTTCACTGTGAGAAACACCCTGCCTGTGGGGTGAGAGCCTTACCCCAGAACAGGTTTCCTATCTTCCCCACGGCATCATCTCCAGCTCCTTTCCCAGCACCGCTGAAAACCGATCCCTGCTGCTCCTTCAATCTCCCTGCTATGGGCCTTCGTCCCCGCATGCTCCGATTTCGTCACCGGACGACGTTCTCTCTGCACAGTCACACTGCCTGCTGCCCTCTGTTACACTCTAGGAGCCCTCTGCCCAGGCAGATGCTTTGGGTGGTTTATTAGGTGAATTCAGTGCAGGTGAAAGGCAGAGGACTGACAGTCCAGGAGACACAGCGAGCCCTGCACATACACCCCAGCCCCTGGGCCCCAGCCCCGCCGTACTGTGGTGCACCCCTGCAAGGAGCTGGGTCTCTAGGGCCCGTTCTCAGCTCACACCAGCCAGCAGGCAGCAGGCGAGAGCAACTTTTGGTTGCCATCACCCAGCTGTTGATTTGAGCTGGTGACCTGGAGGTCTACAAGGCCTTGTACTCCTCTGTGTGGACGCAGGTTGCCTGAGAGACAAGGACGGGGCCCCACAGAGGGGGCATGGTGTGCTTACCGTTCCAGGTGACTTCCAATGCCTGAGGGACCTGGGGGACGGTCCTGCCCTCCTTTAGAACAGGGCTGATGTACGACGCTAAGTATGGGACAGATTCCCAGATCTGTAGGAGAGACGGGGGAAGAGTTGGCATCCTGCAGCATCCGAATCCTCCCCAGACCCTTGCTCTCCCTAGCCATTAACACATAAGCCTTTAAGTACGAGTCTCTCCACGGCTGGGCTCGTCAATAATGGATCTATTGCAGGCGTTCATGGACGGGGTGTTAAGTATTTAGAAACAGCTCAGTGAGCCATTGCAGCATGTTGGTGCGGGAACCTAAGTCTGGGGCCTTTCCTGGGGATGCTGGGAGAAGCGGGGGGGTTAGGAAACTGTCGAGGCATGTGAGGTGAGAAAAGGCGGCCGGCTGACTGTACTGAAGAGCAGAAGGAACACAGGTTCATCCGTTAGAGCAGGCGATTGGGAGCTGGGACTCCCGGGTTCCATTTTCAGCCCAGGCCCCAACACGCCGAGTGACCGGGGGCACGTCCCCTGGCTCACGCCTCAGCCAGTGGGGCTGGGAAGAGGGGAACCAGCAGGGGCGGCCCAGAAACATAGGTGCTTTGCCTGTGAGGGTGTTTCCAGGGGAAGTGAAATTTGCTCAGTCACTGAAGCAGCCTGGCCCTTAACTAAGGCAGCCGGGTCCTGGATTCCCAGGGCTCTGCTCGGGCAGCAGAACAAGATTTTTCGCACCTACCCAGGGACACCTGGTGGGTGGGGCTGGCTGAGCGCTCTTGTTTTTGTACATGCTACTGAGCGGGTGACTGACGAGGAAACGGAGGTGAAGGGATTTGCCCAAGGTCTCACAGCAAGTTAGTTCCAGAACAGGGAATAGAACCCAGCCCCTGCTTTAAGCACTCCCCTTCCACTGCCACACACACAAACAATCAAGGACTGCAGCTCTTGGAAACCTGCAGTTGCCTCCAGAGAATGCTGGGTTCCCCTGCCATTTGGCGATGTCCTGCCATGTCACAAAGCTTGGTGCCCAAAGAGAAGGTGCGACAGCCTCATCCCGCTGCGCACTGCCAACAACCCGCCCCCCCAGCGCCGTGAATCATACCCGACGGCTTCCATAAACAAGCCTCTTGCCTGTGGCTATATATAGAGCTCTGAAAGAGGGGCAGGTTTGCACTACTTGCCTAAGGACTCATGACTTCATCCCCAAAGCAGCCGTATAGTGAGGCGGTGCAGCAGGAATCCTTGTAGTTTGACCCCAAAGTCAACGTATCACTTACCCTACAAGGAAGGCCACAGTCTTGTCCTCTTTATGCAACTGATCTTTGGAGTCACTGAGAGAGGCAGACTTGGATAAGGCTCAGCAGAGCAGGCATTTAAAGTGCAGCTCTGCTCTGAACAGCATGTCTGTGTGCGAGGGGGTCTGTGTTTACTGGTCTCTGTGATCCCTACTCAAATTTTTCTGCCAATGTTTCTTTTTCTATTATTTTATTGTCTTAAACTGCCAGTGCTGCTGTCTCCCCCTGGGATCTGAGTGTCAAGCTTGGCACTTTTCTTCTCAAGCATTACAGATGCTGCACTGGAACTGAGTGAATAATTCTGTTGCTGAAACACGAGTCAGACTAGAATCCAACTCCCACTCCCTGGGCTGGGCTAGTTCTGCAGGGCCAATGGGAGCAAAATGCATGGAAACTCATTCTACACATCGAAATCACAGAAATGTAGGACTGGGAGGGACCTCGACAGGTCATCTAGTCCAGCCCTCTGCAATCAGGCAGGACTAAGTATTATTTAGACCATCCCTGACAGGTGTTTTTCTAACCTGTTCCGAAAAACCTCCGATGACAGAGATTCCACAATCTCCCCTGGGAATTTGTTCCAGTGTTTAACTATCCTGACAGTTAGGAAGTTTTTCCTTTGCTGCAATTTAACCCCATTACTACTTCTCCTGACCTCAGTGGATAAGCACAATTTATCACCCTCCTCTTTATAACAACCTTTCACATACCTGAAGACAGTTATTGTGTCCCCCACCTCAGTCATATCTTCTCCAGATTAAACAAACCCCATTTTATTCCATTTATCCCCCATAGCTCATGTTTTCTAGACTGTTAATCATTTTTGCTCTTCTCTGGACTTTCTCCAGTTTGTCCACATCTTTCCTGAAGTGTGGGGCCCAGAATAGGATACAGTCCTTCAGTTGAGGCCTAATCAATGAGTAGACCGGAAGAATTACTCTCATGCCTTGCTTGCAACACTCCTGATAATACATCTGTGACGGGGCCTTGAGTGGCAGGGCAGCCTAGTGCTAGATTGTTAAGGGCTGGAGTGGGAGACCTGCCCTCCTTTCCCTCAGGTCTTGGATCAGAATCCATGGCCACTCACACCCCTAGACAGGGGAGACGGATCTTGCTCCCAGCTGTGGGGGGGGGCCCTCAGGACCTGTTGTCTGAGCTGCTCCCTATGTAAGTTCTTTAGTTTGGGGCATGGCCCTGCTAGTCTCCCCACAGTTGGGGCTTGGCGGTAGACTCCCCTTGGCAAGGGAAATCTTACTTGCTTCCAGTGGATGTGCTGGCAGGCAGGTTGCATCTGTGCCTTCAGGCAGAGACGCAGAGAGCTCCTGCCTCTTCGCCAGTCATCCCCTAACTGAGCCAGGCTCCCTTCTTTTCTCCCCCCTCCAGGCCTGGCATTGGCTTCAGGTATAAGAGGGGGGAGGGTGCAGGGCAGGGCTAGCTGACTCCACAGGTGTTCTTTAACCCCTGCTGTGCCTGGCAGACGCCTCTCTGCTCCTTCACAACATCCCAGAATGATGTTTGCTTTTTTTGCAACAATATTACATTGTTGACTCATATTTCATTTGTGAGCCACTATAAACCCCAGATCCTGTTCTACAGTACTCCTTCCTAGGCAGTCATTTCCCATTTCGTGTTTGTGCAATTGATTGTTCTCTCCTAAGAGTAAAACTTGCATTTCTCCTTACTGAATTTCATCCCATTTATTTCAGACTATTTCTCCAGTTTGCCAAGATCATTTTGAATTCTAATCCCTTCCTACAAGCAGGGCCGGCTCCAGGCACCAGCGAAGGAAGCAGGTGCCAGGGGCGGCCAATAGAAAGGGGTGGCATTCTGTCCGTGACTGGGGCAGCACGTCCGTGTCTTCGGCGGCAATTCAGCGGCAGGCCCTGCTTCTTCTTTTTTCTTTTTTTTTCTTTGCCGCTTGGGGCGGCAAAAAAGCTGGAGCCGGCCCTGCCTACAAGGCACTTGCAACCCCTCCCAGCTTGGTATTGTCCACAAACTTTATAAGTGTGCTCTCTATGCCATTATCCAAATCATTTAGGAAGATATTGAAAAGAAACAGACTGAGGAGATCCCTGCGGGACCCCACTTGATATGCCCTTTCAGCTGTACTGTGAACCACTGATAACAACGCTGGGTAGGGTTTTCCAGCCAGTTGTGCACCCACTGTATAGTAGGTTGTCTAGGCTCTATTTCCCTTGTCTGCGAGACAGTATTAAAGGCCAAACCTGACCATATCAAAATGGCCAGCTCTAACCCAGACTGTGCACAGGGAGCCGACCTGCTGAGGAAGCAGGGACCACTTCTACATAGGTACTTTTCTCCCCATTACTGCAATTTATCAGTAAAAATACATAGCTTTTGTGAAAGTAGAATGAATTATATTGAAATTATAATTCATTAAAGAAATACTGCTTGAAAGATTTGTTGAAATATAGTTGTCAGGAAGAGAAACATTAAGGAGTGTGAGACAATGGGTCCTCAAACTAATTAACTTAGAGCGCCTACTGAGCTAGGAGATTGGTAAACGTTAGTATGCAAATAAGCTATGTATGTATATTTGTCAGTTTCTGCTTCCTTTTGTCTCCTGTGTTGGATTGGCTTTGGCTTGTCTGTATAAATGGGTTGGCTTGAGCTTTTTGCAGAAGGCTCACATATATCTGGGTGCATTGGCAAAGCGCTTTGCTAATAAACAGAGTGGTCTGACAAATTCAGTGAGTCTTGAATCTGACTTTGACACTTTCATATAGGGTTTTCCATCCACAGACGGTACAGAATGGGACAGCGGGAGAAAACTGAGGCACAGAGAGGGCAAGTGACTTGCCCAAGGTCAGTAGCAGAGCCAGAACTAGAACCCAGGTCTCCTGACTGCCAGTCCTGAGCCCTGTTGCACTGGACCATGCCAGAGTGGCTACATGAGTCTCTGTTAGAGAAGTTTCAGAGTAACAGCCGTGTTAGTCTGTATTCGCAAAAAGAAAAGGAGGACTTGTGGCACCTTAGAGACTAACCAATTTATTTGAGCATGAGCTTTCGTGAGCTACAGCCCATCCGATGAAGTGAGCTGTAGCTCACGAAAGCTCATGCTCAAATAAAATGGTTAGTCTCTAAGGTGCCACAAGTACTCCTTTTCTTTTTGTTAGAGAAGCTTTGCCCTGCTGAGGGAAACACTTCATACACACCCTCAGCAAAGGACTTCACAGCTCTCCCCAAAACGACAGGACCTTCCCGTCTCAAGAGAGCCCCGAGGTCGCCCACGCTCGCTCAGAGGGGAAGGCCATGGAGAGTGAGAGGTTTGGGAGGTGGGAGTTGACCTCAGGCTGTCCTGAGGCTGAGGAGCGCTGGCCCAGGCCCATGGCTGTCTATTGTAGCCTCTGCCCTTGTCTCTTGTACACAGGATGGCCTGGCCACAGCGTTGCCAGCTGGGCAGCGCCCACAGTAACGGGCACTATGGAAACACCTAGGCCAGGCCACCAGGAGCCAGAGACGGGGAAGAAGCTGTTGCTAGGCTGGACTTGACACTGGTGCAGGGCATGTCTGGGGGAGCCCACAGGGTTGCCTGTCAGATGGGCCTGACGCCAGCAGCCATGAGTTACCTTGGCAGCGTTGACAAGTCTCCAAGCGCTTAGCAAGCCGAAGCCGTGCTCGTGGCTGTGGCTGAAGCCCGCCAGGTTAGTGTCCCAGTTGGTGCGACGATCTTCGTACTGAAAAGGAACCAGAGGGAGCCACGTTGGCTGGAGCGACTCAGCTGGGGGGGACACACCTGCCTCTTGCAGGGCGAGCTAACGTCCAGCTATGCAATGACAAGGGTCGCAAGGACTGGGGGAACTGGGGAAGCACCCTCCTAGCCTTGCTGCACACATACCTATGGGCCCTACCTTGGAAATGCAGACCTAAGCCACCCTCCGGAACCTGGGGGAACCTGGCTACATCTGCCTAACCAGCAGACTTTGCAGAAGAGACTCAGAAGTGAATGGTAACAGCAACAAAGCCAACTCTGGCTCTGCCATGGGGCCTGATTAGAAAGGACAGCTCGCCCTTTGTTTAAACTGAGTCCCAACCGAGCCAGGATTCCTAGCTCTTCAAAAGAAAAACAAACACCGCAAAGGACAAAAATGCCTCTGCTCTGAAATATCCCAGCCGGTCCCTTCCTCCCTCCCTGCCCAGATTGCAGCCCCTGGAAAGTCTAAAGGCCAGTTTCAAAGGAATAAATACAATCACTTAAATCAGCGCGAGTTGGGGCAGATCAGATCTGGGTCCCATTACTTACCAGGGTTGAGCGCTTTGGCAGCGGTTGTCTCCAATTGTGGAAAAAGTTACCCTGCGCCAAAGCAAGTTTTATCTCACTGTGTCACATAAACTGCAGGACACACACACACCAAGTACAACAGAAACCCTGACTGCTGGCCAACCCCGATGCCTCTTTCAGATTCACTATCTACTCATTGCTTCTGCAGTCAAACTCCCCCTGAAGTCAGCGGGAGCTGTACCTGAATAAGAACCGAGCAAACAGTAACGTTTGCAAAAGGAGCTCTTCCCACTCTTTCTGTCTCCGAGACTCAGAATTCCGTGACTGCATCAGACGAATCAGGCCTTTCTGCTTTCACATTGCGAAGCACTTTAGGGGTCACTGCAAAAACTCCAGCGGGTGTATCATCTCGACCCCGCCACCCCCGCCCTACTCCACCCCGGCTCCTGTACTATCCAAGCGCAGGCTCATCCTGGATACCTCTGAGGATTTGCATCCTGGCAGATTCAGGAATGCATGGAACAAAACTCCATTTATCACGGTGACAGCAGAGAATACCGTCTGCCTCAGGCACATTCCTGGTGAGAACAAGGGGCGAGGGGAAAAGCCATCCATCCACTGGGGTCAAGGAAAAGGAGAGATTGATAGAGGGTGAGCTCACTCTTCAAGCCCATCCAGACCCATCCAGCATACACTGGAGCCTTTGCCAAGAGGGGCCAAGGAGAGAAAGCCGAGGGGCTGGAGGTTCTGCGCAGCTGGAACTAGGGGGGACATCTCGAAGGAGCTCTTTTCTCACCTTGGTGGCTGTGAAGACAATGATGTGCTGGACATCTCGCCAGGTGAGACACGGTCGCACTTGGAGCATCAAGGCAATCATGCCGGCTGCCAGGGGGGCAGCAGCTGAAGTCCCTGTGTGACCCTCGGTGCATCCTGTGCCTTTCTCCATATTCCAGTCTGTAGTCACCTTGAAAGAAAGAGCCAAAGAGACGTCTCCAGTCAGATGCAGCCTTCAGAGTGCTAGAGCTTTTAGGACGCGTGAGCCACTGTGCACACCGGTCTGTGCACGCAGGAATCACTCTCACATCCCTGGCTCGCTCTCCAGTCAGGTTACAGCACCGGCCGATGGAGGCTACACCTTGCTTGTAACACATCCAATAAAAAAAGCCCTGGGTACAGACTGGGCCCAGCGAATGCTCCTGACCATTTGCCCAACACTCAAGCTGAACCTCAGCCAAGCAACGAGGGAAGACAAACCATCACTTGGGGGTTTTTTCAGATGATGTTTCGTCTTAACGCACCCCCTAGTCCCAGCCAGGGAATAGGCCTAACCCTGCGAGAAGCCACATTTCCAGCCCAGGGTTTCAAAGGAGCAGACAGAGGTTTGGGTGCCGACCTGAATGTTTACCCACTGCTCACACAGACAAGGGCTCCCAGGGCACTTCCTGGACAGGCCTGCAGAACTGAGCCCTCCTCTGCTTTCGCCACAGCCAAGATGGCTCCTTGCCTCCCACGGGCAAGATGAGATAAAAGGGACCATGAGGTACAGCTGGAAATGGGGAGGAAGGGCTCAGAGGTTGGGGGAACCAACTTCAAGGCCACAGGGGCCTGGTCTGACAAGAAGCCGCATCACTGAGAAGCAGAAGGGGTGCAGCCATTCCGAGGGCTGTTCTTCCACTGGGTCTGTCTACCCATTTATGGCACTTGTCTGGCTCCCATCACCACAGTGAGCACCTCAGTCTTTAATGTATTTATCCTCTGAGCACCCCTGGGCAGCAGGGCCGGGTGACCATCCCCATGTTACAGCTGGGGCACCGAGAGGCTAAGGGATTTGCCCAAGGTCACACAGGAAGACCATGGCAAAGCAGGGAATGGAACCGGGGGCTCCCAAATCCTAGGTTAGTGCCTGAATCACTGGAACAGGCTTCCTCTCTGTGGTCTATCCCTCCACTACAGTCCCCCAAAATAACCCACCTACCCCCATGGCTGCTTCACAGGCATGGTTGCGGGGGACTGGGTTATCATTTGTTTGTCATAGTGCTCATAGACTGGGATTTTCAAAGGAGCCCAAATCCCACTGATTTTCAATGGGAACAGGACTGCTAACTCCCCAAGGACTCTGAGCAACCCAGCCATGTAGTGCAAGGTGCTGTACACCTAGAAAGCAAGGCCGGTGCTATCATTTAATAGATTCATAGATCCCGAGGCCAGAAGGCACCATTGTGATCACCTTGTCCGACCCTCAGTATCACACAGTCCAGAGACCAGCCTCACAAGTGCCTAGAAATTGAAAAAACCCAATCCTGATTTAAAAACTGCCAGTGATGGAGAATCCATCACAACTTTGTTCCAGTGGTTAATTACTCTGTGTTATCAATTTACGCTTTATTTCCAGGCTGAATTGGTCTAGCTTCAACTTCCAGCCATTGGATCGTGTTCTACTGTTCTCTGCTAGACTGAAGAGCCCATTATTCAGTATCTGTTCCCCACGTAGTTACTTATAGACCGAGATCATGTCGCCCATTAACTTCCTCCGGTTTGCACACTAAGAACTGCAAACTCCCATCCACCCTACAAGTCCTTCGACTGGGGTGAGACGTCTGCCCTAAAAAGGAAGGGATGGGCTAATTGCTACAGCAATTACCAAGCATATTTTGCGCTGCCCGTAGCTAGCATATTACCCCCTGCCCTTTCAGATAACCAGCCTAGCCATGCATTCCAGCCTAAACGCTCAGTCCTCCACTGCCCCGCCCAGGGTGATCAGAAGCGTGAAACTGACTGGAAAGCATGTGAGTGGGGAGAAGTGGGGAGCGGTTGTACAAAGGAACGTCAGAGTGGGAATCAGAGCATGAAAGCCCGGCCAGAATGTAACGTTGGCACATGTGCCACTAACCCAACCAGCTGGGCATCTCCTCACAGGAGCTTCGCACAGTATCTGAACAATGCAGCGGCCCTCCTGCAGGAAGGGCGCTATTTAAAGGGGGACGGACACGGATACACACACACAGACGAGGGCTTCAGATAGTTTTGTTTGGAGTCACTTCCCATTTCACACACACCTTATGGCTTTTGGCACTAGAATAAATCATGATGCTTTGCACTTGTACAGCGGCTGCTTGAGAATCTCCAAGCACTTCACCAAGACGGGTATATACAGTCCTCATTTTAAGCTTGTGGAAACAGGTACGGGGAGGTGACGGGACTTAGCTATGCTGTTTCAGCTCCAGAGCTCAGATTAGAAGCCAGGAGCCCTGACTCCTGCCCCCATGCAAACACTGGTAGTGACAAGAGTGTAAAAAAATGGCGAAAGGGCTCCCTGCCCCTAACACTCCCCTCACTGCAGATTGTGTCTCCCTCCCCAGTGCACTTGGGCCAGAATTCTCAAGTGTGTCCAGTGACTGGGTGCCCCACCTGGGACAACTGGGTGCCCAACTGAGACGCTCAATGACTCAGACCTTCCAGTGTCTGGCCTCCAATTTCTCAGCTCGGGCACCCAAAAGAAGTGGCTACTTTTGCAAATGCAGTCCCCAGGGCTGTTTGGCTCACTATTAACTCCAGGCAGGCTGGGGTGTGATCCGTTCACCACCCTACCGTCTCCCCTGGAACAGCCACAGGAAGGCACCAGCGACCTCCTCTCCGGACGTCTGTGGAATTCGCAGCACACAGGGACTTTTTTGTTCTTTGTGGTTGCTGAGCCCACGCCAAGCTGCAGCCAGGCAGGCCAAGCTGCCAGAAGGTTTGTCATTCTCACTCGCAGCCAGAAATGGAACAACAACAAAGGGGCAGGATTTAGTAACGGGAAAGTCTGGAAACATTTCCCTGGGAGTTCACAGTCAAACCACTGGATTAAGCAGAAGAGCAGCCCCGGGCGGTCTGGGCACGGCCACACTGGGTTGTTGTGCTGCACACAATGGCTGTGGTGGTAGGGAGACGGAAGGGGCGACGGGCTCAGGAAAGGACTGACCAGGACAAAGAGTATGGCCGCTGTAGGGATTAACCTTCAGGAGGTTAGACAAGCAAACTTTGACTAGTGGGACATTGCACCTCCCCACCATCTTCTGTCTCAGGGAGCCCTTTACAAAGGTCACTGACTTAACTCAGCCCTTGAGAGGAGAGTGAATGGCCCAAAATGTCACAGAGGGAGTGAGCAGCAGAGCTGGGAGTGGGACCCTGACATCCTGGCTCAGTTCCAGGCCCTCTTTGCTTCGTTTCCCATGGGGGTAGGAGTCAGCACTCCCGGGGGGAAGGACTCTTGCGGTCTGAGGTAGAGCATTTAGAGGGTTCAGATTAGCGAGCTTAGTGGAGGTTTCTGGCTGGCTGCCACTGGGCCTTACCAATGTGCAGAGTGTCACACCCATACCCGGATCTGCAGTGCCCGGCAGCTGCCATGTAGGGGCTCAAGAGCTTCTGTATTTGTGATGAATAAATTCCAAGAAGGCAAGACTCCAAACTAGTATATTCTCGGGAGACCACAGCACTGGGCTGGCACTTACCATAGCCAAGCTTCAGCCTTGTAATTCCACGCATAGCCTGGTGCGCATGCTCCTAAACACAGGCTCTTGTGTTTATTCATGGGATTGCTTTCCACCCCATGCTGAGCTCCCTGGGCTCTCCAGCCAGGGGAAGGCAGCTTTCACTTCTCTCTAAGTGGCCAGGGCAGGTGCTGAGCCGTAGTGACAGAGTCCTGGAGCAGATGGCTGCTGGCGCCTGCCCGTGAAGGTACGTACAGCGTAGTACAGGACAGACGCAGGAGGACACCGTGCTCCTGCAATGACACCACAGGCAGCTTTGCCGTGGGCACCCGAAGCACCGTTGTTTCTGCAGCCCTAAACTGAGGGCTGGGGCGTGAGGATTGCAGGGGACGTCTGCCCAGCACTTTGACCAAGCGAAGAGCTCCCCCCGTGCTACGTATGAACAGGAGAGTGCAGCATTTCAGCTGCTGGCCCACAAAGGGCTTGCCTGGCTTATGGCAGGGATGGATTCACACGGGTCACACAACAAGATGAAGTGAGCTGTAGCTCATGAACGCTTATGCTCAAATAAATGTGTTAGTCTCTAAGGTGCCACAAGTACTCCTGTTCTTTTTGCAGATACAGACTAATACGGCTGCTACTGTGAAAAAAGTTCTGCTCTGGTTTTTTAGCTGCCCAGGACCAGATCACTCCATTTCTCCAAGCCACCTTCCAGCTCTCAACCCTACAAGCTCTGCCCAAAATAACCCACCTACCCCCATGGCAGCTTCACAGGCGTGCTCGCCTCTCAACCCTCCTGCTCTGCCCTGCCCTGCCCTGCTCCCGCAGCTCCTTTTCCTGATGGGGACCATGCTGAACACCCCTCACTCCCCCTGTCAAGAGCTGCTAATGGTTTTTGACTCAGCAGTTCAGTTCTCCAAACCCAGAAAGCTGAGTCTCCCCCAAGGTGCAGCGGGACGGCTATTTCCCCCCGGCTGCCAGGCGGGATTCCCCACGGCTCCGTTGCCCAGGTTAAGGGGGACTGGCCTTTCATAGACTTCCCAGCAGCTTACGCCGGAAGTACCAAACCCTGGTAAGCCCCCATTTGCCGCCCTTCCGCTTCCTGTGAACTCAGCAAAGGCCTCGGCTGAGGCTCAGCAGCACTCATGTCATTACCATGTGGTCACCACCCAGCCAACCTGGCGCCCTCCTGCATCGAGTCTTCACGCGGGACACAGGGAGCTTCTCCCCCATCCAGCTCACCCTATTCTTCCCGGGAAGCGCTTAGTGGCCAGTTTGGCTCAGCTTTTCGGCCACCATATCCTGCAGCCACAGAACTTAAAACTTGCAGGAGTTACCTTTGCCACGGAGCCTCCCTCTCCTGGAGGCTGAGCACAGACACCAGCCATCTCCTGCCCTACCCATGCCCGTCTCTTTGTAAGACTATCAGCCATGGATTCCTGCCAGCTGAAGCAAGGGGGCTGGTCTAGCACTGCTCCAAGGAGGGTGCTGGGGGCAATTAAGACCTGCACAGAAGCTTGGATAGAGTTAATGCTTCCCCTGCTAAAATTAAACTGATGCTATTTCTTTTTGAAACACAAAGTAAGAGACAGGCCCAGCTGCAGAGACTGGCGCACTGAGGGCCGTTATTCCATCTGGAAGTGAATTAAGATAAACAGAATTAAGGCCACTTTAATTCTGAATAAGAATTAATCCACACAGGGGTTCAATGCAGTTTAACTAATCTACTTTAAATTCACACCTTTAGTTAATTTGGATTAACTTTCCTGAGTGTCCAGTGTGGACAAAACCCTAGTTACCTAAATGCAGCTATCTGTCAGGAGAGAGGTAAAAGCAGTCATAGCTTGGTAGAAAATAAAACTACCAGGCCAAGTTCTGCTTTTTTGGATACAGCAGTGTAATTCCAGATTAGCTCCACTAAAGGTGACAGATTTATTCTGGCTTTACACTGGTGTGTAACCAAGCAAAATTTGGCCTTTTTAAGAGGTATCTTAGATAAGATGCAAGTAAACAAGGGAGCCTTAGAAAATTCACTTGAGAAGGCTCCAAATGGTGCATCATTCTGTCCTCCATCATGCCATAAAATCAGCTAATTAAAGCTTGGTTATGGTCAAAGCACAGGGCAAGCTGGCATAAACATTTGTCCCTCTCCGCTCACAGTGAGATATAACTGCATCCTCCATTGCCAAGAACTGTACTTTCTTTGTTGACTTTTATGTTCCACTCCAAAGCATTTTGTCTGCTGCTAACAGCTGCAATTTGCACTGAGATACTGTATGTTCTACAGAAAAATTTATAAAAAAAATACAGCAAGCACCACAAAGGTCAGTCAGAGATGCAGTTCATGCCAGAGACCATATTAAATTCTTCCCATTAACGGAAATGGCAGAACATTTATAGTCTGAAAAATAGATGGCTGTCAAAAACATTAACTCCAATACTATTAAAGGACAATTAAAAGGCACAAAGAGGAGAGAATATTCTCTGTAGACCGGGGTATATTTAATATGCCCCTATGTAACAGAGACACAGGTTTATTGGAGTAGTGGTCATGTTACTGTAAAAAGAGAGGACAGATCTACATCATGTGTAATTCCTCGGCTGTGAAAGGCATCCAATTCAGACTCTTTGATGGAAGAGTAGTGCCTGTTTTATCATCATATGAGGCCATCCTTTAAGGAGAAAGGGCATGTCAGACTTTTTAAAATTAGCTCACAGACCTCAGGTTTGGAGGAAGCTGGACATAAAAATGAAAACTACAACACACTCCAAGATGAAAAGTATAGCAGAGTCCCTAATTGACGAGCGTTTCTTTTTCTCTAGCACCAGTGGTTTTCAAGCCAGCGTGAATTAATTCAAGTTATTTTTTAAAGGAAAACTTAAGCTCCATTATAGATTTTATTTCTTTTGTAGCACCCTGAGTCTAACCATTTTCTTAGATGGGGATGTGGCCTTTTCTAGTTCGGAAACACTGATTCTTTGCACTAGCCCCTGGGGTTTTCAGAGATGAAATGAACCAAGCTTTCTCGGGCTCATTTATTTTTCAGCATACAAACTGAGTGGCTAGTTAACTTGTACTCTCATCACAGTCTCTTTCATTGTTACATTTTCCTGGGCCCCCCCCCAAGTTCCCCATTTCCATTTGGAGACCCTGTCATTCCCCCTAATTGCTCCAATTAGTTATCAAAGTCTGGTTTACAAAGCAGAGATCCGGTAACAGATCCAGAGCTACAGATCTGGCTCTTTTGGAGAGTTCTCGTTTGTAGAACTACTGCCAAACATGAGCAATGGGAAATTGCCAGATGTATTTAGAACTTGGTCGTTTCTTCGAAGGAGCCAGGAACAGCACATACGCATCATGAACAGAAGAGAACTAGAGCTATGGGGGAGAGAGAAAGGGCAACTGACATGCCCCTCTTCCATGTATGCTAGTGGAAACACTCTGAGATTTCCCAAGGCTGGTCTCCAGGGTAATCTCTCCCCTCCCACTTTCTTGTATTTAAAAAGAGTGGCAGCCCATAAAAACAAACTACCGTGGCTGCTGAATGTTAGTTGTTTGGAAATAACACAGCCAAGCAGGCCTAAAGGAAGTGCCAGTAGCATTGGGAGAAGCCTGTTCCCACTGGAAGCCAAGCAAACTGTCAGCCTCCTGCCTCCATAGCAGGGTCTATGAACTCCATCTATTTGATTCTGTTCTATAGAAAAGCTATTGCAATCCCTAGCATCGTCAAAGACGTACCCAGCAGTGTGTGTTCCCACTAGACAAATCGCTGTTTGGTTCTCTTACTCCCTGCTGTGGGAAGGTGGCTCAGGGATAGCCCATGAAGGACAGAAGACCAGCAGCTGTTAGGTTTGCACTGCCTGGTTTTTCCACACGAACAGAGAATGGGGATTTTGTTTTACTCTCCAGCATACAGAGCTGAGCCAAAGCTCACAACAGCATCAGGAATGCTCGGAGCGTTGTTTAGATAAGCTAGCACTGTCTAGAGGTTTAATCTTTGGCTCTATTGAAAAGCTTGGGAGGGAGTGTGGAGGACAAGCTTGGGGTGAGGGACTGCCTGTGATACCCAGGCACACGGCTAGAATCTGCCACTTACACAGAAGTGCATGAGGAAGAGCCGTTATCTGCATTGCTTGATTTAAAGGTGGCATCATGTCTCACCAGACTCAGCACTGCCACCGGAAACGTACTGAGCTGCCCTGCCCTTTCTTTCCAATAAGATGCCCTGCTGGTGCCTGGGAAGCTGTACTTCCGACAGCTCACATGGCACAAAACACAGAGGGTGCGGTTTCCACGGCCCCGACGTAGCTCTGCTGGGAGAGACGAGGTCGTGGGCAATGCATGGGTGCACTTTGGGATGTGGCTGCTAAGACAAAATTGTTGGAGGTACAAAACGTTCTCCATGTGCCACATTACAAGACCCCACGGCCAACCGCTAGGCCCGGGAATCAATCACACTCATCATGTCTATGCTGGTAGCTCCTGCTATGTGCTGGGCACTGGGCACCGTCTGAAAAGATAAGCATCAGAAGGGGTCAGAAGGGGACATGTTCCTGTTGCAAATTTCAGCTGAGTCTTTCCCCAGTAATATGGCTCAGGCAGAAGTTCCCCTGAGCTATGGCCCTCGACAGACGACTGAGAGGAAGCACAAGGCACATTCGAACGGGGCCCAGAAATACTCAGAGAGGAAGGAAATCTGCTTCCCAGCTGTCATGGAGCAGGCACAGCTAGAGCTGGTTAAAGAAGAGGGCCCCTCTCGCTGCCAAGATTTCCCACTCTCGGCCTCCTGGGACGAGAAGCAAGCACCGACCCAAGTGCCGTTTGACTACTGAGCACTGACACAAATTAAACAACTACCTGCAAACAGTAAAATGCTGCAAGAGCTCTAGCTGTCGCCTAGCTGAATGGGAGAGAGAACGTAGTACTCCTGCCAGTGTGGTCAAAAGCCAGGCTTCCCCAGCTCAGAACACCAGTGACTGCCCGGATCCGTAGGCCTGGAGGCAGATGCTTGCCTTCCTTGGTGATGCATGCAGAGGACGTGCACCTGTTGCTTGGAGCTGGTTAACTTTGCAGACCTCTTTCCACCCTGAGCCGGTAAGGGCAACAGTCTGAGACTGCACCAGGCTGGCAAGACTCCAGGATGCTCTGGTCCCAAACTGGAAACATACTGGGCCAGATCCTGAGCTGGTGGAAATTGGCACAAATTCACTGGCACTATGCTGGGGATCTGGTGCCCCGGCTTTCGCACTGCACCAAAAGCCGGGACACATGTTTGGCCCAGGGAAGCAGGATAGTGCGGTGACAAGTCATTTCTGACAAAAAAGGAAAAGTCGACAAAATATTCCCCAAACAGCTGGGGGTTAAGCATGCCCAACCTGGGAAGGAGAGGCAGCCAAACAGCTTAACGACCCAACCCGAGTAACAGCTACCAAATGTTCCTTCAGCCCTGGTCTACACTAGGACTTTAGGTCGAATTTAGCAGCGTTAAATCGATGTAAACCTGCACCCGTCCACACGATGAAGTCCTTTATTTCGACTTAAAGGGCTCTTAAAATCGATTTCCTTACTCCACCCCTGACAAGTGGATTAGCGCTTAAATCAGCCTTGCCGGGTTGAATTTGGGGTACCGTGGACACAATTCAATGGTATTGGCCTCCGGGAGCTATCCCAGAGTGCTCTGGACAGCACTCTCAACTCAGATGCACGATTGTTTGCCGTTGCTCTGACGCAGGGAGGGGCGACTGACGACACGGCTTACAGGGTTGGCTTACAGGGAGTTAAAATCAACAAAGGGGGTGGCTTTACGTCAAGGAGTATTTCAGGCAGGACTTCACGGAGGGTTCCAATAAGAAATGGTGCACCTAAGTTATTGTTCTCATTGGAACAAGGAGGTTAGTCTGGCCTCTGATTGATACATGGCTAGATCTACCTCGCTGCACCTTCTCTGTGAGTGACTGCAGTGTGACCTAGAGGAATGAGTCCCCTAGACGGGGGGCGGGGGGGTTTGCAAATGAGTACAAAACAAATCTGGTCTATTTCTTGTTTTGATACACTCCATCCATCTTTTACATCTTTGGCTGGCAGCAGACGGTGCAGAAGGACTGCATGCCACCCACATCTCATGGCTGCTCGGCAGAAGATGGTACAATAGGACTGCTAGCCATCCTCATCTCTTGCCTGCCCGGCAGAAGATGATGCAATAGGACTGCTAGCAATCCGTATCACCTGCCTGCTCACCATAAGATGGTTCAATAGGACTGACTGCAGGACTAAAGAAAATGACCTGATCAAGTCACTCCAGATTTAGTCCCTGCGCCCATGTCTGCCCAGGCGCTCCTGATCGACCTCACAGAGGCGACCAGGAGCACCTCGGACATGACGATGACGGCTACCAGTCCTATTGCACCGTCTGCTGCCACAAGGCAATGGGTTGCTGCTGCTGTGTAGCAATGCAGTACCACGTCTGCCAGCACCCAGGAGACATACGGTGACAGTGAGCTGAGTGGGCTCCATGCTTGCCATGGTATGGAGTCTGCACAGGTAACTCAGGAAAAAAGGCGCAAAACGATTGTCTGCCCTTGCTTTCATGGAGGGAGGGAGGGAAGGGGGGCCTGACGATATGTACCCAGAACCACCCGCGACAATGTTTTAGCCCCATCAGGCATTGGGATCTCAACCCAGAAATCCAATGGGCAGCGGAGACTGCGGGAACTGTGGGATAGCTACCCACAGTGCAACGATCTGGAAATCGACTCTCGCCTCGGTACTGTGGAAGCACTCCGCCGAGTTAATGCACTTAATGCACTTAGAGCATTTTTTGTGGGGACACACACACTCGAATATATAAAACCGATTTCTAAAAAACCGACTTCTATAAATTCGACCTAATTTCGTAGTGTAGACATACCCTCAGTGATTGGTGCAGCACAGCCACGGGGACCAGGCAGCCTGCGCACAGCCGAGATCCACCTGTGACGGGACAGTCTCTTGCCGTGTGTTCCCCTTTGGAAAGCAAAGTGAGAACACAGTTTTCTAACATAGGGTCATAGCCAATGTTCCCTCTAATTTTTGACAGGCCGTATGCGCAAAATATTTCTTCTGTGCAAATTTTTGACAGGCGTTGTGTGCAAAAAATTTCTTCTGTGCAAATTTTTGTGCACACAGTGTTTTGCCATGTATGCGGAGTTTAGGATCTGTGTGCACGCGCACAGCTGAGAGGGAACAGTAGTCACAGCCCATTAATGATGGTGAAGGAAGCGGGGGAGGAGGGAGCATGAAGAAGCTGCTTTGGAGTGTAGCCAGAGTCCCGTTAAAGCCAACACCCTCTTGATGCTTTAGGACAAAAATGTGTGTTTAGGTTTCCCACTAAGAATCTGTTGAGATACAAAATTTGACATGGGCAAGCATGTGGAGGGGCAGTACTCTCCGGACGCAATGATCCACACGTGCTGGTGAGAGAGGGCTGCCTGACAGGAAATAAACAGATCACCCACTGGGCAATATTTCTGTAGGAGCTAGACCGAAACAAGTGCCCCCTCCCCAGTGCTTCTCCTAATTGCTTTCCTAATTGTGGCACCAGCAGTCCCAATGCCTGCTGAGATGACCCCGTGGGTGAGTGGGCTCAGGCAGGGCGACTAGACAGGTTAGTGATGGTGAACCGTATTTCCTCCAGCTCTGGAGCTCTCAGTTAGTTAAGTTGTGCTGCAAGGCAGGCGGAGGAACTGGGTCCAAAGCCCCTACATCTAGACTGGCTGCCCATGACAGGTGAGCAGGACTCACCCATTTATCTCTAGTGACGGCAGCCACCCCCAAGGACAACAGCCTCCTGCCCCGCTGCTGCAAGGGGAACCTGGGCTCCAGCACGCCATGGTCCTGAGCGCACCGGTACCTCGCAGGCTGGTGCACATAGTGAGCCAGCCACACTCCAGCGGAAGCAAATAAAGAACAAACCCCAGACAGACACGTGTTGTCATGTGACGCTCCCTGCTCCAGGATCCTGGAGCCAACAGCTGAGTGGGTTAAACGCGGGCTCGCGCCCACCTCTGAGGCAGAACAGCATGTCGCAGCGATGCTAGCGCTCGCTAGCTGGAAAATTAGAAGGGCTTTCATTCCTCATGCTTGACTCGCAGCTGGCGAAGGGCCCCCCCACAACGGTCTGGCATTGGGATTTTATGCCTCTCTCTGATGTATCCAGCAATGGCCACTCTCTGAGACGGCACACCAAACGACGGGGACCATTGGTTTGTCCTGGGATGGGAATGGTTAATTCCCGCTCTGGGCTAGAGCCACACGTCTGCTGAGCTGGCTTCAGCCCCGTACCCTGGAGGAGTCGGGGGCAGGAGAAAGATGGCAAAAGGTGGCTGTACCCCTTTACACTCCCCTGATCCCTGTGGTCTCTAGTTCAGAGGTGGGCAAACTTTTTGGCCTGAGGGCCACATCGGGGTTGCAAAATGGTATGGAGGGCCGGGTAGGGAAGGCTGTGCCTCCCCAAACAGCCTGGCCCCTGCCCCCTATCTGCCCCCTCCCACTCCCACCCCCCTCAGAACCCCCAACCCATCCAACCCCCCCTGCTCCTTGTCCCCTGACCGCCCCCTCCCGGGACCCCTGCCCCTAACTGCCTCCCTGGGACTCCACTCCCATCCAACCCCCCCTTGCTCCCTGTCCCCTGACTGCCCTGCCCCCATCCACACCCCCGCCCCCTGACAGGCCCCCCAGGACTCCCACGCCTATCCAACCCCCCCCTGCTCCCTGACTGCCTCCCTGGGACTCCACTCCCATCCTACCCTCCCCGCTCCCTGTCCCCTGACTTCCCCGACCCCTATCCACACCCCTATCCCCTGACAGGCCCCCCAGGACTCCCACGCCTATCCAACCCCCCTGCTCCCTGTCCCCTGACTGACCCCCGGGACCCCACCCCTATCCAACTCCCCCTGCTCCCTGTCCCTCCCCGGGACCTCCCCTACCCAACCCTTCCCCTCCCATTCCCTGTCTCTCCCCCCCCCCCCCGCCCCGAACCTCAGCCCCATCCAACTGCCCCCTGTCCCCTGACTGCCCTCCAGGGCCTCCTGCCCCTTATCCAACCTCCCCCTTCCCATGCCGCTCAGAGGGGCAGGACAGGCTTATTTGAAAGCCTGGGAGGTGGGCAGGCGCAAGGCGGTGTTACTGCAGGGGAGGGGCCAGGGGTGAGCCTCCCCGGCCGGGAGCTCCGGGGCCTGGCAGGACGGTCCCGCGGGCCGTAGTTTGCCCACCCCCGCTCTAGTTGGTGTTGTGCTCCCATGTGCCGGCTCTAACAGCATACAGCTGGGCTGTGATACCCGTCAGGGACAAGCGCAGCAGCCCTGGTGACACCCCCAACACCACGGCCAGGGCTTGGGATGGCCTGTTACTCCGGCTTTATGCCATCTGGGGATCCTGCCAGCTGGAGGAATCCCAACAGCTAGAGCAACTTCACAGGCATGGCTGCAGCGGCACAGAGGGACGGTAGCAGGGGCCAGAATCTGGTCTATTTATTCTGGGTGCTCACCTTGGCAGGGAACAACCAGATGGGAGACGTGCTCGTGCTCTTGCCCACCCAGCTCCTCCAGGCTCAGCTCATTACTGCTGAGAGCAGACCGTGGGGCCAGACCGCTCGGCAGCCGCTCAAAGCTGGCTAAGAGGGTAGGAGGGAAGAAGCTGCCTTATGCATTACTCACAATGCTCCTCCTCAACTTATCCCCGCCGCTGAAGGTCACTGCCAGCATGGAAGCACACTCCTCAGCGTAGAACGGCCTGTTCCCCTCGTCATCCACCGCACCTGGGGAAAAGCGAAGGAGAACACGTCAAGCTCCAGGGGCTCCTGCCTCTCTCACTACACGTCCCAGCTGCTCAGTTCCTAGGCAACTTCTCAGCCTTCCCCCTTGAGACGGTGGCTGGATTTTTCACTCCAAAAAAGTGACAGACTCTAGAACTCCGCACTTCCAGGAGAAACCGAGTCACATATCGAACCGCTGACGCTCCTTGCGTTTCAACGCACGCCGGCCTGTGCGGGAAAGTTTCACAGGTGAGCAGAAGGCCTGCTACAAAATGGCCCAGAATTAACTTCCACATAGGTGTTATGCCCAAACAAATTTTATCCTCTTTGTGACCCTGCCAAGGAAATTGAGACAAGCTTGGTCATTCCGCCCTTCGGCCGAGTCCTGATCAGTGGGGAAGTCTTACTCTGTGTAACGCTCCCTCTAGGGAGGCGGCTATCGAGAGTCCAAACAGCTCTCGGGCACCCACTGTTCAGGCCAGTTACCCCATGGCCACGTCACCCCTCCGGTTGCTCCCTTCCCTCCAGGGCAGGTTGGGGACCAGGAGGATATTGGGAGTTTGCAGATGAGCAGCTGAGCTCAATGGTTAGTAGTACGCTGGCTCTCACAGTGCCTGGACCATGGATCGCCAGCAATCCCCAGAAGGAAACCTGCTGGAAGCCAAGCGGGGGAGTAGGACGTTGGGAAGGAGATGGGGCCAGGAGGGGATCCCTTATGATGCAGTTTGTAAGATGGAAAATCCAGAGGACTTTTGAATTTGAGCAGTGCTCAGCAGTCTGAAGACGGGCTTATCCAAAGCAAGCCTCCAACCCTTCTGGGTTTCACCAGTCACTATCTGGCATGCACCTACACACACGACAGTCTAGTCTGAACAACTGGCAAATTCCTTCTCAGAAAGCACATAGAAAATGTCAATTAAAGCAATTTGCTTACAAAACCAGAACTATCCCAAGATGGTCTTCGCTCAACACCTCAGTCTCTATGAAAGACAGCGTTACTACGGGATCTACTGAGGGGCAGCCTGGGTTCGCGGTGACTTCACAGAACCAGCACCCGGAGAACAGGATTCTAATCCCAGTTCTGCAAGGGACTTCCTGGGATTTTAGACAAGTTACTTCCCCTCTCTGCGCCCTAGTTTATCCAGCTGTATAATGGGGAGAATAATACCCACAGCAAATTACCGTTCGTCAGGAGCTAAGTACCGGCATGGTAGACTACCACACAGCTATCTCCTGTGCACGCTGCCCGTCGTGCCTGGGTCTGGAACACAGGCCCTGGTGCATTCTGGAACCGGGAGATGGTGCTGCTGCACGGACACATACCTACAGCCGGCGGCCTACGGGGCTGGGGCTGCTGTCTGTACCCTCCCACTAAGCCACCCTGTTCCAGTGTCCGAACAGGGGCCCTACAGCAAACACATACCCTGCTTGGCCTCCAGGAAGAAGTTCCAAGAAACATTTACCATATTAAGCCTCATTTTATTCAGTGAAATACCAGCAGATGACGAGAAGCAGAGCTCTCAGCCTGCAATGTTGCTCAGCAAGTTTTCTATCCATAGCTACACTGGTCGAGTCTCATGAAGAAGCTTCTCCTGCCCCCCCACCCTTAACACACCCGTTCCCTCCCCAGGATACAGAAATATCTTGGATATTAAACTGAATGGAAAAACCCCTCTCATACATTGGGAGCAAGGGAGGGGAGGACTTGTTGCATTTCTCTGTATTATCATCATCAACACAGGCAGCTACTTGGATGTCTTACTAATTAGCCCTTCACAACCATTAATCAGCCCCGACATCTATGAGACGCAGGCAAGTTACTTCCATTTTATAGCTGGGGAAAAAGCTGCAGTGAAGTGACTTGCCAGAGGCTGTACAGCAAGAACGGGCAGTTGTTCCTGGTACCTAGCCCCGTGTGCCATTCCTTAGACCGTGCTGCCTCCCTCCTCGCTAATTCACATGCAGGGCAAAGCTGAACTATTGCCTGCAGGGGAAAGTTTCAGTAATTCAGCAAAACTGAAAGCAGCAAAATCCTGCAGTGCAAGTGAGGAAGGCAAGCGGGGAAGATACTGGTGACGTCTCATTAACTGTGCATTCTGCAGCAAGAGCACAGATTTTAATGTGCATTTTCTCCCTGCTGGCCCTACAGTAGCTGCAGCAAATGGAAGCCATCAATCACAGAGTTACATTTCATTTGCGGAGCCCACATCACCTGCATACCTCCTGGGCCCCAGAGCTTACAGAGCCATCCGTTGTCACGGGCAGAGTCTCGGGGGGGTTAGGAGCTAAAACCCCACACAGCAGGGATGCTGCAGAAATGAAGGCTCATTGCAAGGGATAAAGCTACTTGTTCAAAATGAATGTGCTATAAACTGTTTATGGTGTCCCAGAAGCCCATAATCTTATAGCTTCTGTCATTCCCCCACCCCCACCATCCTGGTCCACCTCCCCAGGCGAATGCGTATTTAAATCTGGGAAAGAAGCATTGAGGAAGAGCAGCAATCAGACAGGATGGGATGTAATGGCTCTGGCAGACTCTCACACACTTGAAGAAGCACTTCTCTTTCATCCAAGGATCTCAAAGTGCTTTTCACAGAGAGCCAGGCCTCAGACCTCCCCCTGCCACTCGCTCTTACAGAAGTGCCCTGTCAGATGTGGAATTTCTAGGCAGCCTGGAGGGAGACCCTTGCATGATCTGAACTTGGGGATGCAGGGAATCTGGGAATTTCCAAATGGGATGCTGGGGGCAGGAGTTACCAGCTTCCTTCGGCAGTGGTACCGGTTTGGCAGGCTATGCCAGCCAGTGCCCATTGCCTACCGTTCAGCTCCTCGCATGCTAGTCTGTCACAGGGCTGGGTTGCTGTTGTCGACATGAACCTGGCTTTGGGGCAAACCCCTGAATCAGCCATTCTGGGGTCATGGCTCATCGATCTCTATTAGAACAGCTGCTGTTTGGTAGGTTTCGATTGCTGCATGATGACTTTCAGTGCAAACAGCTCTGACAGAGACAGGGACATTATGTGGGTGATCCCTGGAAGGAATGGAGGAGAAACTAGACCCAAACATATTTTTTCATGGCTGGCAGCTCTACAGGGAAGAGCTTAATTCTGCTTCCCATTTCACAGATTTTACCAGCCCTCACTCAGCTTCTGCCCTAGAGAAGCCGGATTATATTTTTCCTTAAAAAAGAAAGAGTCGTCATTCTCGTCTTTACAATCTTTCTCTAGGGCATGGCACAAGCATTCCCTCCAAGCAGCAGCAAGAGCCTTTCACGCACACCTCCATTCCAAGGCCCTGAAGTCGGTGCCTGCAGCCACACCGACTGCGGAGAGGACTCTGAGCTCAGCTCCTTGCTGGGGTCATACCGGAGAGCAGACCTGGCAACTCGCAGTACTACTCAGCAATCGCCAGCGCTCGGACGAGCGGGGCCGGGTTACAGGCACACGGCAGGTTACCTATAGTGACGGTGTAGATGGAGTTGGCGTAACCATCGTAGTTGCAATTGTCATTGTGCTGCCCTCCATTGCCGCTGGCCACGACAAAAATGCTTCCAAAGCCCCTGCGACCAGCAATCACCCCATGTTGCAAGGCAGCCTGGGGAAGAGAAAAGACATGTTACTGCTAAAGAGTGAGCTCCTGTTGTTCCCTTATCCAGGCTTACCGGCACAATTACAGCCAGAAACCATAAAATACCCAGCTCTGCACCCTGCCCTGCTGAAACGAGGTGCTTTTATAAAGCATTTCCACCAGCAAATGCTGGGTCAATTTCAGACTTGGCATAAGAGGATGAATCTCCATTGAAGCCAATGGAGTTGAACCTGCTTACACCAGGTCTGAACTCAGCTAACCAAGTTTACATCAAAGAGCTTTCAGACTCTGATGTGCATATTTCTCTGTTTTGACTATGTTGATCTGAATCATGTTCTGCTTTCTTACATTCTCCCTGCAGGTTCAGCTGGAGAAGGTAATCTGTCTTAAACTCGTTATTGTGTAACATTGCTGGATTCCATTCGCAGCACCCATGTTCCAACCTGGAGGTGGCAGTACTTCCAAAGGCACAGACAGTGACCCTAGCACCTAGTAAAGAGTTAATTGCATGGACCCCTCTGATGAGCACATTATGTTCTAAGAAAAGGAGGACTTGTGGCACCTTAGAGACTAACCAATTTATTTGAGCATAAGCTTTCGTGAGCTGCAGCTCACTTCATCGGATGCATTCAGTGTTTTCCACGAAAGCTTATGCTCAAATAAATTGGTTAGTTTCTAAGGTGCCACAAGTCCTCCTTTTCTTCTTGCGGATACAGACTAACACGGCTGCTACTCTGAAACCTGTCATTATGTTCTAAGATACTGTGTCCTGGCACTTAGAGCTGGAAACTGGGAGTCAATACCCTTTGGCTACAATTCCCAGCTTACTGTGTGACCAGAAGTCAGTCAAAAACTACTCTGTGCCTCAGTTTACCCAACTAGGAAGCAAAGGTAATTCCTCCTGCCTCCCAGCAGTGGCATGAGGCTGCGTCTATTATACACATTCTGAGATCCTGGGACGAACTGTGCTACAGAGGTGCGAAGTAGCTACTAGAGAGCCAGGTGCTGGTCTCAGCATTCTGGACGGCCTATGAATGCTGGGAAAGAATAAATGAACAGGTACAACTGGAATCCATTTGGAACCACAACGTGACAGAAATGTATGCTGTAAGGCATCTGTATCCACGCCACCGAGCTGCAGCACAACTGTTGTTCTGTGGTTACCGAGATGCAGCAACAGCATTGCAGGACGAACTCTGCAGAGAGCGCAATCCCATCCTGTGTTAGCTGAGAGCTAAACACGAGCCGTGCACTTGAATTTCTAGGCGCTCACTCCAAAGGAGGCATCATCTAGCTAAGCCCATCACTGTATGCTCTAGGCATCAAATACAATGTACAAGGTAGTAAAGGGTGAAGGCTGTTAGGGAATTGGGACAATGTTCTTCCATCCCTCTCTGGTTAGCATGCATTTTATGGGCTGTTCTGCAGAAAGGGCTCTGGAAGGAACAAGTTCACTGGCCACTGGGCAGCCTCCCCTTTTTCAAGGGAACGCCTGGGCAAAGAGATGAGGTATGTGTCCATCCCGGTCTCCAGAGGCAGGGAGTTCCACAGCTCCACTCACAGCCTCGGCCTCCCAAGACCCTCCCCGAGGTGCGCTGCACACCTTCCCCAGAACAGCCGCAGGGCACTCTCAGGGATTCGCAGATGGGCTCTGATCCCAAAACCTCTGAAATCAATGGGAATATTTTCCCTGACTTTAATGTGCTTTGGATCAGGCCCATAGAGAGGCAGTCCCTGGGTCAGCCAGGCTCTCGCCCATCAAGTACTCTATGGATAAAAACTAGGGACTTGATCCTGTAGCTCTTACTCACATTAGTAAGTCAGTGGGTGGCAGGCGCATGGATGGGGAGCTAGTGCACAGCATGGCTGTGATAAATGCTCACTTTTTTAGCGAAAGCCAAGAGCATCAGTGTCTTAATGATGCATTAGGGCCGGAAATGGGCCAGGCCTTGATCTGCATCAGAGTCAGCAGCTTGGCTTCTGCCTGCATTTTTGGGGGGTGTTTCATTTGCTGCTCAGTAACAGTGCAGGCTCTCCTGCAGCAGGGCCGAGCAGTGACTAAATATAGAGAAACCCTCAGCCCACAGCCACAATAACTTATAGTTGTTTGCAAGAAGTGAAGGGGCTGTTCATAGACCTAACAGAATGTCTTAACAAGCAGTGGAGCTGGATTACAGAGTCTGCCAGGGGCCAAATTACCTCTGCACTCCAGCAGCAGCCAGACCAGCCATTCTAGGGAGAGGGGAGGAAAGCCCAGCCAGCCCCCAGGTGGATTAATCCAAAAATCACTCCTTCCTTCTTTTCCTTTCCAGCCACCTCTTTCTCTCAGGCAGGGGCATCTTAAAAATCTTTACATGCCCCTTCCAGACTGACTCCCTCTGCCATTTATCCCACTCATCAGGGTCTGGATACTCTGCCGGAGTCCCTTATTCAGTCTCAGGCTTTCTGAGGCTACAAAAGCTGTTAAGTTTCAAAGGGGCTGAGAGTCTATGTGAGATGAACCTTTCCTTGGAACTTCAAGTCACCATCCCCTACAACCCCGGCTGTCACCCTTTCTGAGGCAACAACAGCTCTCCCTGTGGCACGGTGACCTGGGGTGCTGTGCGCTGCACGATGGGGTCGCACAAGAGCTTTATGCACCACAGGGCAGTCCCTCCTGCTCTGGGCTTTAGGCAAACCGAGAATCACAGGCTCCAGCCTGGCAAGGCATTTCCCAGCGAGGTGGTCGCTCTGGGGCAGGCTCAGTTCTTTTATACCTTTCCTAGCTGGTGAGGGCCATCCACAGTTTTGCCATCATCATCCGGACCCCAGCTGTGAAGAGAGACACCATGAAAAGACACAGTCACCTTGGGACGCTGCTTTGAATTCAAGTTTTCATGCGTGACTGCAGTGCTGGGAAAAGGTGCCCGACTGGCAGCCCTTTATCTGTCCACAGGACAGATGCAGCCCAGACAGGTCAAGGAGCAGCTTCCCACATGCAGCCCTACCCTGCCCAGCGCGGCCCACCTCTAGGGCAGGAAAGGAGCTCAGTCTCCATGGCCACCTTCTATCCAATCTGCCAACCAGTGGGCAGGCTAGTGCTGGTTATATGCAAAACCTGGACAGAGGCTCCCAAGCACCGGTCAGACAGGACCAGCTTTCAGCCATCTGGGAGCTGAGCATACGGCACTTTCCCATCCATCCGAGGGGGCCCCAGGCCGTCGGAGCCTGCCCTCATGTTCACACCCCGCTCCGGGTCTGATTCCAAGGGAGGGAAGGTTTGATTTTGGGTAAGGTTATTCTCCCCAGACACTCCAGCTCACAATGCACTTCCCACGCAGGATGCCTCTGGGCTCATTTCCCCTTTGTAAGCCTCACCCTCACACAAGGCTGGGTGTCACAGGGGGGCCGGTCTCCACCTGTCTGGAAGCTGGCTGATTAAGAATAGGTCAAGCCGCCTTAACTGGGTTTACCCCACAGCTCTAACTGGTTTCACAGTCAGTTTAGTTGGAGCAATTTTAAAAGGCGCTAGACAATCTCCCAGTGGACAGGCCCAGAGACGGACTCCCATCCAGGAGCACCGAGTACGGTGTACTTCAGCCTTCAACAGCACCGACATGTCTATTAGGAACAATAAAATCATAGCCCCACCCCTGAAATATGATGGGTTGCAAACCTCCACCTGGCTCAACTGTGCAGGACTCCTGGCAAGGCAGGCTGGGGCAGGAGATGCTTGGAAAGCTTGATTCCAAAAGATATGCAGGCCCAAGCCCATGTCCCCATGGCCAGCTCCTGCCTTCCTTCCAGACAGGCCCTTGCTGAGAACGCACAGACTCTGGCCCCCGCCACGGCGGCTGTGTTTGTGGTGTGGACTCTTCTGCCGCCAGGAGGAAACATACCACATGGCTTCATTAAAGTTCAGCCCCCGGGACACCAGGGCCAAGCCTCCCAGTGCAGCGCTAAGAGCCCCCTGGCGCTTTCCGCGGGGTCCCAGGTCCAAAGCCCAGGACAGGACTGGGAGGACAGAAGTGTGGGCTAGCACTCAGAGCAACGCACTGGAAGCCAGGGCCCCAGGATTCTGCCATTCAGTTCCCATCCTCCCAGCAGGGATGGCAATGCCAACCCATCTCATGGGGGGCTCCGGGGGCTTCACTGGGGCCTTCAAAGCCTTTTAATGAAAGGTGCTAGAGATCTGCAAAGTGCTCTTGCATCTCTCCGGGTATCCCCATCTCCTGGGCCAGACACCAGGAGAATCCCTCGCCTTTGGCCCCAAACAGCTGGTGCGTCCCCAGACCGGCCGTTCTTTCCAGCAGACATTATCCCACCGAGCAAAGGGAGCAACCTCTCTCGAGCATTTTAATCTCGTTTAAACGCGAGCACACAAAGGGGAAAGATGCTACGGGTTTTGGTGCTCCTTAGAAGTGGAAGAGAGGGAAGGGAGCTGGTGTGGAGGGAGAGGGGCAGCAGCCCTGTAACACTCAGACAACCACCGCTCTGATTTTGCCAGAACATCCCGGGAAGGTAGCCCAGCACCGCGCTCTGCACCACTCATGCTAAGGGTAGTTGTACCATGTGTTTTGGCAGGACCTTAGCACGGAGCTCTGGGCTCACCTGCAGCTGTAGATGTCATTGATCTGATAGTGCTTGTTGAAAGCGATAGCCTCCATGCTATCTGTGAGGGGCCCATCCAGGACTCGGATGCCTGCACAACAAAGGACAATTAGCGTTACTGTAATGGATGTAGTGTGAACCAACTCCTCAGCAGGTTCCCAGCAGGGACACCTATGGGCCCAGCATCAGGCCAAACTGGTCCGTTTGTGCCAGGACCAAGGCAGTAACCGGAGATGGATTCCCTGGACCCAGGCTAGAGCTTGAGTCAAGCCACAGAGGCTCATTCTGGGCTAGTGAATGGAAAGCCCAACCCTCCCATTTACAAACTGTCAGAGCCCCTCACACCCGGGCAAGGAGAGGCAGATAAGGAGTCAGCCAGTGAAACACGAGGGGCTGCTGGAAGCAGTGTCAGGTCACTGGGGTGATTTGCACGTCTCTGCTCTAAACTTGGGAGCTGGAGTGGGAGGATGGGGAAGGGAGGCAAAGGGATGAGAGAAGGGGAAAGGGTGGGTCAGAAGAGACAAAAGGCCAAGGTCTTGACCTCCTGGGGTATGTCCACACTGGAGTTGGGAGTAAGCTGTGGAGATAGACTCACACCAGCTCGTCTTACAGACTCAATCCGCACCTCCCCCCGCCCAGCTCAGGTGGCTAGCCCGAGCCTTCGCCAGTGCTGTAACAGCCACACGGCTATCTTTCGCGTGCTAGCGTGAGTCACACTGCCACGAGTCTGTCTACACGGGCTGGGAGGCTCGATCCCAGCTGCAGCACAGATGTGCCCTTGGGGTCCCCAAATATCCCCTGGTGCTTTTCACTAGGACTGAGGCATCCTGGCCAAATTCCAATTCAGACAATTCTATTCTGCCTCCCCAGCCCCCCTACAGTCTCAGCTGGAGACAGTATTTTTTAAGCCACCTGTCCTAAATTGCTGTGCTGTGCACTGTTAAACAGCTGATGCGTTCCACCCCAGACCCAGCTGTAATGCAGCAGTGGGCGAAACAATCCCATTATGTATAGGTTGCTAAGTATTTAGGGATCCTTTATGGCAGAAGCGGATATGTATCTGCTCAATATATTATTAATTAGAAAGGCTTCTAAGTTGCAGAACTACCAGATTTCTGTGATCAAGACACTGAGTATTTGACAGTACAGTAACCCCACCTCCAGAGGCTAGACTATAAACAAATGAAAGCTTAAACCGGACTCATGTTTTCAGGGAACCAAAGAGTCGATAGTCAAACGGTTTTGCATCATAGTTTAGGTTAGCAAACAATGTTACAAATGGAAACCATGCATACGCCTGAGTTAAAATCTCTACCACAGAGGAAACACCCACCAGTTTCCACTCCAGGCCGGTGCAGCACAAGTGCCTTATTTACTGTCACAGTGGAACAGTCCCCGCCCCAGTGCCAAAGAAGTCGAATGAAGGCAGCTGGCACTGCACCACTCCCAGCTGTCTGAAATCTAGCCAGCTTGCACCAAGCCATGTGTGGTCTCAGGACTGCAAGTGAAGGCTTGGCACAGGGAGACATCCTCTGTCCCACCCCTTAGCCAGAGGCTGCTCTGCCTGGTTCCTGCATTGCTTGAGCTGTACCCAATTCACAGACTCAGGGGCGGGTTCAGATTATGGTTTGATCACTCTTATCAAGCACAGATTCTTCACTCAGTTTATTCCTCAGGAATTTGTTTAGAGTGCAGCTGGCTTTCCCCTCTTCCTGCCCTCCAACCCATGGTCATTTGATGGTAACACTGTGTATTGTTTAATTTACTATGCCCTTGATTTAGAGAACAAAATCTGGCTGCTGGCACCCAATTTAATTACTATAGTGATATTCTGCACATCTATAGCACCTTCCATCCACAGATCTACCTCAACGCATGGGAGAGACATTCATTTATGCTCTCACCTCCTCTGCAAGGGACAGAGCTTCATTTCTCCAGTGGGGAAACTGAGGCATGGAGAAAAGACATGTCTTGCCTGAGGTCACCCTGGCAGAGTTGGGATTAGATCCGCCCTCTGCCCAGCCCCATGGTTTAAACCACAAGCCCATCCTTCCTGTTGCACTCTGCTAAATAAACTCCACTTTCCAATGGCAATAACCAAAATCTCCAAGCCAGGGAGGAGCCGGGCAGGTACACACTACAGAGAGGTCATACAGCAGTGCACACTTACTGAGGGGCTGTGCAGAAAAAGCCATGGGCAGGGGGAACTGCTCCAAGAAACAGAACAAATTAACCGGGCAGGAGCACGACTGCATTTTAGTCTCCTCTTTCGGTTCCATTTTACTTGCGCAGTGTATGGTCTCCATGGCTTTACCCTGCACTGCAAGAGTGCTGGCTGGTGCTAAACTACTGCAGCTCATGGGACATTTGGATTCATTCTAAGGAGAGCAGCACCATCTGCTGGACAGAGTGAAAACACAGGACTATTAAGTTCCCAGGCATCCGGTGGGTATGTGTGTACTGCAATAAAACACCTGGGGCTGTCCCATACCAGCTGACTTGGGCTCACGGCTTGGACTGCAGGGCTACAAAACTTCAGCGGAGAGCCCGGGCTCTGGGACCCCCCCCCGTTGCGGGGCTAAATCCTCTCCCTGAAATCAATGGGCGTCAAGGTGGTTTCAGTACCTACTAAAACCAAAGGGTAAAGTCAACAGGAACCGTTTCCCTGGTTTTGCAGAGAACAGAGTGCAGCCACGTCTGTGCACATCATGTCTGCGAAGACGAAGGGCTAGGTGAACAATAAGGTCTGCAGGGGATGGGACACCGCCTCACTTCACTGGAATCACAAGGTATGGAAAGGATTCTGGGAACCAACCTGCTTGGCACCAGAGTGCATGTTTATCCAAGACTCATTTCAGTCGAAGCAGGAAGCTTTTGGCTCAGTTTGTGAATGGAAGGCACCGATGGCCAGTGCAAGATCCACCAGCCAGCCTCTCGCATGTGGAGTCTCACGCTATGGAGACACTGGGGCCCAGCCACTTTCAGAGCTGAATAGAAACCAGACTTTCTCCATACCACAGGGCGTGTCAGTTGCCCTGTCCCATCATACCGGCTTCCCGGACATCTGCATGAGGCCATAAGTGCACAAGGCCACAGCGTAGCTGTTTGGGAAGCTCCCTTGCTGCCTACAACGTCGACCTGACTTACATGTGTAGGGAACAGCTGCTCTGGCAATGCAGAAATGGGTCCGAGCCAACCCACAACATCCAAACACCCCAACGCACTGGGGGAAATGAGAGATCCCTGGCATTTCCCTTGCAAAAATGCTGACTAACTCACCAACCGGACTCAAACAGCTTGGCACGGGATCAAAGCCAACACACGCCAATCAAACCACCCCACTAGACAAGGGGACAATACACAGCAGAGAGGACTGACAAAGGCACCGAACTCAGCATACAGAGGTGGCATACCTGCAATGCGGCTGCCGTAGGCAACTCCCACGGCACAGATGCCGTTGTTTGGGACAGCTGCGATTTCACCAGCGCACCGGGTCCCATGGTGGTTCCCGTTTTCTGCGTCAGGGCGGGGCATAGGGTCGGGGTCATTGGAGTTCAAATCATAGCTGCCTTCAGGGCTCTGAAACAGACCAACAACTGCAGCTTAGAGATCTCCTTTCTTTTGAGAAAGCAGATTTAATACCACATTAGCAGGCCTGGAAAGCATAAGCTGAAAGCTTAAAGAATGCAGAGGCAGGGGTCCATGTGGGTTAGTCACCAAACCCCATTATGTATCACTGTGGAAGGATATTAGCAGAACCAGCACTGGTGTCCTGATGGGCAGTGGAATGGTAAAGTCAAATTTAATGACATTTTAGCATCTAGAAAAGATGTCCTCCTCCCCATCCCAGCCAGTTCACTGCATACCCTGGATTCCCGGACAGTGACATTCACCTCTCCCCATGTAGCTGCTCTCTGCCCAGCCTGCCAGTAGAGACAGGGAACGTTTGCGGCACCCAAAGCCAGAGGTACCTCAGCCAACAGAAACGACTGCAAACAAAGGCTAAGTGCCCTCACTTCACCCTGGAGCAGGGGTGGAGAAGGGAGCAAACATGACCCCCACCTCTCCCTCCACAGGCAAGGGAAAGCTCCTTCCCAGTGAGCAGCCCTGGCTTTGCCTCTCTACTTAAGGGAGCAGCTTGTAAGATCTCCAGGTGGGCACCTCCGATACTCATGCCCTATGGCGAGCAGCTGGCTCGCCTGGCACAGCAGGCCCCAGACATCTGCTGCTCACTAGCAGTCTGTGCAGTGTTCATGTAGGCCTCCTGCACCCACGAGACACACGCCAGGCCAGTCAGCTACTGCCACCAGAGAGCAGGAGCCTCTGGTTCCAAGCCCCATCTCCCCCACTCCAGTGACGGGGAGGGACTGCGGGAGAGGACTTGCATCAATGGCACAAGAGACACCGCCAGGGGGATTAAGTGGTGCTGCTGCTAATGGGCCCTGAGTCCTGTGAACAGCCATGCGGCTGCCACAATGGAGCTACCAGGTGAAGAGTTTCATGTCTGGGCTGTACCTAGGCAGCCACTTGCTTTGGGCTATTGGCTGCTCGTATCTCAGAGCCAGCTGGGGCATCCCACTCCAGAGCCAGGCTGTGGGGTACTCACGTAATTTGGCTGTATATCTTGGATGGTGTGCTCCACGCCATCATCCACGACCACGACGGTCACGCCGCGGCCTGTCACGTTCCGCTCCCAGACGCCCGTCACATTGATATCCTTTCCCGGGGTCCTCCGATTGTTCTAAGCGCCGGCAGAAAGAAGGAGAGGTGAGCAACAGCAGAGCTGGGGCAGCGGCTGGGGAAGGAGGGTCAGAGCACACAGGGATCTTGGCTCCCAGGCAGATTACAGGAGCATTTGCTCTCAGCCATTGCTTAGGGGAGGGCATGAAGCTGATGGCTGGGAGTGCAAGAAGCCTTCTGACAGAGTCTGACTTTCAGAGACGATGAGCACCTAAAGCTCCCAGTGGCCAGCTGGAGCTGTGGGTGCCTGGCACTCCCAAATCAATCAATAAAATCAGGCCTTAAACTGGTACCTATCCCCTGCAGCAGCAGGAGGGCTTGGGAACTTCCATACCAGTGTGAAAGGCAGGATATTTTCCCGGCACAATGCTTTGTCTGGCCTCTGCTCAGGTTCGTGTTATTTCCGCCACCTCCCTATTCCAGTAAGAACCAGGACAGGTCAGTTTCCCACTCTCCCAGCCCAGTTGATTTCAAGTGAGCATGCCGCTGGTGAAAGGTGCTGGATCACCAACCCTAGGAGATGGAAGTACAGCCCAGAGAGAGGCAGGGCATTCCCTTGCCCTGGGGGAACCACCTCCAAGGATGGGACAGGAGCTCACTGCCCTATCTGCCAAGCATGCCAGCCAGGGACCCAGCCAGGGCAGTGGTTTGGCGACACGATCACTTGTGCGCTGGGAACTAGACCAAACAGTTCCTTTGTTTCTCGGAGTTTGTTAACGAAAGAAATCCCTTCTGATCTCCAAGAGGCCGCTTTCCCTCCCCTGTTTCCAGGCAAATCCCAGGGCTCCCCCTGCTGGCAGTGCTGCAGCCTGCCCAGAGCAGCAGTGAGATCCCACAACCACTCGCACAGGAAGGACACTCACCAGATGCCACTGATGGGGGTACTCGGGGTCATTAAAGTGCAGGCTGCGTTTGGAGCGCTTCAGAAGCTTCTGCTCAGAGTGCCACCGCACGCGGTCATGCTGTGCAAATAAAGCCTCCACCGATCTCCTTATTGCTTCAGGTCCCCGTTCTGTGTGGTCATTCGGTTGGTGGGTGAAGAGGTAACGGCCCTTTAACTCCCCGATCCGGCCCAGGTTCACCAGGCCGCCCGTCCTGGCCAGTTCGTCTGCCTGTTGCTCCAGTTCCTCCTCATGGGAGGCCAGCCCCTCCGGCACATTTAAGTGCACGGCCCAGGTTAACTCTCCAGAGCCTTGCGCCATCTCCTGGGTTTTAGCCCCAGGATCGAGTTCTGAACCCTGTGCAAGTCCATTTGGCCCTAGCAAGGGAGTCCAGGCTGCAATCAGCCAAAGGCACGTGTGGATACACAGGGTGGCCTCCATGACAGCACTCCATAATGGCGCCTTCCTCCTCCAATGCGGCATCAGACAAGCGGGCTGCAGAGAGCAAAGACGGAGAGTGAGAGTCCTTCACATGATCAGGCTGGGCTTGGGGGCTTCACCCCCAAGCACATAACTGAACATCCTCTGGACCAGAAAGCCCCACATCCCTCCGAGAAGCTTGCCCTTAAAACGAAGCCAGGACTCTGCAGAGCCCTTTGGTCCAACAAGGACAGCACCAGGCTCCTTTGTGTGCTGACTGTCACGGAGTTAGTTGCCTTTCCAATAATGTTAGAATTGGAATTGAATATGCCACACCCAACCTAGGAGAAAATATCCTATCATCTGGCAGCCATGAACCCATTGTGGGCGAGTGAAATTACTGCCTGCCAGACAAACTGCTGACTTGTCTCCTGGGATCACTGACATTGGGCAGATTCAACCCGAGGCTCAACAGGGAAAAAAGTCTCCAGCCTTGGGTTTCCTTTTGAATGCTGTTGAGTGGCAGAACAAAAGGACAGTTTGCCTGATCGTTTCCTCCTCTGGCTCTGCTCAGACAGCTGTGCCCCAGCCTACAGGGAAGAGGCATGAGGCTAACAATATAAAGCTACACAGAAACAAAACATTACAACACCTCTATATTCACATCAGATGGACACATCTGAGATCCAGATCCTTCTTGGAAAGTCTCCTTAAACATATTCCTAGCCTGTCCCCAGCAGAAGGAACCCACTGCTTTCCTCTCTGTGATCCGACTCTCACCTGCTCGTAACTTGAGGCCGCATTTCAAACTCCACAACCAAGGATCTGAGTTTGGGTTTCGGTGGCATGTTGCACTGAAAGCCAGTCCCACTTCATGCAGGAGTGAGAATATTCATACCCTCCGGCCCCGCCCACCTCCGACCCCTGCATGTGCCTGGACTAGTGCATTAATAGTCACTGGAGCTCTGTGATACCTCACCTCACCAGCAGTTTAATTGTTAACAATTACACAAGAGCTTCCCCCCTACTCAGTTTACAAGCATGTGAAATAAGTCAGTGGGGTGCAATTCCTGTCAGACACCATCAGCAACTAATGCTCATGATGGGTAAAGGATCAGGGAACAGGAAGGGAGGGGCAATTAAAAAAAAATCACAACCTATTGTGAAAAGGGAACATGAATGACTGTAACTGGCTTTTGGCTTTCGGCTCATTAAAAAGTGTAATGGAGATAAGAGATCTCACACCAATGAATTGTCAACACTTAGTTTCAGGGGTGAACAAATCATAGAATATCAGGGTTGGAAGGGACCTCAGGAGGTCATCTAGTCCAACCCCCTGCTCAAAGCAGGACCAATCCCCAATTTTTGCCCCAGATCCCTAAATGACCCCCTCAAGGATTGAACTCACAACCCTGGGTTTAGCAGGCCAACGTTCAAACCACTGAGCTATCCCTCCCCCCATCAGACAGATGGGCTGCTAGATGGTAACATTCCATTGTCCACTGCATTCCCGTATCTCCATTATGAAGTGATGCACCACAAGCCAGGATCCAGAAGACTGACTGCAGATTGCAGGGGAGAGGGGGGTTTCCGTAGTGGCATGATGTTGCTGGAGACCAAAGCCAACCTGCTCACTGAAATATTACACTAAGTGGCTGAGTCAGAAAAGGTCACACAAGTTCACGGTTCATCTGCCTTTTCCAAGTGCTCCTTTTAAGCTCCAGGAGGCACAGACTCTGCACAAGCAGACTACTGTCAAAAACAAACAAAAAAGAACAAAAGAACAGCTATACTACCTAGTCCAATACCCTGTCTTCCGGCAGCAGCCAATGCCAGGTGCTCCAGAGAGAATGAACAGAACAGGGCAATCATCAACTGATTCATCCCCTAAAAGAAAAGGAGTACTTGTGGCACCTTAGAGACTAACCAATTTATTTGAGCATAAGCTTTCGTGAGCTATAGCTCACTTCATCGGATGCATCCAATGAAGTGAGCTGTAGCTCACGAAAGCTTATGCTCAAATAAATTGGTTAGTCTCTAAGGTGCCACAAGTACTCCTTTTCTTTTTGCGAATACAGACTAACACGGCTGTTACTCTGATTCATCCCCTGTTGTCCCTGCCCATCTTGGCTAATAGCCATTGAAGGACCTATTCTCCAAGAACTTACCTAGTTCTTTTTGGAACCCTGTTATAGTTTTGGCCTTCACAACATCCCCTGGCAATGAGTTCCTGTGGTTGACTGTGTGTTGTGTGAACTAGTACTTCCTTATATTTGTTTTAAACCTGCTGCCTATTAATTCCATTGGGTGACCCCTGGTTCTTGTGTTACGTATCCTGCCCTCAGCTTCCCTTTCCATCTCAAATCTTTCAGATCAATGTCCAGTATTTCCCATTAGCACACTGAGTGACAAAAACACAATCACGCTGCAGACACAACTCCAAACCAACCAACAGGGTCAGATCAGGGGGCTAGAGCAGTGGTTCCCAAGCTTGTTCCACCGCTTGTGCGGGGAAAGCCCCTGGCGGGCCGGGCCGGGTTGTTTACCTGCCATGTCCGCAGATTCGGCCGATCGCGGCTCCCAGTGGCTGCAGTTCGCTGCTCCAGGCCAATGGGGGCTGCTGGAAGCGGCGCAGGCCGAGGGAGGTACTGGCCACTGCTTCCAGCAGCTCCCATTGGCCTGGAGCAGCGAACCGCGGCCACTAGGAGTCGCGATCGGCCGAACCCGCCGACGCGATAGGTAAACAAATCGGCCCGGCCCGCCAGGCGCTTTCCCTGCACAAGCGGTGGAACAAGTTTGGGAACCACTGGGCTAGGGAATAGAACTGGGTTTCTTTCCCAGCTCTGCCATGGACACTGTTCCAACAAGGGTTTTAGTAAGGTTTGAATTTGTTCAGTAATTAAAGAGCCCTCAGAAGTCAACTTGACTGGATATATTAAATAATTAGTTAATTAGACAGCACATAACAGAAAGAGAGTAGATACCAGAGTCTGTGAGAACCAGCCCTACAACTGGCCACTTTTAGTCCATTTCCAGACTTTGTTGTATTTCATTAATTTTCAACTGCATAATCACTAACTGCTGCTTACTCATTTTTGGATTCCTGTCTACTGCAATTAGGACATTGCTTGCTCAATCGAAACAGTAGGGCTCTGTGTCAAAGGTTATTTTTCTGAACAGTTTTAGCAAATCAGTAACTTCCCATTTTTTAAAAGTTTCTGCAAGGCACGATCGCTGTCTTGTGAGCCAAAGTATCAGTTACACTCAATAGTCACTTCTCCTCAGTTTACCCAACTATAAAATGGGGATATTTATCCACCCTATAAAGATTTATGAGGCTTAATTAACTTCTATTAAATGCTCCTTGACTGCACTTAGAAAATACAGAATATTCTTAGTAAATGGTTAACTGAGGCAGTAACAGCTTCACTTTGAAACTCACTCACTAATGTCCAAGTGGACAGGACATGCACAGAACTAATAACATGAATGTTCCTCTGAGTTGACAGGCCTCAAGTTTTACTTATTCTTTGCCCTCTATTAGATGGTGTGTTTGAGGCAAAGCTATAGCTATGCCAGGACGGCACTTGCATGATCTACCCTTGAGTTGTTCATACAATATGTCTGACAAGTCCATGCATGTAGTTCTTTATGCACACCCACTCGCAAGAATCACAGCGTTGATGTTTTCTAGTGCCCTGCGTATAACTGGCAATCAGAAGTACCCCCATGAAAGTCTGTATAAGCATATTCACGACCTCTGGCAGCCCTAAAGAGTTCACTATTAGGACTTATCTACAGACAGAAGTTGTACTCATTTAACTGAAGTGGTTGAGTACCAGCCTTTAGTTCAATTAGTGCAACTTCTGTGTGTAGGCACACCCTTAGAGTCATTATTCCAAAGGAGTATCATTGCATTTCTGTCATGCTCAGTGTTAGTCATGGGCCCTGTTTATCTTGGTTCACACTCTGTTCTGTTCTAACCTGTAGGGTTTTGTAGTGCAGGTTAGAAAAGGAAAACAACTCAGAGCAGGAAGACCTTGGGGTGATTAAACCAGCAACATCTGCTTGCTCAGCACCTAGAATGCCTTTAAATTCTATGACTCCATGACACTCAAGAAAATCAAACAGGCCTAGAAGTTGGGAGATGGAAACATGCCAAGATCCGGGGAGCATGAGAACAGAGTATGAACAGCTCAGAAAGTGGTAGATAGTAGTTGGAGGAAATGTATTGTAGATTACAACTGCTAACTCAGCATATGGGATGCCTTCAGCCAGGTTTCTATCCTACTTCATCCTGAGATCTAGGTTCCCTTCCTCATTCCCTACCCCAAACAGGGTATTTTTATATGACTGATCTCCTCTAAGGAGGAAACTGGTAGCTGTAAATTTCTGAACACACCAGCGGCTAAAACCTTCAAAGTTTCCCCACTTCCTGAAGAGATAGGGTGCTGTTGAAATAGAGAAAACAAGCAGCCAAAGACAGACCACCTGACAAAACTACACAAAGGCCGCTGAATAATCATATTTACAATAAGTATCAGGGGGTAGCCGTGTTAGTCTGTATCCACAAAACCAACAAGGAGTCCAGTGGCACCTTAAAGACTAACAGATTTATCTGAGCATAAGCTTTCGTGGGTAAAAACCCCACTTCTTCAGATGCATCTGAAGAAGTGGGGTTTTTACGCACAAAAGCTTATGCTCAAATAAATCACATAATTACGATAACATTTTGATTTTCTATAAGACCTTATTCTCAGATGATCCCAAGGTATTTTACACACAGGAATCATTGTTCACAAGTCTTATTCCTGACTCATGTGGGGGAAAGGAGGCACAGGGAAGTTAAGTCACACAGCCACATCAGTGGCAGAGCAGGATAGGAACCCAGAAACTGTGACTCCCAACTGAGTGTCAGGCTATTGGACAGTGCTATTCTCCCGGCTCTTTGCATGCCCAAGATATTCAGGGATATATGAAAGTTCAGCAGAAGTGTCTCTGTCCAGCCCCCAGCAAACGGGACAGGATTAGCCCCTTCAGAAGAGGGTACACTTTGCACTTTCCCAGAACCTCCTCCTAAACACATGGGAAGAGAGAGCTATTGGGGGACTGGAGGAGGGGGGGAGTTGGATAAATAACTCCTTTAAGGGAAGAATGAAATGCTGTCATTCTCCATGACAAGGGACCCCTAACTCCCTTGCTCCCTTTTCCCCTGGCTTCCTCTGCTTGGCCCCCTACCAGACTCTGTCTCCACTCTAAGCTCTCTCTGCCCTCTTCTTTCCTTTCCTCTGACCTTATGCCCGTCCCATGCTGCCCCCCTGCCCAGCTCCCTGACCCCTCGCCCGAGCCTCCCGCCTCGCCTCATTCCTGCTTTCGATTTAGTCCCTTTCCAGTGCCCTGAAACTGCCCCTGCCCCCCACTGCTCTGCCCCCCAACTGCCCCTGCAGCGCACCCCACTGCTCTGCCCCCCAACTGCCCCTGCAGCGCACCCCCAACTCACCTGCACCCCACTGCTCTGCCCCCCAACTGCCCCTGCCCCATTGCCCCTGCAGCGCACCCCCCAGCTGCCCCATCAGCTCCCCTTGCTCTGCACCCCAGCTCCCCGCAGCCCTCACCGTGCAGGGAGCCTCATGGATCGGGGCGGCCCGGGGCGCTCTCGGTCCCTCCCGGCTCCGGCGGCTCGTCGCCCCGTGCAGCCCGCACCGGCCCCAGGATACAGTGTAGCCGATGACAGGTGCGTCACGTCCGCCCGTCCCGGGAACCCGCCCCTAGCTGCGCCGCGCCGGCCGGCCCCACGCTGCAGGGCCGGGGGCTCCGGGAGGGATCCTGGGGGCCCCGCTCCCCTGCAGCGCCCCCGGGGCTGGCTCTAGGACCCACGTGGTCCGCGTGTATCGCCCGCGGGCTTCGTTCTCGGGCGGCTGGGCGGGGCTCGCGCTGGGGGCTCGCGGGGGCTTCTCTGGTGTCTGCTGCCCCTGCCCCTGTTGGGTGGCCAGGGGCTGGGTGGGACCGGCTCCGGTGAGCTCTGGGGGGCACCCCTGGGAGTGACCGTGCAGCACCCTGGGGGGCTCCCCGGGCCCCTTGTAAGCCCTCGGCCCGGGCGCTCTCCACCCAGGGTGGCCACTTTTGGTGGCTCTGTTCATCCCTAGTTAAAGGTTAATCTTTGGTTCCTGGAGACTCCAGGCCAATCCCAGGGGTTGGGAACCCCGGGGCATGGCAGGGCTGTGTCTCCGCTCTCCAGCCCTGCACCCAGGTCACTTTCACTCCCAGCATCTCCCTGGGGCTGGGTACCGGCCCCTCCCGGGCACAGGGGCCGGTCTGACAACAGCTCTCCCCCTAGGCCCTGCAGCTAGAGCCAGGGGCCCGCAGGCGAGGGTGTGACCCCCGCCCAGCACCGATCAGTCACCGCGGGGGGGTGTCAGTCTGGGGACTGGTCTGGGCGTGTCCCATTGTCTTTTGACAAGACCTGATTCCCTGCTCGGGCTTGTGCTGCCCCTGTCCTGGGAGCCCCGGGCAGGTTGCCGTGATCAGCCCTGGATGTGGCCGGGTTTGCTGGAAATCCCATGCTTGCAATGGCGGGATTTCTGTAGAGCTCCTCCCGGGGCGAGCTCTCTAGGGTTTCTATCGGGTCGCTGTCAATAGCGCCCGGTGACAGGCCCCGTGTCCGCCGGGGCCGGACCTCCGGCCGCAGGGGGCGCTCTCGGGAGCGGAGCCAGCTCCGGCCGGCGGGGGCGCCGCCTCTTCGCCCCGCTCGCTCCGCCGGCTCCTCGGCGAGCGGCCCAGGAAGTGTCCGGCGAGGGGGCGCTGCTAGGCCTGGCTCCGGCCGCAGGTGGGTGCGCGGCCCCGGCCCGGCCTCCGCGCCGGGGGGGTCCCGTCCCCTTCGGCCCCCCTTCTCCCCCCACCGCCCTGGGGGGGTCCCCTTCCCCCCGGCCCCCCTTCTCCCCCCACCGCCCTGGGGGGGTCCCGTCCCCTCCGGCCCCCCTTCTCCCCCCACCGCCCTGGGGGGGTCCCGTCCCCTCCGGCCCCCCTTCTCCCCCCACCGCCCTGGGGGGGTCCCCTTCCCCCCGGCCCCCTTCTCCCCCTCCGCCCTGGGGGGGTCCCCTTCCCCCCGGCCCCCCTTCTCCCCCTCCGCCCTGGGGGGGTCCCGTCCCCTCCGGCCTCCCTTCTCCCCCCACCGCCCGGGGGGGGTCCCCGCCCTTCGGCCTCCCTTCTCCCCCCACCGCCCGGGGGGGGTCCCCGCCCTTCGGCCTCCCTTCTCCCCCCACCGCCCGGGGGGGGTCCCCTCCCCCCCGGCCCCCCTTCTCCCTCCCGCCCTGGGGGTCCCCTCTCCCCGCCCCAGTGGGGGGTGTCTGAGCAAGCTCCCCATCTTCTGCCCCAAGAGCCCCCCTGGCGCCTGCCTGAGAAGCCCCCGGCCCCACCCCCACGGCAGTGGCTGCTCCCCCCTTCCCTGGGCCGCTCAGGGTGCGTTCACTGAGCTCCGCCTCCTCACACCTTCTGTTTCTCACCTGGCTGCATTGCAACACCTCTTTCCTCTCTCGGCCAGCCTCGGGTGGGACTCAGCCTGCCCCTTGAGGGAAAAGGCCTTGCTGTGCGTCTACACCAAGCAGCAGGCTGAGGTTAGTTCATGCCCCCGGACCCATTTTTCTGGTGTAGACGAGCTCCTAAAGCTGTGAACGCTGTGTATGAAATCCATGTGTTCCTCCCCGTGCAAATATATAGACTTGCTCGTCAAATATCCACTGAAGAATTTCAGCTGGTCTCAGACTGTAAAGTGGTTCAGTCACACTGCAGAAAGAACAGGAGGACTTGTGGCACCTTAGAGACTAACAAATTTATTAGATCATAAGCATTGGATGAAGTGAGCTGTAGCTCACGAAAGCTTGTGCTCTAATAAATTTGTTAGTCTCTAAGGTGCTACAAGTCCTCCTTTTCTTTTTGCGGATACAGACTAACACGGCTGCTACTCTGAAATGAATCACGCTGGATAGTCCTGTATTGTGTATATTGCATGTTTGCAAGGGTACCATGGGACAGCCCCACGGGTCGAGTATTTGGTGAAAAGGGATACTGGTATCATGCTTCATCAGCAGTTACTTGTTTCCTCTTTCATAGTTTGTGTGAGGTTGTCACTGAGACCCTATTGATTTCTTTAATATTAGAAGATGGTACAGCTGTCATTTTAGTGATTTTATCTTTACTCATCTGTTAACTGATGTCTGGTAATAATGAGCCACAATGTCTGTAGATGCCATATACAGATGTATCCACTTTAATGGTTCCCAGAGATTCTGTTTTAAACAGGTTTGTCTTTGTTGTAATGTCCTGTACTTTTAAAGTTATAAATAAATAGGAAATGTATCTCTCTTTAATGCTTCATGTTTCCCATCTGTAAAACGCTGATAGCGATACGTTCTTTTTTTCAACCCTTTATCTTGTCTGTGTCAACTGTAAACTCTTTGCAGTGGGGATTCTTATGACACGTTCATACAGTCCTTAGCACAAGGGGGCCCTCATATTGCCAGGGACCTCTATGGGTTTCTGTAATACTAATGATGATTTTTAACTGCAGTGAAAGGACTATGGCATCAGAGCAAACCAAGGATGAGGTGCCAGTTCCTGAGAAATCCACTGCTGGCCAGCTGGCCCCGCGAGAATCAGACCCATACAAAGAACTTGACAGTTTGCCTGTGAGGTAGGGTGTAGGGGTGTGTGTGTGTGTGTGTGTCAGGTCACTCGCTGATGGTTTGTGCACAAAATCAATCAAATGGTTCCTTTTAATGGCCTCTTACTTCTGCAAAAGCAGCACTGACCTTAGTGGCAGAAGTCCAATGTGTTGTTAACTTATTGAACTAGTTTGTTGTGAGACAGCATATGGAGGGCATAGACAGTGGGGGAAAACTGAAGACCATTTCTCTACTAGTCCTCTTCTCCCTACAGCCCAGTGATGGGTATGGTGTGAAAGTTTCTAAAATCCCTACCAGCAAAGAGAATGGAACCAATTAAAGAGTGTACGATAAACAGAGCAAATGTGGGAGTGTGGCCTAATGGTAACTTGGGTCTCCTTGGTCTGAGATTTTGGCTCTGCCACAGACTTGCCGTGTGGGCTTGGATAAGTTGCTTCTCCTCTATCTCAGTTTCCCCATCTGTAATATGAGAACATTGAACTACCGCACAGGTTGATTGTGGGATATACTTTTTAAAGCACTTATTTAGAGACTTGGGTGAAAGATGCAATCGGAATGCAAAGTATGGATTAGTATCTGTTTCTTTTGAATAGCATAAGTGACCTTTCTATACAAGAAAATGAGAATGATCCCCTATCATTGGAAGCTGCCGATCATAACCAACCAATAACAAGTGAGAGTACAGGAGATGCTCATTCAGGAGGAGCAGAAAGTGATCCTGGGATATTGCTGACTGATGCATCACTGCTGGCTGCAGAGAACAAAGGAGAAGAACCTATGCCCAGAGCGGTAGGACACTCTGGTGCTGTTTCCAGAGAGACGCAGGCGCGTTCCTCAAATGAAGAGCTTTATCAGTCTGGTTCAGAGGGTTCAGACAGTGCGGTGGAAGAAGAAAGAACCTTGCTGACTGGGGAAAATCTGCAAACAGTTTCTCTGCACTTCCAGGTTGATGTCCATGCAGAACAGCAATATGCTACCAATAATTGCTCTGAAGGTGAACTGGAAGCTTCACGCTTGCAGCAGGCCAGAGGGGATGGAGGTCTGGAGCTGGATAGTAAACCCCTGGAGGTGCCACCAAATGGGGAGAATGGGATTGAAAACAGCAGAGTTGCACAGGACTTAGATCAGAAAGCTTCATCCCAGAAGCCCTCTCAGAACATTGCAGTGCAGGTCAGGTACCAGTTTCCTTATGTTCATGAAGCTTGAGTTTTCTCTAGCTTGGGTTTTTTGAAGGGGGGGGCGGGGGGCAGTGTTTGGGGGGTGGAAGACAGAAGCACTGATTCCCAGCTGAGAGCCTGCTGTGTGCACCAGGCAAGCTCTTCTGGTTTTCTGGTTGTTTTGTTTGTTTCAGGCAAGTAAATGCTTAATAGCTCCATAGGGCCTTTTAATCCACCAATCCACAGTATGTGATGTGGCAGAGGATCCTGCTGGAACTCTTCCTAGAGACAGGATCCCTTTTAAAATCCAGTAATCTTCTTAGGTTTGGAACAATCCTTGTTATCCTTTGCCAATATGTTCATGCGATATATGCCTCTTGTAGCAGGAAGAATTAAAGCTTCTGTGTCTATTCTGAATGGTTTCTGATTTCCCTGGTTTGTAGAGGTCATTTTCTAGGCTCCCTGGAAGGGCTCTTTCCTTGGTAGGGTGTTGCAGATGTCAGCTATTTTGTAGGAGGGAAGGATGTGAGAATGGCAGATAGCATAGTAATGAGTGAAATGGACTGCAGGCATTCCCGATACAAAGCAGTACATACCTCTGTACCTCGTAAAATCAGTTACAGTATGTGCGTATTGTGTTTTATAAACAAAAAAGAGGGTGGGGGAATTATGAGCACCAACTGACGTGAGCACTGAGTCTGATCCCAGTCATGCTGCCCGGTTGTCTAATGTTTCTTCAAGGCTGATGAATGAAATGGTGTCAGGGCTGGCTCAGGAGACAACTAAAAGTTCCTTTAAAAGTAGGAACTGTTTGTGCATGAAACTATTGCTTGCACCTCCAAAGAGCTCTAACATAAGTAATCATTTCTATCTTTGCAGACTGACTTCAAGACTGCTGATATGGAGGTGAACACAGATCAAGATATTGAAAAGAACTTGGTGAGTACAGTACTAAAGAACAGCCAGTCTTGTGATTAGAACAGGGGACTACTTCTCAAATTCCTGGGTTCCGATCACAGATCTTTTACTAACTCTGTCACTGGGCAAGTTACTCAGACCTGAGGAGGCCTCCATTCTCTGTTATCAGGGTTTCCAACTCAGTGAAGTCAGTGGGAACTCAGGATCCCAACAGGACCACTGAAAATGAGGCCCTAAATACTCTGTTTACTTACAGGTAAAATGACATTGGGTGTGTCTATACTGCAGTGTAGCTCCGGATTCAGGCTCAAGCCTAGCCCCCTTCTGTCTATGCACAAATCATGCTAACTCAGGGTCCTGGGACCCCATAAGGTGGTAGGTCTAAGCCAGGACCCAGGGTTCAAGCCCTGTTGTTTTTCTTACAGTATGATACCTTGGACCTACCTTTATTTCACTTTGGCCACAAGGCTGTTGAAATACCACTGACTTATTTCTTTCCAAATCTCTCTCACCCTTGCTCTTTTTGAGCTCCTTTGCTCCCAAAGAGTTTGACAAAACCTTCGTGAATTGTCGTAGCACTCGTGTTAGGTTGGGAAACGTTAATATCATATAAAGAACAGGAGGACTTGTGGCACCTTAGAGACTAACAAATTTATTGGAGCATAAGCTTTCGTGAGCTACAGCTCACTTCATCGGATTCATCATCACTTTGTACTGCATGACAGGTCTGTCTGTATCATTCTCTTTGATGCAGTAGGTGAGAGGAAACATTTACCTACACTTTTGTCCATTACAGGGCAAGATGATGTCTGAGAGGGCTTTGTTGAAGGAACGTTACCAGGAAGTGCTAGACAAACAGAGGCAGGTGGAGAATCAACTCCAGGTGCAGCTCAAGCAGCTCCAGCAACGTCGGGAAGAAGAGATGAAGAATCACCAGGTATCAGATGAAGCACTTTTTCTCTCAACATCCAGCCTGCCCAGCACCGTTCACAATTGTACTGCTAAACTGGGGTAATCCAGTGCTATGCTGCAGAGCACAAAATGCTGCTTGGAGAGGTCAGGCAGGGATTTCTCTTATGGGGAACATAGCACAACTTGCCAAGTGAAAAGAAAAGGAGTACTTGTGGCACCTTAGAGACTAACCAATTTATTTGAGCATGAGCTTTTGTGAGCTACAGCTCACTTCATCGGATGAAGTGAGCTGTAGCTCACAAAAGCTCATGCTCAAATAAATTGGTTAGTCTCTAAGGTGCCACAAGTACTCCTTTTCTTTTTGCGAATACAGACTAACACGGCTGTTACTCTGAAACTTGCCAAGTGTGTGGGGATTCTTCTAAGCATCAGATATTGGTCACGGCGAGAGTCAGGGCTAAGGACTTGTTTAGATGTCGACTTTTCCAAATCTTTAATCATGTGACTACATCTAAATAAACAGCATCTCGTGGTCAGGTCCCTTCCCGTTCATGATCTCCTAACATCCCCATGACAACAACAGCAATAGCACTAGGGAAGTATTTCATGTATGAATCACAGGAGCTGGGAACAAGGAGAGTTAGCACTGTGTGACCAGTGTGGCCCGCAGCTTGAGAGCCATTGGATTAGACCAGTGGTTCTCAGCCTCTTCTTCCATACTGCGACCCCTTGTCAGAACAGAAAAAAGCTTCAGCACATCCTCTCAACTAGATTTAAAGAAAGGGAGGAAGGTTATTAACCCCTGACACCTGTTTGTGAACCCCCTACTCCTCCCTGCACGAAAACCTGTGACGTAGACCACTCATCTGTCTTGTACAGCAGATTCTAGTTTCCTGTTCATAATTCTCAGCCCATTGCCTCGCTTAACTAATGTTCTAACATTAATCTTTTAAAACCCTTTTGTGGCACATTTAATTGTGGGAATAATTACTTGTACCAAGTTCAGAATTAAAAAAAACAATCTTGTGGTGAGCTTACGTTCTTTATTTGCTTGGTGGTGGCTATACTCTAGGAGATCCTGAAGGCCATTCAGGATGTGACGATCAAACGAGAAGAGACCAAGAAGAAGATGGAGAAAGAGAAGAAAGAATTCTTGCAAAAGGAGCAGGATCTGAAAGCCGAAATTGAGAAGCTCTGTGAGAAAGGCAGAAGGTATTCCTGTGGGAGACCAAGTGTTTATTGAAATAAAACAGTGTGTGATTAAACACTAGGGCCCCCTCTGGTTAGTTTGATGCACTAGATGGAGACCGCACCACCACCATGCGACCTTTCTGAACTGTCAAAAGTATCTCTAGCAGCATGTATTTTAATATATTAGGGGAGGTCTGTTCAGGTTTTAAGCAACTCTGTCTGTAGTAGATCTAAGTATACAGAGGCTCCCCAAAATGAATGTATTTTCCAAGAGACAATGTCAAGGTTGTTGGCTGTAAATGCTGACTGATCTTGACAAAGGAGACATACAGCTGAAGCCCTGAGTAGTTGGGGTCACTCAGTCCTTTGGTGCTTTGCCATCTTGGTGTTGTGGCCCAATTTCAGTTTGATTGATGACTCCCTGTCTACCCAGAGTTACCCCTGTGGATGGTTTGCTGCATAGATGGGTGCCCTATGGACAGCTAACAGTTTTGGGTGGCTGAGTTGTTCCTTGCTGCTCACCCTGAGCTGCTGTGGAGGGTTGAGTTGGGATGCACTGTAAAACAGCTGCTGTTCTTCTCTAGGGCCAGATGCTGCTTGCCTTTCTCATGCAAATTGCCTCACTGGTTCCAATGGGACTGTTACATGGATAAAGTGAGCAGAATTTGGCTTGTACTTTGTAAAGTACTTTGGGTTCCTTTTGGGAGAAGGGAGGGGATGATCTTACACTTTGGGAGAGAGTTTATCATCAACTGTCCCATGCTGTAGGTCTTATTTTGAAGAGCACAGCCATTGCATTTTTCTAAACAGTCCTTCTAAAACTACCTTCTTAATAATAATAATAATCCAAGTACCAAATCCACTTCCTGTGTGTCCCTCTGCAAATAAACCGGTCCTTGGACAATGGCTTTCTTTGCACAATTTCATGATATAGCGAAGATTATGCTCCCCTGAAAGCATCACTGGAATCCTTACAAAAATACTGATGTGGTTGATTTCTCAATGTAGATCACTGTATGGAGCTCCTGATTTTGATGTGCTTTTAGTTCTGAGCCCTGTAGCAGTGATAAGTGAAAGGCTCCACACCTGCAGTAAGTGACTTGGTCTGTCCTTTCTCCCTTTTGCAGGTTACTGAAAGAACAGGAGGAGAAGGAAAATAAAATTGTTTCTCTAATCGCAGAGCAGTCTGATGAAAAGTAGGACTCTGTTTTTATAAAATCAGTTCTGTGGAGTGCTCTCCTTCCATTCCCTTCCCCTTAATTCATTGGAAACATTAAATCACACGCACTAGCTCAAAGTGAGACTTGCTTCACCTTTTTCTCTGTGGGTGAATGTGATGCTCCAGGTGAGAGGCTGATAATGCGGGCTAGAGGCACGTGGGATAGTGTGCGTGCTTTTTGTCTCCTCCCCAGCTCTGCCAATGCCCATCAGTCCTTACCTGTGTTATGCACAGGCTTCTCATGAGCAGAGACTGCCAAGTGCTTCACTGGTGTGGATGAGAATTAGGCCATACAGAATGACTTTGTCACCTCTACCTGTAACTGAACTTGTGCTTGCAGAGGTCAAACTAGTCCAAGGTATCCCATATACTTTTGCCCTAATGCTGTTTTTAACTTTGGAGTATTTATGTTCTGAGTAGAGACAAGTTCGAGCTTCAGAGTTCTGATACAGAGCCAAACTTGGGTGCTCAGATAATAGTAATGGGCAGTAATATAAGACCCTAAAGATAGAACTTCTTCAGAGTTTGGGCTGTTTGGATCAGGGGTTTTGATTCATCTGGAAGGGACCTCAAGAGGCCATCTAGTCCAGCTTCCTGCACTGAGGCAGGACCAGTAAACCTAGACCTCCCCTGACGGGTGTTTGTCCAGCCTGTTCTTAAAAACCTCCAATCACGGGAATTCCACAACCTCCATTGAAAGCACCTTCTAGAGCTTAACTATCCTTATAGTTAGAAAGTTTTTCCTAATCTAACCTAAATCTCCCTTTCTGCAGATTAAGCCCATTACTTCTTGTCTTCCCTTCAGTGGACATGGAGAGCCACTGATCCCTGCCCCCTTTAGAACAGCCCTTAGTGTGTTGGAAGACTGTTCCCAGGTCCCCCTCAGTCGTCTTTTCTTATGACGAAACATGCCCCCTTTTTTTAACCTTTCCTCATTGGTCAAGTTTTCTAAGACTTTTATCATTGTTGTTGCTCTCCTCTGGACTTTCTCCAGCTTATCCACTTCTTTCTTGAAGTGCGGCACCCAGAACTAGAGACAGTTCTGCAGTTGAGGCCTCACCAGTGCTGAGTAAAGCGGGACAATTACCTCCTATGTCTTTCATACGACAGTCCTGTTAATACACCGCAGAATGATATTTGCCTTTTTCACAACTGCAGGTTTTTGCTGACTTATATTCAATTTGTGATCCAGTGGAACCCCCACATCATTTTCAGGTCTCTTTCTAGTTCAGACTGTTTTTTTTTTTTTCTGCCAAACTTGGACACAATCTTGGCAAGGAGTAACCTTCAGCATATTTAGGCACCCCTCCTTCCCCCCCCTCCCCCCACACACACACAAAGAGAAGGAGAATGGACCGTTCATTACTACCATCTTTGAACCCCGTCTTAGAAGGTGAAAGTTTGCAGGGATCTCCATGGCTGATTCAGTGGTGCCCATTTCAGAGTAAGATGTTCAGTGTCCTGCTCTGAAATGACTGGTCACTAGTATACACTGAGCCAGCTTGGTCTTGAGATCTACGGCCTCTACATGTCTGGTGAAGGTCATTGCTGCCATAGTCTGCAAACTGGGTGCACTCCTGGTGCAATCCAAGGAATGTACTGCAGCTTACCCAACATTTTGGCGGCTCTGTGGTCCCAGGTTGCCAGTCAGCATGTCACACTAGTGCCTAAACAGACGTGTTCTGCTTTTGCTTCTAGGGAGGTATGGGAGATGGAACTAGATAAGCTGAAGAACCAGCACAATGAGATCAATAGGAACATCCTGGAGGAAACAGAAAGGGCTTGGAAAGCAGAGGTTGGTCTAAGCCGCATGGTTGCAAGTCATGGATTGATGCAGAACAGTGCACAGTCCAGTAGTTGTCAACTGATTTACCATTGTGGGCCACATCCACACAATAGACGAACTACCTGTATGGCCCTGAGAAGTCACATGGGTCGCAGCTGTGCGCTGACTGGGCCACAAGCGGGCCGTGGATTGAGAACCACTGGCCTAGAGTTAATAATCATGGCAGGCTGGGAATGGCACGGTGTGTGTCTTCCCTGCAGAATGGGTGAAAGGAACAGTGGAGTGTCAGGCTCTTTGGATGGGTCTTGCTCTTCACAGGGGGCAAGAGAAATTACTGCACTGTGATCTGCTGATGAATGTTTGTCAGGATTGGGGCCCCGTCGTGCTAAGCACTGTGCAAAGTGACAAGCTCAGCCTAGGAGGATGAGCAACATGGCCTGCGGGAGATAATCAATTACATGAGCTCGATGTGTGTGATCTCTCTCTCCATTAGATATTATCCTTGGAGAGCCGGAAGGAGCTGCTGGTTCTGAAACTAGAAGAAGCCGAAAAAGAGGCGGAGCTACACCTCACCTACCTCAGGTGAGTTCTGTATAGGCCAATAGGGAGCGAGGTAACCCCGTTTGCATCTATTCATCCCCTCCTAAAACCCCAACTAGTCTGTGTTTGAGTGTGAGAGACTTTGTTACAACCAAGTTAAGGTTTCCTGCCCTGAGGTCCTCAAAACACTGGATGGTGGAGTTCCAGTTTTCCATGTTTTTTCCTTAATCTTTAGCTACTCCATATTCTTTCTTCTTGTCCGCTGAGCCTCTGTCATGCACCAAATCTGTTGAGGTTTGTGTGCTGTAGTTTTCTTCACCCGAATCCAGGAGATGCACATCTTGTGCCCTAACTCCCACACCTGAAGTTCTGCTCTCTTATACAGGGGGAATCTGTGTGGATTGGACCCTCCTTTCCTGGCTTTGAGGAGAAAGTGGGTTAGAGTTGCAATGGAGGGACAGGGGAAGAGGGGCAGGGTTGAGAGAAAAATGATGGGGAGTAACGTGTAAACAGGTGTCTCTGTTCTGCTTGTAGCTGTTCCCGCTTTGCTACCAAACAACATGGGCTCAAACCCTCTTTTCCCTTTTAATTCTTCTTGTCTCTGAGTAGGTCAGCGCCACCCACACTGGAGACCGTACAACCCGAGCAGGAGTGGGAAATGAGGCTGAACAGGATACGAATGACCAAAGAAAGTGTCCGGGTAGGGTCTCTGCTGGGCATCAAGCAACCCCTAAAAATACTTAGGCGGGAGGAATGGGAACATGAACCAAATTTAAGTACTAGATTGGGTTTATTTCTCCCTCTCCCCACGTTCATTGATTCTGCAAGTCTTGTCAGGTGTTCTCAAGCAAGCCCTTAAATAATCATTAGATTAAACTATTCGGGACTCGCACTGTCCCTGTTCTGTATCTCCTACAGCTCCAACCACATTGCCAAAACTTACTGCTTAAACAGGTGATAGGAATAACTGCGTAATTCTGTCAATGAGCATGAAAATGGACATTCCCAAGTGTTAATGACCTTGACAATGCTGTGCCTCAGATGTGGTCTCAAACCATAGAATCATAGGGTTAGAAGGGACCACAAGGGTCATCTAGTCCAATATGCAGGATTTGTTGTGTCTAACCCATTGAAGGCAGATGGCGATCCAGCCTCCTTTTAAAAACCTCCAGTCAAGGAGCCTCCAAAACAGCCATAGGCAGTTTGTTCCATTGTCCTACAGTTCTTACAGCTGGGAAGTGTTTCCTGAGATTCAGTCTAAATCTGTCCTTCTGTAGTTTGAACCCACTGAATTAGGGGACAGCTAAACACAGAGGAAAACTTTCAGGTAAATTCAGAATGCTGCTCTGACAAAGAGAAACTGTGACATAGGGTGTATAGTTAGTTTTTGGGTTCTTGTTGCCTTCATGGCAGGCTGTATACCTAGGACCCCTCTCTGTATTTGACTGTGGCGTTCAATAGCTCTATTGTTAATACACGCTTTCATGTAAATATTCTAACAAAATACATGGAGGCTGTTACAATACACACGTATGATCTTATTTGCAATGAAATCTCTTCCTAACATAGGGTTTTTGAAGATATGTTTGGTCAGCCAGGGTCTTTTTTTTATGTGGGGCTGAAGGTCATTGCCTTGTGCTGTTCTGAAGAAACTTAGCTTCTCTTTGTAATAAAGTCTCAGATTTGGTCTGTGATGTTATTGTGGCAATAACTTTGCCATTTGTTAAAATATATCTGTTCCTCACACGAATAGCTGCACTACTTCCTACAGCAAGGCAGTTATAAAATGATCTGTCTTGTCTAGCCACTCTATGGTGGGCATGCAATCAGTAAGTGAAATAAGTGAGCATTGTAAAAGATAAACTTGATTAGATAGGAAACACTAATTATGGGCGTGTCCAGATGGGTTAGGGCCTAGGAATTAAAACACAAAATGCAAGCAAGACAACTCGGGCAGGGCTGAGGATCTGGCTGATGTCTAACCTCAATAAAATGCCCTTGAATACCTCATCATCACCTCCCCAGGAGGTTTGTAGGCTTGTTTCTCTTTTCTTCCTAAATAACTTTCTGTAGTAAAGCTATTTAGTCCTGGACTTGACTCATCTTGAGTCGTATGTATAGGATTCACTTGAATGGGTGTCTGAGATTGCATTTGAAAGTTTGTACATCATCACTCTTTCTTTTGGTTTGTGAGCCGTACTCTGGGGACATGGTCCTCCACAGAAATGCAGTGACCCCAGATTACCCCTCAGAACTGACTATGGATAGCTACGCCTCAGCTTGCCCTGTGCCAGTATCTGGAAATCCAGTATGTGCACATGGCAGCAGGGGCTGGGGCGAGGCTTTTGCATAAGCAACAATTCCTTTGCCTCCCCCATACGGTCCAGTCCAGCAAAACTGTAGCTGTGTTAGGGTGTGGAATCAGCCTGCGGGTGCTTGCTGTTAGGACCCTTCACCCAGGCAGCCATGGCATGCTGGAGCGAGGGAGACTCTTGGGCTGATAGTGTTTGGTAACATACACCCCTTACGTTTTTTGTTTTGTTTTTTGTTTTTTCATTCTTTCTCTTAGGACCAGTTCAATGCTCACATTCAGCTGGTGAGGAATGGAGCAAAGCTGAGCAGCCTGCCACAGATCCCAACCCCCACCCTGCCACCACCCCCATCAGAAGTGAGTGTCACGCCCCAAATCCTGGCCCAGATGCTCCGTGTGAAGGGTTCCTGGTCACTCATGCACGGGGCTTTTCTAAGGCTAGCAGAGAGCCTCGCTGCTGACCCCAGTAGACAGTTGCCTGTATTGGGCAGACTGGAGGTGCAGGCTGGTCACAAACCCTGGCTTAGGTAGTGGTCTGGCACGTGCACATGTTCATGGTATTAGCCAGTTGGCTGCTCAGAAGTTACAGTGCACCCCTTGTTCCTCTGGTGATAGCATGGCAGCTGCACTCATCGGCCGGCTGGGAGATGAAACTGGGGATCTGTGAGGTGTGGGTTCCTTGCCACTCACCCGCCCTGGTTTTCATGTCTCTGGTCTGGGTGGAAGGAGTTCCTGGCTGGTTTCCCACGAGCCTATTCTAACCGGTATTCTCTTCTCTCTCTCAGACAGAGTTCATGATGCCGGCATTTCAGCCCAATCCATCCCTTACTCCCAGGCTCCCGTTCCCCATTGGGCCGGTCCCGGTTCCCATGGTCATGCCCAGTGCTGATCCTCGGGCGCTCTCCTTCCCACTCCTTAACCCTGTCGTCTCCAGGCCTAATCAGCCCTCACCCCCTCTGCCTGCTTCCCAAGGGAGGAACAGCCCTGTATTGGCATCTCTTGTCAGCACCCACGGCCCTCACATGACATCTGCTGCCTCTATCCCGCCTCCGCCAGGGCTCGGAGGAGTCAAGGGTGCTCACGAGTTTCACAGGCCACAGCCGGTCGATAAGCTGGAAAAGATCCTGGAGAAGCTCTTGGCTCGATTTCCCCAGTGTAACAAGTGAGTGTCCCTGTCTGGGGTGGGGCCCTACATGTGGGGTAGCAACAGAGATGTTAAAAGAGGCTGGACTTGAGTCTCCGAAAATGTGTAGCCAACAGTGCCGTAGGAAAGGCTCCAAGGCGTTTGTCTGGAGCGTGGGAGCAAGCTCTGAGGATGCGGTGCTCGAGCAGTTCCAGGAGTAGGGCCGAGCAGTGCACAGAACGTTCTCCGCCAATAACCTTGGGTCCTCTCGTAGCATCCGTAACTGCTCAGCAGACGTAGCAGTACCTCGCTGTCTGTGCTTCAGCTTTCTGTCTGCATCATGGAGATCCCTCTATTCCTCTGCCTCAGTCAGGGCTTGGGACTGACTCTGCTACCAGTGGGGAAGTGCACTGAAGCCCGTGCATGATGTGTGTTACAGACTTCGCGGTGTTCGCTAAGACCCTTCTGGAAGGGGCTCAGATGCTGTGGTGGGAGGTGCAGTCTGGGACCCAGAGTAAAAGCACGCAGTAGGGTTGCATTGGTGTGTTCTAACAGCAAGGATGGCTGCTGCTGTTTGCCCTCACTGCAGGGCTCTCTGGGTGGACATGGATTTTCTGGGTTCGCTAGCGCCACTAGACTTGCCTCACCCTAAGGTATCCCAGTATTTCCAGTGCAATGAGAGCACGATCCCGGGGTAGGGTGCTAGCTGACACATTCTCCCTGTGTGACCTTGGACGAATCATTTGATCTCTGTGCCTCAGTTCCCCCACCGGTAACATGGGGTGATAGTACTGCCCTGCCTCCCAGGCGTTCCCTGAGGATCAGTGCATGGAAACCGCAGTACTGGTGCCTTGTTGTCCAAGTGCTGCGGCTGTCCTCTGGAGGAGAGCATGGCAAGTAATGGTACCTCTGACTGACCTCAGCGTGTGGTTAGGGAAAGGCCGTGGCAGACTCCAGCCTGTGGCAGCATCTCGGGTCCCTTGCTAGAAGGGGTGCTGGTTGCCACGGTGAAACAGACCTTCCAGCTGACTGGCACCTGGGACCAGAACTTGTGCTTCTGACCCGCTCGCTGTCTCCTCAGGGCCCAGCTGACGAACATACTGCAGCAGATAAAGACAGCGAGGAGAACCATGGCAGGGCTGACCATGGAAGAGCTGAATCAGCTGGTAGCAGCAAAGCTGGCCGAGCATCAGGGTGCAGCAGTGGGTGCCCAGGTGGGTCAGCTGCATGAGTAGTGTCGGGGTCCAAGTGGTGGCGGGAGGGGTTGTATTGAAGGAGGCAGCATTCGGCTCCTGGACAAGGCAGCCCCGTGGCAGTTGGTTGGAGCTCGTCAAAGGAGGGCTGGGCAGGAGTGAACTACAGCATGGGTCTGATCTGTGCTACTGTACAGGGCCATTCCCTAGGAAACAAATGGCATCCACAGAGGCAAAGCCGGAGCTCCCAGCTTTCCATCCTGTGCAAGGAGGCAATAGTCAGAGTCCAACAGGTCCCCTCCCTGCTGGTCTCCATCACCCCCGTAAATACCCTGGGGTGACTTCAACACTCCCTCTAAAACATGCCTAATACCTTTTATCATCTTTGCTAACAGCCACTTGGCCGAATCAGGGCCCCCATGTTTCCTGCTCCTCTGCCCCAGATCAGCGCCCCTATGTTCCTGCCACCGGCTCAGGTGTCTTACCCAGGGACACCATCACATGTAAGATGTTCTTAGTTACCTGGGCGTTCCTGCATGTTCCCCAGCATGGCCTGCAGGGGGCTGGGTGCACCCCTGCAATGTGCCCCACAGGCTGGGCGGCACCCACAGTGCAGGCTCTGGGCTCTCACCTTAGACTGGTGAGACGGGGGAAGGGCTAGGGGCACAGGCACCTCACCATCTGCTGGCCATGAGCACTCAGCGCAAGGGGAAGGAGTGAAACAGCCACCACAGCAGGGCACAGGTGAGGGCCCGAGGGGGCATACCAGAGTGCCTGGGATAGGCAAGCATGCAACACTGGCATGGGGCGGGAGAGAGCCCAATCGCAGTATAAACAAGCGGAGCCCTGAGGGAGACGGTCTGATCAGTGCCACATAGCCGGTACGCTTCCCTGTCCCCAGGGTTTCCCCACTTAAATGTTCAGCCCTGGCAAGGCCCCCCTCCGTACCTTCTTTGTGGGGATGGGGACAGGAGGCACCATGTCTAGCGGGATGTGGACCCTGGGGGATGCAGGACACTTAGAGCTGCGCCTGGTGACCGGGCTTCTGTGACTCTCATTTCTGTGTGCATGCTTGCTGCTGTGACCCAGGCCCCTGCTACCTGTAAACTGTGTCTAATGTGCCAGAAACTCGTGCAGCCCAGTGAGCTCCACCCGATGGCCTGTTCGCACGTGCTCCACAAGGAGGTAAGTGTAGTGCACAGCCCTGGCTTGGGACACCATCCTCCTGCCACTCAGCAGGGGCCAGCTGCTTGGCCAGGAAATGCTCTTCTTACGTGGCTTGTGCGGTTCAGGGTGCTGAGCCTCTCCCTGGGCTGGGGACCCAACATAGCTGGTGGGAAATGCAGAGCAGGGGACAGGAGTCCCCTGGGAAATGAGGCTCCCAAAAGAAAGAATAGTCCTCCCTGCGGCAGGTGAAATCAGTAAGCCAGCCTTTCCATGTCCTCGCGTCGGGCTGGGAGGTTTGCCCTCTTTAGATGGCCATTTCATTGCGGTTTTTAAGAATGCACAGTCATCTGATTCGTGCTCTAAATGCTTCTCTCTTGCCCTCTCTGTGTTTGGAGGGTTAGACCCAAACTGTGTCCCACTCTGGAGTAGGTCACAGCCGAAGGTTCTAGAATAGAGGGTGAATTGCTGAGCTGGCCCCCACTGAGTGTGCATCGCTTTGGGAGCTGTGAATTGTTAACTGGGGGAGGAGAGGCTGATCTTAGTGCCGGTACAGGAGACATCTCAACCATGGTTCACTAGGGTGAAATGCAGGGGGGGCAAAGCCCAGTTGTCTGCCCTTTGTGGCTAAGGAGGAAACAGGAAGCACATAGAGCATGAATGGTTGGTTTTTGTGTTCCTGCCATGTTAAAAAGCTCCCCGCCGTGGACTCGGTCCCCCAGATGCAGAAATCTTAATGATGCAATCTGGAGTAGACCATCCCTTGGAGATAGCGCCCCGAACCAGCAAGATGCTGATAGAATCTCTGTATAACACACCACCTTTGAGTTGGGCTGGTGGCTCCTTATTGACTCTCTCTCTTTTTCAGTGCATCAAATTCTGGGCCCAAACCAACACAAATGACACTTGCCCCTTTTGTCCAAGTCCCAAATGACAGCCACTCAAACAAAGCATCTGTACTGGAGACGTCGCTGTGAATAGGCAGGATCGGTTCTGAGATTTCTACAGTTATATATTTATACAACCATGTATACACATGTACATTTTTATTATATAGGTAATGTGTGTATAGAAAGTCTGTATACATACAAATTCATAAATAAAAGTATGTATATTATGCATAGATTTGATATCGTTCCTCCTTTTCAGATCATGCTTTATAGCCTAGCTGTCTTCGTTGCTTTCGTGTCTGTCTGTCACAAGATGCTGTGGGCCGAGCTGCTCTGCAGTTGTTGGAGCCTGGAAGGAGCCGTGGGAGACGCGGCTGTTCGGTACTGCATTGGGCTGTCTGGGCGCACACCTTGTTGTGGAAGAGCTCTGCATGCCGAGGCTCTTGAGATTAACAGCCCAGTATTCAGTGCTGGCTTCCTGGGGGAAGGCGAAGCTTAGTCTAGTCATTGGAGTGCAGGGCTAGTGCGTGGGAGACCTGGGTTCTCTACGCTGCCCTGCCGGTGATCTTAGACACGTCACTTCTCTGCCTGTTTCTCCACAGGTATCGGCTCTCTTCCTCCTGTGCTTAGCTCCTTGGATGAAAGCACTATCCTGATAGGGGCTGGTACTGGGCCTCCTGAGCTCCAGCCATGATCCCATTTCTCACCTGTCTAGGCCACAGCACTTCCTGCTCCCGTGGGAGAAGGCATGGGCAGCTCACAAAATGGGTTTCCTATGGTCGTGTCACTCCATAGTACCTCCTGCCTTAGGTTAAAACAAGCAAACTACCTGTAGCCCAAGGGACCCCACTGCTGAACAGAGGGTGAACGTTGCACACTGTGTCGAAGGGTGAACACAGTCCGGGTGGGAGGATGGACACGCATCAGTATTCTACACAAATAATTGCAGCCCAGCACGTGGAACTGGCCTCACTTAGCATGCTGTAGATGGTGCTTAAGCTACCATTAAATTGGCAGTTCTCAAACCTCCCGTGAAATGTGTCCACAAGTCTTTCTTCACCTTAGGGTAGGCCTGAGGCACGTCTAGCTGTTTAGCAATCCTCCATCCACACAGCAGGTGCAACGTGGACAGCAGCAATGCAAGCTTCCCTCCTCCATCCTGCCAGTGTCTCAACCCTGCCGTCACGGTTCGCTCAGTCTTTGGCCTCCACTGAGCCCCCACCGCTAGTCTGTTTGTCCTGTAGACACCTTTCCCTGAGCTGAAACAGGTTGCTCCTCTCAGGAGCCCCGCCTGACTCACAGCTACTGCTGGCCTGGACCAGATTTAAGATGAGGAGCCAGGCTTCCTATCTCACTAGAGGAGTGGGCTGAACAGTGCAAAGCACGTCCTGCCAATATTCAAACCTTGGAACAAACTCACCCTGGCTGAGTCACTCTAGTCTTTGCTTTCTGCAGTTACGCTACTCAGTGGGATTGCTGGCAACAGCAACTTCAAATATTAGTCCCAAAGTCTGAGAGTTAATGATCATCCAGGTGTGCATGGAAATGAACTACATTATTCTGCCTGCTGCTGCTGCCCTGTTAAATACCTGGACTGAGCAGCAGCCCAGGGGTCACTGGAGAAATTAAGCAAATAATTTCAACCTATGAATTCATATGAGAAAAGCATGAGCTGCTAGTGGAATTTGTGTTGCAGTGTAATACATCAGTGGTTCTCCCTCACCCTACCTCATGCCTGACCTGTGAGCCATCCATAGAATCATAGAATATCAGGGTTGGAAGGGACCTCAGGAGGTCATCTAGTCCAACCCCCTGCTCAAAGCAGGACCAATCCACAATTAAATCATCCCAGCCAGGGCTTTGTCAAGCCTGACCTTAAAAACTTCTAAGGAAGGAGATTCTACCACCTCCCTAGGTAACGCATTCCAGTGTTTCACCACCCTCCTAGTGAAAAAGTTATTCCTAATATCCAACCTAAACCTCCCCCACTGCAACTTGAGACCATTACTCCTTGTCCTGTCCTCTTCTACCACTGAGAATAGTCTGGAACCATCCTCTTTGGAACCACCTGTTGAGAACATACAATAAGGGGAATACTGAACTGCTAACTCAAACTCCACACCGTTACCCAGTGGGACATCTGTGCTCACTAACAACTTCAGTGCATCTTATTGAGTTCTCCACTCAAGTCAGGCACTTCCCTTACCCGCCCTAATCCTAAAGAGCCCTCAGCAGCTCAAAGTCCCCCGCAACCCTCCCTCATCTCCTTCCTTGCATGCTCTGAGTTGCCCCTCAGGCAATGAACAGGCTGTGAACACAAGGCTTTTCTGTTTAATGTAATAATTTACTGTGTAACATTCATTATTCGTACATCGACATTAGGGTTACAGAGTATGGGCGTCTATAGTAGCCACGAAGAGTAACTATCCCCAGTCCTCGTCCCGCTCCCCAAATAATTGGACAGAGAGTTGGACGCATGGTGTGGTCCTCGCAGTCTCCTGTTACTCTAACCCAGGGCCCATGGGAAGGGAGTTCTTCAGGTGATAAAGCTGGCTGCGCTGCAGCTCAGAATAACAAAGCTTTCAAGACCCAACTTGCCCCCTCTGAGCACTTCTTTCTACATCGGGCTGGCATAACAAGAGTGGTTGCTACTGATTTCAATGGGAGTTAATGGTGCCCAGCACCTCTCAGGATCTGGCCCCTACTTTGTAGATTCTGCACAGTCCTTGGGACAAAGTCAGCACTGGTGTAAGCAGCTGCAACTCCACTGAAGTCAATGGAAGTGTCACCTACATGCAGCATGGCTGGGTTTGGCCCGTCAGTGAATTTCTGCACACACACGGACATGTAAAGGCAGTGGTCCAAACTGAGTGGTGTCCCGGAGGTGTTCTGGGCAGGCACTGGGGTGTGGAGGTTGCAGTTGCATAATTTCCCCCTTGGTTGGAGTCGGGTTGCTCCCTGAGTGCAGGACTGGAGCAAGTTATGAGAACCAGATGGTGCTGGCAAAAGCAAAGCCTCTGTGTCTCGTGAAGTAGGGAGACACGGGGGGTGGGGGGGGGCAGTGCGGTGATGGGGGTGGTGAGGGAATATCTTCTACTGGACCAACTTCTGCTGATGAGAGGACACGCTTTGGAGCCACACGGAGCTCTTCTGCAGGGCTGACCTGTCCATAAGCTTGAAAGTGTGTCTGTCTCACCAACAGATGTTGGTCCAATAAAAGACATTACCTCACCCCCCCGTGCCTCTCTACCCTGGGACCAACACTGCAAACAACAGCGAAGTAGGTTCATAGAGTGAGAGGGGGTGGGGTGCTGCAGCTGTACCCACAGCCAGAGTTCACTTGGTCCGGCCTGTTTGTAAGGTTTCTGGCTACCCAGTGCTGGTTCCTTCGCTAGTGACTCACTCCAGGGACTTCTTGCTGCTTTCTTTAAGGAATATTTACATAGAAGAGCCACCGGACCACCTCAGCCCCCTGCTCGTCACTTTTCATACTGTTAGTTCTCCCTGTGCTGCTGGGGAACGTTAACATTTTTAAACAAGGATGATTCTCATCAATGTGTAAAGCAAAAATTCCTGAAAACACTTCATGCCAGAGTCCCTCTTGTACCTGCCTATGCTTTCTTTTTCCTCCACCAAGGCTCAAATTTGGGCCTACACTCCTTGCTGCTGCCCCTTGAAATTCTTCAGAGCCCTGTTGAGCCTTCCCTTGGGGGTCATGGCAGCAGCTCCTCTCCAATCATCCCAGGAAAAAATAAAGTAGGGTAGGGAGATTTGCTGTTGTCGGAGCCATTGAGCTAGGGTCACATATTGGAATCAGCTGGGGCTAGTGCTCATGGTCAGTTACTTGCCGTTGGGGGAGAGGAGAGCCCTGCAGTCTGTCCTCCATCTTGCGCTGTCTTGCTGCCCTTGGAAAGGTTCTTGCACCGTGCATGGAAAGTTTCTAGTAATGCTGCTCCCACCAGCACAGCATCTCTGGATCCCAGCTAGCAGGTGAGAGGTTTCCACTGAAGAGAGGTTCTTCTCTACCCTCTTTAGGAGTCAATGGTTCCTACACAGTTGCAGCTGCCCCTGCACTTCCACCTGACAATGAAGCTGCTGCAGAACAGCAGGGTGTGGTGCTACTATACATTTGTGAGGTACACCTGGGATCTGAACCCCCACCTCCCAAGCCTCTCTGCAAAGTGAAACAGTTCTGCATTCCTCCCGAATGGCTCAGCTTTATCTTGCTGGGCCATTTAGTGGCACGTTAAACCCCAAGTCCCCTTTAGGAGCTGCATTAGCAAAGCTCTGTAATAAGCAGTTCCCAGGCTGGGCACATGTTCCTACCAACAGCTAGTTTCCTTGGTTGTCTCATTCACTAAAAGCTCAGGTATTTGTGCTTGGCTGAGCACCTTCCCCTGCCCAGGCTGCTCTGGTCCTTTTCAGTCTCACCATGAAGGCCTACACATCACCTTGTGCTGTGCTAGGAACAGCTGTGTTACCAATTCCCCAGGAGGAGTCACCTGCAGGATTAAGTAGGAAAAGAACCCAGGTTGGGAAGGAACAAAGTTGCTTTTTAAAGCAACAATTAGTACCAGAACTGAAGCAAAATGTGCAGGCCTTGGTCACTGGGATTCAGGATGAGGGGTTCTTATGTAGTAGGAAAACCTACTTGAACAGAAATGGGACAGAAGCAAAAACAGCCTTGAGCAATATACTGTTTTGGCTTGTGAACCACTGCTGTGTGCGTGATCTAATTTCACCTCCCACAACCCAGTGCCCCCCTCACCTTCGCCAGATATATTACAAGAGATACATCCATCACAACAAATGCCAGATCGCCAACGATCCATAAAGTGCTTCCATCAGACAAACCACTGCTAAGCATCCCTGACTTGCAGCCTGGCTCCTTTGCCCACAACCAAAGCAGGGAGCTTAAAAACCCACCAACCCCCTCAGGCTGGGTTTGCAATGAACCAGGGGCTTTCAGCACTAGATTAAAAATATAAAAATATGTATATATTGTACAGGCAAGAAGCATTCATTATTGGTACACTCACATACAGCACAGCCTGCTACGTACACACGCTGCCCTCTGCTCGAGCACAACATCCCTGGCCCTTTGCCATTATAGAGAAGGAAAATTAAGTAAAACCATGTGTTTCAAACACACTAATAATGATGATGGTGAGGCTGCTGCTGACCCCGTGAAGTAACAAGCTATTTAGTGTGGTGGGCTGGGGCCTTCCCCCACTGCAGCCAGAGGCAGATATTCCAGGAGCGAATCACCTTGCATGGTTAAGTCCAGCGCAGGGAAGGGGTTTCCCCCTCGTGACCAGTGCAGTGTGAGGCGAGCCTGTCTCGTGCTGCACGCCTTCTGTGGAGGGGCTCCTGGAGGAGGCGACCCGCGGACTCTGCTCTGGCTTTCCAGGGGCTTTCCCAAGCAGGCCGGGTAACAGTTTGGTTTCGTGGCTTCCACACCTTCCTGGGCTGCTGGTCCTGTCCTGGGGCTGGGTTCCACCCCGCCCCAGCAGAGGCTGCTGGTTCTCTCCCTGGTGCTGCAGGGCAAGGCCCGTCAAAAGCTTCGGTGTGCCGTGCTTGGCAGGAGAGCTGGGAGCCAGAGGAGGTTAGGCCCTTTCCCAGGATTTGCAGCCCAGGCAGAGATGAGGGGAATGGATGGTTTGCCCTGCCCCCACCTTTCCCCCCAGTCTTTGGACGGGAGGGCAGAGGGCTCTGCCCCAATCCACTTCCCAGGGCCAAAGAGATAGAAAAGTGGAGGGACATTGTACCCCTCCCCCATCCCTTCCCTGACCCCAGCAGCCAGGACCGGCTCCAGGTTTTTGCCCCCCAAGCTGAGGTGGGGCTGGGGCTCGCAGGTGGTGCTGGAAGCAGGGGGAGTGAGGTCCCCTTCTCCCAGCGCTTGCAGGGGCTCCCCCCTGCCCCGCCCGGCAGAGAAGCCCCGAGATAAGGGGTGGCCCAAGGCTGCGCAGCAGCCGGTGAGCAGATGCGGGGGCGCAGCCCCGGCTCCCCGGCAGGACTCACCCTCTCCTCCCCAGGGAGCGGCTGGGCCCTGGCAGCTCAGCATCCCAGGGCCGGGGCTTCCCCTTCCCGCTGCGGCCGGGGGCGCGGCGCCCTCGCCCCGTCCAAGGGGCGCGGCCCCGAGAGCGCCACTGCCCCGAATGAAAAGGATGGCCGGAACGCTGCCCCCGGAACGTGCCGCCCCCCGCACGTCCCTGCTTTGCTGGTGCCTAGAGCCGGTCCTGCCAGCAGGGCTGCCAGAGCTGCCCCCTCAGCGACCCTTCTCCTGGGGAGAGCAGCGAAGCAGCTGTTCCCTGCGAGCTGCAGGATGGGGCAGCGACCTACCCCTACGTTGACTGGTCTAAGCTGCAAGCCCTGGAGCAGAGACCCCCCTAGCAGCCTGAGGCGCCCGGACTTCACTCCACCAGCCCGCAGCGAGCCGCCCGTCTCCAGCCCCGGCACGGACAGCTGGCCTGGAGAGAAAGCTCCTCGGCCCACCAGCAGACCCCGGCACTCACTGCTGGGACGGCTGTCCTGCTCCCCGTACAACAGCATGGGATTGTGGTGGCTGCACACAGTGCCTAATTTGTGCCGGGGCTTGCCAGGGCTGAGCCCCAGCACAGCGAGGCTCGGCAGTTCAGGGTTTGTTGTGTCAGTTCTGAAAGTTAAAAAATGGCTTGAGCCTCAGCACCTCTTTCATTACCAATTAAGCACTGGCTGCACACCACAGCCTTCAACCCCCCTGTGAGGAGGGGGCTGGCCCGAGTGGGGCCCCCAGAGCCAGGAGAGGGAGGCGCGGAAGAGATGCAGGAGCCAGTTTGGGGAAGATCCGTTCTCTCTGCTCCCGCTTCACCATGGCCAAGGGCCCTTGAGATGCAAGGGGTTGAGTCCAGCTCATGTAGGCATCCCACGAGGACCAGATGAGGGTGGGTGGGGTGGGGAGAAGGGGGCTGCAGCAAACAGGACAGCGACACGCACACACACCGCACTGGACAGCATGGACCCTCCTGAATTCCACTGTGTGTCTGTCCCAGCAGTGTCTGCCAGGGGAAAGGGGAGCTGGGTTGTTAGGCTGACTCGCTGCTAGAGGCCAGGCTCACCACGGCTCCTGGGATCTAGCTGAGAGGCCCAGTCCCTCCCGACGCGGGAGTGAAGGTGCTATTGGGTAGGTCTTTCCAGCTTGGAGATTTGAAAGGGGCACCTCCTGGGAGAGGAGGCCTAAATCATGACCTGTTGGCATCGTAAATTAGTGGCTGCCTGGGGAGGAATATCCCCTGGATTTTAAATGGCTATTTTAGAATCTACAACTGTTCACAATTTTTGAAAACCCAAACTATTAAGATGTAATGACCACGGTTTATGTAGGCCCTACACAAAAACGATGTTTTGGGCTCCCTCTGCTGGCTTTGCAGCAGCAGCGGCTAACAAGCAATGCTCAGACCTGGGCTGATTCCCCTACGGACTCTGGGTGTGTGTCTACGCTCCATTGTAAACTCGGGTCTGGTGGACCTGGGCTGTGCACCTGGTGTTTCCAGGCTGCACTGGAAACCTGGGCTGACAGCTGCTGCACCCGGCTCTCCCCGCCGTGCTCCCGGGTCCATGCTGAACGACACAGACCGTCCGACTCGGGTCTGAGCTGCGTCCACACTGCAGTGTAACAGGGCTTGGACCCGAGCCACTGTAGGGCTCAGGCCTATCCCCGGCAGGGTCCTGAGTGCTGGCTGACCCGAGTCAGACGGGTTTGTGTGTGGACGGAAGTGGGGTTTGGGCTCAAACGTGAGTCAGAGCCCGGGCGTAGTGTGGCCTCGGCGTATCCTGGAGCACAAGGGCTGTGGTTTGGCGAGGCTGTATCCCAAACAGGGAGAGGGAGCGAGTCCATGTTGGCCAGAGAGCAAAGGGGTTTGATTCCCAGGCTCTCCGGGGCTGCCACACACGGAGGGAAGTTAAACAGCGAGCAAGCTTCAATGTACTCTACGGTGACCGTATAAACCTGCCGACAGGCCCAGCGTCCTGGCCTGCTGCTGAGAACCCCGGCGGCGCTGTTCCGATGCCCGCTCCCAGGGCAGAGCCAACAGCTCCAGGCAGTGTTGGCTGAGCCGCTGGAGGGGGCAGGGGAAGAACAGACCCGGCTCTGGCCTGGGGCAATGGCTGGTGCTGTTTCCAGCTCCAGCCAAACTCTGTGGGCAGAGGAGCCTGTGCCGGTGAGCTCAGCTCATGCCCTCCCTCCCTGCCTTCCCCGCGCCGGCTGCTCCCTCGCGCCCGCAGAGCGGGCGTCACTTGAGCAAGGATATGTCATCGGCGAAGTCACCGTGGTCCCGCCGCAGGCAGCGGAAGCAGCGCCCCTGGAAGACCATGAGGCACAGCGGCAGCATGAAGAGGGCGCAGATGGCCGCCATGACGTAGGCGATGGTCATCAGGGTGGACTCGTCTGTCTGCGGGATGTTGTAGCCGCAGTCCTCCATGTTGGGGTGCACGTAGGGCCCCTCCACCGCCGCCGTCCGGAACTCGTCGTGCACTGCGGATGGGACCCCCCGTTCAGTGCACCAGTGATGGCCAGGCGGGGGCCGTGGGTGGCTGCTGCGGGGGCTGTGGCTACACTTTGCTCAGCAGGGGGAAGCGCTGGCACTCTCAGCTGCCCTGGTCACCAGGAGGGAGACCAGAGCTACCCTGTATGCACAGGCCTGACTGTTCAGAAACCGCGTCGGAGTGGCATGAGTGGGCCCCCTGCGAGCCCCCCAGCTCGTCCCTGGCCTGGGGCGGCCCCGGAGCCACCAAACGAAGGATGAGGGCAGCTGTGGGCCAGGCTGCAGAGCTCCATGGGCTGCACCAACTGTGAGCAACAATTGTTCTTGTCCCCTGCCCCCTCTAACCACATGGACCCACGGCTCAGCTGGGCGGATGCGTCTGCCCCACAGGGACCAGCACCGCCCCCTTCCTTCCTGCAACCAGAAGAGGGGAAGCTGGGTGACCCGGGGGGCACTGCCGTCTCCCCCTCTCCTGCAGCCACCCCCCTGCTTGCAGGACACCAGAATGAGCCAGGATCTCAGCCCTGTGGAGACGCTACCACCCGCCCCCGAATGCCCTGCCAGCCCCTGGCTCTTCCCCTGCGCTGCACGCCCCTCCCCTCACCGTGGCAGGTGCTGACGGCAAAGCCGATCCGCTTGCGGGCACGATCGAAGACCACGTAGAAGCCTTCCATGATGACAGCGCCCATGACGGTGCCTGTGGAGGACTGGGAGATGGCGAACTTGTAGCAGTCATCCTGGGATGTGGCCACGTCCTCAACGGGGCGCAGGTATTGCTGGAAGGAGACCGGGGGTGGGTGTTATCAGAGCCCCTGGGGGCGGGGAGCAGAGAGCTCCAGCTTCCAGCTGCGTTCTGAGAGGAGCAGCCACCTCCCTGTAGCCCCAGCTCACTGGCCGGGGACTTGTTCCTGGGCCGGGGGCTTTACCACTCTGAGTCCAAGGCAGCCCCCTTCACTCGACAATGCCCAGGCCAGCAGAGCTGGTGTTGGAGAGGGGCCCACATGAGCTGTATTTCAAATTGCCCCCCCCAAAATGTTTGGGGTGCTGGGCTCCCAAGTTCTGGCTTAGCCCATTAGAGAGAGGAGGGCCAACTCTGAGTTGTCAGCCCCTCGCCTCCCAAATAAAATCCAGGACGTCTGGTGCTGGCCCATGTCCAAGGGCTGCTGCTCCTGCAGACCCTCAGGGACTGAGCTATGCGGCTCCTTCCTGCTCACACCCTATCCGAGTGCTACCTGTGAGCGCCCTGCCGTGCCCCGCCGGGGACCCACCTGGGGTAAGATGGTGATCCGGAAGGACTGGTTTGTCGCCTCGCCCATCAGGTAGAGTGATATGACTGGGAAGATGTGCCAGGGGGTAGTGCCGACTTGCCAGCAAACCAGCTGTTCCCCCAGCCAGAAGCCATCCGGGAACTTCTCCGTCTGCCCCGTGGGGAAGGAGAGAGACCGTGAGATCGTGTTGGTGTTCAGTGACGCAGGGCTAGACTGTGTCAGTGCAGGGGCTGCAGGGGCTGGGTGTCAGTGCGGGGACCCTTCCCTCCAGGGCGGAGCTGATGACGGGGGTGGGGTGTTGTCATGCTAGAGACTCTTTTAGCTGAGACATGAAAGGAAGGCCCTGTCAGTCTGTGCTCTGTGCAGGTGTCATGGCGCTCTCCACAAGGGCAGGGCTGCTTGCCCACAGCCTCCGAGCCGCGTGTCAGCTCACATTGTAAGTGTCTCACCTTCCAAAGTTTCCTTGCCGTTTCAAACGGAAACAGCATTCTTCCTGTCCTAGCCAGCTGCCACCTTTTACCCCAGAGGGGGCTGCCTTTCAGTGGTGGGCAAAGTGATCCCGGAATACAGTCTGCTAAGCACTCTGTTAGCGCCGGGTCACAATGGCTTGGTCTCTGGGGCCCTCGGCATTCACCAGGGATCCGGCTGGGGAAGGGAGGGGATTGGGTTTGTCAGAGAGCGATACTGACCGAAGACACCATTTTGATGGATTTCACTGCAGCCTCAAACACCTTCTTTGGCAGCCGGAGGTTGGTGGTCCCGCTGTCCACGATGCTCTTGTCGTAATTATACTGTGGGGGCGACATGGCGAATGAAGCACCAGCCCCTGCTTCTCTCCTTCTCCATGGGCCCCCCCGAGGCAGCACCCGCCCTGCTCCCACCTTAAGCCAGGAGGCTGCCATCAGGCTTAAGCAACTGTTCCTGAGGGAGGCAGGGTCAAAGCCCAGGGCTTGGGCTGATTCCAGCTGAGCAGGTCGCCTCCCGCTGCCAAGCCGCCAGCTCTCCCGTGACTCCCCCGGCATCACTGACAGTCCCAGCAGAACTTCGCTGGCTACATGGAGACTGCCAAAGGCAGCCGGGGAGGCAAAGTACGGCGCATGTCTGGCTGCAGAGCTCAGCGGGCAGCTCCCCGGCAGTGCATGGGCACAGGGGATTTGTCACATGTACTAATCCAGGGCCAGGCATGTGTGCTGGCTGCGGGGCCGGCGCCTGCACCTGGAGAAACATTTATCTCCCTGCTCTGGACGAGGAATGGGCCTGCACACAAACAACTCACCCCGTTCACTGTCCGCATCGTACTGCTCTGGGTGGGGGGCCCTGTGCTGCCTCCAGCCTCCCCCCTCTCCTGGGCACAACGGGCCTCAGTGTGTAGGGCCTGGGGGTGCTGGCACCCCCCATGCGCCCCACAGGTCTGCAGGGAGCCAGACCCACATAGTGTGCGAGCTGTAAGCCCAGCCTCCCTTGCCTCCATCCCTGTTGTGGTAATACGTCAGTGCCACGGAAGGCCTGAGAGTCAGGGTGTGCCAGGGGGCAGGCGAACAGTCCCTGCCATTTCTCTCTCAGTGCCCCCCAGAGGTACGTGGCCCTCGCTCGTGCAGCCCCTCGCCACCCCCGTCACCTCCTTGCAGTCCATCTTCAGGTCCTGCCCATTGATCTCCATCTTAACGATGATGACCTCGTAGTACCACTCCTTGCGGATGGGTGTGTACCAGATGCTGCCAATGTGGAGGGAGTGGTCCACGCCCCCGATGATCTGCAGCCGGGAGAGAGGTGTGAGCCGCCATCAGCCCCGGGAGCAGGGCCCAACCACAGGGGCTTGCGGAAAAGGAGATGGGGAACCAGCGAGAACACTGACTCTGGAACCAGCCCCGAGGGGCCCCTCCCAGTAATGGGTGGGGGCGCTCTCTGCCTCGTGACCGCATGGCACTGCTGCGGCCGGCGCCTGGCACCGCCCCGAGCCCAGGGTCCCAGCGCCGAGCTGAGCCTGTGCACTCACCATGCTGCCCCCAACTGACGCCAGGGCTTCGGACTCGTTGGGAGAGAAGCCGGCCCCACAGAGCTGCAGGGAGAAGATGTTGGGCACCCGGGTCTGCTTCACCAGCGAGTTGAAGAAGGGCTCCAGGGTGTCATCAGGCTGATGGGGGAGACAGAACCGCAGAGCTGTGAGCAGCCGGGAGACGGGGCAGCCTGGGAGCGCTCCTCGGGGACCCCACGGAGGCCTGACTCCATTCCCCTGCACTTGCTACAGAGAGACCTGGTGTTGGGCTCAAGGTGGCTGACACAGTTCTGAAAGCCGGAGCCAGCTCCCCCAGGGGCTGGCGGGAGGTGACAGCAGAGCTAAGAGGAGAGGGGTTTGGCCTGCTTCAGCAAGGCGTGCCGCAGGCAGGGCAAGGAGCAGCCAGGAGGGCTGCAGCCGGGAATTTAGGTCTGGCTGATGGCAGCCAGGAAATATCGACCGTCTGGGATAGCCTCATTCCCCATCTCTAGAGCAGCGAGTCCTGGGTCACTGTTACAGCCAGGCCTCAGGGGCAGGACACAGGAGTTCTGGTCCCATCGCTGCTACAGCCTTGGGCAAACTGCAGCCTCTCTCTGTGCCTCAGTTTCCCCTTCTGTAAGATGGGGGCAGCACTAGGTAGCTGCCTTGTGGGAGGACTGGAGAAAGGCAGGGTGTTATTGCTCTCCTTTTTGGAGGACTGGGTTTGTGGTGCAATGACACAGCTGGTAGCTGAGGGGCACAGGACTGGGTTTGGGGTGCAGTGACAGAGCTGGTGGCCGAGGGGCCGGGTTTGGGGTGCAGTGACTGAGCCGGGGGCCGAGGGGCTGAGGGGCTGGGTATGGGGTGCAGTGACAGAGCTGGGGGCTGAGGGGCCGGGCTTGGGGTGCAGTGACAGAGCTGGTGGCCGAGGGGCTGGGTTTGGAGTCCAGTGACCGAGCCGGGGGCCGAGGGGCTGGGTTTGGGGTGCAGTGACTGAGCTGGGGGCCGAGGGGCTGGGTTTGGGGTGCAGTGACTGAGCCGGGGGCCGAGGGCCGAGGGGCTGGGTATGGGGTGCAGTGACAGAGCTGGGGGCTGAGGGGCCGGGTTTGGGGTGCAGTGACTGAGCCGGGGGCTGAAGTTCTGGATTTAGGGAGCAGTGACTGAGCCGGGGGCCGAGGGGCTGAGGGGCTGGGTATGGGGTCCAGTGACAGAGCTGGTGGCCGAGGGGCTGGGTTTGGGGTCCAGTGACCGAGCTGGGGGCCGAGGGGCCGGGTTTGGGGTGCAGTGACTGAGCCGGGGGCCGAGGGGCTGAGGGGCTGGGTTTGGGGTCCAGTGACCGAGCTGGGGGCCGAGGGGCCGGGTTTGGGGTGCAGTGACTGAGCCGGGGGCCGAGGTTCTGGATTTAGGGAGCAGTGACTGAGCCGGGGGCCGAGGGCTGAGGGGCTGGGTATGGGGTGCAGTGACAGAGCCGGGGGCTGAGGGGCCGGGTTTGGGGTCCAGTGAGCGAGCCGGGGGCCGAGGGGCTGGGTTTGGGGAGAATTAACAGAGCCAGTGGCTGTGGGGCAGAGTTTGAGGTGCTGGATAAGCACCCGTACACAGTAGCTGCCTGGCCCCTCCTAGGTCTTGTGGTGCTGAACCCCATCCAGGCTGGCGGTGCCATGCTCACCCGGGCGATTTCTGCATAGGCCAGCCCCAGAATCCCTTCCCAGTTTGACCCGTTGATGAAGAATTTGTCTGACTCTGTGATGGCAGCGATGTTGGCACGGACTGTGACATTCGGGCCATGGGGGATGGTGACCAGGTCCGTCCCCAGTTCCCCTTCCCATTTGCCCTGGGTGTATGGCACGTAGACCCCTTTCCGCAAGTCCCGGTAGGTGCTGGACCTGCAACGAATGCCAAAGACAAGAGGAAAGCCATCAGGCATGGGAGGAGCTGGGGAAAGGGTGGGAGTGGGGGGAGTGGGCAGGGGCCTGGGAGGGGGGTGGCAGTTTGGGCGGGGCCAGTGAACCCCCAGGATTGTGGCGCTGAGAACCGGTGAATGTGCAAATCTCCACGTGTGTCTGCGAGTGGAGGGATTGTGAACTCACATGTATGTATGTGTGTGTGTGCGAGCAGCCATACATATGGGCTACACGCTAGTGAATCTGGATGTGTGTGTCTGGGAACTGGCCTGTGTGTCGGTGTGTTTGTGACTCTGCGTCCCTCGGGGTGTGCGTACAAGCAGGTACCAGGGACACCCCCCCACACACACACACACAATGGGCCCCCAGCCCACCTGCATCTCCACAGCTGGACTATGACCCCCTCTCCCCCTCCCCAGGACACCAGAGGTGCCCAGGCTAGACTGAACTGCAGCATCCCCATAGGCCCCATCTGCTGCTGGCCCCACCCTGAGGCCAGGGGCCCATCAAGATGGAGCCCGCTAACAGCTCCAAATGCTCCTTGGCGTGGTCCCCGCACAGGGACCGGATTGTAGCTGTCCGTGCGCAGGGCACTCTGAGCCATGGGGCTGATTCTAGGGCGTGGGGGAGCTCCCCCTCCTCAGACACTTGGGCCAGGGCCAGGGGAGCACAATGGGCCCAGCCAAGGGGCGGGCGAGGAACAAGCCCAGACATTGTGCCCACTGGCCCGGAGGCCGGGCAGTGTTGTAATGTGGCAGGAGAGGCGGGGTGGGGGAGGATCTCCTCTGCCCCGCTCGGCACAGAAAGGGGCCATTGAGTACCGCCCCAGCGCATACGCTGCCATCACGGAGGCTGACCAGCACCTGGCCGTGTTGGCCCTGAGCCCGGGCCGGCGCCATGCCTGGCACTGCCAGCCTTGGGATTCGAGGGCCAGAGCAGGGGCCCCGGCACATACAGTGCACAGGAGGGGGCTGCTCTGCCCCCACCTGCCAGGGAGAGGCCTGTACAGGCCCCCTCCGGTTCCCCACCAGGCCGGCAGCTGCCTGGGGCATCCCAGCGATGGAGCACGCAGGAGCCAGCCATGCGGCTGGCCTGGGGAGCGATTCCTAGGCTCAGCACCAAGGACCCCAGATGCTCTCCCAGAGGCAGTCTCAAGGGTGGTGCCCCACGTCCAGGGGCTGTGCGTTGCTCCAGACTGCAGCAGAGGGGTGCATCTGGGGAGAGAGGGGCACTGAGCGACACGGCTCTACACGCTCAGAGCCGGCTCCAGGAAGGCCGGGGGCCGATGCACCAGACTGCGGCTCAGCTCCCACCTTTGCCACTGCCTCCCTTCATGCCCACCCCCTGGGCTCTGCTCCCCGTCTGCAAGGTGAGGGCAGACACGTCCCTTGGGCCGCCCTCTTCCTGGTCTAGCTAGAGCGTTGGCTGCCTGAGCCGGGACGCCTTCACGAGGAGCGTGTGCAGTTCCCAGTACCGGGGTCCTGCTGCCAGCTGGGACCCCGAGGGTCTGCAAACAATGACACCAACGGACTGCGGTGGTGGGTGGAGGGGGACAAGCAGCGGCAGATGGAGGAGGGGGTCTGACGTCAGAGAACAGTGATAAACAGTGTTCCAGGCAGGCGGCCAGACTCCTGTCAGTCACCCGGCTGGAAATCTGGAGTGGCTCTGCTGCAGTGGATGGGCTCACTGCACGTTTACACTGGGCATTGGCGCCTGGTGCATGCAGGCCAGTGATCCCTCAGGCCGGCCCTGGAGCTGGAGCTCACTCTGTTCGTGCTATGTGAAGCGATGGTTCATCTCATTATTCCATGGGAGCACGCTGGGGGCCCTGGGCCAGGCCCAGCGAATAAACCTGGCCATTGCTGCCAGCACCCCTGCCCCAGCCTCATGTGCCGGCTCCTTTCCTGCCCATAGTTCCTCTCCCTGGAGGGGAACAGCCAGGGCTCTGCGAGTGCTAGCCGGGGGCCGAGGGGCAGCCTCGCCTCATGCAGCTCCTGGGGCTGAGCACAGAACCGCCACCCTGCCCAAGGGGGGAGCCCAGACAGCCCCCAGTGGGTTCCATGCCAGAGTGAGCCGGCCCCGCAAGAGCCCCCTGGGCCCCAGGCTGTGAAAGGTGCCCTCTCCGAAGTGGGATGACTGACCGACCTGACCTGTGGGCACAGGGAGGGAGTGTTCCTGGGGGCTGTAGTCTGAGGGCGATGGCTGCTGTCAGCTCAGGGCGTGATTCTGTGAGAAGTGGAGCCCGGAGCAGCAGATGGGGCCGCATGGAGGGAGGGCAGGTTGGGGGGTGGAGGGGGTGGAGAGGGGTACCGCACTCTCTGCTTGGGCTGCTGTGGCCAGGACCTCCCCTCACAGCAGTGCAGCTCAGGGAACACAGACCCCTCAGCATCTAGCTCTGTCCAGGGCTCTGGGCCCAGCAGGGAGCCCCCCGGCACTGCCACAGCTGGGGATGCTGGCTCAGAGCAGGGCCCCCTCCCCAAGATGGGAAAGAGCAAAGTGGCGGTCCCCTGGGAGTCGCTTTCCGGGGCCAGGGCAGTGGGTGCCCCATGACGGACGAGACTCCCATGGCTGAGCCACCAGGCGGGGTGACTGGGCTTCCCCAGTGCAGTGCCGCGCTCTGCCCCCGCCACCCATAGCACCCCGGCCATACTCACAGCTGTCGCTGGTAGTACCTCTGCAGGAAGGAGTGAGGCGCTGCCCCCACGGCAAAGTTACTGCTCCCCGTGTCCACCAGAATGTTCAGCTGGGGAAGGAGAGCGGGGGCACGTTACTTAGGAGCACGAAACAGCAGTGCACCCAGCCCCCACCCCTGCCTGGCACAGCGGGGCTCCCAGCCCCCACCCCTGCCTGGCACAGCGGGGCACCCAGCCCCCACCCCTGCCTGGCACAGCGGGGCTCCCAGCCCCCCTCACTTCCTGGCACAGTGGGACATCCAGCCCCCATCACTTCCTGGCACAGCAGTGCACCCAGCCCCCACCCCTGCCTGGCACAGCAGGGCTCCCAGCCCCCACCCCTGCCTGGCACAGCAGTGCACCCAGCCCCCACCCCTGCCTGGCAGAGCAGGGCTCCCAGCCCCCACCCCTGCCTGGCACAGCAGGGCACCCAGCCCCCACCCCTGCCTGGCACAGCAGGGCACCCAGCCCCCACCCCTGCCTGGCACAGCGGGGCTCCCAGCCCCCCTCACTTCCTGGCACAATGGGGCATCCAGCCCCCATCACTTCCTGGCACAATGGGGCATCCAGCCCCCATCACTTCCTGGCACAGCAGTGCACCCAGCCCCCACCCCTGCCTGGCACAGCAGGGCTCCCAGCCCCCACCCCTGCCTGGCACAGCAGGACTCCCAGCCCCCACCCCTGCCTGGCACAGTGGGGAAGCAAGCCCCCGCCACGGCCTGGCACAGTGGGGAAGCCAGCCCCTGCCACGGCCTGGTCTCTGGTGCTCTTTGGGCTCTTAGCGTCTTAGCTTTTAATGTTGCATTTATTCACAGGGCGGGGAGAGCAGCAGTGCCCAGATTTCCTCTGCCCATGCCACATGCCAAAGCCAGCTGGGAACGGGCCCTTGCTGCCACTATTCCCAGGGAAGCCTCAGACCTCAGCTCTCCAGCCTCTCTCCCGCCGTGGCTGTCTGCGATCAGCTCAGTGGTTGCTGCGGCAGGACACCCGACTCCCGCCACCCTGCAGGAACCAGCCCGCTCAGCAGCACGGCTGGGCACTGCGGATGTATCCGCTTCCCTCTGGGGCAGGGCGGGAGAGCCAGCTCTGCACCAAGGGCTCCGCATTACTCCGGCAGGACACCCTGGTGGGCGCCAGGCACGGTGCAGCCAACCTCCAGGGGCTCAACCCGGAGCCCAGGGAATGGCTGGCTGGATCAGACCAGGGTCATCCAGCTCAGGGCCTGCTCTGCCCTGCTCCTGCACAGGGAATTCCCCCTTGAGGACAGTTCTGGGAATCCAGGCACCCCGGGAAGGGTCCCTCCCTGGGAATCGCCCCCAGCCACCCCCACCCTGTAACTCCTTTGGGGCGTTGGGTCCCGCACTGATGTGGAAGGAAGAGTCCAGCCCAGTGAACCCGTCCCCATGCCCGATAGTGCCAAGTACTGGTCCAAGGTGCCGGGCATGGGGTAGACAGGCATTCAGAGGCACGAGAGCAAAGGCCAAGCAAACCCCTTCAGTCACCCACATGAGGAGGGTGTTCCCTGAACGCCTCCCAGTCCCACAACCCCGAGCAGAAGCCTGTGCATCCCAGGGGAGCAACATGGAGCAGGGCGAGTGGAACAGAGGGAAGGAGACCAGCTCCGGGCCCTGGTACCAGGCGTGACATAGCCTCCCCAGACTCCTCCCCATCAATTTGCACAAAGGGATCTGGCTGCTGCCCCCAGCTAAACTCCAGGTGGACCCTAGCCCTTTGCGGGCTCAGCCTGTGCAATGGGGCAGGGGGAGATGCTCCGTTCCACTGGGTATCCTTCTACTCCAGAGCCTCTGCTGGGCTGATTTGCCAAGACTGCCTTGTCTAACCGGCCCCAGGGGGGCTTCTGCTCTTAATCTGCAGAGCCAGAGGGCTAATGCACTTGTGCGAATCAGAAAATCACTCCAGCCGCAGCGGGGAGAGTTGTCCCAATGAAGCGCTTACACCAGTGTCTCAGCACTGCACCTCCTCAGAGCAGGCTTTTCCTATTGCACCACTGCCTCCCCGCGCTGCTAGCTCAATGCCGTGCGACGCACCACTGCCTCCCCGCGCTGCTAGCTCAATGCCGTGCGACACACCACTGCCTCCCCGCGCTGCTAGCTCAGTGCCGTGCGACGCACCACTGCCTCCCTGCGCTGCTAGCTCAATGCCGTGCGACACACCACTGCCTCCCCGCGCTGCTAGCTCAATGCCGTGCGACATGCCACTGCCTCACCACGCTGCTCGCTCAGTGCCGTGCGACGCACCACTGCCTCAGTGCGCTGCTCGCTCAGTGCCGTGCGACGCGCCACTGCCTCCCCGCACTGCTAGCTCAGTGCCGTGCGACGCGACGCTGCCTCACCGCACTGCTAGGTCAATGGCGTGCGATGCACCACTGCCTCCCCGCGCTGCTCGCTCAATGGCGTGCGACGCACCACTGCCTCCCCGCGCTGCTCGCTCAATGGCATGCGACGCGCCACTGCCTCCCCGCGCTGCTCGCTCAGTGCCGTGCGACGCGCCACTGCCTCCCTGCGCTGCTCGCTCAGTGCCGTGCGACGCACCACTGCCTCAGCGCGCTGCTCGCTCAATGCCGTGCGACGCACCACTGCCTCCCCGCGCTGCTTGCTCAATGGCGTGCGACGCACCACTGCCTCCCCGCGCTGCTCGCTCAATGGCATGCGACGCGCCACTGCCTCCCCGCGCTGCTCGCTCAGTGCCGTGCGACGCGCCACTGCCTCCCTGCGCTGCTCGCTCAGTGCCGTGCGACGCACCACTGCCTCAGCGCGCTGCTCGCTCAGTGCCGTGCAACGTGCCACTGCCTCCCCGCACTGCTCGCTCAATGGCGTGCGACGCGCCACTGCCTCCCCGCGCTGCTCGCTCAGTGCCGTGCGACGCGCCACTGCCTCACCACGCTGCTCGCTCAGTGCCGTGCGACGCACCACTGCCTCAGTGCGCTGCTCGCTCAGTGCCGTGCGACGCGCCACTGCCTCCCCGCACTGCTAGCTCAGTGCCATGCGACGCGACGCTGCCTCACCGCACTGCTAGGTCAATGGCGTGCGATGCACCACTGCCTCCCCACGCTGCTCGCTCAATGGCGTGCGACGCACCACTGCCTCCCCGCGCTGCTCGCTCAATGGCATGCGACGCGCCACTGCCTCCCCGCGCTGCTCGCTCAGTGCCGTGCGACGCGCCACTGCCTCCCTGCGCTGCTCGCTCAGTGCCGTGCGACGCACCACTGCCTCAGCGCGCTGCTCGCTCAATGCCGTGCGACGCACCACTGCCTCCCCGCGCTGCTTGCTCAATGGCGTGTGACGCACCACTGCCTCCCCGCGCTGCTCGCTCAATGGCATGCGACGCGCCACTGCCTCCCCGCGCTGCTCGCTCAGTGCCGTGCGACGCGCCACTGCCTCCCTGAGCTGCTCGCTCAGTGCCGTGCGACGCACCACTGCCTCAGCGCGCTGCTCGCTCAGTGCCGTGCAACGTGCCACTGCCTCCCCGCACTGCTCGCTCAATGGCGTGCGATGCGCCACTGCCTCCCCGTGCTGCTAGCTCAGCACCGTGCGACACACCACTGCCTCCCCGCGCTGCTCGCTCAGTGCCGTGCAACGCACCACTGCTTCCCCGCGCTGCTCGCTCAATGCCGTGCGACGCGCCGCTGCCTCACCACGCTGCTCGCTCAATGCCGTGCGACGCGCCACTGCCTCCCCGCGCTGCTAGCTCAGTGCCGTGCGACACGCCACTGCCTCAGCGCGCTGCTAGCTCAATGCCGTGCAACGCACCACTGCCTCAGCGCGCTGCTCGCTCAATGCCGTGCGACACACCACTGCCTCACCGCGCTGCTCGCTCAGTGCCGTGCAACGCGCCACTGCCTCCCCGCACTGCTCGCTCAATGGCGTGTGACGCGCCACTGCCTCAGCGTGCTGCTTGCTCAATGCCGTGCGACGCACCACTGCCTCCCCGCGCTGCTAGCTCAGTGCCGTGCGACGTGACGCTGCCTCACCGCACTGCTAGCTCAATGCCGTGCGACACACCACTGCCTCACCGCACTGCTAGCTCAATGCCGTGCGATGCACCACTGCCTCAGCGCACTGCTCGCTCAGTGCCGTGCAACGCGCCACTGCCTCCCCGCACTGCTCGCTCAATGGCGTGTGACGCGCCACTGCCTCAGCGTGCTGCTCACTCAATGCCGTGCGACGCACCACTGCCTCCCCGCGCTGCTCGCTCAATGGCGTGCGACGCACCACTGCCTCCCCGCGCTGCTAGCTCAGCGCCGTGCGACACACCACTGCCTCCCCACGCTGCTAGCTCAGTGCCGTGCGACGCGCCACTGCCTCAGCGCACTGCTCACTCAATGGCGTGCGACACGCCACTGCCTCAGGGCGCTGCTCGCTCAATGCCATGCGACGCACCACTGCCTCAGCGCGCTGCTCGCTCAATGGCGTGCGACGCGCCACTGCCTCCCCGCGCTGCTCGCTCAATGCCGTGCGACACGCCACTCCCTCCCCGCGCTGCTCGCTCAGTGCCGTGCAACGCGCCACTGCCTCCCCGCGCTGCTCACTCAATGCCGTGCGATGCGCCACTGCCTCACCGCGCTGCTAGCTCAATGCCGTGCGACGCGCCACTGCCTCCCCGCGCTGCTCGCTCAATGCCGTGCGACACGCCACTCCCTCCCCGCGCTGCTAGATCAGTGCCGTGCGACGCGCCACTGCCTCCCCGCACTGCTTGCTCAATGGCGTGCGACGCGCCACTGCCTCAGTGCGCTGCTCGCTCAGTGCCGTGCGACGCGCCACTGTCTAGCCCTGTAGGCCCCTGTTAGCCAGGCCTTACACCTCCCACAGCTCTGCCAATGTCCCGCAATCCTGCTCTGCAGCCCCACCCGCCCCTCTTTATCTCCTTTAGAAAGTGTCCCTTGCGCCACTCCTGGGTCCTAGGTCGGTGCTGTTCTGCGGGGTGGCTAAAAGCGGGGGGGGGGGCCACTGCTCACACCACCCAGCGACGTGTTTCACAGGGTGGAGCTCTACATCAGCCTAATGCACCTAATGCACCCTCCAGGTGAACCCCGCTCAGGTGTGTGTAAATCAACAGGCTTAAGAGCACCCAGAGATACCGTCAGCAGCTGGATCGCAACTGACATAGCAACACCCGCGCTAAGGAACCCCGTCTTCACTAGGCAACCCGGCGTCCGCAGCCACCGCCTCTCAGCCCCTCTGCAGGGCTTCCAGTGCCTTTCCGTTCGATCGTTAATTAAAGGCCATCTGTGCTAGGCAACTGGCTTTTGCTGGTCCCTTGGGTGGTCACTTACGAGAGGTCTCGCTGGACCAATACCCTGCTAAACAGGCAACATACAGCAGCAGGGAGAGAGGATCAGCCCAGCAAGATGAATGGTTTGCAGCCTGAGCCCTTACCCCATCCGCACATGAGCGGTGAGGCCCCGGGGAGCACACGGGTAAAATCTGCAGGGTAGCTGGGACCTGCGTCCTGGTAACAGAGTAAAGGCTTTGGACCGCCCCGGCGCTGTCCGACAGGCTGTGACCTGGCCCTCACTGTCATTCACATCTGGGCCAAATGGGCACGAAATGGCACCCAATCTGCATTGCAGCATTTTATGTGGTTTTCATGGGGTGTAAACGACAGCACGAGGTGCAAGGCAGGAGGATCAGGCCCCTGTTAACTTGGGTTTCATGGGGATGACGTCTCTCTCCCTGAGACTCCACCCAGGCATTGCTCTGGACGGGGACATGGGAGCCAGCAGTGCCTAGGCGGGTGTGTCGGGGAGGGCCCTCCACTCCGGATTTCACCCCCGGTGCCCTTGGTCTGAGGGAGCCCCCGTCTATGGAACTCCCAGGTTCCCTGCAGAGGCATCTCTGCTCCTGAGGGCGAGAGGTTGGGAAGGGGCCTATGGGTGGCTGGGAGCGTTCACGTGCTGACATTGCCCATCTGCAATGGGCTCTGAAGTCTGACTTGTTGCTGAACCTAGAACTGGGCGGGGAATGGCAGGAACAGAGAATCCTAGTGGAATGAAATACATTATGGATAGTGACTCCCTGGGAAGGTGCTGCACAGACCCATAATTTCAGCACAATTGAAATGGCATAAAAATCTAGTGTCCAGAGAAATGAAACCTCGTGAGGGAGACAGGGCCAACCCGGAAGGGATGCAGGAGGTGATGGGAAGACAGCAAGACTCAGACAAGAAATAGCCTTCCCAATGGAAATGCCTCCAGGCTGATTGTTGGGGAGCAAGTTCCACCCCTTGGGGGCTGCCAGGGACCCCATCAAGGCACCGTGATGCCCAAGCCAGGCTGTGCTCTAGGAGGCATTCTGGATGCAGCCAGGGCCTGAGGACAAAGCTCACCACAGCCGGTGTTAGTGAGTGACAACAGTGCTTAATGGGTCTGAAAAAGCCGGGAGTCTATCATAATCTGGGAGCAGCAGCTTTGGTAAAAAAGTGCTTAGAGTGCGCCCATCGGCCCGGCTGGCTTATAAAATATATTGGGCTGGGTCTGCAATCCCTGGCAAACCTCTCAGTATTGCTCGATGGCTCAGCCAGTGAGTGCGTCCTGCTCGTTGAGGTCAAGACACGGGCTGACACATCCCACGATGTGAGAGGGCCAAGGGGCTTGAGGCTAGCCGCTAGCCAGACCTGTTTGGAGCTGGAGCCCCTTTAAGAACGGGAGTTGGGCTTGAGAGGGGAGGATCAGATGCAGCTGGGCAGTGGGACAGGTGATCTCGATAGAGGCTGAAAGAGCCCAGCTCAAGGGAGGGGCTGCAGGAGGTGGTTGGAGAAGCTTATGTTGAACTGCTGGGTGTGAAGGAAGGGCCTGAGCAGACCTGGGGCTAGTCTTTCCTGGGCTGGGAAAGCCTCCAGCAGCCCTACACAGGGGAGTGTGCTTTCATGTGCAAATTAGGGGCAGCCCCAGGCTGCTGGTGAATGGCCAATGGGACCCCTAGGATGGGCTAAGGTCAGGACCCCAGGCATCACTGGCTGTGTAGGAGCACTGCACTCTGCAGGTCTTTCCGGTGGGCAGGCAGAAGGAGCCCCACCTACACAGGCCAGGAAGCGTGGGGCAGCAGGGAGCTGAGGTGCCTGTGTGCCTGGACAGGGCTGTGCACACAAACTGGCCTGGCTGCTGAGTGAAGGTGAGTTACAGACTGGTGCTGGTCACAGTCCTTGTGCCCGGGCCTGGTAACAGGCAGATTCTTAGTGGGGCTGTACTTGGCAGTGCTGTCTTAGTTTCTGCCCTGGTTAACTTCAGAAGCCGATTTGACCCTGATCCTGTAAGGGGCTTAGCTCCCACTGTGGGTGCTGAGTGCTCTGAGTTGGCAGGATTGGGCCCTTCCTCTTTAAGCAGGGATTTTCCCTTTTTTTAATTAGTTTGACTTAAGTTGCACTGCTGATGCAGCTTGGTACTTGGTCGCTGCCCTTCACTGCTTCGTTCTCTGCTCATGTCTGAATGAGCATGACCCAGTATCGCTCTTAGACTAAGAAGCCCATACAGCAGCGGTTCTCCACCAGGGGCACATCAAGGTCTTCCAGGGGGTACATCAGCTTGCCTAGATATTTGCCTAGTTTTACAACAGGCTACATAAACAGCCCTAGTGGAGTCAGTACGAACTAAAATGTCCTCCAGACGATGACTTGTTTACACTGCTCTGTATAGACACTGAAATGTAAGTGCAATATTTATATTTGGTAAAAATGAGTAAGTCAGCCATTGTTCAGTACTGGTGTGGCTGGGACACTTGTATTTTTATGTCTGATTTTGTAAGTATTTAAGTGAGGGGAAACTTGGGGGTACACAAGACCAGTCAGACTCCTGAAAGCGGTACAGTAGTCTGGAAAGGTTGAGAGCTACTGCCATAAGGGACTTAGCTGCAAAAGAAACAAGTGTATTTTACAAGCTGAGGCTGTGCAGTGCTGGGGGAAAGGAGCTTGCCGTGGTACAGTGATCCATGGCAGGCTCTGCCCTGCGGGCCCCTTGGTGGTAGAGAGGCAGTGCTGGGTGTGTAGGGTTCCCTTTGGGGAGCAGCAAGAGAGAGCAGGGACTAGGGGAAAAATTCAAAAGCTGTCCAAAGGAACAGTGGTCAGGGATGGAACACATGGAAGAGGGTGTGAAATTTGGTAACCTGGGATTTGTAATAAATATCACCGCTGCCCTGCACCCTTCATGCACCCTTCACATGTAGTTCTTGAAGCACTTTGCACACATTAATGCACGGCCTTACCCTCCCCCTGGGAGGCAGGGTAGTGTAATTTCCCCCCCCCCACCATTTCATAGGTGGGGAAACTGAGGAGCAGAGAGAGTGAGGGGGAGATTTTCCAAAGGCAGTGAGTAGCTCAACTCCTGTGGAGAGTCAATGGGAACTGGGTGCCCGACTGCCTTGGAAAACCAGCCCATGAGGAATGGACTGAGGTCTCTCAGTGAATCGGCGGTGGAGTCAGGAGTAGAAGCCAAATCATGTGGAGACACACACACTTTATATAGACTTTATGCCCACTAAAAATGCCTGCTGAAGGGATTTTGCTCAAACTTAAAAACATAAAATAAAATTCCACTGCGGACAGGGGCCAAACATGAAAGGCGCTGCGCGAAGAGTGAATATTTCAGAAATGTGAGTGTGCGTGTGGAAAGGGGAGGGTCTCACTGAAAATGTCTGGATATATGGCAGGTTCCAGGCAATTGCTCCAATCAGACCAGTCAGCACCTAAAGCTGTACTGTATTACAAGGGCTGATCCTGCGTCATGCCCTGTGGCTGTCGGGGAGAGTGCACAAGGCTACAGCTGTATTGTGTTTCCAGAGGGCTCCTAGGCACTATGGCAATGCAAATAATAATATTACAGGGGTAGGACAGGCATGCCAGATGCAGAGATGTGCATGCGTTTGGAGGGTGTTGCAGGGAGGGGAGCTCTTTATTCCAGAACCTGGCTCCCACTGGCCCATTAGCCATTCTAAAGAGCTGCTCCCTGCTCTGCATGGGGTGGCTGGAGCTGCACAGCGAGGCTGCCAGCAGGGAGTTGGATTGGTGTAGGGCAGCCACTGGCTTGGGGAAACTTTCACTGTCCATATATGTGCCTCTATCCCAGGCCCAGCTTTGCCCAGCACCAGATCTGCTCTACAGTATTACTGGTATAGCCCCTCCATTGTCTGTACCCACGATGCATGTATGTGCACTGTCATGTGCCCCATGGGATGCCCCTTTGCAGCTCCCAGTGGACAAGTGACCACATCTTATAACTGGTGCCCATGGGCTGTCTCTGCAGTAGGCTAAGGGCTGAATGGACTGCAGAGACTGGACCATGCTCCTATCCCTGAGCTGGCCCCTCTGACTCGTAACTGGGGCAACTTGCCTTGCAGCTGCCCACAAGCTTTCTGGAGCCAGCCAGAGGACTCCAGCCTTCAGGGCTTCCTGTGTAGCATCTCCCACCAGCCCCCTGGGAATGGACCGTGCTGAGCTGCTGGCCCAAGGGACACCCAACTCACAGAGAAGTCAGCAGGAATCCAGCACCCACCCAGGGGCAAGCATTGGGCCTAAAGAACAATCCATGCGACTTGGGACACTCCTGTGAGCATTCCCAGGTTTCCCCCTGTGCCCGCCAGCCACCTGGATGCTGATACCTGTGAGCATCATTGCCCTAAGGAGGGGGTGGAGCTACACAAGGCCACCCAGGGCCAAGGAAACCCTGCTTCTGACCAGATTATTTAATCCGAGAGGGGCTGGCTTGTTGCAAATTCCAGCTCTTTTTACTTCGCTAATTTGCTCACAGCATAGCCAGTGCAGGTCACTGGCTCAAGTCTCATACTGCATGTGAGTGTGAGCTACTCAGGAGCTGAAACCAAAACAAGCCCTGGAAGGTTTGCACTAGTCAGGAATTGCATCCCGAATCCAAGTGGATAATAAACATGCTTAATGTGCTGTCATGCACATACTGTTTGCTGTGTGCATCCTGGGAGATATTCTCTAGAAACTCAGACTCTACACACCCACATGCACTCACACAGCTGTAAACGCATGCATGCTATGCACACATGTGTGCATACTCCACTCACACATGCACACAGATTACACATTCAACTCCTCCCCATGCACTCCGTTAGCACCTGACTCTGCATGACTGCAGTCAAGAGGAGCTTTACTGTTGATTTCAGCGGGTGCAGAAGCCAGCTTGTGTGTGCGTACACACACAAAGATACAATCCCCAACGTATCTACATGCTCATGCACACCTGTGTGCACCCATACACCAACCCCCAATCCTTCTGCTATTTTTTAATTGTCATGTGGGGTGAAGCTCAAGTTCCCTGAACAACTGCACCCCACTTTCATTTATAGATGGCTGGAAACAATGAAGAAAAAGCTGGCTAAGCGCCAGGCTGGCCACTCTCGAAAGTCTGTGTTTTCAGTAGAGCAATTCTGCCATTTCTGAATCTTCCTGATGACTGGTGTACAGCTGTGGTGACATTCTCAAAACAAATACTTGTCATTTAAAAATAGACCTGTTTCTCCAGGGGGGGATTGTATTCCCCACGCCCTGCCCCCCACCTCCTTCTCATGCACATCTACACTCCATAGGAATCCAAGATGAAGTTGCTAAGGCATCAGAAAACCATTGTAACCCCTGGATATTGCTGCTGTTCACAAGCAATGCAAGTTCCTTACTTGCGGGCTGGGTCAACCTAAGCACAACGATGTCAGCTAAGGACAGAGGCTGGCTCGGAGCTTTGCATTTCAGTGCTGCAGGGTTACCACTACAATCCTGTAGCGTTGAAGGATCCATTTGGGGCCAAGTCTTGCAGCCCTGGGCTCTGACATCCTGGGAGTCTGTCTAAAAGAGAGGCTGAATTCGCCTCTTTGTGCTGCACTTCCTTTGGTGATCTGAATATTAGTAAAACCTGTTCTTCAACAACCACCATCATCCAGATGCCCAAAATAGCCAGCCATGAAACACAGGAATCAACAGAACTGAAGGCCTATTCTGTGACTATATAGGGAGAGTATTTACCAAAAGACATCTCATTTGTACATCACACAACGTAATTGCCACCCACAGTCCTACAGCCTGGAGTGTTTCATTTGCAAACACCTATGAAGAGCATTTTATAAACTGCTCTCCAATTAATAGACCAGGCCCTGCTTTTTGTGTCTGAAATGGGTATCGGTAATGCCTCGTGCAGCCACACAGATAATGGCTCTGTACTCTGGCCACAAAATTCCCTTGAGTGAAGTTTGTATTTCTCACTCTCTGGCAGTTGGATTCGTCGCTTTCTAAAATCACTATTTTCCCTGCTCAAAGTCTGTTTAGATTCTCTCTTGACCAGTGTGTGGTCTCTCTCGAGCACAGCCACGCAGCGGTACACATACCAAACCCCACATGCCTCAACTTCTGTGAAGTCGGGGCTTGGTCTCAGCTTCGCAAACCAACCCAATAACCCCGCGGCCAGGGAATGTGGATAGCGTGCCTTACCTTTTGTGGGGGGCTCCCTAGAGTCATCTCCACATAGTAGCCCTGTCCAGATTTTCCTCTCAAGTTATCTATCATGTTCACAAAACTGTTTCTTTGTCTGGAATCCTCCCGCCCCAACTCAGCGGAGCGCTGCATCCTGGGGGCCTGTTGCAGGGTCCCCATCCCATTCCTCAGAGGCACCCGGATCCCCAGATGTGGCTGGCTGGCCTGCACCATGCCAGACCCCAGCCACAGCAGCAACCAAGGCAACACCTGGGCCATTTTGGTGAAAGCCCTGCCCAGCCCTTCCTTTGAATTTGCTGTTCCTGAGGTGATGGTGCTGTTGCAGTCGTTTTCTTCAAGGAAATCCCTCCCTTTGCAAAGCCGAATGCATAAGGACCAGGTAAAAGTTTCACTCAGATCACCAAACGCTCCTTCATAGCAAGCCAGCAGCCAGCAGTCGCATCTTCGGGGCAGAGAGCATTCCAGCGTGAGGATATATCTCGACTGGTAAATCTAAAGTAATAACCACCAAGCACCTCGGAGAGGAGAGAGGAGATTCAGTGCAAATAAGAACCTGGAAGCAGCAGTCATGCTGGGCTGATTTTTTTTCCTCCTCCTCCTTTTGGTTAGCTGAAGCATGGGAAAACCAGGCAATCCGGTCACTTTCCAGGCTCCAGAGACGGCATTTGTCAGTCCACCATAATCTCTTCACTCTGCAATCAAGATTTGGAGGCGGAAAGACTTGTGGCGGCCGCTGTCAAAGCCAAAGGTTCCCCCCCAAAGATCTCTGGGAAGTGTAGTTTCCACTTTTGCTTCCTGTTCAAGTAACAGCTATTATCAGCTGTGTCTGGTTTCGGTGCCCTTTGGTGAAGAGAACAGCGTCTCCACTCTCTGGACTGGATGGTCACAATTCTGGCTTTGTAGTCTATGAATCCCAAGAGAGAGGGGAAAACATTTCAAGAACTCTTTTCCCATATAAATTTCAGCCAGTGGGGGCAGCTGAAGAAGAAAGCTGCATAAGAAAATGAAGTTTCTGTTTGCTTGTTTAAAGTATAAAGTTTATTTGCAACATGAATATGTGTGCAGCCTTCAAAAGGGTTATGAGTACGTGTGCTGAGGGATAGAGGAAGGCTGCTGGTCATAAGAAGCAAGGTTGATTTCAGGATATGTAGTTTTTAGAGAGCCATCTATCTTATAGCAATATTACCAAACCCAACCATTCAAAAAAAAAGCACAAGACATGACCCAAAAAATCATGAGATTGAGATTAAAAAAATAATTGGGGGTTCTTTTTATTTACTTTCTGGTTTCTGAGCCTTTGGGGAGTCATTTTTTCCAGCTTTTCTCTGCAACTACAAGACCCAGCAATGTACTTTTTTTTTTTTTTTAAAGTGAAAACTGAGATTCTTGCAGAACTCCAACAGCAGGGACTTTAAGAAAAACACCAAATATTGTAAGACTCACAAGAGTGGGTTATGCTACTATAGAGCACCCTACTTCCCTCCCCATGCATTTTTGTTTAAATTAGTCTTGAATTAAAAATCTGCTTCCCAAACAGTTCATTTTCCTTCATTGTTTGCACACTACTTTTATTTGTGTGTGTGTATAAAGTTTAAAATTAATTGAACATTTTTATGACCATAAAACAAAAAATGAATTGAACCAGTTTGTCTGGAGATAATTTATATTCCCTAAAAACCCATACAAAAAAAGTGAAATTGAGCAGAAACCATGGTGAGTAAATGACCAGGCTATAGGGCAAGCAAAGTGAAATGCACAGAGTCTAAACGTGTGTCCTAATCCAGAACACATTTAGGGCTTGTCTACTCTGGAAAGTTATGTTAGTATAAGTACAATTATACTGGTATAATTATATAGGCATAACTGCCTGTGTGGACACTTTTTTCCATATTGGATATTTTCAGTTCACTTTAAACCCCTTCCCAAACAACATAACCTAATTTTAAAAAGTCCTCCTAAACTATAAGAAGTGTCCACAAGTGTGTGTGTCTGTGTGTTTATAGTGTTATAACTATAGCAGTTTAAATTCACAATGTAATTTATACTGGTAAAATTTATCTATGTAGACAAGCCTTTACTCAAGGACTTGCACTAGTAGCCTTATTGATTTCAATCTGGCTACTCAGATACATAAATAACTCATGTAGGAGTGGTTCCCCCCCCTTTTTTTGTAACTTTAAAGCAAAGTTACAAAAAAAGTTAACATACTATATTGTACATTACTTATTCAGGATCAGGTTAATATTCAAAGAACCTGGCTAAAGATTCTGGCTTGCTGGCTGGGGAGCTCTCCTCTGCTGAGTATGTTAGAAGGGATGACCAAATTTCTAAATAAGGCCCATAATTTTAACGGGGCTCAGTGTAAATACCAGGAGTTATTCAAATAGTTCCCTTTGCAGGATAAGGCCCTAAAATTCATTCAATTTTAATAATCTCAGGTAGAGATTCTTCAACTCTCTCTTAGTGTGGATTACATCCTAACAGAGAGAAGGCCTCCGAGACATTTCCACTCCAGCGAGAAGGCCTCAGAGTTACACAAGATCTTGCAATTACATCAATTGCATACATGGAAAAGTAACATGAGGAAATGTATGTGTATTTTTAACGGTCTCTCTATCTGATTTAGCTGGAGACAGTGAGGAGGAGAGGTAGCAGAATATGGCCGCCACAGTTTGGTGCCTACTGATCTAAAATTGTACTAACAAGGAAAGGATTTTTAATATATTGTTTTATAGCATATTTAAGTATTATTGTTTTATAGTGCCCCTTTAATGGGCATTTCAGTAGCTCGCACCATAAGAAAGTAAAAGGATATAGTTGGCAATTAAAAATCAGCTACTGTCTGCGGACTGTTCAGGCCAACTTGTTGAAACTGATGGAAGTGTGGAGGGATGGGCAGTCATGACACTGGTTTAAAAATAATGAGATTTTTAAATAAATAGAATTATTGTTGTTAATTTTTCTTTCCCTTCAGATTTTCAAATCCATAGAGGATCCTGTTTTCAAGCTTTTCTCTGCACCAGGGAGGGCTGGAAACTTGCTTTGCTTAAAAAAGTGACCCCTGGAATTCTCATGAAGTCACAGTTTTGGGGGGGTTGTGTCCCCTTGGGCTTGGGGGGTTGGGCCCCTGTGTGTGTGTGTGTCATTACAAAAAAGAAAAGGAGTACTTGTGGCACCTTAGCGACTAACCAGTTTATTTGAGCATGAGCTTTCGTGAGCTACAGCTCACTTCATCGGATGCATAGCATATCGTGGAAACTGCAGAAGACATTATATACACACAGAGACCATGAAACAAAACTTCCTCCCACCCCACTGTCCTGTTGGTAACAGCTTATCTAAAGTGATCATCAAGGAGGGCCATTTCCAGCACAAATCCAGGTTTTCTCACCCTTCTAAACTGGTTAGTCTCTAAGGTGCCACAAGTACTCCTTTTCTTTTTTCTTTTTACGAATACAGACTAACACGGCTGTTACTCTGAAATGTGTCATTACACTAGGTTTTGGGGGGCATGCCCCTGGGAGGCATCGCGACACGCAGTGTTGGGGGGTGATCCCTGGGGTCATGACACCCGGCGTTGGGGGGCATGTCGCTTGGGGGCTCGAGGGCCCCGCAGGGTCATTGGCCCCGGTTTTGGGGAGGGGGTCGCTAGGCCCGGGGGGGGTCATTGCGGACTACAACTCCCACAAAACCCTGGGCGAGCGGCAGGACCCACGTGACTCGGCCCGACGTCTGCACCAATCCACTGCCGCCGGGGCCCCCCGGCGCCCAATCAGGCGGAGGCTGGGGCGGGCCCTGCCGTTGCTAGGCTTAGATCAAGCCCGGAAGTAGCTGCCGGCCCGTGCAGGGCAACCCCCAGGCGTCCATGGAAGCGGAGGGTGGGGAGCCCAGGCCGGGGGCCGCCTCCCCCCTCTGGTGCTGCCCGTAGGGAGCGGGGGGTGGCCCCGGCTGGGGAGGTGCTGGGGCCCCGTGGAAGGTAAGGCCGCCCTGTCATGGGCGTCTGCTAGGGGGGGCGCCAGGTGTGCAAGGGGGGCTAAGTGTGCAAGGGAGAGTGGAGGTGGGGGGTGAGTGTGGGCGTTGCGTGTGCAAGTGGAGAGGGGAAGGCTGGTGCAGGACTCGGTGTGCACTGGTGTGAGTGGGTGTGCACAAGCTGTGCCATGGGGGTGGGAGTTGGGAGAGTTCCTGCTGAGAGCACGTGGGGGTGCCAGGGGAGTGTGCGTATGGAAAGGATGCGAGGGAGCAGGTCTGTGCGCTGGGGGCGTGAAGTCTGTCCCTCATTCTGCTTTTGGCAAGGAGAGCATGAAAATCTGTTTCCTGGCCAGCACCCTGCCTTGTTGTTTTTTAATTTTCTCATAGGTGGGTGATTAAGCAAGGCATGGTTGTAGCCACTAATACCAAGCTGGGAACAGCATACTCACTTGATTAGTGTGGTAGCTCACAGCTTCACAGTATACATGTGTGTGGTGATATTTACAGTACACACAAGCACTTTGGTACATATACAAATTGGGATTCAATTAACTGAAATAAGTCAGCACAGACTCGATCTTCTGCTGCTAAAGACTGTGTGTGAGCGAGATGACTATAAACACTAGTAAAGAAATAAGAATGGAAGCACCTTAACCTTAAATTGTCCATATTCAGATGTTTTAGGTCGCGTATGTTCAGGAGAGAATGTGGAGTAGGATTTGTGATGTTGCTTTGATCCTGTGGTCCTGAAAATACTGCAGTCTGGGACCTAGTAGGATTAATTGGTGCTCATTTTACATAAGAGTTAAAAATACAGCGCCGTCTGAGGTCATTGGAAAGGGAAAAGGCAAGGAGAGCTCAATGATGGCAGCAGTGTGGTGCTAGCACTTAGAGCTGTCATTGTTAGCGTGTTGACAACATTGCCTGGTACACTGCCTGCCCTTGATAGCGATGATTGACCGGTACAAAGGCCCACAGGAAGTTGAAGACCCACTGAACATCACCGAGAAAAAATGGATGGGAGTTTTCCAGGGCACTAATGGTTCTTTTGTCTGGCCTTTATGTGGGGTAACCTATGAAGTAATTATCACAAATAAGTGACTGTTCATGTTTAATATTGGGGATAGTCTTCTAATAATTTTATAATTGGGACACGTTATCGTTATCATTATCATGGAAAATCCAAAGGGACATAGTCTCCTTGCAGACCAAGTGCCACCTGGATCCATTTCTAGCTAGATCGTTACGGTGGTCTGGCTGGATATTCAGTTTATATCCGTCTTCGGCAATCTTACGACACAACTGAAGCTTTTGGTAACCATGGTAATTGCTGTCCGTGTAGCAGCGTTCCTTGGTGCACATGCTTCATAATACATTGGTCTTCCATTCTAGTAATGCGTCTGTACCAAGAAAACCACTGAAACTGAACCAATGCATTTCGGATGTTGTCTTGCCACTTTATATAAAGCAGCTGACAGAGACAATGAGAATTAAAAACCTCAGTCTGGTGTTCTTCAGCTTTCTTGAGCACCCACATCTCACTGCCATACGACAGCGCAGGTATAACCAGGGTTCTGTGGATCTGTAGCTTTATGGCAGGCTTGATGCCACGAGGTCCTCACAGAGGCTGCTGAAGGGCCTGCAACGTGGCTGCTCTACAGATGTCCACATCTTTTGAGAACCCTCCAGCACTGCCCTTGCTGCTTCCCAAGGATTTGACAGTTGCCACCTGCTTGATGTCCCATGTAGACAGATTAATACTAAATGGATTGTAATTTGGAGCTGGAGGCTGCTTGATGGTGATGGCCAGGCATTAACCAGACCAATGCGCACTGCTTCTTGCCCAACTAGATCAGCCATCAGCGATTCACCAGTCTGAGCCAACAAGGCAGTGTGATTGGCATGTTTGAAATCTCGAAACAGAAGGGTGTTCAGCTCACTGTCACCGACAGCTGGCTCCTCAAGCTTATCCATAAACTAATTGGTGCTGATATTGAATAACGATAGCGACAGAACACAGCCTAGCCGAACTCCTGTGTTCACAGCTTTCTGTTTCTTTATAGCGCTCTTCTGTCATTGACATTATCTTCCCAGGGATTCCAAGTCATCTCTTCAGAGCCTGCGAACTTGCTCAATGCGCTGAATCGAAGGCCTGATGGAGGTCCATAAAAAGTGCTGCACGCAGCTTATTAAATTCATCCATCTTCTCAAAAAGCAGTCTCAAGGTAAATATCTGGTTGACAGTGGAACGACCAGGTCTGAAGCCACGCTGAGTATCCTGGTCTTTGCCATGAAGTGCATTGTTGATTCAAGACATTAATATGGAAATGAAGACTCTCCCTGGGACTGGTAAAAGTGTAATACCTCTGAGTTGCTACCTATGGCCTTATCACCCTTTGGAACAGAGTAAAAATAATGCCGCCTTCCAATTGTTGGCAGTTATGTTAGTGCTCCAGAGGGTCTGGAAGAGTCTGTGCAGCCTAGGTACAACAATACTCTCGCCTGTTTTCAACAACATAGGGGTGATGTTACAAACTCCTGGTGCCTTCCCAGACTTCATCTTACAGACTGGAATCCCGATCTCTTCTTGGCTGACAGATGGTAGCTCTCCCAGAATTCTTGGCCCTCTTCAGGCAGTGGATAATTGAGGAACATCATGACGTGGTCTTGCAGACTCTGGCTGATGCTGCTTTCCGGGTTCTTTACTGTACAGGCTGGTACCACCCTCCACTGCAGACACTGCACAGTTGCATAGAGACTGCAGAGATTCTGCCTGGTGGCAGCCTGTCCAAAACTGGCTGCCTGAGTTGACCACTAGGATTCCTGATTTTCCTTACACAGTGACTAGATGCTGTTCCAAAGTTTAACCTATCCAGCCTCTGCTTTTGCTCGTGATAGATGTATCTTTTTTCTTTAATTCCAGCTGCAGTGAGCATCTCCTCACCAATCAGTGCTTGATGTTTGAAGGGCTGTGGCCACAGCCCTGAGCTAACAGTCGTCCCTGCTGACTTGAAACAACTCCATTCCTTCAGTCTGTAATGTTTCAACAACCTTGAGCAGCCCAGAACAAAAAGTCATCCGATACCTCAATTCTAAGAACAGCTTTTGATTGAATTGGACTAATTTCAGCCTCATTAACTGGCTGTGGTAGAAGTGGGAGGTGCACTCTTGTCAGCAGAAGCTGATGGTCATGTCAAGTTTAGCATACTGTGAACTCGTACATCCATGACAATAGACTACCAATCATTTTTAACGAGGACACGATCAATAACAATTATAGAGAAGCCATGTGGCCTATACCAGGGCTGCTTGTGATTCTTTGTGTGTCGGAGGAGCGAGTCAGCAGTCACCACATCATTGGCAGCTGCAGATTTCAGCAATCGCTGCCCTGTCGATGCAACTGAGCCCTGGTCTGTCAAACCTGCTTCGCTTCCCGATCATGGCCCCCGTGACCCTCGGAGTGCCTCCGTGTCTACTGGCAAACTCCAGTCAGGCCTGGCAAAGGCACTACACCTAACGCACACTTGTCGTGGCATTTATCTATGAGGAATGTCATATAAGGTATCTAATGAAAACGTACAGTGCACTGGTCATTAATAGCAGTGTGTGTGTGTGTGTGTGTGTGAACAGTATAGGAGGAATTATGGATACTTACCGATATTATGCTTTAAGTCTGTAATCAAACAAAGAGGAAAAGCAGGTTTTCTTCCAGACAGGAGAGGATGTAGTTATCACCCTGTCTCTAATGTTAATTAATCAGGATTAGCTAAAAACAGTGGGGACTATATTCACATATTGAGGCAACAAACAAAGCAAATTAACGGAAGGGTAACATGGACAGCTCGGCACCTACACCTCAAAGAGCAACCAGTAGGGCAAGGAATGTTGTCTGGGGTTACGCTTCACAGGATGCGTTTCAAAGATGTCCTGGCGTATAAGAATAGGAGGAAAAAAGACCCGAGGTTCATCAACAGACTGAGGAAACCCTTTGTAGGGCTTAGGGGAATCATGAAAGTCTGGATCCTGGTATGTCTGAATTCCAGCAAGCACTACAGGAGAAGTTTTAGGTGAGAGACTGTTTTAGAAAAGATTAACTTCCTAGAGTTAAGTTCTAGACTTGCAGAAACATTTCTCTCTCTTTTTTTTTTTTTTTAACCAGATTTTTCTATTATCTTTGCTTCGTATTATCGCTTGAATTTCTGTTCTTTAGTAATAAACGTATTCTTGGTTTTACTATATGTTATCCTCAGTGTTGTTGTAATACTAAAGTGTGGATCCGCAGTTCACCTAGCGGGCTGGTGTGCGCACTGTCTCTTTGGGGACAGAGGATCTGGTAATTTCTGCGGGTGTCCAGTAACGGCTGGATGTGGAAGAGGCACATTCTTCCAGGGAGTTTCTGGGACTAGGGTTCATCAAGTGTTACCTGCAAGGCTAATTAAAAGCTGGCAGAGCTTTGGCGGAGATTGTTTGGCTGACTAACATGCTGGGCTGATAGGGAGCTGTCAACCAGTTTAGTTCCAGCAAGTCTCTCTCTTGATGAGAGAGAGACTTGCGAGAGAGAGAGGGAAACGAGGTCACCCATAGTTCTGGGCTCCCCAGGAAAGCGTCACAGCCCCACATGCATATCTGCTAATTAATATATAATGAGTGAAATTCATTTATATCTAGCTACGGACATTGGTTGTGTTTTCACTACTAGGTGCAGTCAGTGTGCCCCCTTATGAATGGACATGGCAGGACCTGCTATACGCATTGGGGATCAGCTCATCCTAGAAGAAGATTATGATGAAACGTACATACCCAGTGAGCAAGGTAACTGGCATCTGCCTTCCTCAGAGCAGAAAGCTAGGGCTCAGGAGCTGCTCTTCAATATTGCAGGAGGATGAGTGATGGTCGGTATGTTGGAGAGTTGAAAAGATAGCTCTTGTGTTAGTGGCACTCCATCCTGCTATAGTTAGTGCATCAATAACAGCCAGTCTCACAAAGAAATTCTGATCTGCTAGCAAATTGAAGCAGAAGGGGCTGCAAGGCAGATTCAGAGGCTGACGTTAGTCCAGTCAGTGCACTCACTGAAAAGAGGTGCTGCGTTGGCTCTTGGTTCCATTCCCTTGCAGCCTTTGGGACTGTCGCAGAGGAAACCAGCCACCTGGGGCTGAGCAAGAGAGCCAATCTCTTTTAGGAAAACGAGGGGCAAATGTTTGTCAAGAGGAGATGGTGTCATCTAGTGGCTAGAGTGGGACACTAGGATTCAGGGTTCTTGGGACCTGATTGTCCTCTTACTTACACTGGTTTTCACTGGACTAACTCCTTTTGACTTCCATGCAGTTAATTCTGACATACGGCGGTGAGATGATTTTCATTCTCATGGATATACATCAGTTTGTGGCTGCCTCTATCTCCTACCCCTGCAGTGTTCAGCCTTGCCTCTCCCATTGTAAGATGCTCCCTGGCACATGGGATGTTTTCTATAGCTCTGTGCAGCCTAATTCTAGTGTCTTCAATGAGGGGGTTTCCCAGCACCCCTGGGTTGTACCTAGCACAGGTTTGCACAGTAACGCACAGCCTTGCTTGTCTGCCACACTGTCTTCTACTGTCTTTTGTTTCCTCTGCTTTTTTCTACTACAGAAATTCAGGAGTTTGCCAGGGAGATAGGGATTGACCCTGAGAATGAGCCGGAGCTGATGTGGCTGGCCAGAGAAGGCATTGTGGCTCCTTTACCTCCAGAGTGGAAACCATGGTGAGAACTCTAAATCAGCAGCTATTTCAGTAGATTGTCAACCTCTCCTTGCTAATCCCTCTTTGGGAGCTTGTCAAATAAGTAGGGGAAAGTAGCCTAATGGTTGGAGCAGGGGACTGGGTGTCAGGGCTCCTGGGTTTTATTCCCAGCACTTCAACAGAACCAGTTTGTGATTCTGGGTAAGTCACTTCCCCTCCATGCCTGTAAAATGGGGATAATACAATACCGTACTTCACTGGGGTGCGGTGATGCTTAAAAAATGGTGGAAATGCTGCCTTTGCCCTAGGGAGAGGGAAGAAGTAGTTTGGGAAATGTGTGTGATGGAGGCAGGAATGTGCTGTGGGGCAGCTGCTCCCCCATCCTGTGTATTTGGGCTTTTCTGGGGCAGCATGCTCTGCTTCTGCTATGCACCAAAGGGAGCCTGTGGCCAGCATTTGTAAAGCCCTATGAGCTCCTGAGACGAAAGGTTCTGTGGCCACACAAAGCAGCATTGCTGCTAGCTGTGTACTGATTCCTGTGCACAGAGCTGATGCCCTGACTCTCTCCTGTCTTCGTGTTCTGTTTCCCCACATCAGTCAAGATATCACTGGCGACATCTATTACTTTAACTTTTCTAATGGCCAGTCCACGTGGGACCACCCTTGTGATGAACATTACAGAGAACTTGTGATCCAGGAGCGGGAGAAGCTTTCGGCTCATGGCAGCATTAAAAAGAAAGACAAGAAGAAGAAAAAAGACAAGAAGGAGAAGAAAGACAAGAAGGAGAGAGAGCCAATGAAACATGCTGTGGTGAGTATACCTGAGGTGCTTGTTGGGGAGGGCCAGAAGAGCCAGCCTGAGTATAAGTGACCAGCCACGAGTTGGTGATGGCTGCTTCTTATTGTGGTATTAGAGGTTAGGCAGAATGAATGACCTGCCTGGCTGGCTTCAGGCATGAAGTGGTTGTGGGAGGCTGTGCAGAGGAGCAGACAGAGGCAGACGTGGCATCGCTTTTCAATTATTGTTCTTTAACTTACTTTTTAACAACTGGGCCAAATCCCTTAGTAACCCGAGGCCAGAGGAGAAATTGGCCTGTTCAGGGGAGCAGCTACTGCCACTTTCACCCTCAAGGTCACTGACCTCTCACTTTCCCCTCAGCAACTCAGCACTTGGTTTTCTGTGATGCTCCCAACGACTTTATGGCCTGAGGGGCTGTGAGGTGGAAGGAAGACAGGGCTCACTGGATGCTCCCTCCCTCCAGTCTTGCTCTTAGAAAAGGGAGCTGGGACTGTGGAGTTGCTGTGGTGCCAGAGGGGCCCCATGTTGGCATGAGCAGTTCAAAGCCCCCTTCCTAAATCAAGTCAAGGATACTGCAGGACCCAAAGGTGTCTCTTCTTCGTTTTGTTTGTGCTGAGGGCTGGCCAAGGTTTTCTAGCATATTGTTCTTCCCAGTTGACTGGGCCAAGGTATCAAGCTGCTCAGGTGACTTGGAGTTAGAGTGGGTCTGTGGCACACCCAGAATGTCTCTAGGATCCTCCTGTTTCCTAATGCTTTGCATACCCCCGTTTGATCACAGGCCCTTGCAGAACATGGGCTCAGAGCTCTTAACTCACGCCATTCCTCTTACTTCCTGCCTTTCAGGGATGGAGTAATTGCTGTGCTGAGATGGTGGGTGGGGGAGTTGTTGTAGAATTTTTGGAGCAGTATTTCTCATTGGAAGGAACAACCAATGTTGTTTATACAGTAACTGTGCACCTGTTGCTATGGTATCTAGGCACCAGGCACAGCCTTAAAAGCAACAGATTGATCTGTTTTTGCTGTTGGTTGGCAACAAGAGTAGTCCTCCCAATGGCAAACCATTCCTCCCTTTTCAGGTAGAGAGACCTTTCCCAGTTCAATCAGTAACTGGGTAAATGTCAGGCTGATAAGATGTGCCTTGAAGGCCAACAAACTCTTGGGGTTAGAAGTCTTTCAGGCAGGGACCTTCCATGGAAAAGGCCCAAGCCTTCAATTTGAGGGACTTCTGATAGCGCTTCTTATTTCAAATGCTGCAAGTATATCCTGTTCCATTTCGTGCTGTAGATGAGTGTATGTATCGCATGTTGTCTATTTTAGTTATCTGCTAATATTTATTTACTTAGGAAATGCAGCCAGAGCCAGGGATTCTTCCTTCAACATCCTTTTATCGAATGTCCTCTCCCATCCTCTCCTCTGAGTGTGCAAGTCCTGATCTAGATCAGGATAGCCAGATTAGGAATGAGGGCTTTCTTAAGAAAGGTAAAGGAAAGACCTCTGGGAGACCACCAGAGACAAGTGACTCAAACAGACAGTTTGCAGGGACTTCCCCAAATAAATTGCAGCCACTTCTCACAGCAAAGTCCAGCAGAACTCACCAGATCTTCGCTGATGTGGAGAAAATTTTAGGAAGGACGCCATCTTTTAGCAAATCAGATGTAGACAACCAGCAGGGCCAAGACAAGACCCCAAAAATTGGAGACAAGCCTTGTCTTGGTTTTTCTGACTCGGAGTTTGAAGGTTTGGATGTTGTTAGGACAAAGCCCATTTCCTACGTGTCAAAGAAATCGTGTTCACAAGACATTGAGAATGGGAGAAGTGTCCTTGATTCCCCCAATGTCCTGGAGGACAAAGGTATGCTCTTTGTTGAGGAAAAGCTGTCTGACAACTGGAAGGAGGAGGAAATGACAGGAGAGTGTGTCTGTCAGCCTGATGACCGCTTATCAGTCAGAGAAAGATCAACAGGGCCTGGTGATGATAAGGAAAGAGACCTGGGTTTATCACAAGCCAATGAAAATGAAGCTTTCTTGACCCCCAGTACCCCTGACCATATTTTTTACAGCAGGAAACGTGAAATGATTCTCTTTGATGCCAGTCTCCCAGAAGACCTGAGTTTGATTGCGGAATTTGATGCTCACTGTCCCCAACGGGAGCTGAGGGCACACAGCACAGCAGTCGAGAGCAGAAGGAAGAGAAAACTTCAGGATCATGCATTGAGTCAAGCCACCAAACTTTGCAAGAGCAATGAGGCTGTCGGCAAGTGTGAGAGAGAGCGCTCAAAGCGGGCAGAGTTTGTTGAATCTGAAGGAGCAGGCCTACAAGTAGCCCAGAAAAAAGACATATTAGACTGCCACCTGGCAGTCCCTGAAGTGACTGCAGAAACATTACCCTACACCATAGGGGTGGAAGTTTGTGCTCAAGCAGGAGCTGAAATTTCTGCGTCGGAGCCTGTTTCTCTTTGTGCTGGACAGCACGAAGAGAAGGAGAAGGCAAACGGTTTGGGGCCTGAACCTGATAGCAGTGTTACAAGCAGTTCAGCTGACCATTTTGTATCACAGATTTTGGGAGAGGTTGATAACTTCTCCTGGGATCTCCAGAGCTCTCATGAGTCTGACAGACAGACAGACCTGCTTGCTGCTGCTAAAGGTCCTCTACCCACTCATCCTTTCTCAGGAACTCTCCAAACTCAGCCGCAAAGCTCAGCCAATGAAAAGTTGCAGAGTGACTGTAACTCTGAGGATGAGCAGTTCTATCAGTATGTGCAGGAAAACGATCAAGTGCCTACTCAGGAACATAGTTGTGTCAGTTTTAACATGAAACTGAATAGGTCACGTGATGCCCCTGAGACGAACAATGAGGGCAGACAAGAAGAAACAGTAGAAGAACAGCAAAGGACAGAGCCAGTTCCTAGAGGGCTAGAGGCAGATTTGTTCACAGAAGGTTTACAGGTTTCTCCTGGTTGGCTTTATCAGACCACCGAGTGCCAGGAAAGTAGCAGGCTCTGTCGGCAGGTGGAAGGAGAGTTGACCCAGAGCGGGAAAGCGACTGAGGATTGCAGCAAACGGGAGCTTTGTGAAGGAGCAGGCAGTAATGAGGTAGGCAGCTTAGACTTAAAAATCCCTCTGTAACTGGTTTGCTGTTCCATTATAAATGAATCAGAGGAGTTGAGTGGGCATTTTCTCTCTGCTGAGCGAAGTTTCAGGAGAAAGGGAAATTACCTTCCTGGTGGTGGTCACATGAGCTGATGTGGCAGGTATTTTGGGGGTTTATTAAAGCTTTGGGGTGCAGGATGAAAAATACCTTGCGGCTGACCTTCCTGCATGGTAAGCACTACATAACTTACATCCTGGGTGAATTCTACAATAATATAATATAATATTTCTGTCTTGTGAACTATCGAACAGATCACATAGAGCAGTACATGGGTTGGGATTATTACATTTAATTACAAAGTAATTTCTAGGAACATCTCCCTTTTTTGTTTTTCACTTGCTTTGAGGCTCCACCTTAGATCAGGGCCCATTGTGCTAGCCACTGTCCAAACACATAGAGCCACTCCCTGTCCTGAAGAGTGAACTGTCTAAATAGATAAGGTAGACCAGTGGTGGGAAAAAGAAAGTGTCTTCATTTTACAGACGGGAAACTGAGGCTCGAAGTGATTAAGTGATTTGGCAGGGGTTATGTAGGGAGTATGAACAAGCCAGGAATTCAGTCCAGTGCCTTAACCACAGGGCTACCCTTTCTGGTGAACTCAGAAAAACAAAGGTTGCATGAACTTGTTTTCTCATGGAAGTTGGGCATTAGCACAGTGACACCCCGCCCCCCGGTGCAGGCCTTTTTACAGGCAGGTGCTGCACGAGCTACTTTGAGCAAACCTCAGTCTTGACCTGAACACCACTGCTGTTGTCTTATGTTACATCTTGGCAAATTCAAACCAGGTAAATTCATGGGAGAGCAGCAAAGGTGGGCTTGGAATGGTGCCATCTCTGAAAGCAGTCTTCTCCCTCTTTCCCCTCCGCCTCCGCTCTTGGGAAATCAAAAGATTCCAAAGCACCCATTAAAAGTGATGCTTCCCTGCAAAGCTGACAGTGAACCCGGGGACATGGGGGTATGCAGCAGATGGCAAGCAATGCTCTCTGACTGTTTTGCTTTGAATATCATGGGACAAACTCTCCGCCCTTCATAGCTTGATAAAACAATTCAATCCAAAGTATTCTTGTTTCTTTTCAGAGCTCCCACCTCTCCATTATTAGGACATTTATCCTGGGCTACAATTGCCTCGTTAATTAAAAACAAAAATCCAGGTAGTATTTAATGTTGGATGACAAGCGCTCAAGCAGTTTTGCTCTGGCCTGCAGCTGCGTGTGCTTGAAGCTCACTCTTCCTCCCCAGGAGGCAGCGCAGTTGAGTGTCCCCCACTGCTATAAGATATACTAGTTTTGGGCCATGGTGCTTTCCTCCACTGCATACAGTGGGAGGTGCCTCGTCGGTGTGAAGAGTGTCCTGGGCTGGCTTGTTCTTTGTTTCATAAGTAATTGCCTCGGTTTAATAACGACTTGCCAAATCTTGTGTTCTGAAGAAATAAAATAAAAGGTCAGTGTGTGTATGTAATGTTAATGAATTGCTTTGGTCCCGTATTGCTGGTATCCAGCTGTGACTCCACTGAATTGCTAGCTTCGATTTCCAGTTACCAGCGTGTGGTAGCACCCCCTTAGCTGATAATAACTGTGACTATAAATATCAGATAAACTGCAGATTATCCTGGAAGTTTTAATTAGCTGGATGGAAGTGAGTTTTTCTTGCTGAAGGACAACTAACACCCCCAGCTTCACACACACAGTTAATAGCCATCGGTAGAAAATCACTAGTTAAGCCCAGAATGTGTAATTTACACTATAACCATTGATTTGGCAACAACTTGGTGGAGGAGAGATCAGTGTGCGTTTATCTTCCTTCCCCGTCCCCCGGTGTGCTAGTGAATTAACTGTGTTTTCAGTCTGTAATTTTGTATAAACACAGTGTACGGGAGACTGCTCTACCAATGCACAGGGGCTCTGTCAACGCACACGTGCTCTGTTGAAGAAATGCTACAGAGCTGTGCTGGCAAACCATAGGCGTATTTGAAGCATGCATTAGTTTCCAGTTTATCTCGGGCTGGATATTGCGAGGTATGACTTACTGGATAAAAAATTCCACTGTGTAAAATAGAGCTTTGAGATGCTCTGTGGTGGTAATTCAGGTCCTTGGTTGGGGGCCTGTTTGTGTCACTGCTATACGAGAGGGATTATTTCCGAGCTAGCCTATAGTTTCTCAGCCCACCTTTACAAGTGCAATTTAAACTTTGGCTCTTCTGATCAGGTCAATTGAGTTTGGCATTTTTTCCAGCTTGTCCTGTTTGATTTCAGCCCTTTACGGGACTTGCATTTGTTTAGAGATTTATAGATTCCAAGGCCAGAAGGGACCACTGTGATCATCTGGTCTAACCACCTCCATAGCATAGGCCACAGGACTTCCCTAAATTAATTCCTGTTAGACCTAGCACAGACCTTTTAGAAAATCATCTAATTTTGCTTTAAAAATTCTCAGTGACCGAGAATCCACCACAGCATTTGGTAAGCTGTTCCAGTGGTAAATACCCTCACTGTTAAAGCTGTGTATCTGATTTCCAGTCTGAATTTGTCGAGCTTCAACTTCCAGCCCTTGGATCTTGTTCTACCTTTGCTGCTAGTCTGAAGAGTGCTTTATCAAATATTTGTTCCTCATGTAGGTACTTGCAGACTGTAATCACCCCTTAACCTTCCTTTTATTAAGCTTAATAGATTGAGCTCCTTGAGTTTCTCACGCTAAAATGTTTTCCAGTCCTTTAACAGTTTTCATGGCTTTTCTCTGACCCCTCTAACTGGGACGGAGGGAGGAATTATTCTCAGGGTTTTTGCTGTGCTGTAGGTGGGAGAAGCCTCAGTAGAAATTATTAAGAGACCCTTGGTGAAGTTCTGCAGCAGAATTGCCTGCCACTGAACAATTGTACTTCTCAGCCAAAGTCATTGCTGCAGTCCCAGCTGCTTATTGCAGCTTCTGGACAGCAGGAGACTTCTTGCCATCCCAGTGAGACTGTCATGCCTTATTCTGCTTAGAGTAACAACAAGAAATGATGAGAGAACCCCCCCAGCCCCTCATGGGTAATTGGAGGGGGAAGCTGCACAGTCAGCCCAGGTCCTACACAATCAGTTTGTTGGGCTGCTGAGCTGTTATTACTTCATATGGGCATCCCTGCTCCCCCTCTTCCAGGCCAGCAGCTCGAAACTCAACAGTGAGAGCAAGGCTGGCATGGGAGGACCCAACTCAGGGAAGGGTTGTTTCAAGTAACAGCAAGAGTGTATTAATCCTTTTGGTTCGTTCTTATTTGAAAAGTCACGGATTGATATCTGGACAGTAATTCACCATAAACGTCACTTCTTTTTCTTTGCTGAGGAAACCGAATTTGTCAGCCGTGGTTTCTACTTCAGTTATTCAGTGCTGTGCAAAGCAGCAGAGGTGTACAAGATGGGAAATGCTGTCTCGCCTGATTTTATTAGAATAGTACAGCGATTCTGACCACCCTCCTAGGCATTCGTATAATGTTGTTTGTGAATGTGCATCTATAAAGTTTGTGTATGCCAATATGGTTATATTGTATTTTATCTACTCCCTGATGTTTTGGTGGTGTTTTTCTGAACTTTGTGAATCAGACAAACTCCTGGCTGTTGTGAACTAAATAACTCTGTGTTCATATGGGTCCTGCGCTATATGCACAAGTGAATCCACCTGTTATTTCTCACACATCTGAGTGTTGGGTCTCATCAGCAGCTTTTGAGCAGAGGTAGTTTAAATGGTAGCAGGCAGTGTTTAGATAGGAGTGACTCTTTATTTTTGTAGTTTTATACTTGCAGACTGTAAATGGTGCTTGCTCTCTTTCTTTTGATCCATCTCAATTGTGGTCAGATACTTACCTTGTCCTTGCATGCCCTAGTCTCCAGGTTCCCTGCTAGCACCTGTCCAAGCTCCCCTGGGGAGTCTTGCTCCTTTACGTGGTGTCGTGGATGGTCCAGCCAGTGCCCTCCGTGGCTCGCTAAGCACCGGTGTGGAGAACTCCGGGGTACCCAGTCTGCTGCTCAGAGAAGGAACTCTGGTAACTCTCTCGCTCTTCACTGCAAGTTCAGTTTGGGATGTGTTTATTGCAATGCGCCAGGTTTTCAGGAACCTCCACAGACACACTAGAATGGTGTTTCAAAGGCAGTATCCCTGTCCCTCGTACATGGTTTTTTATCCTGTCTTTTGAAGCCATGCTTAGAAATGTGAAATGTGTTTCCTCCATCTACATTTTCTCCCCTCCCCCCCCGCCCCAATGTCTATACAGAACCTAGTCCAGACTGGCCCTGATCCTGGGCCTGATGCTCTCCAGCCCACTGCAGTCAGAATGACGCTGCTGGAGCATAAGAGTTGCTCCTCTCTTTTCCCCGCCTTCTAGCTATGGAAGCTCTTATGTTGGTGCCCATCGTTCTAGTATTTGAGCCCCCCAGGGAAGATGGAACACTCATTCGCTGTGATAATAGGATATCACAGGTGCCATCACACTAGTGGCTGAGCAGCTGTTCCCATCTGATGCTGAAATGAGCTGTTGGGCCTCAAGCCCAGCCATGAGGGGAAACATTCACTTTGTAAAATGGCCTCTGGCCCCTCATTGGTCACCCCACAGAGAGGGGAAAGACTAAATGGGCTGCAGAGACTGAATTTCTTTTTGTTTTGCAGAGGAGGTCCCTCCAGCAGCAAGCTGAGACACTGGGCTTGTTTACAAGCCCAGTTACTGAGTGGTGGATCAGGGTGTGAATCTACAGTGCGCCAGCTTGCTGTGCAGGACCATCCCGTGTGGACACTGCTGCAGCACACAGAAATCGTGGGGCACGACTTTCAGTGCACTGTAGCAGTGTCCATCAGGGATGTTACTGAGTGGCAAGCTGGTAGGCTGTAGATGCACATGCTGGCTTGTCTTTCAATAACTTGCCATGTAGAGAAGCCCACACTAGTGGGGGTGGGAGTGAGAAACTTTTGTTGCCATCGGTTTCTGTACTTGTTTGGTGGGTATAGAGATCTTGCATCCCCAGAGCTATCAGTCTTACACCTTCTACCAGCAACAAATCCAGCTTAAAAAAGAAAAGCGGGAGGGGGAAGTCTGTTGCAAATCCAACTTGATGATGAATTTGTATTTTCTTCGGTGGGGAGATTTTGCATGTGTTTTTCTTTACAGTGAAAGCACCTTTGCTATAATGGAAAGTTTTTGTGTAAAGCAGACCTCACCACCTCAGTAGTCGAGATATGTTTGCAATGATTCTCTGCAAAATAACTGTTTCAGAAGTCAAGTTAGCCTGCATAATCCTTGATATTCCGGCTGTTATGCTGCTGTGTGCTACTTAGCTGGTGAGAGAGTCCTGCTAGGGATGGAATTGGGCTGCCATGCTTTGATATGCCTGAGTGGATGCCTGTGTCCTTTCCTGTTTGGCTTGCTCTGGTCTAACTACTCTTTCCCCCCTCGCCCCCTTTTTTTTTTTTTGTGTCTGTGTGACTTTGCAGCCTCCACAGACCCTTAAATCCACCGGCTGCACTAAGAGCTTGCTGGGATCCATGCATGAAGAAAAAGCCTCCTTAAATCTCCTAGCTCTAGATGAAGGGGAAAATGAAGAGGAAGAGAGTGAGAATCAGGTAGCAAGAGTGCTGAGAAACCTGTTAGATTCCTGTGAGTGCCGTGTGTTGTTTTTGTGGGCTGTGCGTAGATCCCATAAGAGAATAGACACTGATAGTCCTTGCCTCATGGGGGTTTTCAGCCCAGAATGTCCTGTGGTTCCAATGCTTCTGGGTTTAACTTAGGCTAAGTTTCTTGTCTTTTCCCCAGGGTAGCTAACCCTATTCTCGCTCTGGTTTGAACTGTTAGGTTTTTAAGAGGGTGAGTGCTACTGTCTGTAGGGGGTCTTGGCCATGGATGTGTCAGCTAGGGAAGTTTCCCTTCCAAGTGCATAGCTGTGCTCTCTTCTACTCCTAGATGTATAGAGGGTTTCAGTGTTTATAATGGACACGTTCACAATCTCTGTGGGCCTGATCCTGCCCCTTTGACCTCATTGGCAGCTTTGCCATTAAATTCATTGGGTACAAGATCCCAGGTATAGTGGACTAGACCGAAATCTGTATGAGCACACTCATTTGTGAACTCATTGTGCTATTGGGAAATGGCAGTTCAAAATAGCAATATGGAAGAATCCTGCCAACCCAGCAGAGAGACCCTTACCCAGGTGGCTGCCTGTGTGGAGCACCTGCTTGCCATGTGCAGCTGGTCATCACTCGCATTTGTAAAGAAGAATAATTCCAGAAGCGATACACTGCTAAGGAGGGTTTCTGAAATGTATCAGATGGTTCCATCATGTTGCTTTAACACATTGTCTTGCAGTTCTCCTGCCCCATTTCCACCAATTACTAAATTGTAGAATGTCCTCAAGCATGGCCTGAAATATGGCCAGTTGCAAAGATACAAACTCATGTGCAGTTGTTTTCCTTTTTTGAATATATAGAGTCCCCGTGGGACAGCGAGACTGCTCAAAAATCTGCACGTGGATGTTAGCACCCTAGGAGGCAGCTTCGAGTATGAGGTAAGAAAGAGCATGTCCTTGGAATTGTCATGGGCATTTAGGAAAGAAATGGGTCACTTGAGATAGTAATGACTGGCTGGATATTCGCAGGTGCTCTAAGCGGATCTGGGGCTGAGTTGCTCTGCTGTTCATTAGTCATTATCAAACATATTGTTCATATCATTTGCAGGAATCTGGGCTTTGTAAGGGAGGTCCTAAGATTGCATTTTTAAAATAAGGCTGATGAATTTACATTAGTTTGCATAAAAATAACTTTGTAGCATTGTGAAATATTTCTGTAGAACTCGCTGTTGTTCAGGCTGTGTATCTGTTTAACTTGTGAGCCCTTTGTTTTCACATTATAACTTTCTAAAAAATTCACTTTTGGGGATGAAATTTTCCTTGATTGGTCTCGTCCAAAGATGAGTCTCTTTTTAAGTTTGAACAAAATCCAGTCAGACTTTCTTTGAGTTCTCTGCTTCTGGGGTAGGTAGATTAAAATTCCTGTTTAAAAACCACAGTAAAAAATACCACACTTTGTCATGTAGGTAAATTTAAAAAATGGCTGAACTTTGAAACTTGGCATGTAAATAATGCTAACAGATGTGCTTTTATATAAGATTGATTGAGTGAAAAAGACATACTGCGCATGCCCAGAGTAGGTTTTTTGGGTATGTGTCTGCTGAGGTATTTAGAAGAGCATAATGGTATTTGACCCCTCTGGAGCATTGCAGTCCATGTTTTCCCTGCTTGGCCTGATCAGGGGTTTGTATGATCCAGGGTTTACTTCTCTCAAGTCAATGGTGGGGCTATTTATCTGAGAGAATTAGTATATGTCAATTGAAGTACACGTGGCAGGATCTTCTAAAAGTCGTCAGGGCCTTAACATGAAAAACAGGAGAAGATGGCAGATTGCACCATTTTATGGGTCAAAGGTTTTTGCTGTATTCTGCAATATTCTGCAAATTCTGAGGTTTTTGTTTTTTTTCCTTTCGGGGGTGGGGGTGGGGGGGGTCTGATCTCCTGTTGGTGTAAACAGGGTGTAACTCACTTGAAGTCAGTGAAGTTGCACTTGTATAAACTGATCATGCCTATGCTAGGTTTTTCTTCCACAAATGTCCCACTATTGCTTACAATGGTGCAGCTACACAAGAGTTAACAATGTGGGGAGTTCATATGCAGAGAGAGCTCCTCCATTTGCTGATGTACTTAATGCAGCATTGTCTAGATCTCCTCATAATACACAAGCATTTCCCCCACGCTACCTAGTGTAAGAGGCAATTACATTTAAAAAATATATCCGTTAATGGAACTTCAAGTGTGCACAGTTAAAACTAAGTCAGTGAAGGGTCCCACAGCAATGATAGCTCTGCCCAGTTGTGCATCCCGTATATTTCATAATGTACATTTATGGCATAAATAGATCCTAACATACTCATTTAACTAGAAAAAATGGAATAGAAATACTACCTACGTGCAGTGTGGCATAGTTATTATTCAGTTAAGAGACTTGTGCTTTCCAGAGACACAAATGAAAACGCAGTGCCTGCCCTAAGAAGCTTAAAAGACAGCCATGGATAATATGAGATACCCCAAGAGCATCTGGGGCTGGAAGTCAGAGTGGTTGTGGTTTTGTTCTTTGGTTTTATTTTTGAACTTTACCTTTTTGTCCTTCTTTTATAATGTCAAGGTCAGGTCAGTCATTGACTGTCCTGGATTAGCATCTGTGGGTCTTCAGGAGAAGAGAATCTTTAGGAGGGATTAGAATGTGGAAAGTGAAGGGCCCATCTGTGGGGTGGTACGGAAGGAGGCATGAAAGCTGGAATGGGAGAAGTAGATGAAGTTGGGGAGGGTGGCTTCAGGAACGGAGAAGGTCAGAAATGAGATGAGACATATGGAGGGACTAGAGTGGGCTCTGAAGAGGGGAGTGATGGGTTCTGATTGCACACAGAAGATAAAGTTGGCAGTTGTGTGTTGGCAGGACTGGGGATGGTGAAATTGGGAGCAGGAGGTCAAGCAGAAGATGAGCATTGGGCCTGGGTGAATGTCAGGACAGGAAAGAAGGTTTGGATTTTCATTTTACTCTGAACAAAGAAGCAGCAAAACTTAGTGACCATCTGGATGTGAAGGGAGGAGGGGAGGCCAAGATGACCCCAGGGTCGCAAGTCTGAGTGACAGGGGAGTTGTTGGGTAAAAGGGAAAAGGTGAGGGTTTGCAAAGAGAAATCAGAGCTTGGTTTTGGCCACTGTTGGGTCCAGCTGAACTCTTAGGGGCACAGTTGCGGAGGCTGTGGAATTCAAGCAGCTGGATACGGGTATCCCAGAGGTATCGTATAGTGGGAGAATATCTGAGGGCCAAGGACAGAACCATCTAGCCCCTTCTTGAGAGTTAAGGTTACTGCGGGAGTGGTGGTATTTGCATTGGGCAGGATTTCATTTAGTCTTTGCCTTTTCCAGTGGGTGAATAGAAGTAACATTCTCAAGTAAAATAACCAAATATGGAAATATGGCAACTATATTTCAGCGAGGTCTTCAGTTTTTTTTTCCTTTTAAAAAAATACCACTCCAGCTTCATCATTCCTTTTGGCAAGTGTGTTCTGGTTCTATGGTTACGTCGAAGCTGAGAGGAATATTGGCACATGGCCACTTTCTTTAGTATAAACGTAGAACCTTGGTCACTGCTCCCTTTTCTGGTGCACTGTTGCCCTCAAATTACTGCCCTCAAATGTTAAGCATTGACAATGATTTAAAAACATGTGTGGCCTTGAAGCATATCTTTTTTTATTTTTCATGGGGTTGGGGTGCTCCTTGTCCATACATAATTAAGAGCAATCAGGGTTAGGATGACAAGGAAACAATGTTTTATGTGTTGAAAGCAGTTTGTAGTGATTTAGCCAGACTCTTCCTGTGGGCATTAATCCCTTCTTGATGCTTTAAAAATTCCGCTCCAGCATCTGTGAGGCAAATTAATTGATTTTAAAATGCAATGCAGTATTTTCATTATCCTTTTTCATGGCACATGAAAAGTAAGCTTTCAAATGCCTGCTGCGCTGGGCATAGTGTGCAAGGCAGCTTGTGTTAAATTGGATGTGAATAGGAAGGACCCAAGCGGTCTTCATCTCCAGAACAACAAGAGGTCTGCTGGGGCCCAGTTCGTCACTGAAATGTTAATGTGGCTAGGAACAAAGAGAGCTTAGCATTCCACTGCCATGGCAGGGCTTTGGGATCTGTTATGAAATGGCAGTTGCCCCCCACAACCAGACTGCCTCTTAAGAGCTAGTAACCTAGATGGATGTTACCTTGAGTCCTGATGAGTTATTAATGTCCCACTGGAAATTACCATTCATGTTTAATGCCATAAGATGGCAGTAGGAAAACATGTTAGCCAACTCTCTCTCTGCATCCCAAGCCCTTCTCTCACTTCCTTTTGATTTTGTAATAAAGCTAAGGTCCATAAAACAGGCCCCACAAAGGAGTGTGTGAGAAGTGATGGGATGAAGTGTTAAGCCAGTTTGCCTACAGAGCTGGTAAAAATTCACTCAGTGGATCAAAGACTGAGAATCCATATTTGGAGACACTAGGTGATAGTTTTAGTGAAATGCAGTGGTGCGGTGATGCTTGCTGGGAAAGGAGACTGCAAAGAATGAAATGAACTGGTTGAAAGAGAAGGAGAACTGAAAATAATTCATAGAAATCCCAAGGTGTTTTAAGGGGGGAGCTGGAAGCTGAGTAACTAAAACTGGGGAAGGGGAGTGGGAAATCAAACCAGTCAGATGTTGAAGAACTTGATTTGCTTTTCTTACATTTGTGCTCATGGAAACACTCTTTTTTTCTGGGGTTTGGAAGGTAAGGAGGGTGAAGATGATGGGGTTTGAATTGTCATTGTTAAATATTCTCTGAACCGATCTTTGAGGGATTTCTGGGGTAACTGCGGCAAAGATTATATTAACATGACTGGGAATACAAGAGGACTTCAGGCTATCATGGGAGAGGCCTGAAGACTTCTGACTGCGGGTGACTGGAGAGAGAAAATTGTGCATGACATATCGTAGCAAATCATTCTGTACCTCTAGCAGTTCAGGGAGCTTTGGCGCTCTGCATTCCAAAAAGGTCTCTCTGCAGGTAAACATTTGGCATCACATGGCCTATCTATACGATGGAACATTAAAATGCAACAATATTTTAGCAGATGGAAATGTGTGAAAGGCGAGCCATCTCCATAAATAAATGCAGCACAGTACAGTGTGCTAGTGTGTATTAAAGCAGAGATGTGTGCAGGAGGGAGTGTTGTGTGTTCCAAGGAAGTCATGTGACATCCATAAATCATGGGCACAGTGTTGACTATCTTAAGGGTAAGAATAGATAAATTGTTCATTGCATTATTCTCTCCATTGTAGTGAAGAGCATGGTTAGCAACTTCTGTAACCACTAGCCTTCTCTTTGGGCCAGTGAAACAAGCCCCTGATGTAGCGAGAGCTTGGTAGAACAGTGAATTAATCAAACTGACCAGCAGTTTGAAAAGCAGAAGCAGTAAATCATGCTGAGCATGTACAGTTTTTGACATTTGGGAATCCAGGGTGGAGGGGCTTCTCACTGTGTCTTACAAATCATAGAATATCAGGTTTGGAAGGGACCTCAGGAGGTCATCTAGTCCAACCCTCTGCTCAAAGCAGGACCAATCTCCATTTTTTGCCCCAGATCCCTAAATGGCCCCCTCAAGGATTGAACTCACAACCCTGGGTTTAGCAGGTCAGTGCTCAAACCACTGAGCTATCCCTTCCCCGCTTTGATTGGATCAGCTTTGGCCTTTAGCCAAAGGTGAAGCTTAGAGTAGCTAACTATGGCAATGAATTCATTTAGGATGACTGACCATGTATCCCCATTTGGGATTGTCTCAATCATTGCCCTTTTGCTACCAGTGTAGCATCACATCCAGGATCTATCTCGGTAGAAGAGGCTTGGTAGAAGGTATTAAGTTAGACGGTCTCTCCTGGCAGTCACCTTGGTAATCTGTTGCTGTCGCTCAGAACGCTGTGAAAGTCTCAGGTGAAGTGGGTGATTTAAATGCAGCCGACACTCTGGACTCTCTTCTTGGCTTGCATGTACACTATCAAAATCAGTCCAGCTAGTTTTTAGGAGAGAGGGGACGTATCTCCAAGTTTTGAATACTACTAGACCTCTGTTTTTTTTTTTTTTCTGGAAATATAATTTCTCTTGCATTTATATGGTATCAGTAAGAGAGATGTAAGCTGTGAAACTCCTTTTTGGGGACTGTATGTTGGCACTGTGTGGTGTGCGGGGAGAAAGTAAATGAAATGCCTCTTGCACCCCCAGTTCAGAGGGGTGGCAGCTGATATGTGGTGTTCTGCTCATCAGGGCATCTGCAGAGCAGAGGAAGACAATTGTGGTACTCGGTTAGCCAGTGTTGCAGAACCTGGGCTCCAGCACCTAAGGAGTTCTGAAGATGAAGCTGGAAGTCTGAGAGAGGTGACAGTGGATCTCTCCTTTCACTGGCTTGCATGATGTCTCTGAAGCTTTGCATGGTGTAGAAAACAGGCACCTGCTAGTGCTGCAATAAAGCATCAGATTGCTGCTGTTGTTGTTTTCTGGTGATTAAAATGTTGCATGGAAAAGATTTATCAACCTGAACAGCAAATGGGAAAGCTTTCCAGGCTAACATTGCAGATCCTACACTGCTTTGTGTGCTTGTCTTCCCAGGAACAATCCAAACTTGAGAGTCTGGCTTCAAACAACAAAAGCCAAAGAGCTCACATTTTAGGAGATTTTTGTATGTCATATGTATGGGGTTTTTTTGAGATAAATTCCCAGCATTATGACCTTTTGTGTTAAACTTGTTTAAATACCAGCAAACAAGCAGCATCGCTGCATTGTTTTTCATGGGGAGTAGCAATTCAGCTTTAGTGATTGCTGCTTGTAGTGGTCATTCGTTTCTGTGCATCATGGATTACTCTGTGAAATCCAATCCCATTGGTATTGGTGTGTTTGCTCCAGATTTATGCTGAACATTGGGGCATTCAATTTATTTGATAGGCAGGAATTTCTCGTCATTCAGAGTGTCAGTCAGCTGCAGGTAAAGTATCTTACAGCTTGTGGGAAGACCCGCTAGAGCCAGTTACTACCTGACTAACTTGAGATAGCACCGAAATGCCTGGTAGAATTTGCTCTGCCCTTGCAAAATGGGAGATTTTGCATCTCTGCTTGTGTGTAATTTGCATGGTTCACTATTGTATAGAACAACATGTAGTGATAATTCAGATATAGCATTCAAAACTAGGCTTGCCTATGTCTGTTCTTACAACCCTTCTGAACCATTCCAGTGTGTCATGTAAACCTGCTTAAAGAGAAGTCTCTTATGCCCGTGACCTGTAGACACTCCAGTGAATGCAGAGGGGAGTTGTTTGTGTTCATCAAAGGGAAGAATATACCCGTTTTAGCTTGGTTTTGTTCTAGGAATGGAGAAGGGTCATGTTGGGCGTGTGCTCTACTGCACAGTAAAATACCCTGTGAAATTAGAATGGAAAGGGGCGACCATCGCTAGGCATTCTTAAAAGTTAAGTATCTTGGCTGTTTGGTGGTGAAACAAACAAATTCCAAAATGGACTCATTCATATGATACATCAATCAGTGGCCAATCTCTGCCGACATAGTAACATCCAGGAATGAGAGAAACTTACTCAGGACTGGGAATCATATGAAACATGAAAATATAAAATTCTTCTCGCATGTCAAATAAATGCATCCCTTTGAAAGGCCCTGTAGAGGTGACCCATGCTAATGGTGCATTTGTAAGCCTGTGTTAATGGGGCCCTGAACTGAAGTAGGTTCAAGTTTTCATTTTATCACTTGGCAAATTGCCGGTGACACTCTAAAATACAGTTATGATGCAGTGTTTGGGGAGAATATCCAGTGATTTGATTTCTCTCTTTGCTCTCCCCAACTCAGCTAATAAATCTCCTGAGTCCTGCTGAATTCCCGCATCTGAATGGCAGCCTGCTAGGCATCCTTTCAGTGTCTTGGCATTCTGGGCTTGAGAGTGACACTGTTCCAGCAACACCGTGGTAAAAATACCTAGATAAAATATGCCGTTTGTGTACAGTACAAACTGTACAAAGACTTTAGCTAAAGCCTTCGACAAGTCACCACAGCATTAATAAAACAGTGAGAAGCTAAGAACTGTCAGTGACTCGGTTTGCATTCTGATGAGGGAACCTTTCCCAGCTTTCTCCTGGTGGTTGTACTTTTTGCTGTGAGTTTCCTGAGCTGCCTGGCTGCCATGCGATGCTGCTGAAGCTTTGGGTGACTAAGCTTGTTCAGATCATGTTTTCCAAGTCTAATATGTCCTGTTCATTGGACCTTAGGCTAGACTAGCTCCTTTGCTCTCATTGGTATCCCTTTGCCAGTTTTATTCTCATTCTGGGCCTGAAGATTGTGGGTTACAATCCTCTGTCTGTTCTTGGCCCAGGGCTGAAGGTAGACAATGCAGTGGGCATATCCTGTTTACCTGGCCTAGGTGACGGCTCCAGGCAGAAGTTAAAAAAACCAATAACACTCTTTCTTTCAAGCTACCTTCTCTTACTAAACAGATTGCAATGTCTAGGGCTGTGTGTGAGTGCTAGTGAGGGGCATGTAATGATTAACGTACTGGCCTCTGGTCCCTGCAGCATCAGACGCTAACTCGCACACCTTGGGATCCCTAGGGTATGAAAGCAGAATTCCAGCAAAACAAATCCCCCCCCTCAGAGACGAGGACACTCCTCACAATGAGGTTCCTTTTCTCAAAAAGTGGGATAAATTTAAACAAATTCAAACTGGCCTTGCCGAAGTCACCCAAAGCTTTGTGATTCCTTGTCCTCCTGTAGGAGAATATAGACCCACTTTGGTACAAAGGATCCTCCCAGAGAAGGGGCAAAGCATGAGCGCTATGTAGCTCTAATTGTGTTTAATTTGCTGCCTAGAAGGAGTCCTTGAAAGTGAGTCACCCTGAAGAAAGTCAAGAGTTTCCCTGGGATTCTGATGGTGTGCGCCCTCCGACTCTGGATGAACTGCTTAACAGAGATGCTGACAGCAGCCTGTGTGGCCTGAACAAAGAGGAGTCCAATGGGAAACCCATGGGGAATGAACTGTTAGAAAAGGAAGATACTGATGTAGAAGATGTGGTTTCTGTAGCTTACAAACAATCAGGAACTCCGGGGGAAAGGACAGCGGTGGGGACAGATGTGGTCAGCAGTCAAGGGCATCCCGTAGCTGCGTCTCCAGATGTTAGAGCTGCTGAGACAGATCAGCTGGAAAGTGTGGCTGTCACCATTGACACCATGTCTGTCAATGAAAAGATTGTAAATGGAATGAGGGAAGAAGCAACTGATCTGAAAACTGACAGCAAGCTGGACGCTGGGAAAGTAAGAAATCTGCCTGCATGGGCAGGGCTTGTTGTGAGAACTGCTGCCTGCAGCCTGTACTGCTTTGTAAGGCCCTCATTCAGGAGAGCACTTTAAGCAGGTGCTTAAATCCCATTGACTGCAATAGGACTTGGCATGGACTTAAAGTGAAGCATGTGTGTAAGGCTTTCCTAGTAGTAATGCATTCCTGAATTGGGGTGCAAGTGCTCTACAAATTCCCAGTTTTGTCTCTAGAAAATCCCTTGTTTTAATGCACATAAGAAGTGCTGTCCAGAGCATCCAGAAGGCAAAGACGCTGAACTGGGATACACATTTCAAATCTTAGACGAGAAATAAGACTTGGGTTTCAGTGTTGCCATCTGTAGTAAGTAAGCTGGTTTTTACAGCAACCTAGTAGCTTTCTTTGACAGGGGAACAAGCCTTGTGGAGAGAGGGGAAGCGGTAGATGTGGTATATCTTGACTTTTAGTATGGCTTTTGATACTGTCTCTCATGACCTTCTCCTAAACTAGGGAAATACAACCTAGATGGAGCTACTATAAGGTGGGTGCATAACTGATTGGAAAACCATTCCCAAAGAGTAGTTATCAGTGGTTCACAGTCAAGCTGGAAGGGCATATCGATAGGGTCCCACAGGGATCAGTTCTGGGTCCGGTTCTGTTCAATATCTTTATCAATGATTTAGATAATGGCATAGAGAATACACTTACAAAGTTTGTGGATGGATACCAAGCTGGGAGGAGTTGCAATGCTTTGGAGCATAGGATTAAAATTTAAAATGATCTGGACAAACTGCAGAAATGGTCTGAAGTAAATAGGATGAAATTCAATAAGGACAAATGCTAAGTATTCCACTTAGGAAGGAACAATCAGTTGCACACATATAAAATGGGAAATGACTGCCTAGGAAGGAGTACTGTGGAAAGGGATCTGGGGGTCATAGTGGATCACAAGCTAAACATGAGTCTACAACGTAACACTGTTTCAAAAAAAGCAAACAGTCTGGTTGCATTAGCAGGAGTGTTGTAAGCAAGACACACGAAATAATTCTTCTGCTCTAGTCTGCGCTGGTGAGGCCTCAACTGGAGTATTGTGTCCAGTTCTGGGCACCACATTTCAGGCAAGATGTGGACAAATTGGAGAAAGTCCAGAGAAGAGTAACAAAAATGATTAAAGGTCTAGAAAACATGACCTATGAGGGAAGATTGAAAAAATTGGGTTTGTTTAGTCTGGAAAAGAGTAAACCGGGGCGGGGGGATGGACATAAAAGGTTGTTACAAGGAGGAGGGAGAAAAATTGTTCATTGAAGAAGGAGAAGAAGCAATGGGCTTAAATTGTAGCAAGGGAGGTTTAGGTTGGACATCGGGAAAAACTTCCTAACTGTTAAGGTGGTTAAGCACTGGAATAAATTGCCTAAGGAGGTTGTGGAATCCTCCATCGTTGGAGGTTTTTCAGAGCAGGTTAGACAAACATCTGTCAGGGATGGTCTAGATAATACTTAATCCTGCCCTGAGTGCAGGAGACTGGACTAGATGGCCTCTCGAGGTCCCTCCCAGTCCTACAATTCTATCATTCTACGTTCACACCATGCCCGGCTGTCAGTGGTTTCTCTTGGCTTGTTTAGAGATGGGGCAAATGTGTAAAATGAGTTACCGGTCCTGATATTTACAGGAAGGAATATGAAAGTGAGTCATCCGAGGAAGGATGCTGAAGAGAGGGTGTGAGGCTAGAGGGGACCAAGCCTATGGGGTTTGGTTCCAGATTTGGATTGACTCTGCAGAATGTGATCCCTTCCGGTACGCATGTCACATTTCCCACCATTGGCAGTGGTTGGAGTTCTGAAGAGCTTTGTAGAACAAGTGGGGGAGCGTAAGCACTGTACGAACGCCATTCATCAGGGCATGTCCAAATGTTGTGGAGACCATCTGAAGAGCACTTCTTTACCCTCTCCAGCCCCTCCTCCTTCCAAAAGCCCTTTCTCTCTGCAAAGTGGCGTCTTGTGCTTGTCTGTGGGTCACACCCTTAGAAATGCCTTTCGTGTAGCGTCTAAGAAACTTGGGTGCGTCTCTGTGGTATGTACAGATTGGATTTGTTTTCCTAGTACCTGTAGGTCTGCTTTGTGTTGGAAATGGCCATGTATACGCACACTGTAATGTAACAGTATCAATTTTGGATTTTTAAAGGAGTCCGAGGCCAGTGAGCACATGAAAGAATTGCAGGTTTCTGACCGTTCGGATCATGAGCTGCTTCGTCTGACGGTGAGTCCTTGGGCATCGACCTTGTGTTCCTCTATGAGCACTCGGCAAATGAGTCCTCAGGCCTCCTGCAGTCCCCTATCCCTGTCTCCCCACTGCTGGGAAAGAACTTCACAGCGTGGCCCAAACCAACACAATATTTTGCACTTGCTTAGGCTTGCTTCCAGGAGTCTCCAAACACCTTTTAAAGGCTTGGCTCAGTATAACTCCATTTCACTGCTGGGGAAACCCAGACCCCAAGAGCTGAAGTGTCTGGACTGAGGTCCTGCTGTGAGTCAGTGGTAGAGTTGGGAAGGGAACCCAGCTCTGACTCTGGGGATATCCAGAGCTGTGAGCCAATGTGTTACCCCTCTGTGTCTGTATGCGCGAGCTTTGCTGGAGATTGGACTGTGTATCCGCTCCCTGCCTCACCAGCAAACTCCTCTACGCTCTCCCAGCCCAAACCTCGCCTGGCAGGTAGCAGTCAGCGAACTCCAGCCCCCGAGCTCCTCAGAGACGGTTCTCTCTGACACACAGACTCTGTCACCGTTCGTTCACAGAGGATATTAAGTTTGCTGCTCTGTTAAAGCATTGTTATATTGCATCTTATTAACTTAACTGGGGTATACACCCCTCCCTTAAAGCACAGCACTGAGTTGGTTTATAGCAAAAATAACATGAGTTCATGAACAAGAGGACATAGGTTAAGTGATCTCAATTAGTGGGATAAAGGTAGAAATGGTTATAAACAATTAAAAGTGAAAACAAGAAGACTAAAACTTAATCTAGCAAGACTACAGTCGTTGTTCAAGATGTTTTCTCTCACCTACAGTCTGTTTTCCAGATTTTACTGGCCAGGATCCATCACAGAGCTCAGACTGCTTAAAATCAGAATGGCCAAACTGGGTCAGACCAATGGTCCACCTAGCTCAGTATCCTGTCAGCCAACAGTGGCCAGTGCCAGGTGCTTTAAAGGGAATGAACAGAACAAGGCAATTATCAAGTGACTCATCCCCCATTGTCCAGTCCCAGCATCTGGCAGTCAGAGGTTTAGAGACACTGAGAGCTTGGGGTTGCATCCCTGACCATCTTGGCTAATAGGTTGATCAATGGCTATCTCTTGTTTTCTCTACACCATCCTTGCTGTTCAAATCTCGAATGTTCGGAGCAACTCGCTCTCACTGTGCAGAGGTGGGAAGGATATCCCTGGCTGTGGTAGGTCTGTGCTCTGACTCCTGGGGATCTCTGTTAGACCCTATGTACCCACCTGAAACCAGCCCCTTCTCCTTTTATTTTCTTTTAGGACTTTGGTTTCCAGAGTCAGATCTCTGAGCAGGTCCTGGATATGGGTATTCTTTCTGCTGCTCTGGACAGCCCCAAGGTTGAGGTGAGTGGTGGCCGTGCAGTCAGCGATGGAGCTGTGGACGGGGGATAATGTAACGCTGGCACTTGCTCTGAGCTTCTCATATGAGGCTGTCTGAAGGGAAACAGAAGTGCAGTGTGGAGGCCATACAGTGAATAGTGGCAGAGCTGGGCTTAGAACCACGATCTGCTTGAGCCCTAGTGCGGTGCCCTGTCCATGCTGAATGCAAACCACAGCTAAACGCAGAGGCAGCTGCAATATGTTCCTTGGCTGGAAAGCTGGTTCCCATTTAGAGCCAGCGTAGACATACCTCGTAGTGTCTGTGAATGGGCATGTTGCCTTTCCTTGGGTCCCTCTTTCTCTGGCGATTGCTGGTGGGATGGTGAGTATATTTTATATTTTCCTGCTCTCTCTGTGTGTGTGTGTGTGTGTGTGTGTGTGTGTGTGTGTGTGTTTCTCTCTTTCTTTCTCCTAAGTGGATGGGTGGGATTTGGATAATGGAAAACAATGGCAGGGAAAAAAATAAACAAATGTTCCAAGAAAACCAGAGGCTGACTTGCTCAGACAGATGTCAGTACGAAGAGGCTCCGGCGTCTTACGTTTTTTGTGTGTGTGGCCTAATTTGTTGGGAAAATGAGACCCTCTCTCTGTGGCATGTGAACAGAGGTGTGTGTTTGTGGTGTGGCGAGTGTGTGCAGTTACCACATCCAGGAAGTGACTGACTGAGCCCAATTCTGGTTGAAGGAGGCTTTTGGGCATCTGGAGGTTTTATCTGTCTCTCTCCAGTTTGTTACCAAACCAATTTTTCAGCCCCCACAAGCCAGTTTTACCTTCCCCACTGTACGAGGTAAGCTTGGCAGTGCATCAGCTGAAGGAATGTGTTGCACTGTGTGTCAGTAAGCATTGGGTCGGGGCTCCAGCTGGGGTTTACTCAGCCTTGATCTGATTTGTAAGTGAGTCGATCAGCCGAGTGGAAGACACCCCAAGTGACAAACTCGCCACCTGTCTGGCAGAGAGTAGAAATCCAAGTTTGCTTAGGTGGCATTTGGAGAATACACCTGTCCTCTTGTGCCTAATAATGAAGATAATCGGGTGTGAAAGGAAAAGAAAATATGTGCCTGCTGTATATTTTCCCCTCTCCTTTTTGCTACAGCATAAGTATCATGCATACAAATTCCTCGTTGGATCAGACACATTTTGAGTTTATTACAGCCTTGTCTCTAGGAAAGAGAGGTGGGTTTGAAATGGTGCCCCCTGCAGAACTGCAGCTGCTCCTTTGTGTCGAAAGAGGATGTTTTCAAATGACACTTCTGGTTGCTTTGAATGTGTTTATTTCTACACAAGGGACTTGCTTTTGCTTTGGCAAAATATCCTGTTTCTTTAAATAAAATTGCCCGTGTGGCAGCTGAGCGGCCAGTGTTAGGGTTTGCATTTCTCAGTGCATACCCTGTGTCGGGATCTGCAGTAGACGAGCCCAATGGCTCAGCAGAGGCCGTGTTGTTTGTTGTCTAGAGTAACGGACTGGGCTCCCGCACTCATGATGAATAAGGCACTGCACTCTCCCTACCCTGCCCCCGAATCCTCCTTTTATAGATGGGGCGAACACCTGCCTGGAGGGAGGGTAGAATGCTCTGGGGTTTGCCAAGGGCTTTGAGATCTCCGATGAAGATTTTGTATAGACTGGAAATATTTTTTCTGGCCTCTCTTTAGGGCTGGAAGGGAGGGGATTTCTCCTCTGCAGGTTGATGGTGATGATTTTCATTTGACTCCGAGAACAACATTATTCATATCGGTCTGATCTATACTAGCATTTTCCCTCCTGGTGATCCCATTATTGCTACGCCAGGCTCAGCTCCAGCAGTGTAGCTAGAGTGGACCAGGTGCCACAGCCGCAGCCCTGTTAACCCTTTGCTGTCTAGACTGGCTCTGAGCGGGCTTAGAGGACACAGTGTTTAAGCTGCTGACATTTGGCTCCACCAGTGAAGCTGCCTCAATGGTAGCAATAGTGGTAAAAGGCTAATAAAGAAACAGGCACAGGGCCTGGTCTAATTGCCTTCTTTATCTTGCCGTCTTTGGGTTTTGATCATGCCCTTAGAAAGGAATTGGGTTAGATTTACCCCTTGGAGAACAGTTTGTCATTTCTCCTCCCCTTTCGTCTCACCCTCAGTATTGTGTTTCCTCCTGAGCGGTTTCGCAGATCTGCGTCCCAGCAGAACAGGAAACCAGACAAATAATACCACTCCACTCTCCTTCAGGATCCCCACTGGACGGTACTGAGGTATGGGGAGGGGAGGGGACTTGCCCAAGGTCACACAGGGAGTCAGTGGCAAAATCTGGATTTAAACCCTAAGTCTCCTGACTCCCAGCCCCCAGCTCAATCCACTAGCCCAAAGCCGTCCCTGGGGCTAGAACTCTGATGCCCTGCAGAAGACACAGGCTAACCCCAGCTTTTAAAAATGAACCGAAGCAATTCCTTTAATTGCAGTGTCAAGGGGTGCAGGTCGCTCCAGTTGGAGAGAAAGAGACCAAGTGAGAGCCAGGTGGCAGCTATAAGTGTAGACTCCCCACCAATTACTCTAGTAGGGGAATGAGATCTTTCTATGAATAAAAATAGCCCTTTGTGCTTTCAAAGGTGACAGTAACGGATCCCATCTGAAGCCAGGGGATGTTTGCTGAGGTACCTGGTTTTTGGGACCTGAAGCCATTAATTGCACCAGGCAGGAGAGAGGGCATGAGCGGGAGCTGCCTGGGAGAGGTCTGACTGAGTTGACGTGATGAGAAGTGACAGCACTAGGAGGGAATTCTTCTGCTCTTTGCTCTGCTAGAAATTTGCATAAATCATTGCTATTTATAATTTCATTTTTTTTAAAACGTTGGCCCTGCCCCTTGGTGCACTTCCATATGGCAAAGTCACCGCCTCAGCTCCCGAGCACTCAGCCACCAATGAGTGTGCGGGGAGCCTCCGATCAAGAGATGGGCTGTTAACACTTTCCCTCCCAGAGAGGCACTCCCCTCACAGGAGCAACAGCTGGATTGCAGGGAGGCCTTGGGTCCAGGACATGTAGGCTTTAACGGGCCTTGCCTTGCCTTGCCCTCCCTGGGTGGAGGGGGAGGCTGTTTCTGATGCCTTAGCCTTGTTCTCATCTGTTGGCCTCATTGCATTGGCTCTTTATCTGAGACTGAGTTGTCTGCTTCTCACTCCCCTTATGTTCCTAGGCACCTTGTAAACTTGCAGGCTCACTGATTTCCTCTCTCCCCTGCTAGAAGATCCCCCTTTCCTTGGGCAATTGTGCAAGGCTGCTTCGTGAACCAGGCAGCAGCAGTCACTCCAAGTGGATGCTAGCGAGAGAGTCTTCCTACCCCAGAGTCCCAAGGGTGTTGCCTGCGAGAGGGCAATTTGTCTCCATGTGGTGGGGTCTGACTCCACCTGTACGCACCTGAGTCTGGCCCCTCATGATCTGATGCTGTCCTGGAGAGAAGCCATGACGTTGGACTGAGTCAGGAGTAAGGGTCTGCTCCCAGCTCAGCCACTGACTCCTGCTGTGAATTTGGCCTCACTTCTGCATCTCTGTTTCCCTTCCTGTAAAATTGGGCTCGGGACTCAAGCCAACATTTTCAAAAGTGGCAAGTGGTTCTGGTGCCCGACCTGACTTTCCAAGGTGCTGAGCCCCCGCTCTCTGAAAACCTTTTCAGATGTGTCAACTTGGCCCCCAAAATCACTAGACAGTTCAAAGCATCTTGCAAGGGTGCTGTCAGGTTTATTAGTGTTTGTTTGTAAAGCTCTTTGAGGTCTTTTGTGCCCCAGAGAAGGACAGAGCATTTTGATTTTAGCGATTGCTTGGACTGTTTTGAGGGCCAGTTTGTTTGCTGCTTCAGTGTGGTGCTCAGCTACAGGGACAAAGCAGCACAGGCTTCCCTCATCTTTTCTGCAGAGCGACTGTAAATTCTCAAGAGTAATGGAGTCTGCAAACCCCACACCGTTTGCTTTTACCTGCAGGCCCAGGGGCTGGGAGAAGAGGAAAAGGACCCAAGCAAAGCCAGTTTAGAAGAAGAGCAAAGCAAAAGAACCAAAGCTGCTGAGAGGTATGGTATAAACAGGCCAGTACTACAAACGATGGATGTGGAGGTCGAGATCCCCGCTGCTCTCCTATCCAGCCTATACCTGAGGCTATTGTAGTGTGATCATTGCAACCCCTGCAGGAATCCCCCTGTTAAACACCCCAGGGTTTCTACAGCTTATCTTAAGATTTTTCACTTTCTTCTCTTCTCTTTTCCCTCTCCCCTGCTGTCTCGGCAGGTTCAGTGCTGCTTCAGGCCTCTGGCTGGGTAGGCAAGCAAACGATGTACTTTCATCTCCCTGAAAATTCCACCAGAGAGAGAGAGTCAGCTTCTTGTTTCCCTTAAGGCTATTTGACTTTTCTCTAAGGCTAGAAAACTTTTTCTTTTCTTCTGTGTTGCTGTCCTGGGTGAATATAGCTAACATTTTCGCAGTCCTTTCAGGATGCTTTGGACTAGTTCAGATCTCCTGTTGTGGCTCCTGGCATTTAACTATGGGAGTCTCAGTCACTACATATCATTTATATCATCAGATTATTCAGGGCCTGAAGCAGCCCCTCCCAGTCCACTATATACTGGGCCTGTTGGAATATCAATACTGTGCAGCTAGCTTATCAGTGGCTAAATGCTCTTCAGTGACAGCCCGGCTCCCTGTTAATGACAATGGGTGAATCCAGCCCCGACCTAAGTGGGACCAACTCCATTTATTTCCATGAGGGTACATTCCTACAGCAGGCAGAATGGATCCAGTATCCATATTAGACTATTTTGTGTCATGGTCTGTTGAAGTTTTAATTCTGGAGAGCAACATTTACTATCCCAGGAACAATTTGGGCATCCTAACACTTAGTTATTGCAGGGACTAGAAGATCTGTTTGCTTGTTTTCTATTTGTGGTGACAAGTTTAAAAATACAGAAATGTTCTGACCAAAGCAGCTCAGTCTTCCCGCAAGTCTCTGCTGGGAGCTGAAGAATGTTTTGTTTGTAAGAAACCTAATCTCCATGTGTAGTTTCAAAGTATTCTGATGTGTTGGGCATTTGGGAACCATGGTCCTGTGCCCTAGTGCCAAAGATGGCCCTGTTCCAAAAAGGCTGATGGAGAGACTGATCTGCAGTAGTCCTTATGACCCGCCGTAGACACTGGCGAACCCAGTGAACTTGTGCTCTGAGATCCTGCTCATATGAAGGCTCCCTGAAAATACATCCTCTGTGCAGCAAACATCTTCTCTCTCTATACCTGCTTCCCAGAGCTGTGTGTTCACTCTCTTCATTCCTCCTGTCTGCTGGTAAAGCTGCTTTGTACTTGTCTGGTGTCTCTTGTCTTTCTGCCTCTAAGATGCTGTAGGACTGTAGATATGGGCATGCCTACCAGTATTTCCAGCTGTAGTTCAGATACAGTATAGATGTTGCAAATGGGATTGGTTTGTCTTCAGATATGCTTTGGGAAATTCTCCAAGGACTTGGAAAAGAAGAGAAATTTTCCTTGGAAGGGATATAGCATTTAGAGATTGACAGACTCTCACTTATACCCCCAGCCACCTATTAGTCTTTCAGTGCTTCCAACTCCTCCGCTGGTTTGGATGATGGAAGGGAGCTGTTGTTTTGCCCTTAGGCAACAACAGTGTTGGACTAACTAACTGGTACCCTTGTCAGGTATGCAGTGGTGCTGCAGATGTGTGCATCCCTCACTCTGGCTTTGCATCCTGGTCTCCCTCCATCCTGTTGAAATGGAGCAAGCAGTAGAGTCCACTTTTCACTAATCTGTTATTCTGTTACCTTTTTACTGCTGCATAGTGAGAGGGACCAGCGCCCCTTCAGTGCTTGTGAAATGGCCGAAGAGAAGTGTTTAAGTTTAAAGAACGCCAGCCAGCAAGAGACTGCTGCCCTGGAGCAAAAGGAGGGATCGCTGGATAGTCTGACCAATCCGGAAGAGCCTGCAGCCCCTCACCAGGCGTAAGGGCTCGCATTAAATTCCTCTGGCACTCTGAGCAGGAGAGTTCTTGCCTTCTTGTATGAGGTTATCGTATGTGACCCTGGCTGAATTTGAAGATGTGGCTTGGTGCTTTCAGTTGAGATTCTCAGTTGGCACTGGGAGAATGAGTTTAAAAACAAGAGCACTTTAGTGTGCAGCTCCTAAGTGCACATGTTCCTAAGGCGCTGTTTTGCTGCCAGTCCTGCAACCAATAACCCAGTGTGTCAATTGTCTGTATTAGGGAAAATGAAGTAACTGCTGTTCTTGCCCAGCCATTGGGCCTTAGAGTCCAGGCTTCATGATCTAATTACTGAGAGTTAGAAAATTCAGGTGAGGAGTTAGATCATCAGGTTCATTCCTAGGCAGTGCAGAAATGATTGAAGCAAGGTTTGCTCACTTCCTGCTTGAAAGAGAGCACTTCAGCATCTCTGTGTGGTTAGAAAGGCCAACCATGCCTGTCTAGTTTTATGCCAGAGAGCTGATTCCTCGAAGTATAATTGCTGAGCACTACTGAGGCCAGAGCCACAAGTATCAAATGCATTTAACTGCCATCCGTGAACAGCGGACTACATCTTGGCTTGTGTTATCTGGTGAGATCACAGCCCCAGCTGATAGAACTAGAGTCCCCAATAAAGGCCAGTGGCTCATCACTTACTAAACTGGTGGCCTTTGCAGTCAGGTACCTGCAATCCTACCACAGCAACAGATCTTGGTGGAAACAATCATGCAGATTTTTGTGCCTGTACTGAAAAAAACACCAGGTGTAACTGGGCAGAACTGGTGGTGCCCTCACAGGGTACATGCAACTTCGAGACAATCTGTGGTCACTGGTAGGGAAGTGTGAGGGTGTCCCAGTGCAGTGTCCAGGAAAATACCTGCCTTGAAAAACAGGGAACAGTTTGTGTAAATGCTTTTTAAAAAAAGAAAATGGAGGTGGGGAAGGGGGGAAATAATGACCAGGAGTTTGGAGTGCTGTCCAGCTCAGGATGATAAGCAGCACCTGTTTTCTTTGGGCATTGTTACATGTAGCGTTGACATGGGCAATGCACTGGGAGGTGGTACGGCGGTATGAGGAATGCATGATTTATCTATAGCCCCAAGGGCCCGCCCCTACGCGGCTCGCTTTCTCTGTAGTGACTGCACCCTTTTTCTGGTGCTACGGACATCGCTGAATTCCCTGTTCCCCGGCAGCCTCTGCCTCAGTTCAGCGGTGTCGGAGTGTGCCAAGGCCTGCAGCTTTCGATCTCACCACCTGGGAAGCAGAATTTTATTTTTTACTGAGAGCAGTGCAGTTTTTTTTTTCCCCTTGAGCCTCTTTCAGGCCTCATAACTTTGCTGCCCTTTGAAAAAGCTGAATTAAAAACAGATTGGTTTCTGTTGAATTTTTGGAGACCCTATTGCTTTCTATTACTGGAGGCCAGAAAGCTTCCAGCACATTTATATTGCTGATTCAGGAAAATACTGGCCCATAGGTAGCATGTTTGTTTGAGCCAGTCACTGGTTGGTTTGCTTTAGCTGGGGAAGGGGTGAAGCTGGCTACGTAAAATAACCGGTCCCCAATCCCGCAGTCCTGGTATAAGCAATTGGCAGGCAATGTGAGTGCGTGCAGACTGCAGAATCAGGTGACGAGACAAATGAAGAGAAGGCCGAGCTCTCTGAAAATGGAGGTGCAGTGGAAAGAGCTCCGTTTTTGTGCATGTTACTTGTGTATTTAAAGAACCCCAGCTTTGACCTGGTGAGCTCAAGTGGCTTTATGACTGAATTACATTTTCTTTTTAAACTCTTGACTCTTTCTCTGTTTTCCTCCCCCCCCTCTTTCTTTTTCTGCCCCCATGATTGCTGTTCACCAGAATATTTGTGGGGAAGCCTCAGCTTTTCCCTGTTATAAGCAGACTTCCTTCTGACTCATGCCACACTCACCTTCCTTTAACTCTAAACGTGAGCCCACTTCATGGGCTGTGAGCTCATTTATGGAAAAGAGGGAGAGCCAGACTTTCCAAAGACGCTGGCTGCTGGGTTCTTTCGAACACATGGCCACACAAGCATGTGTTGTCATAACATGTGGCCTTTCTGCATTAGCACAGTGGGAAGGTGCTGCTGCTGGAACTGGTGGAAGCTCACATCACCCAGACACCAGTGCTCCCCCAGCTTGAAGAGGTGAAAGAGAAACTCTTCTCCCTTGCCCTCTTCTGCACAAGCTTGAGGACCAGGGCGTCCTTGTGAAGATCAGCAAATTCAGGCGGTGGCTGGATGAGAAGGGGAGAGCCTCTTGCCTCCATTCCCCCAATGTAGGTAGTCACATCAGAAGCCCCGCAGCTGTGGGAGGATGGTGCAGGGAGAAAAGCAGTCACTTAGGTATCCTCTGTATCCAGAGGCTGATCTTTACCCCTTCCACCAAGGAGGCTGTGCTGTGTGTCCGTTCGAGAAGCTGAGGCATGAAGAGGGGAAGCTGCTTTCCTAGGTCACTCAGCATGGAAGCAGCAAAGCCAAGACTAGAACCCAACTCTCCTGAGCCCCAGTCGTGTTTGGTTTAATGGTTTCTTTAGAGGCATTACTGTGGTGCTGTGCCCAGTGATAGCTGAGCAGTGTGTCCTTGCTGCTTCCCAAGCAAGAAAGCTGCTTTTGGTCACAATCCAGGCCGAGCTGAGAAAGGATATGCAGGAGCTTTTTCTTCCCTCTCTCTGTGTAATGGTTGTCTCAATGCATTCTCATTCCGCTTGAGTGAAGAAGCCTGAGTTTCAGAGCCCCCAAGCTTCCTCTGAGGTCCTCACCTCGAGTGTCCTTCCAGGGTTATAGATAAATCACTGACTAGTTATTACCTGTACCAGGGACTTTGCTGCCCAAGCAAACCAGATTAGATCTCGGGGCATGGCAGAGACCTGGAAGAACATTGAGGTGTTTCCCCTACCCTTGTCTGAATTAGTCTGGCACTTTGGTTAATCATCTTCTGCCTGTAACTGTTCTCTGTAGAACTGGTGCAGCCCGGTCAAACCTGCTTGTTTTCTAATGTCCCCTGTGACCTGAGGCCTCCTCCCACAGTGTCACCTGGCCAGTGAGAGGGAGGGCTGGCGTTGCATCATGAACTGGCAAGGAACCCACTGTGTGCTTTGTGGTTGGGGGATCGGTGGTCTTTTTGCAGAACCCTAATGGTTGGAGCAGCTCACTGGCTAGAGCTAACTTTGCCAACCTCATGTATAGGTTACCGAACTGGAGGGTCAAGGTTTTGCATTCATGGGCTTTTCTCTTTGTTCTTGTTTTCTTGTGGCCCATTTAGGTGAAGGTCCAGCTGCCCTGTGCCAGCTCAGGTGCTCTCAGTTTGGCCAATTTAGAAGGCAAGACAGCACCTGGGGCTATAAAGGATCAGGGTGAATCAGAGAGGGAGGAGGTCCTCGAAGAGAGTTGTAGGAGGTTCCTGGAGGAAAGCTGAAGGCAGGAGAGGGGTTTGCCAGTTGGCCTCCCCAAGGCTGAGACAAGGGCTGGAGCGCTGGTGCTGAAGGCAGCAAAAAAAGCAGAGGGCCTGCTCACTTCTAAGCCAAAGAGTTACAGCTGAGGGCCGTGGAGGAGCTTTCCCACTGACATCTCCACACTGGAGAGCTGGACCCAGGGGACCAGTGAGGGGGCCAAGGGGCGCGATGGGCGGTCCCTGGTGCGGATGATCTCCCAGCAGAGAGGCTGAGGGGTTCCCACTGGGAAGAGTGCATTGCAGTCCAGCTGTCCTGGCAGAAGGACAGGAGAGGATCGGAGAAGAACCTGGGTGTGGTGGAAGACGGTAGAGTGCAGTAAGTCCTAAGTCAATGGACTAGCTATTCTGGGACTTTAAGGACTACTTGCACTGGAGGTGACAAACGGTCTGCCTTTTGGGGTGTTTGTTACGGACTGTTTGTACGATGTTTTAGTAATAAACTGGCGCCCAGGAGGGGTATTTCTGAGGCAAGAGAGTTTGTGTGGTGTTACTGGGGACCGTGAAGGAGAGAAGCTGAGGCAGGCATGCCTGTTTGGTTGTGGCCTGCCACAGGAGGGCGCCTGGGGCCGCCTTATGAAGCCATGTGTTCCACCTGGAGTTCTGCTTACTTACTCCCTGCTGCCTGATCCGACTGTGAGGCTTATCCACTGCTCGGTTTCCTGCTTACGCTAGAGGTATTCCGTGTGTCTGTTTTTCACAACAGAATAATTGTTCCCCAGAGGTTACTCTGTTATCCTGCCCATTCAGCCGAGACCTTTCTGGCCTATATGGAAACAAAAGGCAGCTGCCAAATCCTGCTCCTCTACGTGAGCCATTCTCCGAGCCCTGGCCAAATGGGCCCGTAGAACATACGTTGTCATACTATAGTCTCTGCATAAACTGCAGCTTAGAGCCTTTGGCCTTTCAGAGTGAGCCCATTGTTCTCCAGGCCGGGCTGAGACTCTGCCTCTTCCCTTGTCTGTTTGCCAGTAGTGCCTGGAAGTTCCAGCTGCGGCTGCATGGTCACCAAGCGCTTTCCCCCCGGCCTGACTCTCGTGCACTGGGGTCCTGGCACATCTTGCAAGCGAAGTGGTGATGGGCCAGTACAGAACAGGAGTAGGCGACAAGCAAGGGATACCTAGATGCTACGGGAGGAGGGGCCTTCCCTGCCTCCGAATTGGATTCAGTCCGTGGTACTTGGGGACTCTTGCTGGAGGGGCTGTCTTTGGAAGGAAATATAAAACTCATGCCCTGGCTGCATGTCCTTTATACTTGTCGAGGGCTCTTTTTGTAAGCGTTGCGGTATTAACCCTGGTGCGCTGCTGGTTAAATTCCAGCTTGGTAATGACATGCTGCCTCCCTGAATTCCCCCTGCCGACCCTACTGGATACAGGGCAAGTGGTATAATTGCCAACAGAGAGTTGGGTGGGAGCTTGATGTGAGAATGGCTCAGTTCTCCAGTCGTACTGAGAGGAATATCAAGAGGATAAGTTGTATGGCGAAGCGCATTCCATCTCTTCTCCCGCCTCGGTGCTTGCACCCACCTACACCACTCTTCTTCATCCCTTGTCCTGCACAGCTGGTCAGCTGCAGCTGTGCTCCAGTCCAGAGGTGGCTACATACCAGTGGTGGTGGCAGTGATTTCTGGGAATCCCCTCCCTACCTCACCAAAGTGTGTTGAGGGGTGCTTAGCTGGCATTTGTACATGGCTTTGAGATCCTTGCAGTGTAGGTGGAGTGGTACTGTTCTCATTGCATTAGCCAGTTCTCTGTTATCCTGTTTTCAAGACAGCTTTATTTTTTTTTTTCTGGCAGACAACTTGGGGAGGAAATCAAGCAAGTGGTGTCCTTGAACTGGCTTTCCGCAGAATCCCTGGAGGAAATAGCCAAGGAGCAGGAGCAGGAGCTGGAGCAAGAAAAAATGCGTTTACTGCAAGCAAAGGAGGAGAAGGTTCAGCGATTTCAGGAGGAGTTGAGGCAAAAGGAGGAGGAAGAAGCTCAAGTGCTTCATCAGCAGAAAGAAAAGTCCCTCCGGTAATTCCCTTTCATACTCTAACTCCTCCCCCACCCCTCCAAAACCTTCCCCTGCTGTGACTCATTGCTGGAGACCCCACGCTTGTGCTGTACCACACTCTGCCATCCCTGGGATCTTGAGGTGTCTGCGAGCGACTGTGCCTCCTGTGCAAAAGAGACTGGTGTCACTTTGCCAGTGCCTTGGGCACAGGGGGACTGGGCTGGGATTTTTGGGTGGAGACGAGTGAGGGACTCGTTTTGCTTCCTCAGGCTCTGTGCTGTGCATGACAGTCTGTGCATCTCACGGCCAATAGCGTTCCCCCATAAACACTGCTTATGGACATGATGTAAATCCTTGAAGTGTATGTGCAGAGTGTGCATCTGTGTCTGGATAAAGCTCTTGGTCTTTCCAGCATAGAGCAGGGAGCCTTTTCCTCCTAGTCCAGCAAGAAGAGCTGTGATCCGACACAAATGTAGCTTTCAGCATATGCACCTGTCTCTCAGGTTGTAAACCTGAGTAAAGTATCCTTCTCTGTGCTCAATGGTTTACAGCATGGCAGATGTTCAAGCCTAGGCTAAGCAACGGTGATGGAATTGGAAATTGGAGCCTCAGGGCACATGGGGTTACTCCAGGAGTGCCACATGCTGAATTCCCAGGTACTTCAGAACAAGGCTTTTAGGAGTGGGGAATGTGGCCAGTTAAATGTCAAAGCCCGGTCAGGCTGCCTGGGCTTGAAGGTTACCCAGGGAAGTGAACCTTGTCAGAAGCTTCAGGTTCTCTGTTTAAAACTTTCAGTGGTGCTTCTGCACTCGGCCTCTGGGTTGTGTCTGTGCTGGTTCTGTTAAACATGCTCCTCGCAGGATGCTGAGCAGGCCAAGTAGCATCTTCATGGGCAGTGCTGTGGGGAATCTGAGAAATGTCAGGCCGGAAGGCACCTCAAGAGACAACTGAGTGCACCTCAAGAGACAATTGAGTGCAGTCCCCTGCTCTGAGGCAGGACCAAGTGAATCTTCTAGACCATCCCTGACAGGTGTTTGTCCAGCCTGTTCTTAAAAACCTCCAGTGACGGGGATTCCACAACCTGCCTTGGAGCCTAACTCCCCTTCGAGTTAGATGGCTTTTCCCAATATCTAATCTATATCTCCCTTGCTGCAGATTAACCGACTACTTCTTGCCCTGCCTTCAGTGGACATGGAGAACCACTGATCCCTGCCCTCTTTAGAGCAGCCCTTAGTGTATTTGAAGACTGTTCCCAGGTCCCCCTCAGTTGTCTGTGCTCAAGACTAAACGTGCCCTGTTTTTTTCCCCTTTCCTTGTAGGTCAGATTTTCTAAACCTTTTATCATGTTTGTTGCTCTCCTCGGACTCTCTCCATATTACTCACTTTTTTCTTAAAGCGCAGTGCCGAGAACTGGACACGGCACTCCAGCTGAGGCCTCGTCAGTGCCTAGTCGAGGGGCAGTCACCTCATGTGTCCCGTGTGACATTCCCTATTAACACACCTGAGAACATTAGCCTGTTTGGTAACTTATGACGCTTTCTGAGGGTGCCTGGGACTGTGAGTTACTCTGTTACCACCCCCTCCCCCCTCCAACTCAGTGAGGCAGGCTGTTTTGTGGCCACTCCCTGATCCTGACAGCCCTTCAGTCACTTAAGCACTCTCCTCTGGGCTCTGCCAGCCCTTGGAGTGCTCCACTCTCCGAATTCCCCAGAATCATCCCCCTGTAGTGTCCAGCCCCGTCCCAGTAATGAGCAGGTTTGCTGTTCCTAAGGGAGCTGTACACACACAACGGATTCAGCAGAGTATCTGCTCCTATGTAACAGCACAGCACTGTACTCTACTTATAGTGAAAACAAGTAGTGTTATTAACAAAGGTTAAGCTTTAAGAGATAGTGAGCAAAGACAATAAGAACAGCAAGTTCCTTTTAAAACAAAAGGTACAACATGTTTCTTAGCATCTACACGTAACTTTCAGTCGGCTAAAATCCTCGTCTAAAGCAATTTCTCACCTATTGCAACCTCCCAGTGTCACTAGCCATCATGGCCAGGATCCATCTTTCACAAATGCAGAAAGTGCTGTCCTGTTCTCCTCAGTGATGAATAACAAAATGTCGTCTTTGTCTTCCTCTTATACCTCCAAAGTTCATTGTCTTTATACCCCAGAGAGCGAACAGCCCCTGGGGTTTGGTCTCTGGTGTTTTGCGCGTCCCTCTGTTTACTCCATATGCAGATTTGGCCTACCATGTTTAATTTACATTTGTCTGAGACTCATCGCCTATCTGGAAGAAACCTGTTTGTGAGCTCTGCCTTAATCCAAAATGCTTGCAGCCCTGCCCTGCTTGCCATAGTCCACAAACTTTAAGTGTACTCTCTATGCCATTATCCAAATCATTTATGAAGATACTGAATAGAAATGGATCCAGGACAGATCCCTGTGGAACTCCATTCAGTATGCCTTTCCAGCTTGTGTGTGAACCATTGATGACTAGTCTGAGAGCAATCTTCTAGGCAGTTGTGCACCCACCTTACAGTGGGTTTGTCTAGGCCAGTGGTTCTCAACCAGGGGTCTGGGGCCCCCTAGGGGGCCTCAAGCAGGTTTCAGGGGAGCCTCCAAGCAGGGCCAGCATTAGACGCGCTGGGGCCCAGGGCAGAACACCAGGTCCCTGAGCCCCGTCAGCTGCGGCTGAAGCCTGAGCAATGTATCTTCGTGGGAGCTCATGTGGCAAGGAGCCCTAGGCAATTGCCCTGATTGCGACCCCCTAACGCCGGCCCTGGCTTTTATATGCAGAAAACCAGTTATTGTGGCACACGTGGGCATGGAGTTGTTATAGCATGTTGGCGAGGCCCTCAGAAAGAGGTTGAGAACCCTTGTCTAGGCTATTTCTCTAGTTTGTTTATGAGAAGGTCATGTGAGACAGTATCAGAAACTTTACTGAAGTCAAGATATATGACCTGTACTGCTTCTCCCATATCCACAGGCTTGTTACCATGTCAAAGAAGGCTATTAGGTTGGTTTCACATGACTTATTCTTGACAAATCCATGCTGACTGTTACTTATCATCTCATTTTCTTCTAAGTGCTGACAAATAGAAAGTTTTTGATTATTTGCTCCATTATCTTTCTGGGTACAGAAGTTAAGCTGACTGGCCTATGATTCCCCGGTTTGTCCTTATTCCCCTTTTTATAGATAGATGCTACAGTTGTCCAGTCCTCCGGCATCTTTCCTGTCCTCCACGAGTTCTCAAAGATAATTGATAATGGCTCAGAGATCTCTTTGCCAATTCCTGAAATATTCTAGGATGTATTTCATCAGGCCCAGCTGATTTGAAGACATCTAATTTGTCTAAGTAATTCTCAATTTGTTCCTTTCCTATTTTAGTCTCAGGTCCTACCCTTTTTACTCTGATATTCACTGTGTTATCTGACCACTGCTAACTTTGGGTGAAAGCTGAAACAAAAATGTAATTTAAGACTTTGGTCATTGCTGCGTTTTCTGTTGTTGTCTTTCCTCCTCATTTAGTGATGGGCCTACCCTGTTCCTGGTCTTCCTTTGCTTCCCAGCATTGTAAAATGCTTTCTTGTTACCCTTTATATTCCTAGCTGTTTTAATATCATTTTATGCCTTGGCCTTTCTTATCTTGTCCCTAAACGCTTGTGGTGTTTTGTTTTATATTCAGAATTTGCAATTTGACCTATTTTCCACTTTGCGTATGACTCCTTTTTTTGAAATGCAAGTCATTGAAGATCTCCTGGTTTAGTCAGGGTGGTTTCTTACCATACTTCCTATTTTTTCCTTTGCATTGGTACAGTTTGCTCTTGTGCCCTTAATAATGGCTCTCTAAAAAACTGCCAACTCTCCTGAACTCTTTTTTTTTTTTTTTCCCCTTTGACTCGCTTCCAGTGGGATCTTACCTATCAGTTCTCTGCACTTCAAGAAGGCAGACTTTATCAAATTAATTGTATTTATTCTGCTATTTCCCCTCCTACCATTCCTTGGAATCATGAACTATATTGTTTCGTGATCAGTTTCACTCAAGCTGCCTTCCACCCTCACATTCACAACTAGTTCCTCCTTGTTTGTCAGAATCAAATCCAGAACAGCCTCTCCTCTGATCACTTCCTCCATCTCTTGTTGATTTCAGACCAAGTCTCCAATTTGTCAGCATCCTTTTGGAATTCTCATCCTGCCATCAAAAGTGCTTGAAATGCCCTCCCAGCTTGATGTCATCCGTACACTTTATAAGCATACTCTCCCCTCCATTATTCAAGTCATTAGTGAAAATAGTGATTAGTGGACCCAGAACTGACCCCTGTGGAACCCCACTAGATACACCCTCCCAGCTGGATAGTGAACCAGAGGTAACTACTCTTGGAGTAGTCTTTCAACCCGTCTTGCACCCGCCTAGTAGTAATTTCACCTAGACCACATTTCCCTAGTTCGTTTATGAGAATATCACATGGGACTATGTCAAAAGCTATACCAAAATCAAAATATCACATCTACAGCTTCCCGCTCCTTCCCCTCTGACCCTCCCCCGCCATTCACTAAGTTAGTAACCCTGTCAAAAAAGGAAATTAGGTTGGTCTAGCATGATTAGTTCTTGACAAATCCATGCTGGCTATTCCTTGTAACCCTATTGTCCTCTCGGTGCTCATAAATTGATTGTTTAATAATTTGTTGTTGGAGGAGTGGAAGATGGAGCACCCAGAGGAGATGGGGAGAGAAGACAAGGGATTTGTAGTAGAAAGGGTGCCTGGAAGCAGCATAAAAAGAGTTTGTTGCGAGAACACAAAGCCCAAATTGCTGCTAATGGATCCAGCCAGCCATCTGGGGACATCTTTTCATTTTCAGCTTTCACAGCACTACGTGACGTTATTGAAAAAAGAGCTCCTGTCGCAGGAATTTCCTGTTGGAATCCAGGGACACGCTACCCCACCCCGGGCCTTGGATTCTTTAGGCTATTTTGAAAGAGTGCTGCAGAACTTTGAACCCTCCCAGGTTCTTTTGTGCCCAGGAGCCAAATTTTAATGCATAAGGACAACAAATGGGACTCCAATTCTTGGGAGAGCTTCAGACAGGCTGATAACACCTACAGCAACCAGCATCTGATCTATGGGTCTCAGAGGGAAGCTGGTTAAGGTTGTTAAAACCTCTGAATCTCTTTTCCTGCTGCTGGTCATGCAGGTCTCTTAAAGAGGAGCTGGCGAAGGCTTCTGAGGAGGAAGAGCTGCGGATGAGAGAGGAAGAGGTCGAGAAACTCTCAAAGCTACGAGCCCAGATCAGCTCAGAGACTGAGACAGAAAAGGAGAAAATAAGGTGAAAAATTCAGAGCAAGCTGTGTAAAGCTGTGGGTGTGAGCCTTCCCTTTGCTCCCTGTAAATAGAAACCTGGCCCGCTATCAGGCAGCAGAGTGGCCACACTTACAAATGTGCAGTTACTGTAGATGATGCCCCGGCTAACTAGATGGTTTAATCTCAGTATTGACAGGGTTCCCTTATAGTAAGGACTGGGGAATACTCATAACACTGCAAACATTGAGGTAAATGTATCTGTTTATGTGTGGCAAAACTGGCCAGCTTTCTTGGTGCCCCTTGTACTTTCTAAAGCAGAAGAGGTCAGTGGGTATGGAAATGAGCAATAGCAACATCATATAGGAGAATGTCTTTGTAATGTGTATCTTCTGATTTCTTTTGGATGGCTCAGCCTGTCCGAGTATGTCTACATAGCCAACAAAACAAAACAAAAAGAAAAGGAGTACTTGTGGTTAGAGACTAACCAATTTATTTGAGCATAAGCTTTCGTGAGCTACAGCTCACTTCATCGGATGCATACTGTGGAAAGTGCAGAATATCTTTTTATACACACAAAGCATGAAAAAATACCTCCCCCCACCCCACTCTCCTGCTGGTAATAGCTTATCTAAAGTGATCACTCTCCTTACCGTGTGTATGATGATCAAATTGGGCCATTTCCAGCAGAAATCCAGGTGTCCTTCCCCCCCCGCCCCCACACAAACCCACTCTCCTGTTGGTAATAGCTTATCTAAAGTGACCACTCTCCTTACAATGTGTATGATAATCAAGGTGGGCCATTTCCAGCACAAATCCAAGGTTTGACCCAACACTCTCACAGATCTTGGGAGACAGGCCAGTCCTTGCCTACAGACAGCCCCCAACTTGAAGCAAATACTCACCAGCAACCACATACCACACAACAGAACCACTAACCCAGGAACCTATCCTTGCAACAAAGCCCGTTGCCACCTGTGCCCACATATCTATTCAGGGGACACCATCACAGAGCCTAATAACATCAGCCACACTATCAGAGGCTCGTTCACCTGCACATCCACCAATGTGATATATGCCATCCTGTGCCGGCAATGCCCCTCTGCCATGTACATTGGTCAAACTGGACAGTCTCTACGTAAAAGAATAAATGGACACAAATCAGATGTCAAGAATTATAACATTCATAAACCAGTCGGAGAACACTTCAATCTCTCTGGTCACGCGATTACAGACATGAAAGTTGCGATATTACAAAAAAAAAAACTTCAAATCCAGACTCCAGCGAGAGACTGTTGAATTGGAATTCATTTGCAAATTGGATACAATTAACTTAGGCTTGAATAGAGACTGGGAGTGGCTAAGTCATTATGCAAGGTAACCTATTTCCCCTTGTTTTTTCCTACCACCACTCCCCCCCCCCGACGTTCTTGTGAAACCCTAGATTTGTGCTGGAAATGGCCCACCTTGATTATCCGATGAAGTGAGCTATAGCTCACGAAAGCTTATGCTCAAATAAATTGGTTAGTCTCTAAGGTGCCACAAGTACTCCTTTTCTTTTTGCAAATACACACTAACACTGCTGTTACTCTAAAACAAAACAAAAAGGTTGTGTGGCAGAGGGTCTCGGCGCCCAGGCTGCAGCCCAACCTTGAATGTCTACACTGCTCTTTTCAGCCTCACAGCATGGCCCGACTCAACTGACCTCGAGTCTGAGACTCCCTGCTGCTGCTTTACCCCCTCCCTCCCATAGAGACCTCTCTTTTGATGACCTGGGGGCTGAGAATGAACACCCCCCCCCCCCCCCCGCACAAGTGAGTTGCACTGTCCCTTGTGATTAGGATGCTTGAGGAGATGGTTGGATTGAGTAGACCTCTTCTCTAGCTCTTTGAGGGGCATCAAGACTAATGAGAATTGGAGGAGACAGGCAAGGGCAGGAACTGAAAAAACATGAGCACAATTTTCATCTCTACTCTTTATATACATAGAGAGAGAGAGAGGCGCGCACGCACACACACACCCTGTATTAAATGTAGACTACAAATAGTCTAATAGCTGCCTTTGTTCTTTGCCAGGCTGCCTAATTATCCATTGCCTAATTATCCATTGCATACATTCTAGGTAACACGTTACTTGGCTCATGTTTGAGAACCCGAGTTTGTTTTTGTTCATGTCTTTAGGCTTGCAATTTGCACTTGTACCATGTATTCCTATTGCAAGCTTGGATGCTAAATGAAATGCAGTATTGCAATATGACTGACCTATTTACCTGTGTCGTCTTACCGCTTATCACAAATCTACCAGGGCTGAGCAAGAGGCTGCACTGCAAAAGCTGAGAGAGGAATGGGAGTCGCTTCAGAAGGTGGAGAGGGAGAGCTTGGAGGAGAGGAAGAAGCATGTTTTGGAGATGCTGAAGGTGGAAGTGGAGGAAGCGCAGCAGAGAGAAGCGACAGAGCTGGAACAGGAGAAGGAGCGAGTCCTGAATGAGTTAAAGGAGAGATTGGAAAGAGAAAGAAAAGAGGTGAAACTCGCATTTTTACCAGGCAGAGTCAAAACTGAGAAGGCTTGTATTGTATTGCCAACCCCATGAGATCAAATAGCACCTGCATGAGCATTGGGCAATAGTTTTCTATAAATGCTGATACTACAAAGTGCTGGGGAACATAATGGAGACGCTTCTAATCGTTTCCTACCAAATGCATGGTCCTTGGGGCAGATGTCCAGGCGATGAACCACCTTATAATCTCAAAGACTCCCTGGTTTCAAGACCTATTGTTCTTTACGTTTGGTAAGAGGTGCATGCTGGGTCGGGCAGAAATCCTTGCCTGCAGCTGGGCCAGGTGAAGACTGACTGTACCTGTGAGAGCTGTGTGAGTAGCCGCAGGGTGTAGGCTGGGGGAGAGTAATTGGTTAGGGGTGTCGGGAATCTCTCGTGCATTCTGTGATGCACCAAACATGCTTGTGGGCTCTAAGCACTGTAACTGGAAATAGTGGGATAACGCTTAGCCTGCATAGCTGCACAAGCTGAGTAATGGTGAGACGTCTCTGACTGGAACAGTCTTGAAAGAAGTGGGTGGAAACCCCCTTGATGTTGAAAAATCAGCATGGAGAATACATTATGGTATTGGAAGGACTAGGCCTGACCTAGGCAGTCTCTTCCCATCTCTGATAGCTTCGATTCTAAATAACAGATCTCTGCTTTCAAGTGTATCGTTTTAGTGAGGCTTTTGGCACAGTCCCATATGACATTCTCATAAACAAGGGAAATGTGGTCTGTGTGAAATTACTAGAAGGTGGGTGCACAACTAGTTGAAAGATTGTACTCAAAGAGTAGTTACCAATGGTTTGCTGTCAAACTGGGGACACACGTGTGGCCAGGCCCTGGAGGGCTCTGTCCTGGGTCTGCTACTCGTCAATATTTTCATGAATGACTTGGATAATAGAGTGGAGAAAATGCTTATAAAATCTGAGGCTGACATGAAGCTGGGAGAGGCTGTTAGCGCTTGGGAGGACAGGGTTAGAATGCAAAACAACCATGACAAACTGGGGAATTGCTCCAAATTCAAGAAGATGAAATTCAATAGACAAGTACAAAGTATTACACCTAGGAAGAAAAAATCAAATGCCCATCTACAAAATGGCCAGGTCGTAGCACTGTTGAAAAGGATTTGGAGGTTATAATGGATCACAGACTGAATACGCGTCAACAAGGGGATGCAGTAGTCAAAAAGGCTAATTTCATTCTAGGGTGTAGTAACAGGAGTGTTGAAGGTAAGACACAGGAGCTGCGAGTCCTAGTCATGAGTTCTGTTTACATGGGCAAACGGATTCAGATGAAATGAACCCTTGCCTGGCCAAAGCAAGCCATTTTTCCCAGATCTGGATATGCCCTCCCTCTATCTGTCCCCCAGAAGGCTCAGGCAGCCATTGAAATTAAGGGTGCTACTGTGACAGGCTCTTTATTAGGTCCACCTGTGCTCATTAACAGCCTTGATGAGAGCTGACAGAGGGCAGCTCTAGAGGAAGCCAAAGGGGAGCAGGAAAGGGCTAGTGGAAGCGGTGGCAGAGAGCTAGGAGGCCCAGGCAAGGCAGAAGACTGGGAAGCTGTAGCTAGCTTGAGGAAGCATCTGCAGGGAGCAGCACCGGCTCCTGCACATAGTAAAGGGACTGTTTGAATGATAACTCAGCTCTGGGAAGGAAGGCTAGGAACTCCTGTCTCGAGGAGAGAGAACTGTTTTGAATTCTGAAACCAGTAGCCAGATGGGTGAAGCTGGTGTGCAGTATGAATCTGTGTAAGGCCTAAATAAACTGAACCCCAGAAAAGGAGTATTTTAATTATGACTGGAGTGTTATGGTGAGTTATCGAGGAACTCCGTGTGAGAAGGGAAACTCAGGCCACTAGAGGGATGGTGGAAACTCTGTTACCATCCCCATAGGGTTTGTTTTTTTTTTAAAAAGAGAACTAGTCCCTTGTAGCCAATGCGCTATTCCAATAGTGTGTCTCATTGGTGGCAGTAAATTCAGGACACTCCAGATACCTTGAGTGCAGCTCAGATTGGAAAGGGTATGAGCCTTGCATGTTCTCAAAGGTTATGTATAAATCGCTGATTGAAACAGGGCATTTGTACATCACCTTCACATGAAATGGGGTTTTTCAAGCAGGACTTTGTTGACTCTCCTGCAGGCTGCAGAAGTGCTAGAGAAGCAGTTTGCAGCTGAGCTCCAGGAGCTAAAATCTACAGCAGAAGAGAAACACCAAAAGGTAAAAGCCAGTGTTGCTAAAACTTATAATAAATCTGTAATAATTCTGCACTTAATAGCTTCCCTAAATGTCATTGGTGCAGTTTCTTCCACCCCCGAAAGGTGATTCTTATCTGGATCAGCACTTGGGCATGCTCCAGTCAGGGAGAGGCGAGCCTGAGTACACTGATTTTTGCCATGCTGTATACAGTGGGGTGGCCATATCTGAAGGCCAGAATGACTCCCTGGTTTCTTTTGTGGCAGGTTGTTTCCAGCCTCCGGAAGCAAATAGCAGAGGCCCAGAGGAGTGAGGAGGCCCAGCTGCATGAGGAATTGGAGAGAGCAGAGCAAAAAGTGCAGCAAAAAATGTATCGAGTAGCAGAGTTTGAGCGAGAGGTGATTACTTTTGTGCAACAGCCTTGGAGGTCGATTCCCCTCTCTTGCCCCTCCCCCGCATATGCATGCTTAGCCGTGGTTGTGAGAGCTTGGTTTAAAGTCTTCCTATCTCGTGGTGGAGAGGTATGCCATAGATCAGGTAAGTTCCATACCACCTGCAGACTGAGTTTCTTACCTCTATGCTTACCCCTGCACCACCAGCCGGACAATGAGTGCACCAGGGCCGCCCTAATCTCAGCGCTGAGATGCCTCAGCGTTGCTGGAGCAGCAGTGCATGTTGGGAATTGCTGCTTTGGGGGGGAATCGTGCCTTACCGTGATGTAATGCGGTCTGCCTCTGTGACCACTGCAGCTCAGTGAGCTCATGAAAGAGAAACGCCAGGAAGTGGAGAAAGACCATGACCGGAAAATGGAGAGGATGAAAGAGGAGCATCAGGAAATCCTGGCGAGGATTCAGGATCAGTACGAGGAGGAGGTAATGCTGCTGAGAGCCACAGTCAGCCTGTAGATGTCCTTAGCGATTGGCTCATTGTCCCAGAAATAGTTACCAGGAGCCCCATAGTGACAGTCCAGATCTGCCCCTCGTACAGCAAGTCTAAGGGTTGGAACCATGCCAGGTGGTAGATGGCCAAGCCAGTCTTTTTCCATTGAGCAGCAGTATCACAACCTGGAATGAGTCTAGGGCCAAGGCTCTGAAGGAAAGTGTCCCGGATGACCTGCCGGAATGGGTGTGCCTCCTTTGTGTCTACACCTGACTTGTGCATGCACACGTGGATTTTTGCACAAGAAACAAGTGCACAGTTCTTTGCAGATGCATCTGTTGTGCCTCCATCAGAAAACTTGGCCTTGAATATCTGTATGCCTCCAGTTTCGGATTACAGAATCACTAATGGGCATGTGTAGAACTGTGTGCTCCCTAGGCAATGAAAAGGTGATTTCCTCTTTCTCTGACCTGTTTCTCTCAGTGTTGCCTTGCCTGTAAGAGATTGTGGTCCGATCCAATTAATCCGTCTGCTTCCCAGACTGTTCGGTGGTGGGTTGCTTGCCCACAGGGTGGGGGAAACAGTGTGTGCATGTCCGTGGGGGTGATGGGGGAGAGAGCACATATGCCTGTGACGTTGCTATAGACCTCTACACCTCTGCTTGCTCTTCTTTCTTGGTTTTGCATCTGGGAGGAGAGAAAGCAAAGAGCCAAGAAGCTCGAGGTGCTGAAAGGGGAGCTGGAGCGCCTGAGACAGCTCCATGATGGGGAGCTGCGCGCTTTGCAGAAGCAGCTGGATGAGCAGCTCAGTGACTTGTGGCAGAGCCACAAGGCGAAGGTGAGTGGTAACTTTCATTTCTACCATAGCTACTGTCAGCTCTGCCTGGAATAGACCATGGTCTCTGTCTCCATGAGCATGTGCACTGCTCTCAGGAGACCAGCGTGTCACAAGGTCCAGTTTTCAGAGATCGTTGCTGTTTTATCTTGTGGTGAAGTTTGGCTCAGCAAACCCCTCATGTCAGGCTCCTTGTTCTGCACAGGAACGAAAAGTCCAGGAGTTGGAAATGGAACTCGAAATGCGAGCAAAAGATGCCAAGGCCAGATGTGCTCAGCTGAATCACCAGGTGAGTCAGTCCTACAGGGCATTTTGAAAGTTTCCTAACTGGCACCTCTCATCTCCCCCTATTCCGTGTTGGGGGGACTGGTCAGTGTGCCTAATTGCACCCATTAAAGTCACAGGAAGAACTGGGGAGCAGAACTGGGTCAGTGCTGAATGCCCCTGGAAATCCCAGCCTCCATGTATCGTGCCCCTCTTTATCAGAGCCAGTGCCTTGGGCTTTCAGCCTTGCTTTGGGGGAATACTTGTGTAGGGTAAGGGGCCGCGCAAAGCCTGGTGTCATGGAAGTATGTCATTCTCAGGGTCACTTTTGATTTCGGACCATGTCCTATTCCCCACCTGTACTGCAGGGCAAAACTAACAAGCAATTTCTGCCTTTTGGAAAGCAAAATGGGCTCTCTTCAGTATGAGAGAGAGAGAGAAGGCCTTCCTGTTGAGCTGGCAGAAATCTCTGGCTATGTGTCCCTGGCTGGCAAAAACCTGAAGTCCTGGATTGTTATAAAGGCTATAGATACTTCTGCTTCTATTATCTCTCGATTTGATAAACAATATTTGAGAGAGGATGCTTGGGAAGGGAAGGGAAGGGAACTGAGCAGTGCTGGAGGTGGAAAGCTGTGTGGCTGCAGGACAGTAAGATGCTACACTATGGGGAATTCTTCCATGTCTGTGTAGCTGAGCAGGGCAGTCTGCTCTTCCCACAAGCAACAGCAGGTTTCAGGCTCCATGCTTGCTGAAGCCCTGGGAAAATGGAGCATTGGGACATTCTGAAGGGCTTGCGTTGATTAGCCAGCCCTGCTCTCAGTGCCATGGAACGTAGTTGGTGTCGTGGGGCCAAGCACACAAAGGAGGGAGCTACCCAAACAGCACAGTTTAATTTCACATTCAAAATACTGGGGAAAGGTCAAAATGAATGGGGAGAGATCAGTGAAAGAGTGGAAACATTGCTGAAGTATTTCCCAGTGGCCTTGAAAGCTGGGACTGTGTCATGCCGAGACTTGACCCCAAGACCAACAGTGTTCTAGAGTCAACTTGCTTCTGTGCCTTGTGTCATGATGCTCCAGCATTCACTGGTTTGCTCTTCACTTCTCTATGCAGGAAGAGGCCATGAGAAAGAAAAGGCAGCAGCTTCTGGATGAAGAGAAACAAACTGAGCTGCAGAGAAATGTACGTATGCTCCAGTTCTCGGAAGGAGCTGCTGCCCAATCATTCGTTGTATGCGTGAAACACTAGAGCAGATCAGCACAGTGGCTTTAAAAAGAAGCTCAGAAATAACTCTTGAGTCCTAGATCTGAACACCCCCCTTACAGTTCTGCTTCAGAGAGGAGCGCTGTATTGTTGGCAGACTGATTAGCTGGGAGTGCATTTCATCATGGTGCAAAGGGACAGGTTACTGCACACGGCTCTGCTTTATGGAGAACAGGGTTTGCTTGTCTGGACCCACGTGCTCCTTGCCAGGAACGAGGAGGCTAACTACTGCATCTGTTGCTTTTTAATCTCACTGGGTTGTGAAAACTCCAGCCTCTAACCACTCTGTTAATTTTAGAACGTCCTGTGGGTGGGTGAGACGAGGCCGAGAGGTTGGCTGATGGCACCATGCAGTGTGAGGGGCTAGCTTGAACTGGAGCTAGAAGTCTCCAAAGCCAAGCTGAGGAACTGCCCGCGGAGTAGCTTGGACACTCCTGGGAAGCACGTTGACTCCCTTTCTCTGCACGTTCCCAGAAAGGGCTGGGCATGTCCTACTGTCTGCCTGCCTTTGCCTGCTGCTGATGGGCATTCCACATGTTATGCAGGGGTGATGGTGCTGCAACTCCAGTGTGGGCTTTGAGGTTATTGCAGGTGTATGGGCAGGAGTTAAGCAAAATCGAGTGGTTGTGCACCGCGGAAATGGCTCCTGGAGTTACACCGTAACCTAACTGTCTGCTATGCTGTGAAGGGTATGCACAGCAGGGAGGGAGACGGGTGCTTAGAGTGGGCAGAGGGACATGGACAAGGAGTAATGGGGTAGATCTGAACAAACGTAAATGCATGAGGTATCGAGGAAAGCTTCCGAACATTGAGATTTAGCAGATTGCTGCTTCCTCCTGGGAGCGATGAGAGCACTGCACTGCAGGGGGCAATCCTCTGCTGACCCCCGAGGAGGAGGAGGACTAGATGGGACATGGTTTAGCTCTTCCATCTCCAGTGCTATAGTTTACCCATGGGGGAGCGGACACCAATCAGGCCATCTCTTGGGAGGATGCATTAAGCATGTGGCACAAGATGGGATAGACATTGTAGGCAGATGAGGACAAGGCCTCCATGGAAGGAAACCAATGGGTCGGTGTCAGTGTGAGCCGTTCAGGCTCCTCCCCATCCCGTGTTCCAAAATGGAGAACAGAGTCCGTGCTTGTGTCAATTACTTGGGCTTTGCCTCTCCTCTCCTCCTGCAACGCCAGGAGATGGCTGCAGTGCATTGGGAGTGAGGGAGAAGGATGAGTGTGGGCATGACAGCTGCAGGAACCCTGGCTGCTGAGCTTCAGTCTGAACTACTGCAGTCAGGTTTGTAATTTCCCCTGAGTCCTCCATCTTGCTGCCAACAGCATCCAAGTGTTGTATGTACTAGGCATAATCCAGGTCTGGAACCAGATTTCCCAGCAAGCTCATGGCTGTTCAGATCTGGAGATTCCAGGTCGGGGCCATTTCTGGGTATGGAAAAGCAGGGACAAAGACCACACAAAAACACAGGTTTGAAGAATGTTTTGTGCACACTTAACTTCCATTGCCCTGCAAGCTCTGCATGCAGCACTCACGTCTCTTGCATGTTGTGTGCTTGTATTTCTGTGCTGGGGAAATGAGAGAGTGATTTTAATTTCACTTCCAGGAAGCTGCTTCAGCTGCTCAGCTCCGCCTAGAGGCGTCTAGGAAAGAGCATGCTGACCTTGTGGAATCCATCCACCAGTTGCGCAGGACTCTGGAGGAGCTTCAAGACCAGAAAGCTGAGCTGGAGTCCCAGGTGGATCTGTTGCAGACCCGAAGCCAAAGGCTGCAGAAACGGATCAGGTGGGTGTCCTAGAGATGGTCTCTGATGCTCGTATTTACACACCCACCCCACCCTCTGCTGCTGACCTTCTTAAATGGTGGTACTTCAGATTTGTGCCAGATTTATGAGGGGCATTGTTGCTAGATGTTAGAGCAGGGTGCTGGGGGGTAGAATTCCTGCTTTCTGTTCCTAGGGCTGCCATGACTCGCTGTGCAAGGTCGGTTTAAGTCACTTAACCTCTGTGGGCCTCAGGTTCACCCTCTGAAGCATGTATCTAGCATTCATCTTCCTCAAAGCTGGCTTATGAGGAAATGTTCGTAAATGCTTTGAGAACCTTGGGTGACTGACACTCTAGAAAAGACCTTTCTGAGACCTCTGGGTGGCATGCTTCCTTGTTCCTGTTTTTAAGGGTGTATATTGGCATAAACCAGCTATTGTCCCAAGTAGCCAGTGGTCTTTATTACATTAAAATATTCGTGTAGACCTGATATTTACTTTGTTGGACACAAACTCAGTAGTTTATCCAGCAACGCTTCTCAGCCTGTAGCTGTAGGACCCTGTGTTTAAACAGCAGTAGGCAGTGTCCTGGCTACCCAGCCTTACACCCAGGCACCCTTCCTAATGGCCTGGATCTGCAGAGCATGAAGTCCCTGGTATTTTCCCTTTGGGAGATTTTGAGCAGGAGCCAGTTTGAAGTGTTCGAGGAGATTTGATTCCTGCAGAGTGTTGTGAATTCTTGTGGTAGCATGGCTCTGTGTCCCTGTCTATTCTGTATGTTGATGACATATTTCCCCCCACCGCACATTGTGGACATCTGTGACAGTGAACTGGAGGCCGCAGTCAAGAGCCAACAGGAGACCCTGAAGGAGCTGGTAGCCGAAGACAGCATGGCGTCTCCCAGGAGGGAAGCTGAGCTCCACATCGAGGACCTGAGAGAGACGCTTCAAGCTGTGAGTAAAAGCCTGTGCATTTGAGCTCCCCATGGAGGTTGGTGTGTGTTTGTGCCTTTCAAAGGCTCCCAAATTAGAGGGACTGTGCACATAACTCCCTTAGGTCCCTTTGAAAATCCTGACGAGGTTCTTTGCTGCCTGTTCTGGCTCATAGATGCAGAGATGGGTGGTTATTGTTGCAGGTGGGAAGGGTTACTCGTTTGATTAAATTAAGGGAAGCAAAGTCTAGTGACAGAGGACACAGGACAGCAGCCAGGAATCCTATTTCTGGCTCTGCCTAAGATCTGTTCCATCCCGGCAGGCAGCTCACTTCATCATTTTAATGATTGTTCGTACAGCGCTTTGGGTTCCTGAATGGGAGAAGCCACTGCCATGCACGGTGTTATTAGTCTGTTTGTTCATTTGTCTGGTGCTTTCTTCATCCCATTTATATACCCCAGGGAATGTAATCATAGAGCGTCTCCCAAAGGTCACCTGTTCCACTAGATCCTTGGCATTTCCAAGGTGATTATTGCTGGTCCTAGGCTCCCCTGAGGTCTTGGGTGCTATCAGTGTCTGCTCTAAGGTGCTCATATTGAGCACGCAGTAACGATAGCTGCTTCTCTGATTCCCATAGCTGCGTGTGTTTCAACAGGCAGAGGACTCCCTGAGTCTTTTCAGCAGGGCAGTGAGATACCTGGGACTGGATTTCTTGTTTCTTCATTTTGATGTGGACAAGGGCTTTAGTGTATCATTTGTGTCACTTCAAAGCAGTGAAGTGTTGCATTGAAATGCCCCTTTCCAGAGCCTTACGGTTCCATTCCCTCCCCTAGCCCCCAAAGGAACAGATCTGAACTCCTAATTTACTCCTCTTTGCTGACATTATTTGCAGGGGTTTTGTCCTTCAAAATAGAAAAGGAATGTGTTGCTCTGGTTTTGATACCTTTGTTGTGCATTGGCTGGGGAGGTTTGGGGTGCTCTTATTCAAAAGTGGGCTGGGGAACTTGGGGAAGAAAGCAGCTCTTGGGCAGGGAAGGAGATCTTTGTTTTTTAAAGTGTTCCCATAGAGAGACACTCCTCTGCACTGGGCTATTCCTAGGGCAGTTTGCATGCTGCTGTCATTCACGCTCTATACTCTCGTTCTCCTGGGCTTATGAGGTTCTTCCTTCATTCACATATTAATTGATTTTGAAATGTTTAAACCCTCTAGCACTCCTCCAGAGAGCCTGCTTCCTTAATCTCGCACAGCAATGAGGATGGTGACTTCCAGCTTAATAAGTAAGCATCAGCACACAGGCCATTTTGAAAAGTGCTGTCCGTGCGGTTGTGTGTAAATGTAACACGTTGACAAGATGCTGTCTAAGGAGAAGGTATTGTCAGAGGTGCAGTATGGAATGCACAGCCCAGGAGAACAAGGCTGAGTGCCGTGCTGCCCTCTGCCACAGAGCATCATGACTTGATGGCTTATAGCACCTGGAATAGTGCAGCCGTCAGCGGATGAGTCAATGAATTGCGGGTCATGGCTGGTGTGCAAGGCTGTTGCAGCTACAGAAGGGGCCTGGCATGCTTCTTGACTGCATCTCTGAGGCTACGTTGTGCAGGAGAAGCAACCCTGTTAACTCTGAGGGTTTTTATCATACTTACCCGGTTTATTCAAGTTGGGTAGAAAACCAGCCTCCAAAATCGCTGGGAAATTCCTGATGTCCGAGAGCAGCACTGACACGTTTCCAGGATAATGGCCTTTGAAAGCTCTCTCCCTCGATTCCTTCCTGCAGTGTCAGACACTACATTTCTGCAGAAGGAGTCTCCATAAGGAACGCCAAGGAGTTCCTGGTGCGTCAGACTCGCTCCATGAGGAAAAGGCACGCTGCACTGAAAGCTGCAACGCAGCAGTGGCGTCACACCATGCAGCAGGCACGGGACGCGGTGCAGGATCCGGGTGGCTCTCAGCTCTTGGAGGACGTGCGCCGGAACTTGGAGGAGGTGAGCTGGCAGCCCTGTGTTCTGAGACTCAGGTGGCATTGTGGTTCTGGCCCAGGAGTGGGAGCCCAGCGACAAAGCATGTTCTTGTCTCTGCTATGAACTTCCTGTGTGCTGTTGGCCAAGCCACTGAGCCTCAGGTTTTTGAGAGTGGCCCCTGAGTCTGGGAGCCCAACTTCAGACAGGCAGGACCTGACTCTTCTCAGAGATGTCGAGCACCCACAACTGCACTTGATGCTGGAGATGCTCGTCCTCCTGGAAATCAGCCCCTGTGTGTCTCAAGATGGGCACCCAGAGTTACCGTTCAGCTATGCACATCATCTTCCTCATCTGTGTGACAGGGATTAAAATTCTCCCCTGCCTCTCAGGGTGGCCGTAGAGATTAATTCATTAAAGTTTGTAAAGCCCTTTGAGCCTCTGCTAGAATGTGCAATGTGGTACTTTTTATCACCTGAGAAGCTAGCTTGATAAAAACCTAACTCCATTTCATCCTAAATGGATGAAATACGTGAATTTGGACATTCTGTAAAATGACAGATCCTCCAGAGTGTTGCCACATCACGGAATCTTCTGCAAATTGCAAAGGAAGGGATGAGCAACTCATGGTAATTCTAGTGCCCGCAGTTCTGTAGCTGTGGTTTTGCAATTCTTTTACACTTCTTTGCGGATGGATCCTAAAGCATTTGCTAAATGAGCTCATACACAGACTCTAGACCGGAATCACGCCACGGCCTCTGGTGTGATGCTTGCAGGCTGCTTCGTAGTGCTCAGCATCCCTCCATAACGTTTGGAACAGGAAGTGAAGAAGAATCCTCTCTCTAGTGTGACTGAAAGTTAGGGTCTGCAGGATGTAATTACTCAGATTGTAATTTGGTCGGGATACCGGGGGGTTAGTACCTCAACTGTTATCCACACGCTGCTATGGGATTTCCAATGAGAACAAGTGGCTGGCTGAAAATGTAGAACCAAAGCAGTTGGCTTTGTGGAAAGGGCAGGTTGGGAGCTGTAACTTTCTTTTGTCGAGAAGCATAAGAGTTTCCCGCACCCTTCCCTCCTGTGCTGTTAGGTTTGGGCTGTGTTGCGACTCCAGGATCACCATCTTCTGTGTTGGGTTAAAATTATTTAAATGATGAAAAAATCCAAATCAGAAAAACCGATTATTTCCCATCACTCTGATTAAATTCTCCTCCCTGGCTGGGTGGTTGCTCCGCGGCAGGAATCAGAGCAGCTGGACAAGATGAAGTCGGCCATGCGGAAAGGACAGGTGCTGCTGAAGAAGAAGGAAGAGAAGCTGAGCCAACTGGAGTCTTCGCTGCTGGAAGAGGTAACTGCCAGCATCTCAATCACTTGGCATTAACCAGCCACACACCCACAGAGCAGAGTCCAGAGAAAGCCAGATTCGCTCCCTGATGAGGGGACTTCATAGGGATTTCGGTTCCAGTGAGGGACGTTTAGTTGAAGGCTGAGGGTTGGTGGCTGGAGCTGGATTGCTTTGCGAGCTGGCTGGCATCGGTTTGCCTGTGTGTGAGCACAGTGGGGAGAGGAGGCTGGTCACAGGTCTGCAAGGAACTACAAACCAAACTGGAAAGATTCCACATGATTCACTAGCTGTATAGCCAAGAGGGGCTGGGGGATGGAGGGCTTCTCTGATGTGAGCAGCTTGCCAGGCAGGCTTCTGTTTTTAGTTAAGAAGCTGAGTGGAAAAAGCACAGTTGTTAGAGCAGAATGCATGATTCTTCCTTCAGAATTAGCCCATGAGGCTAGAAGTGAGTCAGTTCTGGCTCTGATGCACTAAAAAATAGAAAAATCCCATTTTCGTGCTGGTTAAACAGAGGTTATATTAACTGTCTACATGGGTGAGATTACAGATACTGTACTTTTCCCTTGGCTTGCATGGTACCTGCTCACCATTTAATTGTGTGACCATGGGGTTTCTGTGGTAAGTAAGCAGGAAAAATACTTGGTTATTGGTGTCTTCAGAAGCCGAGGACACGTTGGCTAGTGAGTACTGTTAGCCAGTAGGCCATCCTAGATGCTAAGGGAGGTATCTGGGAGCCAGTGCTCCTGGACAATGTTCCCAGCTCTGTCAGTGACTTGGGTGAGTTCCACAGGCCCAGGGTCAGTGGGAGATTTGAAGAGCACAACATCTTTGAAAGTCAAGCTCTTAATGGAGAGACCTCCCTGCTTACTCACCTCGTGCTGGGCCTTATGATTTCTGACTCCAGGGAGTCACTGCCGAAATTGGAATGTTCAGTCCCCAACACAACCCACCCCCTCCACAGACTGAGCCGTCTCCCTTTGCAACACTCCCAGCCTTCGCTGACCCAGGAGCAGGGAACCACGTTTGTACTGCTATCTTCACATGTTTCATAACACTCCAAGCGCAGCCTGTGAGAGCCGTTATGGGATATCTAGCTTGGAGTCACAGAAGCTTTAGACCTGGTTTGGTTTCCAAAGGGACAGAAGCGTGTAGGAGATCATATTTTATTTTCCTCTACTGTAAATATTTCCTTCTCTTGGCAGCTTTCTGATGAAGATACGCTGAAGGGTGCTGCATGTAAAAAGGTGGTAACCTTTGACCTTAGTGATTCAGAAGACACAAACAGCCTGAGCAGCACAGATGTATCTCAGCACAAATGTAAGGGTTCAGTGTCTCTTGTAGAATGCAACGGGCCGCATTTCAGAGCTTTGTGCATTGTACCCAATATCTGACATTCTGCATCACCACACCCCTCCCACTGTGTGTTCCTGGTCCCTGCCTTGTCTTGTTTTCGCTTGTGCCCATTAAACTCTAAAGCATGTAGGACAGGTGTGCTCTTTATGCCAGCACTCGAGGCACAATATTTTGTACCAAGAATTGTTCCCTGCCTGTAGCACTGTGTGTATGTGGATTATGAATGTGGCTTAAAAAACATGGTTTTCACTGTGGTGCCAGAAACCTTCAGCCCTCCCCAGCGATGCTAGAGCCAGGCCTATTGCCCTATTTCTTGGTGTCCGCCAGTCCAGTTTGGTGGACTGGGTTTCTTTCCTCTCCCTGTCTCCTTGGCAAGAGAGGCTGTTGCAATCCCAACAGGAGCAAGGCACAAGGGATTGTTCTTTACTGTCCCGTGATTAGAGCAGTGTGTGTGAATAGCGGAGCGCTCAGTAAATGGGTAACCATGCAGGAAGACTGTGCTTTTTCCAGAGATGCTGGCCAGGCTGATGGCTACGAATTCATCCTCATTTACAAAAATAAAAATTGAACTATCTGTAAGAATCCAAAAAGTTTTAGGACCTTCTCCCTGCCTAGAATGAAGGTTTTCATATTGATAAAATCCCCACAGTCCTGCCTCTAACCTTCCCACAGCACCAGGTTTCTTTGTGATGTGCACCTGTGGAGTGCAATCCGTCCACTCTGTCTCCCTGCTCAGTTTGTGTGCAGTTTGATTATTGAAACATCTCACTCCTGCTGTTCCAGTATTTCAGAGTTCTTGTACATTTCCGTGTAGTGAGCAGGCTTTGTGCTGCTCTGCAAAGAGCTAGCCATTTGCAGGGGAAGTCCACGCGCTACAGATGGGTGGCTGTCGCGGCGCCCAGTGGAAGTGCACTCGCTGCTCTGGCCCCGCTCATAAATTTGTAGTGGGCAGGAAGGACAGAAGCGCACTTATGCTTGTGCTGCAAGCCATATTTCAGCTCTGCCATCCCAGTGCTTGGTGTCCCTTTGTATCCTCCTTTCTCCATCAGAGTTTAATCCTTGGAATCTCCAGGATCCTGTCCCTTTTCATCTCACTTCCCCAACTTCCTCTCCTCCACACCACACCTGACCAGCCTTCTCACCAAAGTTTTCTGCTCCTTGACATGGAACTGAACTGCCCCCTTGTCTCTGCAGCCAGACCTCCTTCACCCGCTTAGCTGAATATATAAAGTTCAGCTTCTGTGAAGCCTGGAGACAGAGTGCATGGGAGGATAAGGTGCTCTTGGTGGGGAGATGCAAGAGAATGGCGCTGCCTCTGAGGATAGACTCAAGGTCTCCTTTAAATCTTGTCCCTCTGTTGATCTGGGTTTTCTTTTTCTTTGACTAGTTGATTTGAAACCAGATGTCCAGTTCCCTCAGCTCGACAAGATCCAGCACTTGACCAACACTCTGCAGCACATCACCGCTGAGCTGAATGGGGTCCTTGGCACCTTGGGCTCTCTGAACCATCAGCAGCCTCCCCTCTTCACTTCTGTGCTGGTGCCGATGCCTGCTCTGCCCAGTGATGGAGTTCCTCTTTCCGCGTACACCTCCTTGGCAAGAGTCCAGGCTGCTGGCCCCATCGTGCCTCCTGCTGGGATTCCTTTGGTTAACCAGCAGGCATGGAGTACCGGTTTGAACTCCAGCCTCTCTTCTACGGCCGGTCAGTCAGTAGACAACATGCTGGCAGAGAAATGGCGCAAGTATTTCCCAGGTAAGGGTCTGCTGCAGTTCCGCCTCCTTCCGGGTTTGCTTATCATGTCTATGGCCATTGATTTTGTGCTGTCACTTCTATGCCAGGGTGCAGCAAAGTACCTCTTACGTGTTGTCCTGTGGGACTGCTCAGTAAGGGAACACACCCCATTTGACCAAGCTGAGTGAGCTGTCTCCGCTCACTCCCTGGCACTGCACGATCTACTCGACTCGCCCTTCATCCTCCCAAGGCAGATGAACTGAGCTCCATGAAAAGTCCTACGTGGGCATGTTATGAATGAGCTCATTTAAAAATAAAACAAGATCCCATCTGTATTGCACGGATGCTAGTGATGCCATGGCCCATCCCATAATGTCAGCAGGAATCTTGGTGTCCTTGGCCACAGTTCTTCTTTTCTGCTCTGTCTAGTGATTTCCTGCATTTCCATAGCATCTCCGCTTCCTCCAGGTATTTAACATAGAAACAAGGTTCTCTCTTCCCAGCCTGTAGGAGAAATGGCCTGAGTCATTATGATGGATTTTGTGTGTGTGCGCGTGGCACCTCGTGGGAAAGGCAAGTCAAAGATGTGAGTGTCGTTTCAGTTCTGAGTACCGTGAAGTCCCTGGTCTCTTATCTCTACTGGGAGCAAGTTTTATAACCTTGGTCCAGCTGCCGTGATAGTCTGTGTCCTGCATCCCAAGCCTTCCCCTGGGGCTGACAGTTCCTTTGCTCTGCAGGAATGTACCTTAGGGGGAGGCCGAGGTTGTAGAAGGAGAGTTGTGCCCCAAGTAGCCAGAGCCAATCCCACGGAGTACTTAGAATGTCAGGACAGAGGCCTTGAACTGGACTCTGTTCAGCTGGGCACCAGGGCAGCATGTTCACAGTGGTCTGTGACGCTGAGCAGATGGGCTGCTAGCCTTGTACCAATTGTCAGGGCGTGCGGCTTCACTCCTAGATACAAGCTGCAAAGGCCAAGCCTGGTGAACGTGAGCACATGGGTCAGCATGGCCAAGTCTGCCTCTGACAGGACAGAGTGCAATTTGCTGGCCAGTTGCAGGTGGAAGGGGCCTATTTAGAGCAACCAGTAGCAGCGAAGGATCCAGAAGGACCCTGGGGGTGGGGCTGCTGTTGACTGACCTAGCAATTTGCAGGTAAGTGCTGATGGCAGTAAGAAATGTTACAGACGAGTCAAGTTCTTTAAAGCTCTCACTCTTCTACCAGCATCACCTCAGTCTTGTCTGGGTTCAGCTGTAGCCAGGTGCTGAATTCAGCTCGCTGTTGATAGAACTGTTGACGTTCTACGTGAAGGAGACGTAGAGCTGTGTGCTGTCTGCACTTGGCTAGTGCTTTGGCCTGGGGGATCTTGCCAACTTCTGAGGCCCTCTGTTGAGGGGTGTGGATCCTATGGGACTCTGCTGGTGGCAGTTTTGGAGGTGTAGTTGCCCATGATGACTCCCTGTTGTACAGCATGCTGGCTTCTGTCTCTCCCTTCCAGATGTAGCTGGACCTCACTGCTCAGAAGCGATTCCAGTGTAGTTTGTGAAGCACTTTGGGACAGATGGCCCAGTGTGGGCTATTCTGAGATGAAGATCATTTCTCTCTGCAGTTTACATGGCCCAGGGGTGCTGGATATAAAAATACCCACAGGGAATCGCTGCTGAAGGGAAGGGAAGCTAGAATTCCATTCGCTATAGCAGGCTGGGCTAACACAATGGGCATAATACAGGGTCTGCAGCCTGACTCAGGGAGGGCCAGAACCAAACCTGGGACCAAGCAAGTGTGATAGACCCAGACTGGCCTCATGGAGGGTTAAGAAGGCAAGGATATAATAGAGAGCTGCACTCTTTGCTTCCTTCCCCACTCTTGGCTCTGCATCCACTCTGAAGGGGAATGACTCCTCCTGAGGTGCCGGCTTGATGATTTGCCTGCAACGTGATGGAAGCTCTTTAAAGAGAACAAGTGGAGCTTCTGCGCAAGTCTGAGCTCAGGGCTAGTGACTGACTAGTCTGTGCTGTGGGCAGCCGTTCTCCTCAACAGGTGAGAGTGAAAATCACAGACGAATGTGACTTTGTGTCCCTAATAGACAATGAGCTTCAGTGGCAGACAGTCCAAGGAGCTGGTGTGTGTAGCTCCTTGGACTTGGGCACGTGGCAGATTTGAAAAGAAGAGGAGATAACAACAGCTCATTCCGGGAAGTGAAGTGCAAAGCTGATCTCATTATACTGTTTCCAGAGCACTTCAGCTTCTGACATTTGCACAAGAATAGCAGTCATTAAAGGAGCCAGCAAAAGAAGAGGAGGAACTTTCTGTTAGATTACGCTGCCTGGCTGAAAACACACTGATGGGGAGGGGTGTTGAGACAGATGGTACACGTGGCTCACAATTTACAATTTCCTTAGGAGAGCAAATTTTTCTTTTCTATTTGTATCCCGTTTAAACCTTTTAACCAAAGACAAAATCCCCGGCCCCTAGTCCTGCTAATCCTTAGCCAGCAAAACCATGGCAGCCCCAAGATTAACGTAATGTTTGTTTTCACTCTGAAAGTTCTTGCTAGTCATTCTATTTTATACGCCCTCTTTGGATGTGGTCTACTTTGATGTGGGCCGGCTGCTGGCATCAGCGTCTATGAAGCGCGTGCATGTACTAAGGAAACAATAATACCCTGGCCTCGACCGGTGTGCCCAGATTCAACAGAGCACTTAAGCACGTGCCTCAGTCTCACTGACTTGATGAGGACTTACCCATGTTTAACTTTAATCATATAGTTAAGTGCCTTAAGGGGCCTTAAGACAAGCATTTTTATGGGGCCTATTGACTGATGTTTTTTGTGCCATGTTGCTTCATTTCATGGGTGGGAATTGCCTCCCTAGCCTGGCCCTGAGTTTGGCGGTTGTGGCAGTGGCAGACCCTCTGCTCATGTGTCATTTAAAAGATGTTGGAGAACTTGGAAGATTCCAGGTGGGTGAGACCCTCTTCTCTGCCTTTTGGGGGCAAGGAAACCCTTGGGCTCTTTTGGGAGAGTGGTGCGTATTTTTATTAGAGGTGAAACTTTAAGCACAACACAGACGGTATCTCTGGCACAATCTGTGCGAATGGAGGGATTGCATCTTAGTTTGTGTGATACCGTCTGTGGCGTATACCATCCTCCATTCTGACTTGTAGCCTCTCTGGAGTGGCTCCTGTGTTGCATACCAATCTCCTTCTTGTCAGTGAGGATGCTCTTCCCTAGAAGAGTCTGTTGTGAGTTCTGCCCTTGGTCTTTGAAGTCACCTGGCAAGGCATGTGACTGTGAGAGCAGAATTTAGTCCTTCTGCCTTTAATTTGTTCTCCTCATGCTGTAGGTAAACTCCCATTACCCACAATTCAGAACTGTCCTCTGAAACTGTACTTGTGTTTTTCTGAAATTCTGATTATTCTCCCCCAAAAATTCCGATTTCCCAGATTTTGCATCTGTTCCTTGAGCCATTGAAATAACTCGGGTTTACCACAACTGTGTCTCCTGCATTTGTTATCTCTTGACTGTGGATACTACCCTGATAGTGTTAAAATTAATGGGAACCGCAGTGCTCAGTTTCTTTGGAAAATTAGGCCATTATGCCACATGCCTGAACATGGATTGGTGTGTCTAACTTCGGGCAACATGTTGGAACGTTTTGGCTTTGTGCTGTGTTAGCAATGAAAGTGTCAGACCTTGCAACACGAAAATAAAGCACTTTCAGAAGAGGGCGACCACCAGGAGCATAAACTATTACAATTCATGCCTCAAGGCTTATCAAGAATCATGCAGTTCCTATTCAGTTTTTCCCCTTAGTGGAAATAAGGGATGTCCCATTCTTGAGGGGGGATCCCAATAGACGTTAGAGATGAGGAGGATGTAAGGTTAGAATAAATAACAGGAATTGGAGGGGGAATTTGCACGTTTCTTGTTCCCTGCCTCCCATTGGAAACAGAGTGGGAAGCGCCAGAAGATCCTGCTGCAAGCTTTCTCACGAGCACAGCCCAAAGGGCCTCAGCATGTGACTGCACCATGCAGGGATAATGTGCTTGTAATGCAAACAATGACCAGGAAGATGGAAGCCTTTCCTGTAGTGTATGTTTCTATATCTGTGCTGAATGTTTCTGTCTCTTCCAGGTGGGTTCCCGTCGCTCAGTGGAAGTCCTGCCCCTCTGGACAGCAATCTAGGTTATTTACCTGCAGGGTAAGACTCCTGGTCTTTTGAGTGTGGCTGTTTCAAAGAGCTGCTGTTTTTTGTTTGGTGTGGTTTGTAGGTCAGATATGATTTTGTCCTGACCTACTTGTTTCATCAAATAGGTCAGATTCGGAGCTTAAGTTATTAGCCAGGTCCCCATTTAAATGCTCAGTTGCAGGTTTTACAAAAGTGCTCCCAGTAAGGCTCAGCCGATAGCACTCTTGTTTCAAGACCAGAATGTTATGGGTTCCTGTCCCACAACAAGTGTGATTTCACACTTAGGATCAATGCTGCAGTGCAGGCCTGGGTAGGAGGGGCTGCCACACTCAGGGCGACAGTGTCTTTTTGGCTGAGTTGTTGAGATCCTGGTGGCGAGGTGGAAATCAAAGATCCTTTGGTACCTTTTGTAAAGAGCAGGGGATGAACCTGTTTTCCCAGGCAACACGTCCCTCTGTTAATAAAAGAGGCTCTTATCTCCAGCGCTGCAGCTGAGTTATTGCTGGGGGTGCAGTGCCCACTGTGATGCCATGGTGATAGGCATGATCACAAAGCACGCCCTGTCCAAGGAGCAGCTTCTCTGGTGGCTCCCTGGCCTCTTGTAATGATCCCCCAAGTAGGCAGACTCTCCCTCGCCCAGGAACTTTTCCCAGAATGCCTTTCTGCAACTAGTCCAATAGGGCTGCAGCTGCTTGGCTCTGCTCAATTTTAAGTCACCATTTTGCAAGTGGACGCTTGTGGGATCACTGCGTTTCATTCTAACTCATTGCTCTGTGAGATTCGTGGGTACAACCCCCAAGTCTAGTCCATTGCAAAAGTCTTGGTATTTTGTGGTTCCAGACTGGCAAAGGACCACCCCAGCAGCACGGCTCTCTGCTGTCTGGGTTACACCAGGCTCAGAGTTTGTGTTTCACCTTTGCTGAACAGCTGCTCTTCCGAACCTTGAAGGCAGTCCTTTTAAAAATCTTTTCCCAGGCCCATAGAACTCGTGCCTGGCTAAGCAGCACCTGGAGTGAGGGGAACACCTTAATTTCCCAAGCTTTCTCTTCAACTCCCTTGTATCTTAATCCAGTTCAAGAAGGTGGAAAATCAGCCTAGAGTCTCTCTCTGTCTCTCTCTCTCTCTCTGCTGGGCTTTTGCTACCCAACAACACTGCATTTTTCTCAAGGGGCAGGGACGAGTGGGGAGCTGCCTACCCCCTTTCTTCCTGAAGAAGATTGTAATGGTGCTGCCTGTCGGCAGAGGATAATGGGGTAAATGGAGACTCCTATGGAGTTAGCTGGGGTGCCTGGGTCCTTGCCAACAAGTGAGGCTTTGTGGTGCTAGAGAGACCAGGAGAATGGCAGCGGCTGAGTAACGTGGCTGCTGAAACTTCTTCCCGGTCTAGTAGGGGAGAGGAGGGCAGGACACTGAGCCAAGAAGCGGTTGCTTTCTGTTGCATCAAGCTGTGGCTATTTCCATGGCAGACCATCAGTTTTAGTCTAATCCGTTGGCTCATTTCTTGCCATATCTTTCTTTCTCTCTCTGTCACGACAGTGAGCAAATCCGCCGGTTCCAGCGTTCCCAGCTCCGAGGCCCTGAGACAGACAGGACTAGTGTCCAGGGAATGATTGATGCCAACAAGAAATGGCTGGAAAATTTCAAGAAGGATTCAAAAGTGTATCCTTTGCTTTGGTCTTGTCTTGTTGGCACTCCTGGCGCCGCTGTAGGTAGAAGCGGAAAGCAGGTGGTGAGTGACTATGGAGCAGCAAAGCATTGAGCAGCAGCTATGAATTTGGTCCCTGCAAGGGACAGCGTATCTAGTGGTTAGAGCAGAAGGTAGACTAAGGCTCTGGACTTCTGGATTCTGTTCCCAGCTGTGTCTTGACTCGCTGTGACCTTAGACAAATCCCTTCTCTTTGTGCCTCGCTATTCTGCAGTGATGGACCCAAGCGCTGCCACTTCTAGTCGAGATACTGCACTGCTCTGGGTGGTCACGGGCGCAATAGCAGAGGAGGCAGCTGGGACATGAAGGATTTAGTTTCTTGGGGTTAGTCTTGTCCCTGTATGCAGTGTATTTGTAGCTGTGTCGGTCCCAGGATATTAGAGAGAGGTAAGGTGGGGTAAGATCTTTTATTGGACCAACTTCTGTTGGGGAGAGAAATATATGTTACCTACTTAAACGCTAAACAATCTGTTCCACCTCCTATTTAGCTGGGGGACACTAAATACGTATCCCAGCCCTGAAGAAGAGCTCAGTGTAGCTCGAAAGTTTCTCTCTCAATCTCTCCCCAACAGAAGTTGGTCCAATAAAAGAGACTGCCTCCCGCACCTGGTCCCTGTGAGACCTTTAGCAGCACTGACGTTTGTGCTGTGGGCAGTTTCTGATGAGAAGCTCAGGAATGGGAAGCAATGGTTACTGCGCTGTGCAGTTGACTCAAAGGGAGAAGAGCCACTAGAAAGAGATCTCCCCTCGCTGTTAAATGCGGTAACAGGTCCCTTGTGCTCTCTGACTGCGTTACGCTGCAGCTGTAACTCTCTCTGCAGTGCACGTCGATATGGGCAACAAATCCCCAGGTCCCTGTGACAGAGCCATCTGTCTTGAGCACAGGGCTGTGCTGAGTTCCATAACCCTGCTGTAAGTCTATTTGACCTGTGTGCAGGGGTCCGAATACAACATGTGAGCATGAGGCTTGATTCCTGCTCCCGTGACTTGTCCTCCTCCCATGTCTACATTCACGCAGGCTGAATTCACATGTAAGCAATGCTTTTCCTTCACTGAGCTTCCAGTCCTCTCTTTCCAAGCACACAGAAGCCTTCTGCCAGCAGCCCTGGCCTGGTGCAGCTTGGACTGGATGAAAACAACCAAATTAAAGTGTATCACTACTAAAAGGTGACGGAGCCCCAGCAGAGAGGGGCATAGCCTTCCCAGCCCTATGCCCCAGGAGACAGCCTGGCAAGAGAGCAACACAGCTGCACTCTGTTCCCTCTTACAATACATTGCGTTGCAGTGGTACCCAGCAGTCTCTCGTCTGTCTTTTTGCACTGCCCTTGAAATAAAGTATCTTTCCAGGAGGAGGGAGGAAGTGGACTTCCCAAGTGAATTCTTCTAATCCTGTAATGTGTCCAAATATACTTTATAGACCACTTAATCCAGTGGTGAAATGTCAGGGCTTCAATAAATCAACAGTTCCCTCATTAGTATTCCAGCCATCACCTGATGGAAATGTGGCTCACTGAGGACTTGGAATAACTTGTTGCGGGGGAGGAGGTGAATTCCAACAGAAAACTGTTGCTAGAGGAAAAGAATGCACTGTGGATTCTCAACAAACGGTGGTTGCAGGTGACCTCAGACCCAGACTCTATGGCACAGACTTGAGCTTGGGAGAATGAAAAGCAATTGTCTATAATTTTTTATATGGAAGAGCACAATCGAAAGCAATATAGTCAGAGCTTCTGGGCACCACGTCCTGACTATAACAGGGAAAGAAAACCAACTCTGTTCAGTCAGGATTCTTTTTAATATCCAGTGTTGAGTTTGTTTCTAGTTGCAAATGTTTTGTATTCAGTGCATCTGAGTTAGGAGACTCAGGCTGATCCTTCAGGGGACAGTGGAGGCTAAGCCTCTGGGAAGGGTTTTAACAAACCCACTGTCTTTTTGACAGGGCAGAAGCCATAGGAGCAGACAGTGCCCGGTGGGGATGGCTTACAGGGCTGACGCGATGGAGACCTCCCTACTCCCCCCGAACTGCGCGGTTCGAGTCGGGGTGATTGGAAAAGCCTGTGGTGGGAGTCTGTCTGGATTCTCTCCAGTCTGGATTTGCCGAGAGCCAGGCTGGAGGACATGGTGGGCAGAGACTGTCGTGAGAGAGTCTGTGGCTGGTCTCCAGTAATGCATCTATTGTTACTGGTGTCAGTGGAGCTATACCGATAGGTGTGGCCTGAATAACCACCAATAACAGATAGAGCCCCGGCCAAGCCGAATGCTCTCACTCCCTGGGGGAGCCCAGCTCCAGACTTGGGCTGGTTTGGAGTCATTTCCGATAAGGGCTGAGCTTGACGATACACGAGACAGACTAGGAGCAGCTTGCTGCTCTGCAGGACTTGTGTGGGAGAGCTGGTTTGGTCAGTGACACGGCTCTGACTGGGCTGGAGAGGCGGCTGACATGTTGGATAAGGTCGTTTCTGCTTTGCACGGTCGCTTTTCTGACTGCAGCCGTCGTGAAGCCGCACACCTAGCTTTTAAGTCCCTCCGTTTGCTGGGCCCCTCCAGCTGGTTTCAATGTGTGGAGCAAGCCAGCATCCCTCCGGAGAGGCTGCTTTTCTGGGGCGGGAAAGGCACTTGTGTCCGAGCACTCGCTCCTGCTGTAGTGCCTGAACCTGAGGAGGCAGCCCAGAGACAGCGCAGCTCGAAAAAACACGGAGCAGATGAGCCATGGGATTGTACGGCAGGGAGGGGGTGTTGGGCGCCTGCCCAGGATTCAAACGGCCAAGTATCTGTCAGCTTCCCAACTGGGGGCCACTGAAGTCCATTGTAAGACGCTTTCCTTGGCGTTGGATCAGTCCCTTGGCATGGCTGCAGCTTGATTTTGTTGCCTTGTGGACATTAAAACCCATTTGGCATTTGCCTGAAGACGGCCTTTAAAAAATATCCTCCTATCCTGTCCTCAGTTCTGGGTTAGGGCAGTGAGAAGGAAATGCAGAGATGGGTGTAGAGGCAGGCTGCGTTTCTAGCTGCTGCGTGGTGCTGTGTCATTAGCCATCATTCCTCTAAGCTGGCTTGGGATATTTATGCTTTTTAAACAACAATTTTCTTTCTGGCCATTATTGTTTGACTAAAAATCTGCATTAAAGGGATGAGAAATCATCCTTCAAACAATTCCTACCAGAGATGACTAAAACAGAAAGGACTGGAAGTTGTAGCTTTCCACCCTTTCATACTGTTTGCGTTTCTCAATCTGGATAGTGAGGATAGGCTAAAATAGAAAGTGACATTGTCTGGTTCATTTTGCTTTCTGATTTTTGTGCGCCAGCACCTAGTTGCAATAGTTTGGGTTGCAAATGCTTCAGGGGACTGTTTACATGCAAACAGAAAATGTTTTATTTAAATTTTTAAGCAAGAGAAAATGTCCATTTTTATACTTTATAACTTTTAAAATAATACCTAATCTTTAAAATGTAAGCTACCTGACTTTGTTCTCCTTAAACAAGGGCTTGGACTGGTTCTGCAGACCAGATCCCGGGGAGTGGATTTGTGCTCACAGGGTCTGGCACTAACATCTCTTACCCCCTTTCCTTGCTGATAAGCTGAGGGCAGGTGACTCCCAGAGGCACTGCTGATATAACACAGCATGCTGATGTCCTTGCCTAGGGCACACTGAGCAGTACTGACTGACTGACTGGCCTTGAGTGACCACTGGGAACCGGCAGGAAAGAATGGATCGTTATGTAGGTTTCCTGCCCGCTGTACCAGATTACACAAATCCTTGTCTGCTTGAATTTGCTTTTAGTCTCTCTCTCTCTCTCTCTGCCACATGGCAGCCCTCAACTTTTTTTGAACAGCCCCACTTGTCCTGGCTTTCCCCAGCACTGAACCCCTCTGCAGTCATTGGGACATTACACCCAAAGCACACACAGAGCAGAAGACGTGCCCCCTTTGGAATCATACCTGTACATTCTAGAGAGCATATGTTCTTTGTGTGGGTAAAAGACTATTTTAGTAACCAAATGACTGTTTCTGTCGCAGGTCTCTTCTCCCCCTTGTGAAGCTTTAAGCTGTATCCTGTTTTGTATGCAAATTAAATTGGCACGGATCTATTTTGTACAATGGTGGTGTTTGCAGCTTTGTTTTTTTCCAGCTGAGATTTTTGTCTCCCTCCCTCGAACCCAGCCCTGGTATCCACCTTGCTGTTCCCTTTCAGACGCTTCCTTCGCTCCTCTCCAAGTTGTATTGTTCTTATCCTGTCAAGGTCGCCTCTGCCAAGTTCAAAGACCACTGCACAAACAAGTCTATTTGTTATCAGGTTAGGGTGCTAAATGGGGTGCTAGAGAGCTAGAAAACGGAGCTTTCAGCCAGCAGAAAACTCGGCATGGGCAGCCCTGAGCCAGGTTTTCCCCCGGGCCTCTCCCCCACCCCTTTCCATGCATGTCTGCAGTGGCTCCCTCCTCCCAAGCATGTGCCAAGGTCGTAGGGCGGGTGTTGTGCTGCAATAGACTAGGGCGATACCAGCTGGAGGGCTGAGGGAGAGGTGTCTCTGGCTGGAGTAGATGAAGGCTGGGGTGGAGTTAATTACAACCACGCTCTTTAAAGGTGTGGTAGGGGCCTCTACACAGCTGTGCCTGTGCTATGTGGTACTTGGCGGGGACCACCTCTCCTTGTGTTACTTGGCGGCTCCCCAGGCATCTGGCTGGCACCTGGGGATGTGTTAACATTGGGTAACTCTGCGGGTTGGCTGTCGCTATTGACTTTTACATTTATTTTATACCAGCAATGCCTTCCCAAGTGCTATTTCAGCACCCTGCTCTCACCGAAGTCTGCTGATTGGATGGCTGAGAGAGCCATTTCTTTGGGAATCAAGCAGGATCGGGGCCCCCTTTTTTTCTCGTGGTTTATTTCTTTCCCTCTCATTTCCTACCATTGTCCTTTTTTCCCCTCCCAGCCCTTCTGCCAGCTAGATGACTGTCCTCTGAGCTCTTCCTGGCTGGTTCTGTGCTGCCCCTGCATGGTTTTCCACGTAGGAGAACTCTTGCATCAAAGACTTAGCTTGCTGACCATCCACTCGAAGCCCCGGGGCTTATCGAGAGACAGCCTGCATCAGAATCGCTCGTTCCGGGTCTGAGGGCTGCATGGTGCTGTTGTCCTGAGTGGCCATGGATGTGCATCGTGGACGACTGTGATACGGCTGGCTGTGTGAAAGCTCTCGAATGGCCGGTCTGTGGCTCCCTGGCTCTCGTTCACCCACCCACCACTGGTGCAGGGAGCCTTTTCTTCTGCCTCCAACACGCTGCTGCCTTGTGCTCTGCTCCCCCCAGCAACCCCCGCTGCTGCTACTGCGGAAATCAGTTGGCTGGGGCCAGCTATGGACTTGCGTCTGCCGCCTCCTTTCTTCCCTGGGTCAAAGCGCGGCATGCCCAAACCATGGCCTCCTGGACTCAAGGCTGCTCTCAAGTGTCTGGTGAAGTGGCTGCCGGCAGCACCAGGGGAAAGGGGAAACTCATGGTGATGCATAAAACCAGCCATGTCCTGTGAGGCATAGAACAGGCGAAGCCTGATTGTCTGCCTAGAAACGGTGTCCTTGCAGAGCCCCTGGTGACTCCCACAGCAGTTGGTTTAGTGTGGTGTGTTTGTGCTCTTCTCCAAGGGCCTGCTTCTCTCCTTGCTCCCACCACTGTCAGTCGGGAAGTCATGATCCTGTGTGGAGCTGGCAGAAGAGAACCGTGCCCGCTGGTGCTCCCAGCGTGGTGAGAAGACCATTTGCCTGTGCTGTTGAAACTCCTACGTTTCTTGCTGAGCTGATCTCCCATGGACATTGACCGCCAGGGAGAAATCCAGAGGGGAGTGTTGGCTCCTCGTCTTCCATTGCCCTGATTAGAGCCACATGGAGCTCTGACGACTACTGAAAAGGAGCTCTTGGGGAGTAAAACTTGTTAAAGTCCTGGATTTTGCCCAAGAGGAGAGTGATTCATAGGGGATGAGATGCTGCAATAGAAAGGCCCAGGAAACTAAGCTGGAGGAGAAAGGGAGTCTACTTCAAGGGTTTGATTGTCTCTCTTCTTCCGTCTAGTTCCACCTTTGCCATCCTGTGTCTCCTGTGCTGAGCTCACTCCATCAAGTGCCTTGCGATCCTTTTGTGACGAAAGGCCTGCTGGGCTGGGAGGTTGAACAACGGGTTTGAGCAGTCGAGACACCTTACAAAGTACAGTGTGTGTGTGTGTGTTTGTGTGTGAGGGAGGGGAAGGGGGATGGGATGGGATGGTCAGGGCAGCCAGAGCAGAAGTCTGATGGAGTGTTACCCTAGGCTGTCCTCTCTCCTTGAGGAAAGTCAAATAATAATACCCTAGGCTGTCTGCCTCTCCCTGGATAGCTTCAGTCTCCCGAGGGGCTGTGTCCAGCACCCATCACTCTAGTATCGAAGTGCTTTGGAAGTATGCTTTCCGGGCTGTTTTCTCTGACCTCGTGTTAAGGAGAGTGATGCTGAGTTCCATCTGGGGAAGTAAATGGTTCCTTTATTCCCATGACCGCTTGTGGCCTGCTGGTTCCATGGGGTTGTAGGGGCCCCTTATCTGGTTTTCTTTCAGCTATGGTGCTTATTGCTGGCTCAGTAAGAGGTTCCGTGCCCTGCTTTGGCAGAGGACTCCCTCACCCCAGCCGTTGCTAATTACATTTGAAAAATCAATTAAAAGCCTGATTAAATGCCAGTGTCTTGCAGTCTACCCTGGGGTTCGCCCCCCTCCAGCTCAGGTGGGGTCTTGGGGCACTGGGCAGAGAGCACCCTGCCAGCTATTCAGGTGCATCTTGGTCTGATACACGTCCCTTTGTCATGGCAATAATCAAAGCAGTCAGGTCACTCCTCCCCGCAGCCCTGCCAGCAGCTTTGGCCATGCAGGGAGCATTGCAAAGCCCTGAAAAATCCCCGTCCCTAATGGAAAAGCAGATGGTTCCTGGGTGCTAGAGGCATTGCTGTGCTACTGTAATCCCACAAGCCACCGACCAGTGCCTGCCTTTGCCACGTCCCTGTTTCTTTAAATCCTCACTCGGTGGGCCCATTCATTTCTTGAAGGGGATGGGTGAAGAGGCTCTGCACTGGTGCCGTATGTGCTGGACAAGCCCCGGCAATTAGACGAGCAAAAGGACAGCAAACAATTACTCTGGCAGGAGGAGAACGAGCGCTAAGCTCATTAAGGGGTTGGGAGGTCATCTGCCCTGTTGCAGCCGGAGAAGGGGACATTTCAGTTGCTGGTGACAATTGGGACTCTGTCTCGGGAGATTTTTCTGTTTCCCTTAGGCGGGGGGAGCCCATTGTAGAGTCCGACCATGCTGGCCACGCTGATGACTGCGCTGTTTTTCATGGTGAGAGCGTTTGGACAGGTGAGTCCAGGCTGGGCTTTTGGGCTTGCTTGGTGTAATGAGGTTTTATTTCTAGGGAGCTTGTTATTCTGTTAATTCAGTGTGTGTGGCTATATTATGGACACTGGGAACTAGTCGGGGACTCTGGTTCTTGTTGGCTCGGAACTACCCCAGCCTCTGGCAACCAAGCCCAGCGGAGCCTCCTGCCGGCCACGGCCGACCCCGGAATGGTGGGGTTCGTGGCCAGGGTTTCCAAGGCAGATGGCGCTGGCTGTGAAGCACAGAGCTGGTGCTGTCTGGGACACGCCACACGCTTGGGGATGCCCGCTATTCCCTAGGCTCCATTAATCTCAATGAAACGTATGGGTGTTTTCCCCCCTTTTTCAAATTCCAGTGGTGTGGTGGAGAGAACATGATGTACGGGAAGGTCGTAGAAAGCAGCTGCGGGATCCTCTCCAGCGCAGTGGCTTTAGGCACCAAAGTGAGTCTTCCACGGTGTTGGCTTAAAGTGGATTTGGGTGTTTATCATCCTTTGTGATGGCTCTGCCAAGCAGTGCAGTCCTTTTTCACTGGGGCACACACTGGAGCCAGCGTGAGCCCTGGGCTATGTGCTGGAGATGGCTGCTGCTGCTTCTGCAAATCTGAATAATGGGGACAGAGCTCATGGGGCTGAGGGGAAGACTGTCGATTCCCACCCTTCCCTTGTCCGGGGCTATGGCTCTGCCTCGTGTGGGGTCCCCCAGCTCAAATCTGTGTTATCTACTTTGCAGTCAAGCTTCTCAGCTGCCCTCTGGAGAGGGGAACCAGCGGAGGCTGAAAATACACTAATTTCTCTTCCCTCAGACTGTGTCGATTTCCAAGCCCGATATGTAATTATTGGACCTACTGACTCTTTTTAAGGAAACATCCCTACTGGCTGCACTGACCCTACGTCCCTCTTCTGTAGACCCTTCTCTAGCACCAGCCATCCACGGATCTCCAAGTGCTTTTCAAATGTTAATGAATTCAGCTTTGTGATGCCCCGAGGAGGCAGGTGTTGTCCGTATGGTGGGGCAAAGGGAAGGGAAGTGACTTTCCCAAGGCCATGCACTGAGCTACTGGCAGACAAGCTCCCTCTTCATGTATTGTGAGCTGTCCAGGAGCGACCCCAGAGGAGATAAATGGGGCAGGAGCTCTCTCTGCATTTTCCCCTTTGAGAGCGTTTCCTGTGAGCAGACTACGCCTGGCAAGAAGCTCCCGCCACTTCTGCCATCCCCACCCTTGGGCCTTGCGGAACGTCCCGATGCCACGTGGCAAACCTGAGCCATCCCGCTGAGCTGTAAATGTGCACCTGTGGCACTGGGCTTGCTGTCGAGTCCCCATCTTCTCCTCGTAAGCTGCTGCCTGTGACCTCGTAACCATCTCCCAGCAGCCAATTGTGATGTCACAAATGGAAGATTGTGTCCGAACCAGGGCATGGGCATAAGCAGCAGGCACAAGGATTTGCAAACGTTACGGCCTCGCAGATAGGTTTGGGGGTCTTAACCTAATCCCAAATGGGCCACAAAACTGCCCCCTGGCCCTGAGCTGGCATCTGAATAACACCTGGCATCTGCACGGCTGCGTTCCTTCATGTTACGAATTGTACTGTAAATGTAACTGTCTTCTGCTCGTCCTACTTCTCCAGGCCCCCTTCGCAAGTCGCTGAGCCTGCATCACTGCCGCATCTAACTAGCCAGAGAAAGGAAGGCCCAGTGGTCAAAGTGCTAGCCTGGGGCTTGGGGTCCGTTCCCTGCTCTGCCCCAGACTTCTTGTGTGAGCGTGGGAAAGTCCCTTAGTCTCCCTGGGCCTCAGTTCCCATGTGTACAGTGGGGTACTGGCCCTGCCTGCCCGCAGGCATGTGGCAAGGATGTCACAGGACCTAAGGGAGATGAAGGAGTTGTGCACACAGGAGAGCACGGTGCAAACATAGGCACTGGCTCTTGCTAGTCTCCCTGGAAGTGGGCAGCAGGTCTGTGTACAGACGAGTCTCTCTCTCTCTCTCTCTAACCTGCATTGCCTTTCTCCACAACCTAGCTCAGAACCAGCCTGTTCCATGAGGAGCCGCTGCCCTATCTCGTGTACCAGCCCCTGCCGTGGCAGGTCCAGTACGTGACCCAGAGCCGCCGGGACAGTGGGGTACGTGTCGCTCTCCTTGTCTCCTTTTGTAGTCATCGGCGCTTTAGACTGGGAGGGGCCAACTGCCCACAGCTAGAGGCATGGCAGCGTGATGCTGCATGGCCACAAGCCAAGCAGCCCAGCACCCAAGGGTGGGCTCATGTGCAGTGTCTCGTGAGAGGGATGTGGCCGTGTTGCCCAGTGGGCAGGGCACTGGAGTAGGTGTTGAAAGACTCCTGCCACTGTACTGCTGGGTGTCTTTGGGCCAGTCACGCCCCCTCCTGTGCCTCCGTTTCCCCTCTCACCCTGTGTCTGTTTTGTCTGTGTTGATTGTCAGCTCCAGGGGGCAGGGACTGTCTCTCATGATGTCTCTGTGCAGAGCCCACCGGGATGGGCTCCTGATCTGGAATGCTGTGTCCAGTTCTGGAGCCCACCGTCTGAGAAGGATGCTGATAAACTGAAGAGGGTTCGGGAAGAGCCGCAGGAAGGATTAGAAAACCTGCCTGATAGCGATAGACTCAAGGAGCTCAATCGGATTAGCTTCACAAAGAGAGGTTAAAGGGTGACCAGAGGGCAGTTTGTCCGTACCTCCATAGGGAATATATATATGATAATGGGCTCTTCAGTCTAGCAGAGGAAAGTGGAACACGATCCAAAGGCTGAAAGTTGAAGCTAGGCAGATTCAGAATGGAAATACAACGTGCATTTTTAACAGTGAGAGTAATTAACCATTGGACAATTTCCCAAGGGCAAAGGTGGATTCTCTGTCTCTGACCATTTTAAAATCACAACTGGATGTTTTACTAAAAGATCTGCTCTGGGAATTACTTGGGGGAAGTTCCCTGGCCTGTGCTAAACAGGAGGTCAGCCTAGATGGTCACAATGGGCCCTTCTGGGCTTGGAGCCTATGGGATGTTGAATCTTAGAGGGCCCTCCATGCGTTGCCACAACACACAATGATAGGAAGTGCAGTCATGCAGGCTAGCTGGGCCCAGTGTTGCAAATCCAGCGGTCGCTCTGTGTTTCCTCATGGGTGCTGCAGACCCAGAACAATGACTAGTTCCCTCCTGTTTGGTTAGTGAGGAAATGCCCGGCACTTCTAACCTGCTCAGACCTTTCCTGGAGCACAGCTGGGGAGTCGCCTCCATGCTCTTTTATTATCTGTAGCCAGTCGTCTGTGTGTTTCTGGCTAGTGAGCCATGAGACAGGGCGAGCCGGGGATGTTCAGCAGCCAAAGAACAGAATTGTATCTTGACAGTGCTGGCCAATGCCACTTGCAGCATCCCTGCTAGTGCATTTCCCCGCAGGAAGGGAAATGTGGGTCTCCGGAGGCAAACGCCAGGCTTTGAATTGTTAGTGAACATGCCCCTTAACACACAGCTGTGACTCTGGAGAACCGGCCCCGGGTCACTCCCCATATCTCCTGGCTCCACTGACACAAGCAGGTGCCTGTTCCTCTTCGCCCTGCAGGGTAGTAGGCTGGGATTCCTTGCTCCGTCTCCAGCCAAATGGTTCAGCGTTCCAGCTGCAGACTCTGCATTGCTGATGATAACACAGTGATTAGTAGAATTTATTACTGAGTTGTGGTAGTGCCTAGGGACCCCAACCCAGGCCATGGTTCCGTTGTGCGAGGCGCTATACAAGCAGAGAACCAGAGGCGCTCCCTTCCCTAAAGAGTTTAGAGTCTCAATAGACCTGGCAGACAGGGCAGTGGAAAATATAGAACATAAAGGCCAAGTGACCCAAGTGAGAGTTTGCAAACCCCATCTTAATGCTACGATTTATTTATTTTATTTTTGGGGTAGGGTTTTGTTGGGAAGGGTTTAGCGAGACAGGGGCAAGGAAGGCAGAGGGGACATTTGAGGGAGGGTGTTTAAGGACCGAGAAGAAGGCAAACCTGTATGGGACAGAGAGAATCCAGCTGGCGGTCAGGTCCTAGGGGAATTTGCGGAGGTGAAATCATCTGTGAACTTTCAGACTGAACAGTGTGGGTCTGGACTCTCGGAGAGAATAGAAGTGGAACTCCACAAAAGAGCCGTTCGAGGGAAGTGTGTGAATGTATGTGATAGGGAATAATTCAGCTGAAGACGTGAACATAATTCTCTGCCTCTGCCTGGAGAAGGAAAAAATGCAAGAGCACAATAACGCAACAGTGACTCAAGCTACACAGCAAGAGCGTCCCTGCTTATAAGCTACATCCAACCCCACTTCCTTCTGAGGGGCTGTCTCCAACCAACTTTATCCAATCCCAGCTGACAAGTCTTTTGAACTTGGCGACACAACATGGTCCAGAAAAGTAGTGACCTCACGCAGTAATTGGAGTTTTCCCAAACTCCATGCACTTTCCCTTTCCCTCCCTCAATTCCTTGTCCTTCATAGAAATGTGGGGCTGGAAGGGACCTCGAGAGGTCATGTAGTCCAGGCCCCCGCACTGAGGCAGGACCAGTACAGCTAGACCATCCCTGACAGGTGTTTGTCCAGCCTGTTCTTAAAAACCTCCAATGATGGGGATTCCGCATCCTGCCTTGGAAGCCTGTTCCAGAGCTTAACTAGCCTTAGAGTTAAAAAGGGTTTTCCTAATATTTAACCTAAATCTCCCTTGCTGCAGATTAAGCCCATTACCTCTACCTTAAGTGGAGACGGAGATCAACTGATCCCCGTCCTCCTTAGAACAGCCCTTACCCTGTTGGAAGACTGTTCTCAGGCCCCCCTCGGTCTTCCTTTCTCAAAACTAAACATGCCCCATTTTTTAACCTTTCTTCATAGGTCAGGTTTTCTAACCCTTTGATCACTTCTCCTGTTCTCTTCGAGACTCCAGTTTGTTCACATCCTTCTTAAAGTATGGAGCCCAGAACTGGACCCAGTACTCCAGCTGAGGCCTCACCAGTGCGGAGTAGAGTGGGACAGTTACCTCCCGTGTCTTAAATATGACGCTCCTGTTAACACACTCTCATCGGCAAACATGCCGAGGGTACTAAGTACCGTTGTACTGGCCAGAATGACCATGGCTGATGGTGTTGCACCAGGTGTTGTGTAGTGAAGTTTCCAGGTCTGTCTCAATCCAGGAGATTCACAATCTGTGGGCTGGCCCTGCGGGATGTCGATGGAAAGCTTGAGAGCACAATGCGTGGGGGTGTTTTTGCTATCCTGGTGACATGGCTGAAGAGCTTCCAGTGCCACTTTTGAGTAAACTGAGCAGCTGAAGGAAGCCAGGTCTTTGTGACTTTGTGCACAAAGTCAAACAATTTGATGCTCAGGATTTGGTGCTGCAGCACCTGTGCAATGCCTCTAGTTGCTCCAAGTCTGCCTCTAAGAGGGTCCAGGTTTCCAGGTGGAAACTGGAACTAGGAGTGACCTTCCTGGAAGAGAGTCGCCTTTCTCTCCTCCAGCCTCCACTACCTTTGGGCCTAGCACCATCCCCTCTCCCCTTAAACTCTTCCTTGCCACTCCTGTGCAGAAATACTAGGATAGGGCATGAAGTGGTTCTCAGTCCCCTGTAGCTAAAGAAGCAGATCTCCAGCTCCGCTCCATGGTCGCCCATGCCACGCCTCCCCGGTGGCAGCACCGCACTCAAGGCTGCCTCTCTTCTCTCGCTGGCCAATGGACTTGGTGCTGCGTGCTCAGCCAGCGGCTGCTTTGAGCACAGATCGCTTCCGTAACGGTTGTGACTGGCTAAGGTATTTAACAGTAGCGAGCAGCTGCACCTTGGCTGAATATCCCAGACCTTGTGGAAGTCCAGGGCCCTTTCTGTAGGCCAAGGGATGGCAATAAACCATTGACCTCCGTATTCCAGAGGCCTGGGAGAGTTCCCTCAGCAGCATCCTATTTGTTACTCTTTTATTTATTAGAACTAAGGGTCTTCCATGCCTGAAATGTGAAAAATAACTAGTATTGGGGGACTACTTGGCCAGGTTTCCTGAACTCTAGGTTAGACAGCTGTGGAACATCTGACTCTTGCATGTGGGATCAGGTGACCATGTTGGTAATGATACAAATGGGCATATTTTTATTTTTAATGAAAAAGCGGGGTGTGTTTGTTAATTAAACAATCTGCTCTAAACAAAGTCTGTGGGGGAGAGATTCTTTTTCTCCAAAGGGCAAAGAAGAGCATCACTAAAGGGACAGCGCCAGGTAGAAAGGTTTGGGGGGTTTTAAGTACGGCTTTTCCTTTGCATGGAAGCATCCCCCTGCAGAGCTTGCATCCTAGGCACTGCAGCATCCTGCGAGGGCGTGAGCGGTAGGCAATGAAACTGACCAGGCTAGTTTCACTGCCTTCTTTCATCTGAACTGCATGCTCAGGCATTAATGAGGCTAGCTAGTGCAAATTTAATCTCCTGAGCTGTCAGGGAAACAAATTAAAGAAATCTTGTTTTCAAAAACTTGATTTTTTCTTTTCTTTTCTTTTTTTTTTTTGGTAACAGGAGCCTTTTCTGTAACTCTGCCTTCCAAGTGCTCTCACAAATATTAATTACTGGAAGCGTTACTCCGTGGTGCCCCTCTACGGGGACCACTATACTACAGTCAGGGTCTCAGAGTCACTGTGAGCAATGGAGAGTTAAAAGCACATTGAAACCAGCCCTGCCTCCTTTCAGCTGCCTTGGCAGGGACCATCCTCATGGGCTCTTGTTGGGGTCAGGACTAACTCTCTCCCTATTTCCGTTTTGTTTATTTCCAGAAAGGTGGGAGCTCTCGGCACGGCAGCATCTACTCGCGGAAAGGTGAGTGCGCAGCATGCCTCTGGCGTGAGGAGGAGGGATCGGGGACCCGCTGAGATGTTAACTGGAACAAGACTGGGTTTGTGGGAGGGATTCGCACCCCCGAGCAGCGCTGCTCCGACTCAGTAGAGCCGGCACACTCCATTTTTAATTAACTTTTAATCATTTCTGTGCTGATTAGAATGTACCGCCAGCCAGAGCATCTGGGAGTGTGTACAGGATCCCAGGCAGGATGGCGGCTGTATTAATTATAGCTGGCAGCATCAATAGCCAGATGCCCACCCCGTGTACCCTTTTGGAGCCTCGCTGCTCTGACCCACTGTCCAGCTGGTGCAGAGCTCTGTGCTGTGCAGCAGGTCTGTAATGTGCTTGTTTCTGCAAGCAAATCCCTCTCCTCCTGCAAACCCACCCAGCTGAATTTAGAATGGACAGAGGTGGGTGTCAGAAGGTCCCTCTTTCCCAGGGTCTCATCCTCTTCCCTCCTCGCCTGGCAGGAGCCACTTTGAAATGTCCTCAAATTCTGCTGCCTCTAATGAAGTCAAGTGCTCAGCAAATAGGATTTGTCCACATCTATTCTCAGCGCAGCTCAGGCTGTAATCGGATGAAGGCCGGTGCGCTGCCACTCTCTGCAGCGAAGGCTGGAACGTGCTGCTGAGCTGTGCGCTGAGTCAACGGGGATTGGAGGCTGCTGGTGAGGAGGATGGAGTGTCCTGTTCTGGACAGGAACTTTGGCAGGGAATCCAGTGTGGTGACTCCTCCTGTCTGGAGTCCCGGTGGGCCACTGGGCTGAATTCCAGCTTCTCATGGGCATCCTTCAGGAAAGCCCCATGCAGCAGAGCAGACGATGCTTCTTGCCACCATCGTGGGTGCCCTTTCCCTACCCCTTCCACAGCCCCCTGCAGGGGATTCCACAGCAGGATCTGGCGCTCAGCAGGTATGGGCCGTGTGGCTTCGTGCTCCTGACCAGATCATCAATGCTCCAGCGTGGAGCTGGAACAGAAGTTTTAGATGTGCTGCTGTGACTTGCAAGTGTTTTGGAGCCAGTGTCTCTTGCTGCTTTCTGGCAGGGGCCTTGACAAGCCATTGGGAACTTAGGGGCTTCATCGTTCAGCTCTTGTCTGAGCAGCTCCTGTTTTTCCAATGGCCAGCCCTTTGAAATCGAGATAGACTGTTAACATTTCCCTGTTGCTAACCCTCTAAGAAGCACTTCCAAGTGTGCCTTGTGGATGTCCGATTTTTTCCAAGGCTCTTTGGCATCTGCACAAGAAAGATGCACCGACTTAACTCAATCTGTTTAGAAACTTAGTTGGTTAAACCAGGGTAACGCCTGTCGGGTTAGCTCGTACAGATTCGACTGGGCTGCACTGACCTGAGTCTCTCTTAACTGCATTTCAGTGTCCTTACAAAGGACTTGCACCCGTTTAATTAAATTAGTTTCTAAACTGGTTTTAGTTACATGGGTGCAAACGTTGTAGTTCAAATGAGACCTAAGTAGCTAGCACCTCCCGTTGTCCCTCCTCTCCAGGCTGGTATCAGGTAGAATAGGACTCGCGTGTCTGAAAAAGGGCTACAGTGTAATGACGTGGTCTGATGTAAGCACCTGAGCATTCTCACCTGTGTGAGCTGCCGGTCATCTCTGTCCCGAATGTCCAGCATAGTTACACAGATCACCAGGTCCCTGTGTGACTGCCATAAAATTAACGTGTAACAATCCAGGATGCCATGCTCCATAGCACTGGAAGCCAGGAACTACTGAATCCTATTCCTGGCTCTCCACTGACTCCCTCCTGTGGCCGTGGGTAAGTCACTTCCCCTCTGTGTGCCTCAGTTTCCTGCTCTGAAATGGAGCTGGTAATCCTGACCTACCTCCCAGGGTGTCATGCAGGGCAATTGATTCTTTGAAGGTGGAAAGTGCTATATCAGTGCTAAATGTTCTCCATAGTTCCGTATGGGGGCACTGTGACGGAAGAGGGGCAGTGTAGCCTTGTGGTCAGAGGTGCCAAGTGCAGGGATCCGCACTCACCAACCAGGTGGTTTTTGCTGCATCTGTTTGTTGTTCTGTAGCCTGCAGTGACGGACAGTGAAAACCACAAAGGCCTAAGTGACTTTCACCCTAACAGGAATATTTTGGCTGCTTCCCAGCTGAGAACTGGACTTGTGGGGTTACAGCAATGCAGCGTTATCGATAGGGTCAGTATCTGCTCAGCCCCGCAGAGATCCTTTGGCTGGTGTATTTCTTTGAGCTGACAACACAGTCCACACAGAGATGGGGCTTATTCCTGGTTTACTGCTGCATGTTCCCCGCACTTCCAACTGCCTCCATGGCCTCTGGCGTTGGACAGTGCCGAGAACAGGATTTATGGCAGATGGGGCCCGTTGTGAGCAGGCAGGCAGGAGCTGATTCCCAGTGCGGGCTGTTTTATGTGTCTCTTACTTAGCAGTTTCTTTTAGGATGTGAATAAAAATGGGTTCAGGTGACACAGCTGAGTTGATACAGCAGCATCTGGCACGGGGCTGTTGGAGCACTGCTAGGGGAGTGCTTAGCTGTGACACGTTGGCTTAAAAGAACGCTGCTGGGCTGCTTTGATTCAGTTTCTGTTGAATTTCACAATACCTCCCTAATGCGACATTAAGCATCGGGCAGGGAGTGCTCCCATTTATCAGCATGAGCGCTTCATTCCTGTACAGTGCCCTGCTTCCTTTTACTCTTCTCTGTGTGCGCCAGCGAGGTGAGCATCCCGCTCCGTGATTAAACACGGGAAGGGCTTTGGGGAGCACAGCTGTCTAAATAGTGGGATTAGTGTTGGCAGAGAGCGAGGGAGGGTTCTCCCTTCTGTATCACTTGCCCGCTCCACTGCTTCTCTGACCTGGATGTTGTCCATACAGACCCGAGCTGAGTGGTTGTGTGCCATTTCTGGGGCCCTTGGGGGAACTGCACAGTGCATTTGGAACAAGTCTATGGTGTAGACGCCTGAAAAATAGGCAGAGAACGGCAAACTCATTGAACTTGTGGCCTGTGCTGAGAGCCTGGATTTTGTCCTGGGTAGCACCTGGCTATTTTTAGTCAGTAATGAAAAAGGGTTTTTCCCCCCCACTGGAGCAGGGACTTGGATGATGGCCTCTCTGTAGAATATATGGCAGACGGGCTGATTTGACCAAAGGACTCAAAGGCAGATCCCTGACATAATTCTCCTCCGCTTACCCCAGTACCTGGGTGACGGCTGACAAGTCCTGCAGGCACGGCTCCAACTCCCAGCTACGATGGGTTCAAATGACCCCTCTCCGTTGCTGGGCACAGCTAGCTTTGTGGCTTTCTTTCATTTCTACCTACAGGGTGCAGAAAAAAACAGGTCTCTTGCTAAAATGGGGCAAACCTCGAGGAGCTTTCTACCCCAGAGAGGGCAGGGTGCTCCCTGAGAGTTGTAGTGAGATCTTCATCCAGAGTGTGGGCTCTGTTTAGTGTGAGTAACAGGGTCTGCGCTCCTCTGTGCTCTGGAGGGATGTGAAACGTGCAGGACCGTGACTGTCTTGCGCACCTCGTCTCCTTCATGGCAACAGTGGTTGCTTGGCCTCGTGTTCTGGGTTATCCCCCCCCCAGCCCAGGAAGTGGGGAGTACTTGGGGCGGCAACCAGTCTGGGATCTCTTGATCTCTGAGGCCCTCACCCAGGAAGTGACACAATTCGTGCAGTGTGTCAAGAGCTTCCCTGGGTTCCGCAGTCCCAGGGCGTGCAACCTTCCTGGCATAGCTGCGTTTTTCATCACGTGAAACAAACTCTCTAGGCCTGCTCAGTCCCTCGCCTTGGAAGTGCCCTGTACAACTCCATAGAGCCCAGGTGATTAATTACCAGGTGCTGCATGGACTTGTGAAGCAGCTGTGTGTAATATAGCAAACAGGGCCTGCAGGGTTAGAATAGCACAGGGTAATAGCCCAGAACCTCGCCTAGTCTCCCCGGGTTTAACTGCCCCTGGGAGTAACCTTCCCATCTCCTCTAGCTGCTGGAGGCGGAGGCGAGCTCCGTTGAGCGTGCTGGGTGTGTTACACCTTGGAAATCTAATGGTTTAACATTGTTGCAGCAAAAGGATTCCCTCCCTTCCTCTGGCTGCCTCTGAGATGCAGGAGCAGCACAAAGCTGCTTGCAATGTAAGTGGTGGTGTGGCTGTAGATGAGTGAGAGGGCGCTGAAGCCAGGCTCAGCCACTGGGGTACAAATACACCAAGCAAGACAGCGTTGCATAGCAGATGCGGGGTCTTGAATGCCAACTATTACTACGCTGCCTTGGTGGAGAGGCTGTGTGGCTCAGGGGCCTGGCAATAGGCTAGTCACAGCCTGGCGCCTTGTTCAAATCCAGACTAGGTTGGTGGTGATTAGAAGCTATTACCTGGTGATGGCTGTTCCGTGGCCTGCATGTAAGGAGGTTTGTAGTTCTTGGTTCAGTCCAGTGAACAGTTCCTGGTGCTGCAGTAGGTGTAAGTGACCCCCTTGTGCTGGTCTCGGTGGAGATAAGAATGCCCATAGTGGGTCAGACCAGTGGTCCATCTTGCCTAGTATCCTGTCTTCTGACAGTGGCCAGAGCCAGAGTCTTCAGAGGAAGCGAACAGAACTGGACAATTATCAAGTGATCGATCCCCTGTTGTGCAGTCCCAGCTTTTAATGGTGGAGATTTAGGGTTGCTCGGACAATGGGGTTTCATGCCTGGCCATCTTGGCTAATAGCTATTGATGGACTTATTCTCTATGAATGTATCTAGTTCTTTTTTTGAACCCAGTTATACCTTTTGGCCTTCACAAAATCCCCTGGCAATGAGTTCCACAAGTTACTGTGTGTTGTGTGAAGAAGTATTTCCTTCTGTTTGTTTTAAACCTGCTGCCTATTAATTTCATTGGGTGACCCCTGGTTCTTGTGTTATGTGCATAGGTAAATAACACGTCCCTCTTCACTTTCTCCTCCCAGTCATGATTTTACAGACCTCTGTCAGTCATTTCACCCTTTCGTCAGCTCTTTTTTTTCTAAACTGAACAGTCCCAGTCTTTTTAATCTCTCTTCATACGGAAGCTATTTCATACCCTTAGTCATTTTTGTTGCCCTTCCTTGTACTTTTCCCAATTTTAATATGTCTTTTATGAGATGGGGCGACCAGAACTGCACGCAGTATTTAAGGTGTGGGCATACCATGAATTTACAGAGTGGCATGATGATATTTTCTGTCTTATCTATCCCTTTCCTAATGCTATCTAACGTTCTGTTTGCTTTTTTGACTGCCGCTGCACACTGAGTGGATGTTTTCAGAGAACTATCCACAGTGACTCCAAGATCTTTCTTGAGTGGCAACAGCTAATTTAGATCCCATCATTTTGTATGTATATTTGGGATTATGTTTTCCATTACTTTTCAGTTATCTGCCATTTTGTTGCCCAGTGGAGTGAGATCCCTTTGTAACTCCTCAGAGTCGGCTTTGAACTTAACTGTCTTGAGTAATTTAGTATTGTCTGCAAATTTTACCACCTCGCTGTTTACCCCTTTTTCCAACTCCTTCATGAATATGTTGGACAGCACAGTACAAATCCTTGGGACACCCCACTATTTGCCACTTGCCACTGTGAAAACTGATCGATCATTCCTACCCTTTGTATCCTGTCTTTGAACCAGTTACGGATCCAGGAGAGGACCTTCCCTCTTTTCCCACGACAGCTTACTTTGCTTAAGAGCCTTTGGTGTGAGACCTTGTCGGAGGCTTCCTGATGTGAAGAGAAGTGCTAAGGATTCAATAAGCCATGGAGGCCTTTGCTGTCTGATCTGTGGTTAAATAAGGGATATGAGTCTCTCCAGGGTCATCGACCCAGCTACTCTCCCCAGGGCTAAATTCACAGTTAAAAAGAGAGAACTGGAGTCTCCTTCCAGTTGTGTTTAGAGCTGAGGTCCCTGAACGCTGGCCTCTGTGAGGAACTCCCACCGGAAGCAATTCCCATCCTTGTCGTCCATTTGGGACTCCCCAGCCCACTCTAACGAGACCACCTACGGGGTGGGGGAAGTGGGGATAGGTCTGGTTAAGAACCCTAGGTCAGCCCTGGTTGGGCAGGTTTTGTTCTGCAGAAATGTGGCAGCCTGTTTGTGTTGGCCTGGAGAGACGAGCAGCAGATTAAGGATGTCGTATGGACGGGTGGCAGATAAGAGCCCTGCATCCATTACTGTGTGGGAGCAGAGGCCTGTGAGTTGTCAGCATAAGCGGGGGCTTATGTAAGAGTGCAACAGAATTCCCAGCTCCGAGCTCTGCCCATCACTCGGGGGCAGGAGGCTGGAGCAAGTCTTGGCAATGGCGCACTAGAGCCTTTGGCCTTGAGGCTGCTCCGTTACGGTCAGTTCTGTTTGGCAGCGACTGACCATTGCCACCTGCGGTCTGCGGTCTTGCAGCCCCCGGTGGAAAGCACCCACGTGCCAGAAGACCCCCTGGCTGATGGCACGAACTGGGTCCCTTGGTGGTGGTGGTGGTGGTGGTAAGGCAGAGGCTGGCCTGGGCCATGTACACTGAATTCCCACTCCACCCTAGGAGTGGTCAGCGGTGATGCGCTGGCAGGGCTCTGCTGTCCCTGCCGTGTGGATCTAGAGCTCAGTCTGCAGGGCTGTTGCTGGCGCCTTTCACCAGCACGCGTTCAGACTGTTGGATTCATCGTGCTGCTTGCCTGTCTCCCCAGGTAACGTGACTCCTGATTCGAGCAGCAAGAGCCAGTGCTTGTGTGACCCGACCGAGCGGGCTGCCGTCACGATCCAGACTCACTACAGGAAATACCAGCAGCACAAGCATGAGAAGAAATAGACGTGGCCGGGATCCCTTTCTTATGTGTTGGGTTGGTTTTCCTTGTGAACAAGAAGTTTTTCCGTCACTGTTGTGGTGGCTCCCTGAATCCACACTTGCCTGCTGTCTGCTCCCTTCTTCTTAGTGCTCCCTGTGTGCAGAGATTTAGAGACATGTCCATGTTTGTCAGGGTGTCTACGCTGGCCCTCAGTTGCAAGCCTTGTGGCAAGCCCATCCCCGCATGCCATAGCCCCTGCCGGGGGTCTGGGCAGGCGCAGGGAGAGCAAGTGTTTGACTGGGTGGGAATTGGAGTCCAGAGACTGACATGGAGCCCAGCTTTGAGACCTGCAGGCCCAAATCTCAGATTTGTGGGTGCTAACTGGGGCTCCAGCACCCTCACGCCACCTTCAGTGCTGGAGTGTCCGAGTGCCCATCGGTTGGATGTACGTTTTTGCACACGGCTCTTTTCCCATCTTTCTGGCCTCTTGCACCCAAGGAGGTGGGTGGGAGGGAGCAGAGGGGCCACATCTGGCATCTCTAAGTGTCTGGGCTTGTCTGAAATTGGCATAGGGCAGGACACCCCTCCCTCAGTGCAGTGCCGAGCTAGGTTCACTGTGGCCCCTCGTGGGATAGGTGCCACCATGAGCTGCTAAATCTGGAATCAGAGTAGCAGCCGTGTTAGTCTGTATCCGCCAAAAGAAAGGGAGTACTAGTGGCACCTTAGATAATAGTTTCTAAGGTGCCACAAGTACTCCTTTTCTTTTTGTAGATCTGGAATTAATCCCTCCATGGTGAAGCTGAGCTCTTGGGCCAGCTCCACCGTCTGGCCATGTGACCGCGGTCGAGTGGGCAGGAGGCAGCAGTCCTATGTCCACGTCGTAACTGACCCAGGGTGCCAGGGCATGTTCTGCCTGCTCCGGAGCCCTCATGGGAGCAGGTCTGTGTCCTGGAGCCGCAGCAGGGGCCAGTGCTAACTCTTAGAGAGCTAGGTACTTTTAGCAGGACAAAAGCTAGAGAGAGGGGCCAGGTTACTTGGGGGAAGGGGGAGCTGGCAGCAGGGGCTGTAGGCTTTGTGGTAAGCTGGGAGGGGTCGTGGGGTCACGGGAGTAGGTTGAGCAGCTGGGAGAGGCATAGAAAGGAGGTGCTTGCAAATGTGTGGATGCTGACCACCACCCCTGCAATGAACTTGATGCACGGTTGATGGATCTTCCCTGTCTCCTTTCTCCTGTCCCTTCTGATTTGTCACCCTAACCTAGTAGTCGTTCCCTCTGCTAATTGCTCCCGCCCGACATGGGGCTAGTCACACCGCTGTTCTCTAGCTAGGCCATAGTTGTCCATGACATACGGCCAGGTAAGAGACCCACTGTTTGCCTGGAGGAGTTTACAGTGTCCTCTGCATTAGGCCAGAGCAGTGCACGCAATAGACTGGGCGGGGATGTGGTGATGAGCTCTCACAGTTATATATGGCTAGTGGCATGTGCTTCCAGGAGGTGGGGGTGGAGTTGCTAAGTCCCTGTCTCTGAGGGTTTTGTAAGAGGACTGTTTTTGAGGCGGGGAGGGGGAAATCTATGGGGAGCAGGGTAAAGGTGTAAAGCCCTGGGATGTGTATCTGCATTGGGTAACCCAGGAAGTGCAGTGAGAACATCATTGAGGGGTCAGGATGGATTGGCTGGTTACATTCAAACAAACGTAAGGCAATTTTATATGCTGGTGCATTGCAACCCTCCAACAGCTGTAAGTGGGAGAGACTTTGCCCTGGGGGGGTGCGGGGGGACCTATGAATCGTCTTGTGCACAAGATATTGCTAGTGTTGAACTATATTGCTCTGGCCCCTTGAGAAGGGTTCTCAGCTGCCTCCTTGCTGTAGCTGACAGTGATTCTGTGCAGTACCCACAATGGACTCTGGCCCTTAAACCTCCTTGAGAGCGCCTGGTCCCCCATCTCTAGCCTGCCCTCCCTCCCCCCCCCCACTCCGTGCCTCCCGTTGCAGGCTGACCTAGCTCCCTCCCACATGGCCATGAATGCTGCTGCACCCCCATTTGCGTGCTTGTTAATCAATGCTTGTAAAGGGCTTTAAATATGTAAAGCCCAATGTCAATGCTCAGTGAGGGGGTCACTGTCTCTGGGTTCTCTCCTCTCCCCAGTAGTTCTGTGCCCTCTTTTCCTGTATCTGCCTCTTGAACTCTGATCCCCTACATACTCGTTCCAAGCCATGGGCCAGTGACAGCTTGTTCTCCCTCTATTACTGCACAGCTGGTTCCAGCTCCTCTGCACAGAGGGTTGTTAAACAAGAGCCAGTGAAAGCCTCATAGTCTTTGTTGCTTGTATTGTGGAGGCACTGTGCCAGGATCAGGGCCTCTTGTGCTGGGTGCGGCACAATGGGGACACTTGCTTCACGTCCTTTTAAACTTTGATTTTTCACTCAATATTTTCTTGCACCTCCCATGTTTTAGGGCAGGTGAAACAACAGGGAGTTAAAGGTTGGCCAGTTTGACTTGAATTCCTTTCGGCAACTTTCTCCTCCCCTGAAATGCTGGTTTGTAATTTCCTACAACGATATGCCTGTTATAGCAACAATAAATGAGGCTGGACTAGGGCTGATCTATTTCCCCATCTTTCTGTAGTGGTGGAAATCGAGCCAGATTGGATAAAGCTGTGCGATAGCATGGCCTGTAGTTGCATGGGAAAGTACAGTGGAGAATTTGTATTAGAATGTAGGATTGAGATTTGTACCAGCTACATGATAATAAAGAAGTGACAATCTAGTCTTCTGCCTTTCGTTATTTTGCCAACCCACTTGGTCAAACAGCAGAGAGTATTCTTGGCTCTTTCATTTGCAGTTCTGGGTTGAAATTTCAGACCTCAGAGGAACATGTGGTCACAGACTACAGCACTGTGCCGATGCCAGGGCTGTTTACAGGGCCCTCCCTTTAGGACTTGTGTCTCTGCCGTGTTTCAGACTGTTCAATCGTAGTAGGAATGTTTTTAAAGATTGTGAAACCGTGCTAGTGAAATGTTAGTTTGCTTGTAAACATTCTTGCCTTGGTCTAATGGGGAGAACCAGAAGATGACTAGAAACATGCAGGTGACTGGTCTCAGTGTAAAATCTAACCAGCACCCAGGCTGAAATGAATGTGATTTGAAGTATGATAATCCATTCTGATAACTGAGAGGCTTCTCAGTAAGGATCGGGCACAAGCTTTCTGTCTCGCTGTAGCCCGTAGGGGCTGTGGGTGGTTCTTACAGAACTTGCTGCTCGGAAAACATTGCCGTGGTGGCGGCGGTCTACCAGGATGCGAAAACGTAACTTGTCCCGGTGGTTAGAGCATGGCACTGGTAGGCAGCAGGCCTGTAATCTGTGTCTTACCACATGCACCTGTGTTCATTTGTGCGCCCCTCTGCCTCAGTTTCCCTACTTCTGTAAAGTGCTTTGAGATCAGTAAATAAAGCATAGACAAAGCGCTAGTCCTAAAAAGATGACTCTCAGCACAGTGAGGGGTATATGAAGAGCCTGTGGCTGCCGTCTTTCGATAACTCAGGGTGAAGACCAACCTGCTCAAACTCCTGGCGTTCGCTGATGGTGAACTTGGCTCCCTGCTGCTGCTGATGTTACAGGCAGAGGAGCTGGCATCTGTTTTTGGAAACCAGGTATTTATCTGTACCAGTTGGATGCAGCCATCTGCCTCTGGGAGATGCACGGTCTGAGCACCCCTCCTATGGTACAGCAGAACTCAAACCCTTCACTGAGCAGCAAGAGAGCAAGTAGGGTGGGAAGGTTTGCAGGTGGAGAATGCTGCCCTGAGTGTCTCTGCAGAGCAGCAAAGTCAAACCCAACACCTGACTGGCTGGAGATGAGCGAGACATCCCTCCAGCCCCAAAACAGAAAGGGAAACAGCACCCACCACTTCTACAAAGCCGCTGCGGCATAGCCCCCTGCCTGCTCTTGGGCATGCTGCTAGAACTGTGCATTCAGTTACTGGAGAATTGCTGTTCCCATTCCCAGCCGGGTACAGAGGAGGAAATGGTATTTGCCTCCACTGCATCAGCCCTTCTCTTTACAGACCTGGTGCTTCTGACGGTATTTATTTCCAGCTGAGGTGCTTGCTCTGGTATTTTCATGAAGCCTGGCCTGCCCTGCCCACCCCCCCACCCCCCTTGCTGGCAAGAACAGAGTTCCTGGGGGGAGCTGTGTGTTATGTTAGTACAGCCTTAGCTAGGACCCCCTTTTCTAATGAGGGATCAGCTTTCTTCTTGTCAGTGCTCTCCCTTCTTTCTGGAGGGCAGCAATCCCGCACTGCCTCTGGAATCCCCTTAGTCTGACTTCCTGTGGACCATCTCCCATTCTCCATCCACAGAAAGCGCATTCCTTAGGTGGGCGTCTACCCTAGGGCTCTTTCGACCCACAGGGGCATCCCACAGACTTTTGCCCTGTGTCTGTCCCATCCTTTGTAGACCACACTGTGGCCTTTTCCCCAACCAGCACCTCACAGTCTGATGGTCTCTGCTCCCTGTTAGCTATTAAGTCCTCCGGCATCCACCTCCTCTCGGCCCCCAACTGGGGGTTGGCTCTGTCTTTTCCTTTGGTTTGTCCTTGTATAGGCCCCCTTTGCTCCTTCACCCTTTTCTCCAGCATTTCCCACCTGGGCCGCACGTTCTGGGTTTGTTGGTATTTGTCTAGGGTTTTTTCTCTGCCCTGGCATTTCCAATCTGGGCCTCGTGTTTTTGGCTTGTGGGTCTGGGTCCTATACTGACCCCTCTGTGTCTTACCATCCATTGAGGTTCCCTCCTGTGCGTGGCTCTTCATATCCTTAAAGGGAATGGGTTCCAATCAGTCCCCACAACCCTGGGATGGGGGGGGCCTGTACCTCCTGCACAACTCTATTGGGATGATGCCGCTGGAAAAGACTTTCCTCCCCGTGTATACGCTCCATTCCTAGAGCATGTACCCGTCCCAAAACCACCGTGATGTAACCAGCCTGCTCTGCAGGAGTGAGTAACTGGCCTCTGAAGAAACAACCCCATCTCCGGTTGTCAGCCCACCCTTACCGGAATAGTTTTTACTCCCTTCTGAGAGCTTTCCATCACCCCAGTCTAGCCACAACGTTCCCCCAGACCACGTTCCATATCTGAGCTGTCCCACTTGATGCCTTTTCCCCTGCGCTGCTAGCAGGTTATATCCTGTCTGACCAAGTGGCCTTCCTTTCTTCCTGTCTCATGCCTGCAGGTCATACTGCTTGTATTGGACAAGCTGCTTTTCTTTGCAAATCTTGGAACGCTTCTCGGCCAATTTTGACGTTGCCTCCATTGTCTTTGGTTGGTGTCTCCAGACCCTCGCGGTCTCTGGAAGGCTCTGCGTAATATCACAGCATCCAGGACTGCTTCTACATCTTGCCTCAGCCAGTAGTTGGCCCAATCAGTCCCAATCTGTGCAAATGCTCTGGGCCTTACCCCAGATGTCCACCTGGCTGCCCTATATTTTTGCCAGTATCTTTTGGCCGACGCAAACCTACATGGTTCAATATAGCAGCATGTAACACCTCAGAGTTCTTGGCCTGCTCTTTGCTCAATGCCAGGTAAGCACTTGGGCTTCTCCCGACAGGTAAGGGCTAACTATATGCCCACAAATCTTTACCCCAGCTCACACCAGCAGCAGTTCTTTTGAAAGTCAGTACAAAGGCACTGGGATCCTTCCCGGGCCCAGCCCCCCTCCCCAGTGGCAGGACTTGTCAGATTCTGTAATACCTGCTGTTGTACGTGGGTCTGTTCCTGAAGGAACTCCGGAAGTAAGTGCCTGCTGTTTCTTTGCCTGCCATCCCAGTGGGGCTTGGTGCTCTGCCTGCCTTTTCTTTCCAGGTTCAGCCTGTCCTCACACAGGCTGCCTCTCAAGCTTTCCTGGCTCTGTCTGGCAGATGGATCCCGGCCAAGCCCCCACCTGTGAAGCAGCTCTCCCTTCTGCTCCTGCCAACCTGCTCCTCCTCTAGCCAAACCCAGTCCCTTGTGTGCTCGAAGCGATCGGTGGGCGGCTCCCAAAGGGCTCTCTTTACAGCTGCTAGCAGCACCTATCCCAAGGCAGAATTTAAAATACGGTTGCAATGTTGTACAAAGGAACCAAGATCCATTGTCCTGCGTATAGAATTTAAACAGTTAATCTATGTTTAAGAGCAAAACTGCCCTTGGAAAATTAGGTTCTACAGAAAGACTAAAATCTATTGAATGTGTAAGGACAATGTAGAAAATGTCTCCCAATTAACTGTAGCCGGGATTTAAAAAAAAAAAACACAGCTCTTCTCCTGTACTGTAATGCTCTCAGGTCACCCATGCATCTTTTCTCTCTGCTGAAGAACATGTTACGTTTGGCATCTCATTCACCGTGTAGCCAGCTGCGGGTCGAGAGAAAGGAAAGAGTTGCGAGAGTCCAACTCCTTACTCTGGAAGAGCAGCTGTGTCTGCGGGGAGAGCCGTGCACAGCACGGATATGGAGGCCAGAGCAGCTCCGGACTTCACACGCTGCACCTCCTCTAGCGTCAAATGAGAACTACAGCAGAACCTCAGAAGTGGAAGTTGTCGGTAACACTGACCAAGACGTTATGGACTTCAGCCACTTCAGCAAGGCTTCTGACCTTTGGGAGCACCATGGCTCAGGGCTTTGGACCTGGGGGGAGCGCTGGGGCTCCAGCCCTGTGTGGGGCTCCCCACAGCTCCACTCCTGGTTTCAGCTGTGGGGGGCGGGAAGCTCTGGGGTTTGGAGCTTTGGCTATGGGGGGAGTGCTGGGGCTGAAACTGGTGCACCCCACGTCTAGGCCCCTCCTGGGGGGCTGAAGCCCTTCCCCCCCCAGTTGAAGCCCTGAGTACCAGGGCTAAAGCCTCAAGGCAGTGAAGTATTTGCTGTGTGTGTGTGTGTGTGTGTGTGTCTTTGAGGTTCTCCTGGACCCAGTTTGGAGCTGTTCCTACATGGAATCCTCTTGGAGTCATGGGATGCTGCCCTAGCACATGCCCTTCCAGGACTGGGACCATACCCAGGCTGCACAGCCTCCTACATATCTCGCAGCCTCCTTGCACCTCACTGCAGTGCCACTGGTTTCTTCCTCAGTGAGTATGCCCAGCCGCCTCGGAGCCACTGGGGCACTGCCTCTGTCTGCAGACAGCCGACGTGCCTGCTCCCTGCCCTGCTGCAGGCTCACAGCTACTACCGAGAAGCAAGACAAAAGGTAGGCAAGAAAGCGTATGCCCTCGCAATTCCTAGTGCCCCCAGCTGGCCTGACACTTGCCCTCTGGACAGCATGGGATGGGGGAGAGGCTCCTGCTGATCTGTGATGGATTGGCTTGTCTCTCTCCATTCCGTGCTTCCCTGCAGGCTTAGTGTCCTGGCTAAAGCTTTACAGCCATGGTTTTTAGGCAGATGTGCAAACTGCCACGAGCTACTGAAAAGCTAAGAGCACTAAACCCTTCTCTCAGCTATTTGAGCCCTTTTCTCAACCCGGTCCACTCCTAGTGCAATCCTGAGGCTTGAATCAAATGGAAAACTCCAACGTATAAACATAACTTTTATTGCACACGGCGCTGGGTTTTTTCATAGAAAAAGGTATTAACACATAAGCATTTGCAAATCAAAGCAACTCCTGTTGTTTTCAGAACAGTAAACAGCATGCAATGTCTTTGAGAATTTGCTTTTCAAAACCACCAGTAATATTAGGGGAAAAAATCGCTGAGTCTCTTTGTGCTCCTTTCAAAATGATGTGAAATATAAGATCACATATATATATATATATATATATATATTTATTTTAAATCTGTAACATCAAATTCTTTGTGCCTGGCTTCTTTTTCAGTTCTGGAGAAGAAGAAAATAGTTTCATTTATACAAAAGAGTTCATTATGTACAAGAGTTTATTTTATTTCAATATAAATAATGCAGGAAACCAGCAGTTTCTTTTAAATTGGTTTTCTAGTTTCCTACACAAGAGTGTAGGATTTGGAGTACGCTCCAGCCCCTTGTTTTTGAGATCTCCCTATACCGGATGTGCTCATTTCTAGTAAAGAGTCTCTAGAGCCTCCCATCTTGGTGTGTGTGGGCATGCGTGGCTCAGCGCTGGCGGCAGGAGCGGGATCGGCGGCAGGAGCAGAAGCGGAGTTTGCCGAGACAGGCATGGTGAGTGTTCTTTGAGGTAAAGTAGTTGTGGAGGAGCCCGGGTGTGGCAGGCCCAAAGGCTTGCTGCCTGGGTCTAGCGTCATATGCCTCGCTTGCGTGTGATAAGCCCTGGCTAGGTTTCGGATGGAGGCTTCCCTGGGCGGGACCACTGGACAAGGATCGTGGATGTCAGGCTTGCGGAAGAATGCTTCTGATTTCATGTACAAGGGAAGGTTGCAGTAATCGCCTGCAGGGAACAAAGACAGAGGTAAGGTGCTCGAAACGCCTAGCAGTTTCGCATAGAGTGTGGGAAGCAAGAGTAATGACTGACCCCTGCGTGTGCCTGACAACAAGCACCTGTTTGTCTTTCGCTCTTCATAGGTCTCCTCTTTCTACACAGGCACAAATGGTTTGTGGTGTGTGCTTTCATGCCAGGAACCTTGCTCTGCCTTTGCGCTTTTCTTATCAGGATCAGAGAGGAAAGATCCCTGTTCTTTATGTGCGCCACGATTTGATACTCTCATCTCTGAGGATGATAAAGGACCCATGCTATAAAAAGAGGAAGTATCTAACGTATGGCTGCCCAGTAACGGTGAGGAGACCCTGAGGGAAAGTAGTGTTGTCAAGAGGAAAGCGACGGTTGAGACCTGAGGTGCCTCTGCTGCTGAAATGCAATTGAAATAGTGATGGGGGAAGAAAGATGCTGGAGTTCAGTTTTGTTTGCTGGGACTGGAGTCCCGTTCCGCCCAGGGGCTTCGTGGCTGAGGTTCGAGAGGATCATTTCATTCTAGCTTCCCCCAGCCCAGCAGCTGTCAGTGGAGGGGTGGAGAGAAGGAAACCCGTGCCCCACGGGAACATCACTGCAAAGGCAGAAGAGCGGTCTAGGACAGCAGGTGACCCTTCCTGAGACTGTAGATAATGAAGTAATGCAAATGCAGGTGGCTCCTATACAGATCACAGCAGATTCAGGCCTGGTGAATGCTAACGGTGGAGTGATGGTGATAATATAATACCAACCCTGGCCCAGAAATGAGTTCTCTAGAGTTCAGCACCCGAAGGCGTCTATAGCTCACTCACAAACAGGTAAAACGGAAAGCTGGCCACCATCTCTCAGCAACTTGGAATGGCATGAGCCCTAGATGGAAAAGCATTGCACGGAGGTAGCAAGGCAGCAACAGTGTCCATAGGATCCAAAGGTCAGTCCCTAAATGCACAAGATAAAGGGGAGAGTGCTGTCCTGGTGGGGGTGGGAAGCTAGTGGCTTATCTAGCCCAGCTCCCTGTGAATGCAGGGTTGAGTCCATCCACTAACAATTAATAAGACTTTGTAGGCTATCCATCGGGATAAACCTCTGGTGGTGAGATTCACCTGTGTCCCCACTCAGCCAAACCAAATCATTTGCTCTTCTAGGGTCCAATTCTACAAATATTTACGGATGGGGGAGTAATATCTGCAGAGTCCCCTTGAGCTCACAGAAGGTGGGGGATTGTGGGTGGCAGCGTTTGCGGGACTGAGCCCTTAACCTTGCCGCATCACTGGACTGCTCTTTAGAATTTCAGGAGTGAGGACCGAAAGCAGCACCCAATGCATAACACCACAAACAGTAAATTACCAGGGATCATCTGTGTATAATAATCCTTATAACAGACATGTAAGGCTAGTAGGGAGAAAGGAAAGTGGGCTTAGTAAGCATTGATCACAGTGTGAACCTGAAGGCTCTAAGTTAGCTGCTGGAAGGGATTATGTAGGTGTGCGCAACCTAGAGGACAGCAACAGGATCAGTGGCCCTTGACTCCTCTCGAGAGCAGACGCTCTGTCTAGTTGTCATCCATGCTTCAGTTTGTCCTTAGAAGGGCCGAGAGCGTAGTGGGGTAAAACTGATATGACACATTCTGTGGTAAGTAATTGCTTCCCTCTCTGAGCTCATGAGCCCTTAAAGACTGGGAAATAGGGATCAAACTCTTGTGTAAAATAAGCCTTGTTTTTTGTTGTAGCTATCCAAAGAATTGTGGAACCAAAATGGAGGAGACAGCAGCAGCAAATTTAGGTGAGCGCTCACATTGCAGATGTGGCCAGACACAGCAGGGCTGCTTGAAAACGAATCCCGAGGAAGGCCGTGTGCGCGCTCTACGGGATGACAGTGCCATGTTGAGCACTAGCGCTCAGGGGCTGGGACCTCAGTGGCTGGAATAGCCATGCTGCAGCCTTGCTCCTGCATGGGTGACGGGGGCGCTCTTAGCCATCGGAAGGATACTTACTCTTGTTAGCTCTGTGTGGGATGGGCACCGCCACGTTCTTGCCTCTGTCGCTGTCCTGCGGCTTGGGCGGGGAGGCAGTGAACCTGCAGATGCCTGGCTCGGATGGGGTGCTCATGGAGGTCATGCTGTCTGCGTTCTCATTGGTCCCTGTGGTCATTTGGTCGGAAGAGCTATCTGAGATGAAGCACTCTGTGATCTCGAACTTGGCATGCTGCAATTGCTCCTCGAGCTTGGCGTGCTCATAGGCCCGTGCCAGCTCCTCGTAGGTGGATGAGGCGCTCTCCGTAGACACCATGCTGTTCCGCCCTTTGTCTGAAAACAAGGTAGGCAATCAGATCCGGGATGGGGAGGCACTGGTGTAGAATGCCGAGGGTACAGCTGTTTAAAGTGGGCTGATTTTGACTAAATTTTCCTTTGAAACAACCATATTAAAATGAAGCAGTCAGCATTTTTTTTCCAGACTTTATATTTTAATATAAAAACCCACACCACACATTAAAATATTTGTGTAGGGTTTGTATGTATCCTTATTGGTGCATATGTTTTGTGTTAAAAACAAGTGTGTCAATTTGTGTATGTATGTTTGTTTCAAACTATGTGTTGTGTATTTATGTAACCAAACAAGAGACACGCATCTTTCTGCGTATTGTATACCAAAACAAAACGTCAAAGTTTGATGTGGTGTTCTCCATTAGCAAGCTTTTCCCTTGTGAGGGGCAAAGTCACTTAGTGGATGGGAATGTGTCTGTCAGTCACACTACCCACTGGTGCATGCCCCAGCCACTAAGGATACTGAGGCTGCGGAGCAGGGTGGATACAAATCTAATCTATGATTAAAAAAAAACAGAATTGTTTGTTTGATAAAATGCTTTTTGAGGAAAAAAACCTATCTAAAGAAAGGAAATTTTAGTTGAGTTAAGATACATTATAGCTCAAAGATAGATAGAGATCTATCTCATCATGGAATAGGGATTATAAATTCTAATTCTATAGTATAAGAATATATATTCATGTAATGTTTAAGAAAAGTTTTGTAGATCATAGATGAGGGACCCAATCTTATGGGGTTCCAGGGGCTTCCATATGGATTATTTAGGTTAATCTTTCTAATCTAATCTACCTGTGATGTTGTTGACAATCTGTAACTGTGTCGATCACTGTTATATATTTGCAGCAAATATTGTCTAAAGGTTGTTGTGTAAGGGGTCTAGGTTATGCTGTGTGTATCTATCAATCAATCATTTTTGTAGTTGATTATGAATATTGGCTCTATACTGTCTGTATTTCAACCTTATGCTATGCTTCTGGGTGATACCCCAGACAAGTCGGTGTCAGCTCTGCCTAGCCTGCTGGATGGCCCCTTAAGGACCATCAGCTGTACAACTGACCCATTGAGAGAAGGCAGATAGATATGCCTTGTGACTTGGCAAAGTATGCAGGGCCTTGCCCATGTGACTCCAAACTTGATTGTGCTGTAATTTTCCACAGTAAGAACAAAGAGGCGTTCTTACACCTGGAAAAGACTATAAAAGGCCGATGCCTCATCTCCATCTTGTCTTCAATCCTGCTTCTGACTGCTGGAGGGACTTCTTTGCTACAAAGGGAAGCTCTACACAAAGGATGGATGACCCATCCCAGCTATGGATGGACTCCAGAGACTTGATTTGAACTTGCAGTTTATTCTATCAAAGCTACAAGCCTGAACCAGGAACTTTGCCATTACTGTATGTAATTGATTCCATTTAACCAGTTGTAGCTCTCATCAATATCTTTTCCCTTTTCTAAATAGATCTTTAGATTCTAAAGGATCGGCAACAGTGTGGTTTGTGGGTGAGATCCGATTTGTATATTGACCCGGGTCTGGGGCTTGGTCCTTTGGGATTGAGAGAACCTCTTTTCTTTTACTGGGGGTCTTAGTTTTCATAACCATCTGTCCCCATAATGAGCGGCACTGATGGCGATGCTGGGAAACTGGAGCGTCGAAGGAAATTGCTTGTGTGACTTTGGTTTTACCACACTGGCTACCCACAAGTCTTGTCTGGTTGGTTGGTTTGGTTTGCCTTAGAGGTGGCAAAACCCCAGCCTTTGGCTCTAACTGACTTGCTTGAAGCAATTTGTTCTGAATTGGCACTCTCAGTTGGGTCCTGCCAGAACCAGCATCGGTACACTATGCAACGGGGCTCTGTCTAGAAGATACCATCAGGGATGCTTAGTTTCGCAGTTCTCAAACTGTAGATTTGTGTCTCCAGAGACGATAACATGCTTGTGCACAAAGAAAGAGAGGGGAGAAAAAAATGACAGACCTCAACTCTATTGTCCCTCTGCAAATTGGTGTACACAGAGTCAATCCCTAACCTCTCTCAGAAAGTTCAATGAACAGCAGATTGTTGAGGGTGGAATAGATCTGGACAAAGAGAAGGGAGGGATGGGCAGCAGAAGCAACAGTTACACTATTTGGGCAGCATAGTCTGGAAGTGTGGAGGTCTTTCTGAGTGTAGTCTTCATTGATTTGAGATCTACTGTACCATCCTCTCATGAGAAGGGAAAACCTGCAATGCCGGGAGGCTGTAAAAGAGATCCAGTTTGGGGTTATTGTAATGAAGTCCCTCTACCTGTGGACAAGACAGGCGTGTATGCGAAATGCAAGGCCTGCTTGCCTCACTGAAACAACATCACGAGAAGAGGGCCTCATCCTCCCTGATTGAACTAACCTCATTATCCCTAGCCTGATTCTTGCTTGAATAGTTATACCTGCCTCTGGAAATTTCCACTACACGCATCTGACGAAGTGGGTATTGACCCATGGAAGCTTATGCTCCAATGAGTCTGTTTGTTAGTCTATAAGGTGCCACCAGACTCTTTGCCGTTCTCATGAGAAGTGTTTCTTTTGAGGCAGAAGCTGTGTTGAAGATGATGAAAGGAACATGCAGGATCTTCAGGTTGGTAAACTTTTCTATTTCATATTTCTTTTGTAAGGACTGCCTGTCTTTCTTCTGGACTCTTCCTGAATTCTTGTGTTTGAGCAAACAATAGAGTTATGCTAAAGGTGAAATTGTAAAAGGAAGATCTGTGTGTTTCAGTGGTTTGTTACCTAAAATGATTGATAGTACCAGAAAGTGTCAGTGAATGCAATGAGTAACACTAAATGATTATGATGATAATTGATAAAGAACTGCATTGACTTATGTTGGTGAGGAGAATCTGTTAACATACAGGATTCTGAAGCCTATCCACCTTCAAGATCACCATCATTTTCTAGAGTGTCCGAGTTGTCTGCCAATGATTGATAGTGGTTCAGCCATATCAGATATGTCACATAGCCACAGTATATCCTGTGTAGCAAAAGGAAAGGATTTTCAATGGTCCAGAAGCCACCGTAGATAAGTTTGTGAGAAGACCCTGCAGATCACAAAAAGAGGTAGGTAAGTGATGAAACGAATTGTCTGGTTTGGTTATGCCACAGACTCTCCTTTCTGTAGCATTGAGAACTCACACTTCATTAACATGGTTCAGTCAGTAAGAAAGACTGGGATATGGTCTGTGGAAAAGAGCAGATGTTGCAGGCAAATTGCTGGATACAGTGTCTGAAAGAGAAAGTGATCGGTGTGCAAAAGGTCTAGAGGGTGAAATTGATTTTTAGTTATAAGCTGGGGATGCATCAATTAGAAGTAATGGAGGAGGAGAAGGACCTTGGAGTATTGGTCGACCACAGGATGAGTATGAGCCGCCAACGTGATATGGCCGTGAAAAAAGCTAATGTGGTCTTAGGATGCATCAGGTGAGGTATTTTGAGTAGAGATCAGGAGGTGTTTGTTAGTACCGTTATATGAGGCACTGGTGAGACCTCACCTGGAATACTGTGTGCAGTTCTGGTCTCCCATGTTTAAGAAGGATGAATTCAACCTGGAACAGGTACAGAGAAGGGCTACCAGGATGATCCGAGGAATGGAAAACCTGTCTTACGAAAGGAGAGTCAAGGAGCTTGGTTTGTTTAGCCTAACGAAAAGAAGGTTGAGGGGAGACAGGATTGCTCTCTATAAATACATCAGAGGGATAAATCCTGGAGAGGGAGAGGAATTATTTAAGCTCTGTACCAACGTGGACACAAGAACAAATGGATATAGACTGGCCATCGGGAAGTTTTGACTTGAAAGTAGACGAAGGTTTGTAACCCTCAGAGGAGTGAAGTTTTGGAATAGCCTTCCAAGGGAAGCAGTGGGGGCAAAAGATCTATCTGGCTTTAAGATTAAGCTCGATAAGTTTATGGAGGAGATGGTATGATGGGATAACATGGTTTTGGTAATTAAATATTCATGGTAAATAGGCCCAATGGCCTGTGATGGGATGTTGGTTAGATGGGGTGGGATCTGAGTTACCCAGGAACCAATTTTCTGTAGTGTCTGGCTGGTGAATCTTGCCCACATGCTCTGGGTTTAGCCGATCGCCATATTTGGGGTCGGGAAGGAATTTTCCTCCCGGGCAGATTGGAAGAGGCCCTGGAGGTTTTTTGCCTTCCTCTGTAGCATGGGGCACGGGTCACTTGCTGGAGCATTCTCTGCTCCTTGAAGTCTTTAAACCATGATTTGACAACTTCAATAGCTCAGACACAGGTGAGAGGTTTTTTTTGTAGGAGTGGGTGGGTGAGAATCTGTGGCCTGTGTTGTGCAGGAGGTCGGACTAGATGATCATAATGGCCCCTTCTGACCTAACTATCTATGAATCTATGATGGGTGGAGCAATGGCCACAATGATCCTATTGTATTTGCTTGTGTGACAATGGAAGTGGGGAATGTCTGTCTTCCTTACAGAGGCATCGGGAAATGCACACAAAGCAGAATACTTCCAAGTAGCAGCAATGAAAGCTGTCTCACAGTGTGCAAAAAGGTCAGATGTCTAGTATGCAGCTTGGTCACAGATGCTGCTGCAACTGTATCTGAGATTGGAAGAGAGTCCCAAGCTAACAACATGTGGTTGCAGTGCTTGGTTGATGCACTTCCTAGCCAAAGACTTGAGTGTTGTATTGCGAGCGAGGGGGGCGGGGGGGGGTCTCCAGGTGAAGGAGGAGTGATGATGATGATGTGACCCTTGGGGAAAGTGTGTATCTGTGTGTGGGGTGCCTGCAGTGTGGCTGACAGGCGCTGTGCTAGGCAAGGCTGCGAGCACTAAGCCTGTTAGCACCCACCAACCCCTGCTCAGGGGGTGGGGCCAGCAGGACTCTAAGAAGCCGGCCCCTAAGCGACCAGAGGAGCGTGCGAACAGGGATGGCTAACAGGGGAGTTTCGCAAGGGAGTTTAGCGGGGAGGGTGAAGGGGCATGCTTGGCTGGGGCAGTGCTGTGTTCAGCTTGGGCCTGACTGAGTGAGTGCAGGGCAAGGCTTTGAGCCAGGACACCTGCTGCAAACAGCAGGCAGGCCCACAGACTCTTTCATCTCCCAAAAGGAAGGTGAGCAATCAATCAGTCAGCTGCTGTGCCACAAAGGGCATATCACCCGACTGGAAGAGAACATTCAAGGACTGGAGAACCCAGTACCAACCCTGCATTGCCAAAGACAACATGAAGATTCCCTGGACAGACAGACAGACAGACATCAGGATACACTCCAGCAGGCACAACCTTCTGAAGAGGTAGAGCAGGCTGCCTAGCAGGGACAGAACAACGGTGAGGACAATTGGCAGCACGTGACTTCCAGAAGCAGCCAGACCAACAGCAAAGCATCTCTGCACCAGCACTGCAGATACAGGTGAGCACCCAGTTTCAAGTTCTCTCCCCAGGTCCTGATGCTGAGAGTCAACTAGATGAGACAGCTGAGGGAAGGGAGCAGAAGGAGACTCCACCAATTGGAAGGGATGGGGGTTTCACAACCACCACACCCAAGAGGAGGCAGCAGGTGGAGATGGTCAGGGACTCCCTCCTAAGGGAGACTGAGTCATCTATCTATCTGCCATCCCATCCAGGAAAGCCAAGAACTGTGCTTTTGAGACAGTCATCTTATCTCATCTCCCACAGTCTTCTGGCCAGCAGGTTAGACGTATGGGCTGGAGGAATGGACTATAAGATGCATAGAAAGCCAGCTAGATCCTCAGGCTCAACAGGGAGTGATCAATGGCTCCATGTCTAGTTGACAGAGTGCCCCAAGGGTTGGTCCAGTGGCCAGCTTTGTTCAACATCTTCAGCAATGATCTAGAGGGTTGCACCCTCAGCAAGTTTGCAGGTGATGCTAAACTGGGAGGCATGGCAGATACACTGGAGGGTGCCGATAGGATACAGAGGGACCTAGACAAATTGGAGGAGTGGACCAAAAAGACATCTGATGACATTCAACAAGGACAAGTGCAGAGTCTGGCACTGCTACACACTAGGCAGCAGTTCTGCAGAAAAGGACCTAGGGGTGACAGTGGACGAGAAGCTGGATATGAGTCAACAGGGTGCCCTTGTTGCCAAGAAGGCCAATGGCATTTTGGGATGTATAAGTAGGGGCACTGCCAGCAGATCAAGGGAGACGATCGGTCCCCTCTATTCGACATTGGTGAAGCCTCACCTGGAGTCCTGTGTCCAGGTTTCAGCCCCACACTACAAGAAGGATGTGGAAAAATTGGAAAGAGTCCAGCGGAGGGCAACAAAAATGATTCGGGGACTGGAACGCATGACTTATGAGGAGAGGCTGAGGGAATCAGAGACTACCAGGATTGGAAGGGACCTCAGGAGGTCATCTAGTCCAACCCCCTGCTCAAAGCAGGACCCAATCCCCAACCAACTAAATCATCCCAGCCAGGGCTTTGTCAAGCCTGACCTTAACAACTTCTAAGGAAGGAGATTCCACCACCTCCCTAGGTAACGCATTCCAGTGTTTCGCCACCCTCCTAGTGAAAAAGTTTTCCTGCTATCCAACCTAAACCTCCCCCACTGCAACTTGAGACCATTACTCCTTGTCCTGTCCTCTGCTACCACTGACAATAGTCTAGAACCATCCTCTTTCTTTGGAACCCTCTTTTGGGTAGTTGAAAGCAGCTATCAAATCCCCCCTCATTCTTCTCTTCTGCAGACTGAACAATCCCAGTTCCCTCAGCCTCTCCTCATCAGTCATGCGTTCCAGTCCCCGAATCATTTTTGTTGCCCTTCGCTGGACTCTCTCTCCAATTTGGCCACATCCTTCTTGTAGTGTGGGGCCCAAAACCAGACACAGGACTCTAGATGAGGAGGCCTCACCAAAAGGGAACTGCAGTTGTTTGTTTAGTCTGCGGAAGAGAAGAATGAGGGGGGATTTAATAGCTGCTTGCAACTACCCAAAAGGGGGTGGATCTAGACTGTTCTCCGTGGTAGCAGACAACAGAATGAGGAGTAATGGTCTCAAGTTGCAGTGGCAGAGGTTTAAGGCACATAGCAGGAACTACTCTTTCACTAGAAATTTAGTGGTGGAATCTCCTTCCTTAGAGGTTTTTAAGGCCTGGCTGGGATGATTTAGTTGGGGGTTGGACTAGATGCCCTGCCAAGGTCCCTTCCAGCCCTGATAGTTTACAATTCTCAATGGCAAAATACTTCCGTAACAACCCCTTAGCTTGGTTCCTCCCACTCCCCCACAAGATGTGCAATGGAACTCACTCAGTAGTGGACTGTTTGTTTGGAGCGCTGGCCTAATCACATGACAGTTTGTGAGCAAAATCCTGACTGACTGACAAACATAGATGATGGCACCCTCCCAGCCAAAAGCTCTCAACAGTGGGCACCAGAGAAATGTGGCACACACTGAGTGCCCTGGAGCTATTTCTGTAGCTTTGAACAAAATGCAGGGAAATTAAATAAATAAGTAAATACCTGTTTTAATTTGGAAGGAACTGAGTGAGATCTTAAAAAGAGAAATATGAAATGACAGAGTTAAATTTCAAGCATTAAAACACCAAATGGGACAAGCACGATCTCCAGCTCCTTTTCTTGCTAATAGTTTCAATACTCAGTACCACAGTCAAACCCAAACTGCTGCGGAGAAGGAGTTGGCTATGACATGGACATCCAGCAATCAGCCCTCCAATAATGCCAACTATAATAAACTTCAGAGCTAAGCGTGAACCATTCAAACAATAGGTTTGCTGCTGAGGTTTTACAGAAAGTCCCACCAGTGAACTGGTGGAAGTCACATAAGCACTTGGATTCAGAGACTGTGGAAGGAAGTGATCATCTCACTTAACAGCAGTAGCTTCTTCTGCCAGTGTAGAAAGAATAGTTTCTTCCTTTCGACCAATCCGTTCCAAACTGAGAAATCGTTTGGGACCCGAAAAAGCAGGAAAGCTGGTTTTTCTTTGTCAGATTATGAACACACAGGAAAATGAAGGTGAAGACGACCAAGTTAGTTAGCTGCAGAAGCCAATATCTTACATTTCTCATGTTGACCTGCCTGACAGTCGATTTAAAAATCTGGACTGTGTGTTTGTTTAACTAACCTCAAATAGTTAGTTAATTTTCAGGCTTTCTTTCTTTCATGTCATTTAACTATATGCTTGTTTTGCTACATTATGATATGGTTGGTTGGTTGCTGTCAAACAAATCCACAATACATATCGTTGTTTTCGTTAAATAAATAAAAAAATTTAAATGTCTGATGTTGCTGATGTTCTCCTCCTCATACAGCATGGCAAGAAAACCCTCCAAATATTAATGATTAACCGATTGAACGGGAGATAGATCTTTCTGAAGTCATTCGGACGTGAACTGCTTCAATTACCTTTGGTAAATGAAATAACCAATCAATCATTCATTTTCTGAGATAGCTAGCTGTAAAACTCATCTGAACAGTTTTCAAAATAAATCACTTTACAGTGTGTATCTTCTAAAAATGAAACCTACATTGATCTCTGAAGAACATGGATTGAGGTTAGAACAAGAATGCACTTTTATGTAGAAATCCATGATTACATCGAGTCTTCCTGACTAGGGATTTAAATCAAATCCACCCCACTGCAGAGTATGCTCTGCCTGGACTCTGAAGAAAATGGCAGGGGGCTTTCTGGGGATACCCTGGGCTGTTTCCTGCTGGAGACACAGTAGAGGGTGGCTGAGGCAGAAGCTGCTCCCAGGAGTGAGTAAGCGGGTAGCTGAGCCTCTGGTTTTTCTCTTACTCCCCTAGGTGTGCCAGCTGCCTGGCCTTTCCCTTGGGCAGTGATGATCCCTACCACCACCGCATTCCCCATCCTGCTGACTCACCCGTGTCCTGAGATAAACTGGCGCTGTAGCTGTCACTCTCTGTGACCGTAATTCCATGCTGGGATCCCACAGTCCTCCAGTCAGATGTAAGAGTACGTGCAGGAGTAGATGCCTGGCATTTGGTGAGAGTCCATTGGCTGGAGTACCTGTTCCGGGTGCTGTGTGCGGATTTCACGCTCTTCCGGGAAACTGGGTCTGAAGCACAAAAGTTACACAACACGGTCAGGTTTGTTCTCTGACAAAGATGTGCTCTCATGAGGCAAACACACACAGAGCCTTCCTGGGACCCACCACTCGACAGCTGGGCATGTGTGTCTACAGCTAGACACAGGCAAACGCAGATGTCTGTCTGTGTATATTGCTAGACATCTGTCCACTGACAGACGCTTGTGCCTGTCGTTTACCAGCCCTGACCCATATGGGGCACTAGGGGGTAACGAACTCATCAGCTAGAAAAAGTTGATGGCTGGCACATATGTAGTGGTCGTCACCAGCGTGGATGTTTACACGTTCTCATCGGGCATCCAATCTATCTGAAAAAATCAGAAAAAGAGCCATAGCTGGTGGAAAATTGGCAGAAAGCTTCCAAAGGCAATTGATAATGCAACCAAGTACTCAAACTAGTACTTTGGAAAACAAACACTTTGCTCCAGGTGATATGAGATGCGCTTTTTTGTCTTCCATTAGAGCAAGAGTCTGTAGTCGCCTGGATCACATGGTACAAACATCAAAATATTTGTCATTATTTGTAGAATGGACTGATTTGAGAAACTCTCGTCTGTTGTTACAAAGTTATACAGATATTTAGAGTCCCTGCCTCCTCATTATAAAGCATACATTGTCGGGGTTATCTGCTCAGCTGGAGACAGAAGAAGAAGATAATTACAGTGGTACCATGTATGCTTTAGCCTTACTTATCACTAATCCATGTACACTATTTGCATAACGGTCATAACTCTTAGCAGAAGGTCTTGTGTGCATAACAAAATATAACCATGTACTCTTATGTAATCCCTACATGTAACTAACTATGAGCTACTGAATGTCTAACGTAACACCCCTTTGAGCTAGATGGAGTGCCAGTAATTTGCAAATAGTTGAAACATTTTCACGGCCCCATAGAATCTGTCTGATGTTTGCTCAAGGCGCTCGTCCCTGTCTCAGTCACATGCAGCATTTGTTGTACAGGTGCTCTCGCAGCCACGCTGCACAACGGGGAGGGTGGCTTCTGGAGCAGGTGACAGCACCAGGCTTATAAATGACAGGGTGCAGTTAGGTTACCGACACACACCCCAGCTGGTATTTCACACTTGTTCTTGGGATGGGAAGAAATCACTTTTCTTTGGCGGGAAAATGAGCCATATTCACGTAGAACATATCACCGTGGCCTCCCCTGACGTGACCCACCCAAAGCTCCAACGCTCAGTAATCCAAGCAGTATTAGATTTTCACTTTCGTTCTATGCAGCTGTGCTTCCTCTATGCAGAGGAAGACAACAACTGCCACCAGCCACCTGGGAGGGACACGGGCTGCAGTAGCATTTTTGTTTGGAGCGCTTTGCACATTTTCTTTTAAAGTTCACAGACCGTGTGTCATGTATGCTAGTAGGCAGCTGTGGGTCCCATGCATGGTGCAAGTTTGGGGTGATGGCAAAGGGGCTCCTGAGGTACAACTCACTTCCTCTCCTGCCATCTGACTGGTTTACAATTAAAGTGCTCTAAAATGCAAACAAACAAAACACAGCCCGTTTGGCTTAGGATGCCTGATGAAGACACAGAACAGAGTCTGGGGTACAATTTGAGGGTATAGAGTCTCCCTATTATTCCGACAATAAGGCAACCTACCTCGGGAACCTCAGCACCGCTTTAGCTGGAGCTTGAACTGAGAATGAGTGCTCAGTATGGGGCCCTATGCACAGAACTCTGGGGTGCAATGATGAGCACACAAAGCCACACAGAGACTGAGGTGCCCAAGTCCCACTTTTAGGCACCATTGCGATGCCCCAAACCTGTAGGTGCCTAAACTCACGTGGCACCTAAGTTTGTGCTCAAATAGTTCTCTAGGTGACTGTGAGCACATCGATTGCTGCCCCTCTCTCTCATGCCTGAGCCCCAGCAGGATTCTCAAAGCCAGGGCACCTAGGCATGGCCCTGGTAGGCATGCTCAGAAGCGGCCTAACTCCACCCAAGTTGGTTACACCACTCAGCTTGATGGCTGGGGCACTCAGCCAGCAAACAGCCTGCGTCAGTTGCCTCTCTCTGCCTCTTGAGGAAAGGGATCTGCCACACAGCCTCGAGTACTTACTGGTACCGGGTCGAATGTCAGACATGTCGATCAAGGGTCCGGTGTTCTGTATCAGAGCTGGATGATGCAAGGATACCCCAGTGCAGAAGCTCTGGGGATTCACAGCTTGGCTGAACTCAGTGTCTGTCACTGGTATTGTAGCTTTATCATCCCCTGCAAGGAGAAGAGTTTGGGGACTGAGCTCAGACAGCTCCACCGAAGCATCTGTTGCAAGTCACCAGCATCACCAGCCCATGCTGCCCTGACCCACTTGACAGTAGCTCCTTGCCTGACCGATCTCTGGCTTCGCTGCTTGGGGGATCTCCCTCACTCTCCTCCACCCGTGTCAGGCTCAATACACGCAAAAAAGCTGGGGCTTCACACAGCTCCTCCTGTGTGGTACGGGTGCAGCACGCAGGGCCAGGGAAGTGGCACTTCTTCCTTCCCGGGCATGAAAGTGGGGCAGGGCACAGGGGACTCTCAGCTTCCAACCCAGTTCCCCCCAGAACTGGAATGTGAGAATGATCCCAAGTGATATTGGCAACTTGGCTGACAATGGAATAAATGCAAGGGGGAGAAAGATGGGGGCGGGAAGACCCCCCAGTCCTAAGGCAAACTACATGCCCTGGCCAAGATGGGCTCTTGGCATGGGGAACTGGCACTCACTCAGAAGCCAGGGCAGGCAGATATCTACCTGAGAATAGTATTTCCCTGGCCAGAAGTGTGGCGGGGGAAGATTCTCTTCCCCTAGGGCCCTTCTGTGGGTTCCCTCAAAGTACGGCCATACCTGTCCCATCTCACAGCGCTTGCTGCAGCTGCCCTCATCTCTGGTGTATGAGCAGGAGCGTGTCCCAGCATGCAACACTCCAACTGGGCCCAGCCAGGAGCCTGTGGGGCTATCGGTAAGGTCTCAGCAGGGAAGCGGGGGCGGGGGGGGGAGGAGGGTTTGCTCAGCAATCCTTTAAACTGGAATAAGGCCAAGTGCCATTAGATCTGAGGCAAGAGCCCCACTCACCCAGCTGCTTGATGCCCTCCTTATCCTCAATGAGCAGCTGGACACGAGGAATATCAATATGCAGCCGGGGACCCTGGGGGGGCCCTTTCACTGGTGTGTCAAAGCTCCGGTTATTCTTGCTGCAGAGAAAAGAGAAGCCAATGAATACAGCAGAGTCTCCACTTCACTGACACCTTACCACCAACCAGGTCTATGACCCCTTATTTCCTGCTGGGGGGAGGAAGAAACAAAAGGGCTGTGGGTGAAGAACAAGTTGTCACCCCATCACATCCCAATGCCTGCCATGTATTGGAAATCGCTCTGCCGTGCTTTGAAAGTCAAGCACAAAGCGACGCACCAGACCTGCTGCCGTCACGGGGAGATATTCAGTGTTACAAAGTCCCAAATTAGTGGGTAAAATGGCGTCTTTGCTGTGCTCCATTATGACAGGGATCCAATCCCTGCAGCGCTGTGTGCACACACTACCCCAAACGAGCAGGCAGGACCGTGAGGCGAGTCAAGCAGCCGCAGCCTGCACACAGCGCTGGGCCTTGGCACCCGTCAGGGCACCACGTCTATCCCCTCTTCTTCAGGGCAGCCTCCCCCATGCAGGGTCAATGCTGGGTATGATCCCAGACTCCCAGCGAGGGATTCAAACACCCCCGTCTGGTGCAGACCATCACAGGGCCATTTCTCACGCAACACTCATCTGCTGTCAGAATAGGGGGGCCAGCAGTAGCTTTGAGAACAGCCACTGGCTACACCCACTTTCAAGCAGCATTAGAAAGGGAAGCTTGGAAGTGACACCCCCTGAGCACTGTGGGTCTGTCTACACTGCAAGTGGGAGGTGTCACTGCAGCATATGTAGACACATGCCGAGGGTGCACTCTGGTGCCATGACCGTGGAAGGAAAAGGCCTGGGTAGAGACCGTCGAATCGTGGACATCAACGAATGGCTACGCAGGTGGTGTCGGAGAGAAGGCTTTGGATTCTTTGACCATGGGATGGTGTTCCAAGAAGGAGGAGTGCTAGGCAGAGACAGGCTCCACCTAACGAAGAGAGGGAAGAGCATCTTCGCAAGCAAGCTGGCTAACCTAGTGAGGAGGGCTTTAAACTAGGTTCAACGGGGGAAGGAGACCAAAGCCCTGAGGTAAGTGGGGAAGTGGGATACCGGGAGGAAGCATGAGGAGGAGAGCATGAGAGGGGAGGGCTTCTGACTCATACTAAGAAAGCAAGACAAACAGCAAGTTATCTCAAGTGCCTATACACAAATGCAAGAAGCCTGGGAAAGAAGCAGGGAGAACTGGAAGTCCTGGCACAGTCAAGGAATTATGACGTGATTGGAATAACAGAGACTTGGTGGGATAACTCACATGACTGGAGTACTGTCATGGATGGGTATAAACTGTTCCAGGAGGACAGGCAGGGCAGAAAAGGTGGGGGTGTTGCATTGTATGTAAGGGAGCAGTTTGACTGCTCAGAGCTCCGGTATGAAACTGCAGAAAAACCTGAGAGTCTCTGGATTAAGTTTAGAAGCGTGAGCAACAAGGGTGATGTTGTGGTGGGAATCTGCTATAGATCACCAGACCAGGGGGATGAGGTGGACGAGGCTTTCTTCCGGCAACTCGCAGAAGTTACTAGATCGCGGGCCCTGGTTCTCATGGGAGACTTCAATGCCCCTGTTATCTGCTGGGAGAGCAATACAGCGGTGCACAGACAATCCAGGAAGTTTTTGGAAAGTGTAGGGGACAATTTCCTGGTGCAAGTGCTGGAGGAACCAACTAGGGGCAGAGCTCTTCTTGACCTGCTGCTCACAAACCGGGAAGAAGTAGTAGGGGAATTAAAAGTGGATGGGAACCTGGGAGGCAGTGACCATGAGATGATCGAGTTCAGGATCCTGACACAGGGAAGAAAGGAGAGCAGCCGAATACGGACCCTGGACTTCAGAAAAGCAGACTTTGACTCCCTCAGGGAACTGATGGGCAGGATCCCCTGGGAGAACAACATGAGGGGGAAAGGAGTCCAGGAGAGCTGGCTGTATTTGAAAGAATCCTTATTGAGGTTACAGGGACAAACCATCCCGATGTGTAGAAAGAATAGTCAATATGGCAGGCGACCGGCTTGGCTTCACAGTGAAATCCTTGCTGATCTTAAACACAAAAAAGAAGCTTACGAGGAGCGGAAGATTGGACAAATGACCAGGGAAGAGTATAAAAATATTGCTCGGGCATGCAGGAGTGAAATCAGGAAGGCCAAATCACACCTGGAGGTGCAGCTAGCAAGAGATGTTAAGAGTAACAAGAAGGGTTTCTTCAGGTATGTTAGCAACAAGAAGAAAGTCAAGGGAAGCGTGGGCCCCTTACTGAATGAGGGAGGCAACCTAGTGACAGAGGATGTGGAAAAAGCTAATGTACGCAATGCTTTTTTTGCCTCTGTCTTCACGAACAAGGTCAGCTCCCAGACTCCTGCGCTGGGCAGCACAGCATGGGGAGGAGGTGACCAGCCCTCCGTGGAGAAAGAAGTGGTTCGGGACTATTTAGAAAAGCTGGACGTGCACAATGGGGCCGGATGCGTTGCATCCGAGAGTGCTAAAGGAGTTGGCGGATGTGATTGCGGAGCCATTGGCCGTTATCTTTGAAAACTCATGGCGATCGGGGGAAGTCCTGGACGACTGGAAAAAGGCTAATGTAGTGCCCATCTTTAAAAAAGGGAAGGAGGAGGATCCTGGGAACTACAGGCCAGTCAGCCTCACCTCAGTCCCTGGAAAAATCATGGAGCAGGTCCTCAAGGAATCATTTCTGAAGCACTTAGAGGAGAGGAAAGTGATCAGGAACAGTCAGCATGGATTCACCAAGGGCAAGTCATGCCTGACTAATCTAATTGCCTTCTATGACGAGATAACTGGCTCTGTGGATGAGGGGAAAGCGGTGGACGTGTTGTTCCTTGACTTTAGCAAAGCTTTTGACACGGTCTCCCATAGTATTCTTGCGAGCAAGTTAAAGAAGTATGGGCTGGAGGAATGGACTATAAGGTAGATAGAAAGTTGGGCTAGATTGTCGGGCTCAAAGGGTAGTGATCAATGGCTCCATGTCTAGCTGGCAGCCAGTATCGAGCGGAGTGCCCCAAGGGTCGGTCCTGGGGCCGGTTTTGTTCAGTATCTTCATAAATGATCTGGAGGATGGTGTGGATTGCACCCTCAGCAAGTTGCAGATGACACTAAACTGGGAGGAGAGGTAGATATGCTGGAGGGTAAGGATGGGATACAGTGGGACCTAGACAAATTAGAGGATTGGGCCAAAAGAAATCTGATGAGGTTCAACAAGGACAAGTGCAGAGTCCTGCACTTGGGACGGAAGAATCCCATGCACCGCTACAGACTAGGGACCAAACAGCTAGGCAGCAGTTCTGCAAAAAAGGACCTAGGGGTGACAGTGGACGAGAAGCTGGATATGAGTCAACCGTGTGCCCTTGTTGCCAAGAAGGCCAATGGCATTTTGGGATGTATAAGTAGGGGCATTGCCAGCAGATCGAGGGACACGATCGTTCCCCTCTTTTCGACATTGGTGAGGCCTCATCTGGAGTCCTGTGTCCAGGTTTGGGCCCCACACTACAAGAAGGATGTGGAAAAATTGGAAAACGTCCAGCGGAGGGCGACAAAAATGATTCGGGGACTGGAACGCATGACTCATGAGGAGAGGCTGAGGGAACTGGGGTTGTTCAGTCTGCGGAAGAGAAGAATGAGGCGGGATTTGATAGCTGCTTTCAACTACCTGAAAGGGGTTCCAAAGAGGATGGATCTAGACTGTCCTCCGTGGTAGCGGATGACAGAACAAGGAGAAATGGTCTCGAGTTGCAGTGGGGGAGGTTTAGGTTGGATATTAGGAAAAACTTTTTCACTAGGAGGGTGGCGAAACACTGGAATGCGTTACCTAGGGAGGTGGTGGAATCTCCTTCCTTAGAAGTTGTTAAGGTCAGGCTTGACAAAGCCCTGGCTGGGATGATTTAGTTGGGGATTGGTCCTGCTTTGAGCAGGGGGTTGGACTAGATGATCTCCCGAGGTCCCTTCCAACCGTGATATTCTATGATTCTATTCTATGATTCTGTGACCTACACCAGCAAGCGAGACTGGTTCTTACACTGCTGCTCACCCACCTTATTAGCATTTCTGCCAAGCTCTTTGCATCTGCAATACAAAAGAGAGAGATGTTTGTGAGAGAGACACGGAAAGGACGGAAGATAGACTCTGTTCCCCACTGCAGACTGATGCATGGGTTGGAGCGTGTCTCTACAAGCAGGCAAGTTTCTAGAACAGCCTTCTGTGTGATGTGCGAGGCGGGAGGGTACATGACATGCACACAGACATAGTCAACATTAACTGTAGTGTAAGGTGTGCACAATCACCGTACCCTGCCCTCAAACTATATCCAATTACTATAAATAGGCACAGTTATTTTTTAAGTACCTGAGCAAACTAGTTTTCTATTAAAAAAAAAATCCTTCCAGTCAACGAAGCTCTTGGCCTCACCCACCCATCCAAAATTCAGCCTTGTTCAGCACATGCTTAAAGAGCAATACAATCCAACGCCCAAGAAAGCCTCCAGGATCTAAACTAAGATCTACACTGAAATGGATGAGCACAGAATTGAGAGATGCAAAAACTCATGGGGGCACTTTGTCTGCCTACTTCTCCCAGACACAGCACCGTCATGGCAGAGCAGCTTACAGATTCAGCAGCTGTCAGATACCATCTCCCCTGCCTGTGCAGGACTGTTGCCCATACTTAGTGCTTGCCGCTAGGAATCTGTGGTCTCCTATTAACTGTTGCAACATGTTTAATCCATGTTAACTGAACCCCCCGTCAAAGTTTTCTGTTTCATTAAGCATCTGTCTATGCTTTGGGGACTGGGTAGGGAAAGAGACAGGGAAACCTGCCCAAAGATGTGAAAGTGCAGGCTGGACTTTGTAGGGAGATAGCTCCCCCAACTCCCTCTCCTGCCCTGCCATATGCTGAGCTGCAGATGTAAGTTACAAAGACCAGTTGGGAACACAGCTGGCCATGGTCAAACCCTCTAAAGCCCAAAGGTGTTTAATGGCCTACACCACCTTTGACGGTTGCAGTTAAAGAACTGCAAGGACTGCCTTCCAGGAAAACTCCAGCGAGACCTCTAACGCTCGTTCGTGTAAACTAATCACCTCCCAACAAACCCACCCAAAATAGCAACAAAGCTCATGCAACTACCATGATGCTTCGTGAGCCTACCTTGTTCACTCTGCCTAGATCCCTTCCTCCCGACCTGCTAGGGCTCTGCTACTCGCTTCAGGGCAGACTCTCATTCTATGTCTGTTCCGTGCGTAGCGCAGTGGGGCACGGGATGCACGACAGTAAGAGAAATGATGGCCAAGATAGTCCACAGTGACTAGTGATCTGGGAGGGGTCTCCCAAAAGCGCTGAGCACCCCTTCTGAGAACGACGCCTCTTCGTGGTGTCTGCAGCGAGGGCCCCAGAATCACGAGTCACACAGAAAGACCTCAACCTACATATTTAACTGAATAAAAGAGGAACTTCCCGATCACTATCTATGAATGCTTGCCTGGGTTCAGTCCCTCGGGGAAGGGAGCAGAGCCTGCGTCTCATGGAGATCCTGCTGCTGAATGTTCCTTCCCCCATTCACAATACAGAAGCCGTCTGTCAGAATTTGCTTGCCCCTTGGGAATCGGACCGCATGACTCTTGTTCTATCATTTCTAGACAGTGGGGCACCCTCCGTTAGTTGCTGGCCTGAGCAGCGTTAAATTAACCCGGAGGAGGAACTAGTCTTTTCAGGATGGTGTAACTCACAGGTTCCCAACATGCTTTCCAGCTGCAAGCCTGAATCTCCCTGCCCTGCCCAGTGCAATCAATACGCAGCCTCCTGACCAGCTGGTATTTAATCTGTGCATCTAATGACGGAGCAGACAGACTCACTCAGAAGTGTGGGGTGGCTGCAGTTTTCCTCTATGGCAGGTGAAGCTAAACCCACCACCCCACAGGAGGCCGGGCTCACACCTCACCTCTCAATCTCTTCAGACGCTTCTCCTTCCTCTTCTTGCGGATGATGAAGAGCAGGGCCACCCCGAGCGTAGCCAGGATCACAGGGCAGGCAATGGTGAAAAGCTTCTTCACGTCATCCCCCTCCCCCTGAGCAGATTTGATTGGGGGTATGGTACCTAGGACAGAGCCACACACACACACACACACACACACACACGAGGCAGTAAGACAACACACCCATGTCAGACCTCAGCGCGGGGACCTGAGCAGAGCCCAGGCCAGGCCCGGCTGACAGGGGAGGGCTGCGGACAACAGCTTCCTCCCAACTGCAAAGCGGCTCCAGAGGGATGTCGGGGTGGGGGCAGGGGGAGAGGTCTGGGACACCCAGATAAATGCGCGCGCTCGCTCTCTCGCTGCTTCCAGCCAGCCTGGGAACCCAAGAGACAAGCTGGCCTCATGGTACCTGCAGCCGAGGCTGGCGGTAAGTGTGTTTAGATGGGGGTGTTTCTGGCTCACTTGTGCAGACTCACCCGGCATCTACACTGCAGTGGGAGCGTGACACAGCTCATGGCAGCGTACCCACACTAGCGTTCATCGAGCTAGCACGGCCACCGACGGGGATGGCCTGGACCCCAGCATTGGCTGTACAGACCTGGGTGCGCACTCAGCTTGGCAGCCCGTGCTGCTGCATCTTCACTCCTATTTTTAGCCACCGTAGCCAGATTCAAGCTTTGGCAGGTGAACCTACCGCGCTGGGTGCCTCTCCTCCAGCCGCAGCACAGACCTACCCTCAGAGCTGGGCTGTTGGGGGCTCACCCCATCCAAGCTACAGAGATTCACCCAATCCTCCTTACCGTCGGTCATGGGAACCCACGCTAAGCACACGCATGATACATGAGAGCATGTGCAACTGCAAGTCCCGCAAATGGCAGCTAAGAGGTATCCTGGCCCCAGCCACGATTCACGTTCCTAATGCACAGCCACGTGCTGTGAAGCGCTCTGATCCGACCCGCCACAGAGTTTATCTGGCACGGAGTCACCGCCACAGCCACTGACCCTGGTTACCTACCTGGTAACCTAACCAGCGCGTGGAGATGTGAGGCCACTGGGATGCATTGTTGCTCCCCTGAGAAGATTGCATGCAAATCTCATTTCCCTGCTGGGTGGTGTGGCCTTTGCAGAAGGGGGAGTGGGGGCAGGGCAGGGCAAACAGTATTCCTCAGCTGTTCTTGTCAACTGCTGGAAATGGCCCACCTTGATTATCACTACAAAAGGTTCCTCCCCCCCCGGCCCCGCTCTCCTGCTGGTAATAGCTCATCTTAAGCCATCCCTCTGGTTACAGCGTGTATGGTAACACCCACAGTTTCATGTTCTCTATGTATATAAATCTCCCCACTGTATTTTCCACTGAATGCATCCGATGAGGTGAGCTGTAGCTCACGAAAGCTTATGCTCAAATAAATTTGTTAGTCTCTAAGGTGCCACAAGTCCTCCTTTAGTATTCAGTAGGTAACGGGCACACCTGCCCTGTGTCATCTCCATCTCCCTCTCAGTCCACTGATAAAAACGAGGCACTTGCGTCTCCCTGGATAACGAACATGTGACCAGGCTCTGAGTAGAAGCATCTGTCATAAGAACACACCAGCCCTACCACAACTCTGGCCCCACACTCCCTGCTGACAGCTGGCCCTGCCTGGCTCGGGGGCTGCTCAGGAAGGGGCCAGCACAGATCTCTGGCCTCTTTGTACAATTGGAAGAAACCCACCTGCCACCTGAGCTGCCCTTGTGGAAGGTGAAGAAACAAAGCAGATGTGACTTTAGAGGGGTTTGTTTTATGGCTAGAACCCCCCGCAGGCTGAATACTAAGGGGCCGAGCATCTAATGGTTACAGCAAGGGACTAGAAGCCAGAACTCCAGGGTTCATTTCCTGGTCTTGCTACTGACTCCCTCACTGTGCAAGTTAGACCCCTGCTCTGTGCCTCAGTTTCCCCATGTGTACAACACAGACAGTGATACTGACCCCTGCAATCTTTGCACGGAGTGGGGGAGGCAGGGGAGGACAGGAACCAAAGCGGGGGAGCAGCAGGGATGATAGCTGGTTCTCCAGTAGCAATTACTGGGACATTTCTCAATGTTCTTTGGACAATAAGGGAGGAGGCATGAGAAGAGCTGGGGTATCCGTCCAGTTCCCAGGTGTCTGCATCGCAAAACCAAGTCCACTGCAGCCGGCCCTGACTGCAGACAGCCTGCGCAGGGATGCCAAGGACTGAAGGGGTGATGGGGTATGTCTACACAGCACACGGGGAGGCAGGCAGACAGACGCTGGCTGTGCTCGAGCTAATGCTGTGAAAACAGCAGGGGAGCTGCCTGTGTCTGCGCCCCGGGGTCAGGCAGGATTGCACTGGGATGGCTCGCCTGCATCGACATGGCCACACTGCTATTTTTCACATGCTACTTCAAGCACAGCAACCGCCTGTCTGTCTACCTGGGCCAGACGCAGCCTCGCAGCGACAGCGTAGAGGTGCCTGTGGAGAAAGGACAGCACGCTGCTCATTAAATCCACCCTTCCAGGAGGGAGGAGCCTAGGCCCTGGATGGGAGAGGAGGAATGGCTGCTGCAGCATGGCCGTGCATGGTCAGACCCCAGCCGGCACGGACTCTGCAGAGATGGCGCTGGGTCACAAATGATCAGGCCGTGGGTGTGTTTAAAACCCGACCCCTGAGCTGGGATAGCCAGGAGCCAGCGCTAACGTGTATGAAGTAATAAGGCAGGAGAAAGACCTGGAGAAGTCTCTGGCTAGGACAGGCCTGTGGTGAGCTAGGAAGACACTTAGCAGGGAGTCTCCAGCATACGCTCTCTGTGGTTTGGAGAGCTGGCTTTCTCCTGTACTCCTCTCCCCATCAGCCTAATCTAGTTCAGAGCGTGCTGGTAGCCGTGTCACTCCCAGGATAGTAGAAAGACCGGTGTCTGTCTGTCTTTTACCGGACCAGCTTCTGCTGGAGAGAGAGACGAGCTTGCGAGCTACACAGAGGCCTGAAGAAGAGCTCTGTGCAGCTTGTCTCTCTCACCCACTTTAGGCAAATCTCACTGCTCGTGCACCCCTCCCAGCTCTGGGCCAGGCGCCAGAGCCCCACGTGATCCCGGCTGCTGGGAGCTGTGGGCAGAGGACGGCGAGGGGCAGCTGCATGGAGGGCCTGGCTAGGAAGTGAGGAAGGTGAGGTGGGGAGCACTTCAGAAGCAGTGAATTTTGGGTGCTGCAGCTGCCGGGCATTCAGCTGAGTGGCTCAGCAGGGCCATAGGCAGCAGCAAAATGCTGAGCACGAGAGACAGCCCCTTAACGCAACAGCGCTGGCGCGCCGTGCAACCCGACGCTGGCGCGGGAATCCTACGGCTGGCCCGCCCCAGCCGCCTAACCCGCCCCACATCCCCCGGCCCCCCGTGCCCCACGGCCAGCCCCCGCCCCACGCTGGGTCAGCTCTTACTGCCGTCGTAGTCCAGCGTGGCGAACTGGGTGGTCTCGTTACCGCAGCCGGCGCTGTTGCAGGCCTTCATCCGGAGCTCGTACCAGGTGGCCTCGCGCAGCTCCGTCAGGAAGACCTCGTTGGAGTTGTTGGTCTTGAGGCTCTGCCAGACCCAGTTGCCCTTGGGCCGGTACTCCAGGACAATGGCCACGATGGGGCAGCCCCCGCTGCTCCAGCCCTGCAGGTTCAGCCTGGCGTGCGTAGAATTAAGGTGGGTGAAGAGGTGCTGGTCCTTGCTGAAGGAGGGCTCTGTGGAAAAGGACATGGCATGAGGGCCTGGGAGGGGGCAGCTCTTACAGGACAAGCTTCCCATCTGCCCCCCACATGGCCTCCACTCACTCAGCCCAGCCGTCAATGGGAGCTGGCTCTTACCCCGTCCCCATCCTGCCAGCGACACTCAGCACGCTCAATCCCCTCCGACCCAGCGACTGCCCGGCAGCCACATTTCGTGCTGCAAAGCGGAGCTGGTGACGGAGCTCCCAAGCACAAAGCCGCCTGTCCAGAGGCTGGTAAATGCCCAGCAAGTGAGAAGCAGCAAAGGGCCCCTCCCACCGCATTGCCCAGGCAGAGGCCTTGCTGCTCAGCTTCCCTCCTGCCGGGGTTTTATGGCTGGGCTGCTGGAAATAGGGTTTGGTAAGTGAACTGGAGGAGCAGAGCCCGGGTCTCCGTAATACACGACTGCTGAGGTCACTGTCCGGGCAGCAAGGGGAAACAATTCTACTTCTGGTCACAGCCAGCTGCGACAGCAACTTAGCTAAAGACGACTGAGGGCAGTGGAGTTCTTTTACCGTCGGTCACAGCCGGAAATAGGCTCGTACATATAAGGCCAGGGCCAACTTTTAAGAGGACTCTCGTCAAGGATGTGAGGCCAATAAACTGACCTCCTGCACCTTGCACCACACGTTACAGAATACAATTCTAAACACCTCCTCGGAGTTTCTCATTTCAGCAAAGAAAAGGACAGACGGTCGCACAGAGGAGTCAATTGGTGGCCCCTGCAGCAACCTTACAAAACCAAATGACCCAGCAACAACGGACGAGGGCAGGAATTTTCCTGCTTCTCCTGCTCTGCCCACCAGTCTACCTTGCTTGATCCTTGCAAGAAGGCAGCGCTGGCCTTACTGGACCCTCTCTGGACACCTAACCATGGGCCCAGCACCATGCACACCCCCCCAGGATCATGCTGCTGTCACTCCTCATGGTGTTCCCAAAACTGCAGCTCAGCAAACTGCACTGGAGCAAACTGGGGGAGAAGGCAGGGTGCGTGGCAGTGTGACAGGAGGATGGGGAGGGGTTAAAGCATCAACACCTGACCCCACAATGGGTAGGTCAAATGGAAAATCTGAAAGGGAAAAGAAATGCAGCTGGTGAATCTCTGCACCAGGCTTGTGAGGCCCCTGGCCGTGCTAGGGGCTGGGCAGTGGCACGGAACAGTGCAGAGCAAGTTGCCTCAGGACCTTTTCTCGCTGGGCTGGGGGAGGCCCTGGTGAGTGCGTGCCAGGGTACCAGCTGGTGCAGGATGCCCTGGGAATGGCCAGCAGCTCTGGAAGAACATCGTCCAGGACAGAAGCAAAAGGGAAGCCCTCCGCCTTTCCCTAGTGACAAGCTAGATCCAGCTTGTCAAGCCCTGTGTCCTGTATTCTGCCTCCAGCAGCAGCCCATAGTGCTGTGCCGAATGAGGGGCAGTCTACTTCCTCCCCGCCCCAGTCCCTCCCTCCCCAGGAGCTAATGAATGCATTAAAGAGGGGAACCAGCGCAGGTGGCCCGAGACGTACAGATGAATTCCGAGTGGCTGGCCGGCCCCTGCTGGTTTACCTCTGCCATGTGTCTTGGCCTCGATGATCTCACTGATCCGGCCGGCCCCCACGCTGTTCTTAGCTGCCAGCTTCACCTTGTACCACGTGCCGCACTTGAGGCTGTCCAGCTTGAACGAGCGTTCGGTGGAGCTGATGAACACGTCCTTCCACTCCTCGCTGTTGTCCACCGAGTACTGCAGCACAAAGCCTGTGGGGGAGAGGGGCAGGGGCTGTTAGCACTCAAGATCTAGAGGCAGCTGGGGAGAAGGGGACAGAGCACAACCTCCTCTCCAAGGGGGAAGGGCTGGTCAAAGAAGCCCTGGCTGTGCAGGTCTATTGTGCTCTGAATCTGTGCATCCAATCAAGCAGGCCTCAATCCCGCCCGTCTGAAGGTAGGTGACTCTCAGCCCCATTGTACAGATGGATACACTGAGGCAGGGCTGGCTGAGGAGCCAGATTTGCAGCCTCTTTAGGTAACGCTGTGGAAGGTGTTGCATTAACTGCCTGTGCAAAGTACAAGGTTAGCCACTTTAATGTGCAGTTACCCAGCCTGCCCAGGCACTGCCAGCAGGCGTATGGTTCAGGTTTGCATGCTGCACATGCTCCAAATTCACAGGAAAATCTGGTTCTAAGTTACTTGCCCAATATTGCACAGCCAGTCAGCGGCAGAGTCCTCCAGAGAACCCACAAGTCCAGAGCCCTAGCCCACTGTTTTAGACTAAGGGTATGTCTACACAGCAGTTTCAACTCAGGCTCGAGCCTAACCCCGCTTCCATCTACACACAAATCACGCTAACCCAGACCCCAGGACCCCACAGGGACGGTCAACGCCTGAGTCAAGCCGAGACCCTGGGTTCAAGCCTTATTGCTTTGCAGTGTAGATGCAGCCTCCCCATGACTCGTGTTCTGGGAATCCACCAAAAGTATCCCACAATCCCACAGTGCGACTTTCTGCGTCCTCTGGATGGTCAAGTTTTGTGGACAGTCAAGTTTTCCCACATTGCACCACGAACAAAGGGATAGAGTGGCCACATTCTGGAAGGGCGCTAGGAAGTCTGGGATATGGGTGGTTGGACTTGGGCCTGCATAATGCAGTGCAGATCCTGGAATCCCACGTTGGGACCCAGGGTTCAACAATTCCTAGCCTGGGGTTACAAATGAGTGTAGACACTCAACCCCTAGGTTAACAAACCCAGGGTCTGCTAACTTGAGTTCTGCTGCAGAGGGCTTACCTTACAGGGTAGACCGATCCTACAAGCTCCCTACTCCTTGGTTTGGGCTCAGAGCAGACAATTGTAAAGTGCAACCCACCCCTGCCGCCAGGTGGTACTCTGCAGTTCCAGGAGCTGAAGCAGCCAGATGAACAGACTCCAAAAAGGCAGGGGGAAAATAATCTTTATGCATCTATAATGAATGCAGAGGAGAACAATTCCCGCAGCTCCCCCTTTGCCTCCCCCCAATGCAGAGTGACACAGCCCTGGGATTGCATGGGGCTGCTAGCAGTGAGAGCCTGATACACAGCAGGAACCCAGATCAAAGCAGCTCAACACCAGCCATGCATAAGGGCCCACCTGCATAATACTAAAAGCTGACCAGCCTGGGCAGCCGAGGGCACCAGCACGGCTGCAGACTGGGTACTGCTCCGCCCCACCAGTGTGTGTGGGGGGAGGGACTGCGCTAATGGCTCCCCCCCGGCCACGCATCTCCAGACCCATCCCGGGGGAAAGGGGTTCATTAAATCCCCAGCAGGAGGCTCTGAAATGACAGCGGTGGAAGGCAAAGGCCTCTGCCAGATTCTGCTGCCGGCCCTGCCAAGGTGCCCGTCTCGAGGGCAGAGCGGGGAGCGCCATCTCTGCGACGGTCCTCGGCCAGTCTGTGCTGATTGCAAGGGGGTTTTCAGTGGGGCCGGATCCCAGCTGGGACCTTGCCAGACCCCTTGCACGCCGCCCCCCGAGGCACCCTCCGAGGGGAGCTCTCAGCCACCAACTCGCAGTTTCTCATCCCAAATAAAATCAGTCCGGTGTTACCCACTGCCCCGCCACCGCCCCCCCTTTGCCAAACCAGCAGCCATGCAGCGCTAGGGGGGAGCGTGACCCCGCAGACTAACCCCAGAATACTGCACTCCACAGCCTCTCCTACCCCCCTCCGGGCCAGGCCTGGAAGGAGCCCTGATTTACAATTCAAATCCAGCTCTGCCTCCCTGCACATTAAACATGTCTTCCTGCCTAATTTCATACATATGAATGGGGATGGAAATGGAGCCCTCTTTTCTTAGAGTATTAAAATGGAGCTGGAACGAGGGGGGAGATTTCCCCCCCCTTTATTATTGATATTAGCGCCGGGGTTTGAAGCTGGCTCGCTTGGCAGCTACAGAGTCTGTGGGCAGGAAAATCCACCTCTCTCAGCCAGCACCAAATCCCTCCACAGACATGCGGGTGTGTTGGGGCATCTACTATCCGGATCGGTTTGTGGGGAGAAAGCTACTGACCCCACAGCTGTCTGAGCAGGATACTGGGGAAAAGGCAGGAGAAGGGAGTTTCCAGATTAAAAGGCATGGGGCCAAAGCCTGCCCTGGAATATACAGGTCATGGACTCTGCAGCCTGTCACAGTCACAGTTCTCCAGCCGCCCACTCTGGCCCAGTGGGACTGTGGCAAACTAGGAATGTTGAACACACACACACACGCCCCCTCCACCCTGCAATTCCCGTCATGGTGCAAGACCCAGTTCCAGCACAGCTGTGGGGACTGGAGGTGGGGAGATGGGGCCTGATCCATGGTCTGGAACGACACTAGAGGTTTGGGCCTTTCCAGGGTCCAAAACCAATATGAAAATGTGGTCTGCTCCCACGTGTCCTGTGAGCTGAACCACGCCAGGGCTGCCACGTTGCAAGTGGGTCCCCCACAACCCAGTGAGAGACTTGGGGCGTGGAGGGCCCCCGACCAAAAGGAGGCAGGGAACTTCAGCACCGTTTCCTTAGGCGAGGGGGCAGTGTGAAGACTGGACGGGGGGAGAAGGGATTCTCAAATGTCAGAGCCAGCACTGAGCTGCCATGCTGGAGATACAGCTTCAGATTCCACCCCCTGCCTCCAGCTCTCCTTGGGAGAAGGGCCACAGTGGGAGGGCAATGCCAAAGGACAGAAACAACCACAGCTCTTGAGGATAATGGGCTTCCTGTCCCATGTTCCCCAGTGGGTTGTGGGGCAGGGCTGGGATACAGAGATCACTCAGTACAAAGCAAGGTGCACAGTTCTGGTGCAAGGCGAGGCATAACACTGCCCTATCACCCACCCCCAGCATGCCTGCAGCTTTCCTTGGGGTCTGCTGCCCACTCCCCCACAGGGTTCACAGTCTGTACACAGCATCCCCTTTGGGCCCTAGCCTCTGCCCCTCGGTCCTCCCAACCCTGATTGCTCTCCAAACCACCGCCTTGGGGAAGGCGCATGCCCGCACCTGACAGCCTGGGTCTGGCCCCTTCAGCAGATGCCTCTGCCGGGCACTAGCAATTCTGGGGACTCCCATGGCTCCGGTCTCCCCGGCTCTTTCAAGCATCCTGCCTTTCGATCTCGCTCCCTGGGGCACGGAGCGTCCTACCTGGCACCATCAATAGCATTTTCACCAATTACTTGTTTCCGCATCAGAGTTTGGTGAGTGGGGAATGTGATTGATTGGAGTGAGGCTATAAAAGGAAAGCCAGAATTAACTGGCTCCCTTGGGAAGCTGCTAGGAAGTTGCTTCTGTCATTGAATGCTGCCTCCTTTCACATGATTAAGAGTATTAGGAAACACACCGGGGCCTAGATGAATAAACCTGTTACACTCCCATCAACAACATGTCTGAAAATGGCTCTCGGGGCTTTATTGGGGAGTGAGGCAGGCTCGTATACACACAAAGAAGCAGTTGTTACACTTCAGTGAGGTGATTATTATTCTGAGCCGATCCCCTTGCAATCCCAGAATACGCACAACAAAGAATCACCTGTCAAATGCCTAACGCATAATCTATTCCAGCAAGGCTCAAAGGCCTCACTTCCATAGGTGTGTCATGCAAGATTCCCAAACAAATGACTTGCTCTCTCTCACACACACACACACACACACTACTGCTGCTTTAACTGTAGGCTTGTCTACACAGAGAAATTGCCCTGTCTAGCTATAGTGGAATAATGACACTGTTACAGTTTGAGCCAGCATAACCCCGTAGTTTAGAACAGAGTGTCCCGTGCACACAAGCCCTGTGTTATGATTCTGTTTACACACACAGCAAACACACATTCCCAGTCTGAAGGATTTATTTCAGAGTTGGAGAACTACAAAATGAAATTAACACAAGTCCCTAAGAGAGAGAGCACAGTGTCTTTCTCTCCTCTGATAGTCTGCACTGAACTGAACGCTTAGGGTGACCAGACAGCAAATGTAAAAAGTCGGGACGGGAGGTGGAAGGGGTAATAGGATCCTATATAAAAAAAAGACCCAAAAATCAGGACTGTCCCTATAAAAATCGAGACATCTGGTCACCCTATGAATGCTAAATGTCTGCCAGTCTCTGCAGATTTTAAGATGTGGTGCAGAGAAACCTCCAGGCTCACTTTGCAAAGTGCCTGAGTGGGTGCTCTTATTTCTGCATCCTCTGATAACAGTCGGTGTGTGCAGGAGTCATTGGTTTAGGGACTACATTCAGCTTGGTCACCATTATGTAGGGCGCAGTAGCAAAGCGGAGACTCACCTGTGGGGTGCCTCCTGCTGGTCATCTTGGAATTCGCTCTTTTCCAGCTTCAGAGCACCCTCTGCTGGCCAGTGGCTTGCCTGCCTCAGGCCCCATGTCCCTCCCGGACCCTGGTGCCCCTTTACCTCAGGGTTCTGCCCCAGCAGTGCCCCCACTCTCTGGGTCTCCTCTCCCAGGGGAACCCCCAATCCTCTAAACCCACCTTGCCTCAGTGGCTATTGCCAGTCATCATCTAACCCCCGCTCACTGGGGCAGACTGCAGTCTGTAATGGTCACTCATCATTGGCAAGGGGGTAGGACCAGCTGCCTCTGCCTATTCCCAGGCTGCACTTCTGTAGCCCCAGTACCTTCTTTAGGCCTTGCACAAGGCCTGCAGCCTGGGGCGTTACCAGGCTGGAGCTCCCCAGCTCCTCTTGCCTTTCCCCAAGCACCGCTCTACCTCAGGTACCCTGCTCAGCTCCCAGGCAGCCAGGCCCTTCTCTCTCCAGAGCTAGAGAGAGAGACTCCTCTGCCTTCTGGCCCACAGCCCTTTTATCAGCACTGACTGGCATGGCCCCAGCTGTGGCTGCTTCCCTAATCAGCCTACCTTGGCTGCTTTTAACCCCTGTTCTCCAGGAGTGGGGCAGCTGCCCCACTACAGGTGCCGGGGGGGACACAAATTCTTGGGACCCAAGGTGGGGTATTTCAGATCACATTCATTTCATAGGCAGGGACTGAAATGCTGTTTTGTTTGCTCAACGGGAGCTCTTTGATGTTACAATGGAGCCAAGTATCTTAATGAGTAAAACCTATAACTCCCAGGATGGACTGCAGATTCCTGGGGCTCAATGAACTTCGTGCATGGCTACTGTAGTTCTCTCTAATGGGAATCTGACATGTGGCTATTGGATTCCCGCCTTAGGAACTTTTGTCTCAGTTACTTTGGTGAGAGAACTTACAGACAAAGAAACATTTGCTGTGTCAGGTAATGCAGGACTGTGCTTGACTTTACAGATGTTTTCACGGTGATCTAAGATGTTGAATTTATAACTGAATGATCGTATACAGGACCGATACATATAATACACACACTCATCTCAACTAAACACAGTACACAGTTACAGTTGTTGTTAGACACTCAAAAGAGCGAGGAAAGTCAAAGGTGGCAGCTGGTGTACCGGAGGAACATGAGTATAGGGTTCATGTCACTGTCTTCCTGTAATGAGGAAGACTTACTGTTGCCGTGGGATTCATAACTTGGAATGTCTTGACTTTTTTTATATATGCAAATCTCAACCTTCGTGTTGCACTGACAGGTTTATTTATTTTTGCATTTACTTCGCTCATTCTTAAACAAAAATAGAACAGGAAGAGAGGCCCACATTTGTGCAAATGTGCGTCATGAGCCAAATGAATGAATATTCAAATGAACGTAGTAATGTTCAATTGGACACTCTCAGACGCCTGTGTGATTTGACTGTCGGTCAATATTTGATCTCAAGACTGACGTACAGGTAAGTGCATTTGGTTTACTACAGACAAATCCACACAAACTCAATGACAATCCAAGTGAAACAGTGCAAAAGAGTGGGAAAGATGGTCTTGTTAAAAGACACGGTATTACCATAGCACCTAGACGTCAAAACTGCAGCTTCACTGTGCTAGGTGCTGCACAGACAGACACATAGTAAGAGACCATCCATGCCTTAAAGAACCTATAATCTAAACAGACAAGACAGTCACATGGTGGGAGGGGAAACTGTGGCACAGAGAGGGGCAGGAACTTGCATCAGGTCACCCGTCAGGTCGTTGGCAGATGGGAATAGAACTCAGGACTCCCAAGTGGCAGTCCAGACTCTCTGCACAAGACTGCACTGTCTCCCAACAGCGTGGAGATCTGGGTTCGGTTACCAGATTTGCTACTGACCATGTCTGTGACTTTGTGCCAGTCACTTTCCCTTTCTGCACCTTGGTTTCCCCATCAGGATAATGGGACAATAATGTCGAGCTAACTCTCGGCGTGGACGTGCAGCTGGATCCATTAGCATTGGCAGGGCCCAGAGACCCGGCATGAAGGGCAGAGGCAGAGTGTTGTTATTAACATGCATGAGCCCAAGGAAGCCCCATCCCAAACAAACTGGCCTAGTTACACATTTCACCACAAACTCAAAGCTCAGCCAGTATCGGGGAAGGTTCATGGATCCACGGAGCCTGGGCCAGCCCCCTGACCCAATCCAGGGCCAGTTCAAAGCTCGGGGTAAAATAATCCCATCCCATTTGCAGCAGCATGAGGCTCTATGTCATAAAACCAAGCAAATCTCAGTGGGTTTGACTGAGGTTTGAGTCTTCTGCTCCCAGAACCTCAGGGGAGCAAGCCCCACACCGAGCCGAACCGCAGGAAATACTCCCGCCTCTTCCCCAGCATGAAAGTGCCCGGTTCTGTCCGGCAGTGACCTGTGACAGCTCACACCAACCCAGCCACTCCTCTCCCTCAACGCCCATTTCACACCAGACTTCCGTCCTGCCACTTCCAGACCAGCCCCATCAGATGGCGCTGTCTCCCCCTGCAAAGCCAACACCAAGGAGCTTTGCAGAAGGAAGAGCCCGGGACGGGGCATTTCATCAAGCTGTGCGCTCCTGTTCTGAAGGCTCACGCCACGATTCGCCAGGACAAGACACCTGGCCTTTAGTTATTTATTGATTTTTTATATGCAGCATGTTTTTAATATTTCTAATCCAATTATAACCAATGTATCAACAGAGTCCGCTGAAGTGAAAGGCTGCTGGCTGGGGAGATTTGCTTGTAATTACTTTCATGCTTTTAAATTAATTGTAAGTGAGGTTTCCATTCCCCCCCAACCCCAGTCTGCAGCTGTTTCAACATATAATTCATTAGATGAATCAGAGCAGAAAGGAGGCTTTGGAAAGCCAGGAAATTCCTAGAGCTCTCTAGCCGTCCAAGATCTGCTGGGAAGGGTAGAGGGAGGCAGGAGATGAGCCCTAGTCACTCAGGGTCCAAGCTTCGTAGACACCAGGTAGCTACAAGAGATCTCCCAGGCAGCCAGAAACAGCAATTGGCAGCTTGGCTTTTGCAAGCCACTTCAGTCCCAGGATCTTGTAAAAACACGTAACAAGCCATTTAATTGAGACTTGCAGCCCCCCTGCAAGGTTGGGAAGCATCACTCTTACAGATGGGGAAAGCAAGGCACACAGACTAAATAATTTACTCTCCCAGCAGGTCAGTGGCAGAGCTGGAAGTAAAAGCCAGGAGTCCTCCTGGCTCCCAGTTCTTAGCCCTAAGCCATAGACTAACGTTCCTTCTCAGAGCCAGGAACAGAACGAGTCCTGACTCGCCGTTCCCCTCCTCTAACCACTAGACTACATTCACCTCCTGAAGCTGGGTGTAGAACCAGGAGTCCTGACCCTCGATTCTCAGCTCCAAGAGTGGACCATGCGCTCTTCCCAAACTGAACCAAGCTTCTGCCTACCCCCAAACATGGCCTTTTTACATCTCTGCTGCAAACTGAGGAACTCTGGGCTTTGTGTCAGGGCATGGCAGTGTGAATGACATGGCATCTCCAGCCTTCTTCTCGAGCAGCAACTGACCACCATGGGAGCCACGCAAGGATCTCCTTCAAAATAAGGATGCATGCCATTGTACCTTCCGTGACAGACTCATCATTCATCCTCAGAAGGCCAGTCAGGATCTCCAGAAGCTAAGCCCTAATGTGCTAGCATCTGGAGCTTCAAAGCCACGAGGCCTTCCCTCTTTGAGGCTATGTGCCTCCATCTGGCTTTGCTGCCCCCCTGGCAAAGCAGACCCAGCTACTCACACATGGCAGTCCACCCCCGGCCCCTCCCAGAAAACTTAGCAATATCAAGCTCAGACACAGGATCCGCCATCTCCCCAGCCCCTTCCTGAGAAGGGCATGCAGAATCCCCAGAATTTATGCCACTGCCTCTCCTCCCTTGGCCTTGGCTGTGGAGCTCAAGCCGTGCAGAGCAGAAAGAGGGAATCTCAGCACCTTAAATCTGGGCTCTCAATATCACAGCCCTACAGCTGTCCAGCCACACAGAGCTCATGATGCTCTTCAGTCCCTTCCCCGTCTCACCTCTGATGGAGCTGCCGCCGTTGTCCCCAGGAATCCAGGCCAACGTGATGGATGAAGCTGAGGTTTTAGATACAGTCAAGCGTGGCTGGTCTGGGGGAACTAGATCAAACAGCATAAAGTCACTGAGCGCATTTCACACTGGAATCAGAGCCAGGCATCTGCACCTTTATAGGGTAAATTTCAAATACAAGCCCCGTGCCCATGGATGACCTTTGAGCACTGAGCCCCGTGTGCCCAGGGATGGCCCTCTATCCTTTCATCTAGTTGGGAAGAGACATGCAGCTTCATCACAGTGTGGAGAAAAATCTAATGTTTGGATCTTTGAGGTACAGATTTTGGGGGCAGTTTACAAGGTGTTCAGCAAAACCTAATATGGAGGGAAATTTTTGCATGAGAGTTTTTTTAATTCAATGTTTCAGACACCCCCTAGCAACCCAGACAGCAGCCATGGTTTAATGCACAAGACCTGAGAGTAAGACAGTCCTGAAACAGAAAACAAAATAATCCTGTCTCACCTCCCTGCTCCAGAGTGAGTGAAAAGTGAAGTGTAACACAACAGCGTCACTAGCAACAGGTCAACTGGATCCCACCCTCCCAGTGCACACAACTTCATGGCTTCATTAGCATCAACGTAGGGAGGGAAATGCCTGCGGCTCTCACAGAGGCATCACACTGCTGTAACTCCATAGACTCCAGGGGGGCTCAGCTGGATGGACGCACCAGGCTATGTGAGACCAGAACCAGTGCATAGCTACATTGCTGGTGTGGGCACTGTCACTGGGCGAAGCGGTGTTTGGATGGGCTTGTGGAAAGCAATTCTCAGGCCCAAGGACAAAACTCATTTAATTGTAACACAAAACTTGACTCGTGACAAAGTGTGATTGGCTTCGGGCAACAGTAGTTTATATAAAAGGGAAGGCTGCCCAATCAGGGAACAAACAACTGCATGTAACTTAAGTGGCCAATCACAGAGCTCCAACAACTAATTCCAAGCTCTGATGAGCTGAATGAACAACTCCAGAGGCCGAGATGCGTCTGCAGAAAATCTCTGTCCAGCCATTTCCAGAAACAAGCAGATTCGTAATGATGGGCAAAGCGGACAAAGGAAGAGCATGGCTGAGCACGCCAGGCTGGGTATCCTGGCACAGCCCTTACCTTGCACCAGCAGGTTAATGATGATGGTATCAAAGCCCCATGTGTTGGTGGCAGTGCAGGTGTAATACCCAGAATCCTCGGCTTTCACCGAGCGCAGGACCAGCGTGCCGTTGGCCTGGATCAGCCGGTGTCCGTCCACTGCCACCGGGATGGCAGAATCCTCGCTGCAAGGAACAAGAAACGCCAGCAGCTTATCAGTGTAAATCCCTACTCGTGCCTCTCAGCAGCAAGAAGCTCCCAGCGCCTATGGATGGGGCTCCAGAGCGTGTTGCCCCAGGACCCCAAGAGCCGCCCAGATGGCGTGTAGCACTGCCTGGCTGCTCTTCCATTCCACAGGCCAACGGCCAGGTAGTGCCCCCAAACAAAAGGTCAGCTCCTCCAGGGAACAAGGACCTCTGGAGCTTTTGCCACCTCTCTGCCACAGTGATCAGGGCTCCTCCCGAGAGGCTGCACGGCGGGGAAAAGGTAGGCTTTAGTTACCTGTCCTTTGTCCATTTAATGGCAGGGGCCGGCTCCCCAACTGAATTGCATGGCAGCCTCACGTCCTTCATCCACGGAGTGGTGACGGTGCCGCCAAAGGAGATGATCTTGGCTGGGGCTGTGGGGAGAAGGGAACGTCAGTCTGGCTGGGCGAGCCACGCACACAGAGCCTGCCTATCCCACCAGTGCAGAGCCCACCCTGCTGCACCGGGAGCGGAGATTCACCACCTTTGTTGATGACGCAGAACCTGCTCCAAGCCAGTGGGCAGACGGATTAGCCAGCACTTCGTGAGGTGCGGGCTGTGGCGACTCCTGGAGACAAGGGGCCGACCCAGAGCCAGCACCAGGGCACATGTCAAACCCGAGCCTGAATCCAGATGTGCAGTGGGCCCCCCGCCTCTACACTGAGCCAAACCTAAATGCCAGATGACCTCCCCCACCCCACCCAGGACTCCCAGCTCCCCTCCAATCAGCCCCACTGCCCCTATCCCATCTATCCACCCCACAGGCCCTGCCGCACCTTTCCCAGCAGGCTCAATGGTGACCTTTTCACTGATGTTGCCACGTCCTGCCGAGGTCACGGCCGCCACCCACAACATGTACTGCTGCCCGCGGTTGAGGTGGGCGATGCGGTAGAAGAGTTGCTCGGGGCTGGTCTCGTACTCGCTGGGGGCCTGGCGGGGGAAGGAGGGGATGCAGCTGGTTAACCAGGGCAAGGTGAACCCCCTTTCATGCACCTCTTCCTGCCCAAGCTTTGATGCAGCCACCAACCCCGCCCCACCCCCCAGTACAGCCATACTAGTCTTAACAACAGTCTGGGCACCCTAACCCCTGCTCGGACAAGTCCTGACTTTAAGGGACCACCCCAGATTATCCTGGTGTGACGGCCACCATCTCGGCTGACCCCAGGATCAGACAGGGACCCGCAGAGCTAAACGCCGGAGCTTTTGCTAATGAGCACCGACTCCACTGCTGGGGCGGAGCAAGCCACAGGGATTGGGCACAGAGGGACAACCCGTAATACACCCACATTTAGGGACCGGGCAGGCAGTCGCTCCAGGGAGGGCTATTTGCCAGGGAAGTTTCCCAAAAAAGTGGTGGACGCCCCAGCATTTGGGGTATTTTTATCTAGATTAAGCAAATTGTTATATGTTATTATTTATTACAGTGTCTTCACTATCTTTGAAGGGAAAGCCACATGGGGTGGGGACAAGGGGTTCGGAGTGTGGGAGGTGGCCCAGGGTAGGGCAGAGGGTGGGGTGTGGGGTCTGGCTGAGGATGAGGCGTTTGCGGTGTGGGAGGGACTCAGGGCTAGGGCAGAGTGTTGGGGTGTGGGGGTGAGGGCTGCGGGGTGGGGCCGGGGATGAGGGGTTCAGGAGCGGGCTCAGAACTAGGGCAGAGGGTTGGAATGTGGCGGGGGGGGTGAGGGGCCTGGCTGGGGCTGCGGGCTCTGAGGTGGGGGCAAGGATGAGGAGTTTGGGGTGCAGGCAGGCTGCCCCGGGGCTGGGGCCAGAGAAGTCCCCCCAGCCCTCTTCCTGCCAACTGCAGCAGCTAGCTCTGGGGAAAGGACCTCTCTCCCCCCTGCTGGCAGCAGGGAGCTCTGGGGCCGGGGGAGAGACCCACAGCAGCCCTACAAGCCCCAACTTGCTCCCCCCCACCACCTTTCTCCTCTTCAGGTCCCTGCTGCGTGGCTATTTATAGGGAACTTAGCGCACGTTGGGTCGATGGGAGCCGCCACTGGCTTGCGGCCTTGCAGTGCAGAACCCTGATTTATGACCTGAATTATCGCAGCAAATGGACCATGACCCCATTGTGCTAGGCGCTGTATGCATAGGGAATAAAGAGACAGACCCTGCCCCTGCCCTAGTCTATGCATTCTCTAACAACTCCTGGCTAACGTCCCATGGAAGGGACAGCCCCAAATCCCTGCCTTTGCATCTCCTCTGAACAACCCGGGGAGAGCAACACTTGCTTCTCCAGCCCCATGGCATACCCAATCAACCCTGTAGCTCAGCTCGCAGCACACCTGCAGGGGCTGGGGGGCGCTGCCCTCACAGGTGTCCCCCTTACCTCGCGCTCTGATGGGCTGGGAGCACGGGTTGTTGGGAGCAGGGCAGCAGCTGCTGCTCCTGAGGACTTCCAATAAAAGTCGACATTCAGTGGTCCAGCACCTCTCCCTGCTGTCTGCGAATGTCCCCAAGGAGGGAGGATTATCGCAGGCAGGCAGGCGAGACACGGGAAGGTGGGTGTGGTCGAGCTCTGGAAACACACCAGGCCTCTCGCTGGTATATTTCAAAAGGCTCATGATTTTTATGTAAAGGGAAGCTAGCAAAATCTGCACCACCCCCCCCACATCCCCTTCCTCTGCCGAGGATCCATCAGCCCGAGGAGGCACAAGGTTAGAGATGAGAGAGCCACCCCCCCGCTCTCACAATCGCTGGAGAGGCCGGGTAGCACTCAGAGCGGCTCTCTCTCTTTGTGTTGGTTTGCTTGGCTCTAGTTTCTGAAAGCTAATCCAGCTCCATTTGGCATTTCTCAATGCCAGTGTAAACTGGCTGGTGTCGTCATTTCTCCAGGGAGCCCAGTTCTGAGCTTCAGGAACAGATGGCGGCATCGGTGTGATGTGTTCCAGCGATATCACGCTTCCGAGGGCCCACGATCCCTCCTGCTGATCTACAGCACGAGCAGGGCAGGCTGGGAGGGCAGGAGTCCATGATGGCTCGATGAACCCCCCTCCTCCCCCCAGCAATTTGCTTTGTGGCTGCTCAGTGTGAAACATGCAACAAGACATTCACCTCATCCAGCCCAAAATTCAATATCAAAAATACTGACTCCATGTTATGGCTCCCCCCACCTCCCACAGACAATTCTTCGTCACCCTCCCACTTGCTGTACTGCATAGGGCCCTTCCTCGCTCCCCTCTCTGCAGGGCATGCAAAAATCCTAGAACCAAGAGACAGGTTTATTTCAAATAAATAAATGGATAAAATCACCCCACCCCCAAACCCACTCCACTCACATAACGAGCTGCCCCAGTGCAACCATAATTGTCTCACTCGCATGTAGGACTAGCCCTGCTCCTGTGCAGATTTCTGGCACATTGCTTGTGGGCTCAGTTGCCCTTTGGACATCAAACAGACCAGAGAAGAAAAGCTGAGTGCCAAGCCAGGTTTCCAGTTGTTCTCTCCCACGCAACAGACCGACGGAAAGGAAACCAGCAGAGCAACATAGCAACCACGGGGCTCGCTGTTGCACATGAGAACCGTTTGGTAGCAGCAACTTCCAGGAGCTTGCACTGAGGAACTGAGAGCAACCTGGGGCAAGAGACATTCCTGATATTACGGGATGGGAGGAGGAGATAAGAGATGGGGAGTTGATCTCGTTACCCGTTCGTTATGAGTAGCCATACTATGGTGCACCTAGCAGCTCCTACCGAGATCAGGGCCCATTCTGCTAGGTTCTGAACAAACATAGAGTAAGAGGGAATCACTGCCCCAAAGAGCTTATAGTCTAAGTAGACAAGACAGACAAAGGGTGGGAGTGGGACGGACACAGTGATAGAGCTGGTATTAGAAATCAAGGCTCCTGACTCTCAGAGCAGTTTCTTATCTACTGGGCCACACGTCTCCCTCTCTAGTGCTTCCTGAGGGAGGGCTCAGAGAACAGCAGAATCACTTTTGTAGGCAGCCCCTGGCATAAAGGATGCATGAGCCACAAGAAGGGTGGTAAACTATGGCTGGACTAGGGGTAACAGAGATCCTTGAGGAGGAGCCTCATGGAGTGCAGCGGCTGTTATCCTGTGCTCAGACAATGCAGCCAGCACGTTACAGCCGCTGCTCCCAGCAGTGATAACAGGGAGAACTCACAGGAAATCTGGCATGCGGAGGCTCTAAGAGATCTATGGCCCCATGCAATGTTAGTCTTGGCCACCAATGAACCCCCAGGATCTAACACTCAGGCCCTCCGCTTCTCCAAAACCACATGCCTCTGACACTGGAGCTAAACAACAATCTCTGGCTTTTACATCACTGGGGACGTTTCTCCCATTTGTGGGTGAGCCAGGTGAGGGCAGGAGTGCGCGCACGCACGCACGCACACACACAGAGCACATGACCAAGTGCAATGGATACGAAAGCCATTGACTCTGGGGCAGTGAACCTGCTCCAGAAAAGACCCCTAATGAACAGGGACTGGCAGAGACTTCCTGAAACCAGAGGGGGCTGAATGCCAAACTGGGATAAAAGGCACCTTCCAGGGCCATTGCTCCTCACCATCATGCCACCATAGGGGCATGGAAACGCTGCACCCTCAACTGTGAAACAACCGGAAGCCATCCACCCAGCCCATCATCAATATGTCGTTTGTCTGGTATCCCAGTCACAATGGAAGGGATGGGCTGTGAGGGAGAGGGAATTCAACAATTAATTTTCTAGTCTATAGGATGGATATTTTGTTTATATATATATACACACACACACACACGTACAGACCCATATACGTAAAAACACTTACGTGTGCATGTGTATAAACACACACACTATTCATTCCATAGAATAGAGACTTAATCATGTATACACATTTACATGTGTGTGTATACACACACATAGACACATAATATATATAGAGAGAGAGATATGTATGTTACAATATATGTAAATATATCCATTAAATAGATATACACATATAAATATTATATTGTATGCATAATTTTTTTAACCAAATGACAGTTTTGACATTATGCCAAGAAAACAATATCAGATCCCAGCGGTTTTACCAGTTGCTTTGATGAAAAGATTATGTTGCCCTGGAAACCAGAGGCTCAGATATTGAAATGAATTTGAGAAGGAGCTTTTGATAAGCACTAGTTTGCAGACCTCCTGTCAACCTCTCCCCTCATGAAGACGGGATGGGACCCTGTTTAATTTTTATTTTAATTTCGGCCAGCTGCTGGTAAGAGAAACATCTTGTAAATTTGCCCTTTTGAAATCTGTGCAGGGACAAGGAGTGGGATAGGTGGTGGAAGATAATAAACAGATAGTGCAAATGCAAATTGTACACATGTTTATTTGCACAGTCCCCTCTGTAACAGGAGTGTGAGGACCTGCACCATGTGTGGAGCCGAATCAAATCGACCTTCATCCACACCACTTGGCTCTATTATTTCCAGGCCAATTAATCCCTCTCTCCTGCTCGATGTAGCAGCAACACCCAGTTCTGGGTCCTGCTGCTGTGAATCCCGCTCCAGCAGGAGCGGCCACTGTGTTTCAGATCCTTTGCTTTTCCTTCCCCCTCCCCCGGCAAAGTAGAAATGGCATCAGTCTAGAAACCAGTCTACATCTGACCCATGGAAATGGGGACATGAGCCCTCACCTTCTCTTAGGAGTTGGCAGAAGATCAACTGCCACAACTGGACCCAGCCTGGGTGCTGGCAGGGGCTAAAGGGGCCCAACTGGGCATGTGCTTGCAATGCAATATAAAAGCCTGAAGCCTCGGCGAGCTGGGGCTGGTACATCATGGAACAGGAATTGCCACTCTTTGCCCGAACCCCCATACTGCAGAGCACCCAGAACCAGAGAGTGACCAACAGAGAAGATTCAGAGCAGAACAACAACAGTTCAGGGACAGAGGGAGCCCACAAAGAGAGAGAGAGGGGAAGTGCCAAGGCCAAAGTGTCCAGGGCTCAGGGCCTAAACTCTAGCACCTGAATAAAAGCAGCCTGAGGTCCTGACAGGATGCAGTGCCCTGATTCTACTAGCTGCATGGCACGTGGACAAACCAGGCCACTAACATCTAGGCACTGGTTTTGAGGCTCCCACATTCAAACCATTTACTTAAGGCTGGGATTTCCTAAGGGAGGCAGGCGCCCAGCCAGTGCCTATTGAAATCTTATGGGATTTGGGCACCAATTCTCCTCGGCTCCTTTGGGAATCCCAGCTGGAGTGTATCCCCATGACAGAGTTTGGCTAAAATACAGCAAGGGGTGCACAGAAGAGCTGTGCCCACAGAGTGATACCTCCCCTAATGGAGAGCAGGGCAGACGAAGATCGTCTGCCTAGTTGAGCAGGGTCTTCTGAAAGGTGCAGGAGACCCCCCTCCTCTATGCACCATGGGATACTCCTGTGTAGTGCTCCAGGGGCTTGTCTACTTGGGGAGTTATTCCTGATTCACTCCCTGTGTGGATTCTCTTATTCCAGAATAAGAGTGCTCACACATGCAGTTAATCAGGAAGAGCTAGTCTGCTTTAAACTCACACTTCCTGGTGTAGACAAACCGTAAGACAGGGAGGATGGCTAGTTTAGGAGACTTCCTGTACAGGTTTCCTTTTGTGTGAAGAGGGTGGAATGTTGGGAGGAAGAGGAGCGGGTGTAACTAGGAGCAAGGGATGAAGCTGAGCAAAGGAAATTTTGGATCATGTCTCAATGCCTCCCAGCAGGGAGAGTAATCAGCCTACAAAACAATGTCCCCTAGGGAAGTTCCCAGGTCTTAGATACCAAAAGAGAGGATGGAGAAACCAACGGCCCACACGCAGCGAGAACCAATCCTGCACTGACCCAGTGGGATGGACCCAATGGGACCAGCTGGGCTATCTCCTCTGATTTCTGAGGTAGGTATCGAGTTGTTTTGCTTTCAGTGGGATATTTTCATGCTGCCTGACACGGCCTCCCTTACACACACCTGCCGCTGGAACATCACTCAGATATTTACTTCAGAGAGGTTTGTAAACAACAGAACATGAAAATCTATAAAACATGAATCCACTAAGCAGCTTGTTTTAGACTGAGTCGGGCGTGGTAGATGAAGTGGAAGTGTCTGCAGGTAGCATAGACCCCGGGGGGATTGATACCAGACGCAAGGAGCCTGAATCTTCCACAGGCCAGGCTCCTTAGAAATGTCAGGGCGGATGTACGGGGGCAGGGCAGGTTCCTCCATTTTCCCCTTACACTAGAAGTGACCCGGGATCCCAGCTCAGTTCTTTAAAGGTTCCCCCTCTCACTCCTGGAGTTGGTCTATTTCTTTTAAACTTGATGCTACTAGTTTAAGAGAAGCCCCCTCTACCCACGTGGCACATCCCCCTGCCTGGCCTGCAGGCAGGGAGCTGCGTGATGGAAGATGAAGGGCAGCTGTAACTAACAGTTTGGGCTTCTCCCCTCTAGAAGTAGGAATTCAAGTTAGTTCATGTTCAGGAAGGGGCTGGGGGTGAGTGACTTCTGTAGGGGGAGGGAGTCCTTCAGGTCTGCCCATTTCAGAATAATTAGCAGCCTGTGGAGCAGAGAGTCAGAAGTGGGGTAACAGGGGCTGGGGGGGTCAGGGCTCTGGGGCATCAGCAGAGCTTGGGAGGGGAGGGAACAGTGTTCTCTGGAATAACGGGGATGCTGCAGGTCCGGGCTGACGGGCAGCTGATGCGACCCTTGTCTGCTGTGTGCTTGGCTCTCCGCTCAGCCTCACAGTCTTACTGAAGACTAGCATTCACCCCCCACATGTGTGCGCTCTCTTGCACTCTCTCACACACGCGCTGGCCTCTTTCCTTCTGCCCTCAAGTTTCCTGGAAGAAGACAAGGGCTCCTAGCAAGCTCTAAACCCAAGAAATGCTGTTGCACTGGACACCAGGGCCTGTTTGTTGAAGGCGTCACCCAGGTAGAACCACCAAACGACTGCTTCCATTCTGGAGAATCCCCCAGGGTCGGATAAACCCCCCGTCCAGAAACTGTGCCACAGGAACAGCGTTGCTCTCAGTCTCCCAGGAGGGGCTCTGTGCCTGCAGGCTGCAAGGACGGGGGGACCAGATCCTGTCACTTGGTTGCTTTTTAAAAGCACAAGCGATCCCTGACAGCAGTGCTGCGTCTACACCCATAAACCACTGACACCACAGCAATAAATGTACAAGTGGAGGGGTGTCTAAGACAGAAACCATCTGTGGTGCACTCAGAACATCCACCCTTGCAAGAGAAATACACTAATCCATCGTAAAAACAACTGATTAGCTTTCATACGCAGGGCAGTGGGCTTCTGCTATCACTGCTAAGAGGTGCCTTTAGATTATGAGCATCAGGAATGCATAGGGCCAGATGAGCCAGAGGTAATAAATGCAAAATGCTAGACAAATGTTACGTCCCCTTCTACGGGATAACAGCCCACGACTCCTATCTGCTAACAGTTACTTGTTTCGGTCGAGTGGCAGGGACGTGTGCCCTGGGTTTGACTCTTGTGGGGCAGGTTGTTAAACAAAAAAGGGGTGACAGCTAGGAGTATAAGAAGGCACCCAGGCTTTCCCACCTGCATTTCCATTTGACCCATTAGCTCATGTAGCTGAGGGCCCCCCCTGCGAGTGCTTTCTGACCCCTTGAGCACGGAGCTGAATGTTTCCCAGCTCCCTCCTACGGCAAGCCAAGTGTGCCTGTTTGCCCAAGGCGGCTCTGCTAGCTGGGGGTGCATATTGAGGGTGGGGGGCCAGGGTGTTTTCATGCATGCCCTCCAGGGGTGCATGCGGTCTCCACTGAGCAGAAAGGGTAATTCTTCATTGCCAACCACCCACCTTATCACCCAAGCTCCTTCGTGTCCTACTTACTGGCTGTCCGGACCCGGGGCTGGAGCAGAAGATAGTATACTTCCGGATGATCCCATTCGGCTTAGCTGGGGGAAGCCAGGACACGACCACGCTGCTGGCAGAAGACGGGACAGCTTTTATCCCAGCGGGGGGGCCTGGAACTGAGTGAGAGACAATTCATTTTAGACCCAGCACCTTCAGCAAAGCCGGCTAGATCCACCACGACCTCCCGAGCAGGGCACGGATTCTTCCTCCCCGTGAGGGGAAAGGCCAGACCACTCTTCCTGCACACCCAGTGTCTGCAGGCATTCACATCATTTGCGGTCTTGTTCTAAGAGGAATTCCATAACCAGGAATGCCACAATTCTAAAAGGAGTCAACCCTGCAGAAGGGCTGGTTCTGGATCCTGCCCTGGCTTGGTGTTGGATGCAAATGCTATTTTGGCACAGGATCACTTTGGGTGCACAGAATGGAGGAAAGCTATTCTGGAGGCTGCATGTAGGGTACGCCTGCTGCCGCAGGGCTGAGCCTTTCACCCTCCCATCCCAGGGAGGGCAGATGCTGAGTCAGCCCGAGGGGCAAAGGAAGCAAATCCAGTGGTGGACAATCCGTCCTACCTTTCATTTTGGGTTCAGAGCTTGGCTGGGGAAGTGGGAAGCACCTGGGCTGGGGCTTTCACAGAACCATAGAAATGTGGGGCTGGAAGGGACCTTGATAGGTCATCTAGTCCTCCCCCTGTGCTGAGGCAGGACCAAGGAAACTCAGACCATCCCTGACAGGTGCTTGTCTGACCTATTCTTAAAAACCTCCAATGATGGGGATTCCACAACCTCCCTTGGGAGCCTGTTCCAGAGCTTAACTATCCTTAGAGTTAGAAAGGTTTTCCTAATATCTTACCTATATCTCCCTTGCTGCAGATTAAGCCCATTATTTCTTGCCCTGCTTTCAGTGGACATGGAGAACAATTGATCCCTGCCCTCTTTGGAACAGCCCTTAGCACCTTTGAAGACTGTTCTCAGGTCCCACCTCAGACTTCTTTGCTCAAGTCTAAACATGCCCCGTTTTTTTAAACTTTCCTCAGAGGTCAGGTTTTCTAAACATTTTATCGTCTTTGTTGCTCTCCTCTCTTCCACGCCAGCGTTCAGCCCAGACCAAGACTCAAGCCCTTAAATGGTAGGTTTGGTTCAAACACATTGTTACTGCTGGTGCCCTCCTGCAGCACAAGAGCACAGGTGGCATCTGGGCTGTGATGCCCGACAGTTTTGCTGTCTAACATTGTGGGGATTCTAAGGCCTCATGTTAAAATCTACTTCCGAGGGGGGAATCACTGCTGCCCACAACGCACCATCGTGCTATGTCTTGACTTGTGCTCATTTCTACCACCCCGTGCAGCTGAAATACCCCTGAAATGCAGGCTGTACATTGTGGCCCCACAAAGCCCACCCCGGCACCATGCAATGCAAGGACACTTTATTCTGCCGGACGCCTATCATACCAGGATCTCAAAGCACTTTCTAAACATCAACTTGCCCCCCTCACACACTGGTAATGCTAGATGCCTATCCTGGTTTTGCAGAGGGCCCCATGGCCAGGAGCAGGGACAGCAGAGGCTGCCCACTCCTGCGTCCCTCCCTGCAGATTTTCATCTGCAGGATTGAGGGTCCACTCATGTGTGGGCATCAACCTGTCAGGAGACCACATCTAACAGCGTCGCCACATCTAACGGAGGGCAGCACCTGCCTCTTGCCAAGCCGGAGGCAGGAGGGTTAATTCCAGCTCACACTCATATTTAGAAGCCGTGATTGGCTTTTAATGTCTGTCTCCTTAATCCACTAACATGCCCGACTGGCTTATCCTTACGCTACCCTAATGTGCCTTCCCAGCATCTGGTGCTTTCCAAAGACAAGCAGCTGAGGGGCTCAGGGCCCCTGTCTCCTATTCCCAGCCCAAGGACAGCACAGAGCCAGGAAAACACTCAAACTCGTTAATGGAATTAAAGTAGGCCAGGCAGACAGTGTAAATATTTAAATAACCAGAGCTTTTTAAAAAAGTGTTTATTTCACCAAGTGCTGATGGGTTTGGCAGCAGGAGGCCGGGCTTGGGTTATTTTTACTGCACTGACTGTTTCTTCTGCTTCCAAATCTCCTCCACAACCCAAAGCACAGACCTCTCCAGACCCCACCCAACTGCCCTGTGTAGCGGGGACGACTCTGGCACAAGCCGGTACGGAAATGAGCTGGAAAAATAATGATCCAACCTCTGCACCCCGCTCTTCCTAAAGGCCTAAATATCCATCCCTGTGGCCCCGGGAATTCACACTCTGCTCACTCCCGTGGTGTCTGAGCACACCCCAGACTGGCTGACATTGGGGATGATCCTGCTGTACAGCCAGCCCCCCCTAGCCCCCTTGCAAGGATGCTGCCTTGTGGGATAGCTCCATAGGGGGAGTTCCCAGAGAGTGCCAGCTGATCATCTCATTCCACTCCCAGAGCCATGGTGCAAAGGGGCTGTACTGCGCTGGGGGCTGATGCCAGCAAGGACACGTACAGAAAGCAGAAACTTTGGATGCAAGAGTCATTCGTTCCTGGTCGGGATTGATCCTCTTCTGGGCCTGGGGACTTCAAAGAACCATCACAGTGGCTCCATCTCCCAAGAGACAGGAGTTCCCCACACACACACTCCTAACTCCCCACGTCCCTTGGTGCGGAGGGTGTTGGTACCCATCCTACCCCTGACCCCCAGCCAGGTGGAGTGAACTGTAGTTCTATCCTAGAACAGCTGCAGTAGGTCCTGCTCTAGCCCCTGGCACCTGACCCCCACAGCAAGTGGATCAGAATTCTCCCCATATAACACAGGAGGAAACTGAGGCCCAGAGAGATGAGATCTGCTGGATGCTCACAGCGAAACTTTTCCCTCCCTAGAGGCACTTGCTATCACCATCTCCCTCACACCCCCAGCTGGCAAAGCTCTCCCATGTTAATGCTGGAGACAGCGATTCCTGGCTCTCCGGCTCCTCTCCCATGTCCAAAGCTCCTTCTCTTCTCCCCGTGCCATCTCCTCACCTGGTTCTTATAACTCAAGGGCCCCTCTGCAGCAGGAAGCCCACGTGGCTCACAAGCCTGTTTCCTTTACGCCTCAGCTTCCTCAGACATGCCCCCAGCGCAGGGGCCATCTCTTGACACAGGACTGCACGGTGCCACACATTCTCACAGCACTGGACCACACCCAGATCCCTCCACTTGAGTCCCGCATACCTCCTGAGAGCAGGGACAAACCAAAGGCCTCCGGAAAAGAGACGACTACGGGAGGATATGACAGAGGTTTTTTAAATCATGCTGGATGTAGAAAAAGTAAATAAGGAAGTGTTATTTACTCCTTCTCATAACACAAGAGCTAGGGGTCACCAAATGAAATTAACAGGCAGCAGGTTTAAAACAAACACAAGTAAGTATTTTTTCACGCAACACACATTCGGCCTGTGGAACTCCTTGCCAGGGGATGTTGTGAAGGCCAAGCCTCTAACAGATGAGACAAAGTTCCTCCTCTGCCTTGGTGGGTCCTGCGCTTTCTGGCAGATTTGGTCACCTCAGAGCTTCACGGCAGGCCGCAGTTTGGCTGCTTTTGCTAGAGACTCAAACCTGCCATTCACTCAGCTAACCTCATCATTAGCCAGCATGGGGGAAACAGAGAACAATCCCCGCAGTCTCTGTGGCCCACCTAGTGGGTCAGGGACAGGCCAGATCCCTTTCCAAATTAGACCTTCCCTTCTGGTGTTGCTCACAGACCAGGTCAACTCCTCCTGTGTCGGGTCAGGGGATGGGGGGGACCAGGGCCCACCCTCTACACCAGGCTCCAGCCCAGGGCCCTGTGGAGAGCAGCTGTCTACAATGTCCCCTGTATCAGCTGCATGACAGCTACAACTCCCTGGGCTACGTCCCCATGGCCTCCTCCCAACACCTTCTTTATTCTCACCGCAGGATCTTCCTCCTGAAGCCTGATCACACTTGTACTCCTCCAGCAGCACGCCTTCTCACTCCTTGCACTCCTGCCACACACTGATGGGAGGGTCCTTTTTAAACCAGGTGTCCTGATTAGTATGCCTGCCATAATTGGTTCTAGTATGTTCTTAATTGGCTCCAGGTGTCTTAATTAGCTCGCCTGTCTTAATTGGTTCTAGCAGGTTCCTGATTGCTCTAGCACAGCCCCTGTTCTGGTCACTCAGGGAACAGAAAACTATTCATCCAGTGGCCAGCATATTTGCCTTCTGCCAGACTCCTGTACCCCACTGGTCTGGGTCTGTCACACAGGGTTAAAAAAAGAGCTAGATAAATTCATGGAGGATAGGTCCATCAATGGCTATTAGCCAGGATGGGCAGGGATGGTGTCCCTAGCCTCTGTTTGCCAGAAGCTTTGAATGGGCAACAGGGGATGGGTCACTTGATGATAACCTGTTCCGTTCATTCCCTCTGGGGCACCTGGCATTGGCCGCTGTCAGAAGACAGGATCCTGGGCTAGATAGACCTTTGCTCTCTGACCCGGTATGGCCATTCTTATATTCATGGTCCCTGCCCAGAAGACTGGGCAGCCCAGTAGCAGATAGCTATGCCCAGCATACAGCAGTGTGCCCTTTACCCATCTTTGGGAGATTCGCACCTCGCTCTGCCATTGCCTGAATGTGCTGCAGAATGGGGGCCTCTTGCAGGGCAGACAATGCACTGCCTCTGCCCTGGTGCAATCTAGCCTAGCTGGGTCCTCTTCCTTCGAGGGGGAGGAGGACTGGTCATCAGGCTGAGCAGGGCTGACTTTGTCAGCTCCTTGGAATTAGGTGCCTGGATTAAAGTGCACTAGATCAGCGTAATAAGTAGAAAAACATATGCTTGTCCAAAAAGCCCCTGACAGATTGCAGCCTGCAGTGGTCTAAAGATGTACGGAGCAACTTGGCACCACATCAGCCAGTAAACTGATTGCCCACTGAGCTGAAAATACAGACGTATCAACTGCAAAAAGGACCATGCAGAAACAGCAACAAAAGTCTGGTTTTTGATAACAAAACACTGGCAAGTGCACTGCCAAGGTCGCCCAGCGTCCCTGGGCTTACCCCACCAGGCCCAGAGCTGCAACTCCTGCTGTATTTTTACAGCACCTTTTATCCCAAAATGCGTTCCAACCCTACACAAAGAGCACCTCTGAAATGCAGCCGCATCTGGGGGTCAGGGTGACAGCTGACTGGCTAAGCAGCAGATTGTAGAACAGTGAAGGTTGGGGGAAGGGATATTTCTCTAAGGACTTCCAAGGCAAACCCCATCCTCTTGCAGAAAGAGCAGCAGGACCTGCCAGAGGACTCACCTTAAAGCCCCACACAGAATACTGTACACTGTGTGGAGCTCAGCTTCTCCAGTGATCTGCCGCCAGTGGCGGGCTCACTGGAAATAGCGACAGCAGGGAGATTAGAGACCTTCATAGAGTGAAGGGCTGGGCCCACGCTGTCATTTACCAAAGAGTCCTGGAGAGTTCACACCAGGTGGTCCAGTCCCCACAGTCATCCCCTCCTGCACTCCAAGGCTCTCAGCATGGCAGTGAGGATCATATGCATACAAAAGAGCCAGGCCTGGGCAAAGCAGCTAACTTTGGGCCGATTCCTGCTCCAGCTGGATTCAACAGCAAAGCTCCAATTGGTTTCAATTGGCAGCAGGATCAGACCCTGTGGATTAACGTGCCTCCCCCTCCCCCGCCCCCCCCACACACTCAGGATCTTTCTCCGCTAACATTCTTTAGCCAGAATCTGCTCCTGCCCATGTTTTTAGGCTAGAAATGTCTCCTACAACAGCACTTTAATGTACACTAATGTAGGAAACTGCACAGCCTGGCTTCCTGCCCCTCAGTCACCCAGGCCCTAATATTCAGAGCTGAGCTACATTGTCAAATATATTGATTTCAGTTACAACACAGAATACAAAGTGTACAGTGCTCACTTTATATTACTTTTGATTACAAATATTTGCACTGTAAACAGATAAACAAAAGAAACTATTTTTCAGTTCACCTCATACAAGTACTGTGGTGCAATTTCTTTTATCGTGAAAGTGCAACTTACAAATGTAGAATTTTTTTTTTACATAACTGCACAAAACAATGTAAAATTTTAGAGCCTACAAGTCAAAGCATGAAAGGGCATGCGAACATTTAGTGCATCTGGCATGTAAATACCTTGCAACACCAGCTACAACAGTGCCATCTGAACGCCAGTTCTCACTTTCAGGTGACATTGTAAATAAAAAGCAGGCAGCGTTATCATCCGTAAATGTAAACAAACTTGTTTGTCTAGTGTTTCGCTGAACAAGAAGTAGGACTGAGTGGACTGAAATTAATCTAGTTAATTTGTTTGGCATTAATCGTGTGCGTTAACTGAGATTAATTGACAGCCCGAGTCCTAAGCACTGCACATGATCTGGTCCAAGAGGTGAAGGTAGCTGGGCAATATCCCCAGCAATGCAATCCCTTTCCAAAAGGGGAACGACACAAACAGGAGGCTAGTTAGCTGGCAGTAAAAAGGATCAGTGACAGGGTGAAGTGCCTGCAAGCTGCATGGAAATTCTTTAAAAGGTTCATGAGTGTTGGGCTGGGTGGGAGGGCGAGCAGGCGAGCCGCTGGAGGGCAGTGATTCAGCCGGCCTCTGCTTCATCTCTGCTGGCCGGGAGTGGCCTGGAGGTGGGTCCAGCTGACTGGGTAGGAGGTGCTGGGCGGGAAAGCCCAGAGGTGGATCGAGCTCACAGCACAGGAGATGCTGTGTGGGAAACTCACTGAGGTGGCTGGCTCTGACAAGGCAGGAGGTGCTGGGTGGGAGAAGCCTGGAGGTGGGTCCAGCTGACAGAACAGGAGATGCTGGGTGGTAAAGCCCAGAGGTGGGTCGAGCTCACAGCACAGGAGGTGCTGGGGGGGAATATCACTGGAGGTGGCTGGTGCTGACTGGGCAGGAGGCGCTGGGCGGGAAAGCCCAGAGATGGGTTTCACCGATTGGGCAGGAGGTGCTGGGCGGGAGAATCACCAAGACGGCTCACGCTGACTGGGCAGGAGGCACCGGGCGGGAAAGCCCAGAGGTGGGTTTTGCTGACTGGGCAGGAGGTGTTGGGAGGGAAAGTCACTGAGGCAGCTCGCGCTGACTGGACAGGAGGAGTTGGGCGGGAAAGCCCAGAGGTGGGTTGAGCTCACAGCACAGAAGGCGCTGGGCAGGAAAATGACTGAGGCAGTTCGTGCTGACTGGGCAGGAGGTGTTGGGAGGGAAAAGTCTCTGAGGTGCTTGTGCTGACTGGGTAGGAGGCGCTGGGCGGGAAAGCCCAGAGGTGGGTTGAGCTCACAGCACAGGAGGCGCTGCGTGGGAATATCACTGGAGGCGGCTCGCGCTGACTGGGTAGGAGGAGTTGGGAGGGAAATTCACTGACGCAGCTCGTGCTGACTGGGTAGGAAAAGTCATGGAGGTGGATTTCACTGACTGGGCAGGAGGCGCTGGGCGGGAAAATCACTGTGGCGGGTCGCGCTGACTGGGTAGGAGGTGTTGGGCAGGAAAATCACAGAGGAGGCTGGTGCTGACTGGGCAGGAGGTGTTGGGAGGGAAGCCCAGAGGTGGGTCGAGCTCACAGCACTGGAGGTGCTGGGCGGGAATATCACTGAGGCGCTCGCGCTGACTGGGCAGGAAGAATTGGGCGGGAAAGCCCTGAGATGGGTTTCGCTGACTGGGTAGGAGGTGTTGGGAGGAAAATCACCGAGACGGCTCGCGCTGACTGGGTAGGAGGCGTTGGGCGGGAAAGCCCTGAGGTAGGTCAAGTGCACAGCACAGGAGGTGCTGAGCGGGAAAATCTCTGAGGCAGTTCGCGCTGACTGGGCAGGCGGTGCTGGCAGGGAAAATCACTGGAGGTGGCTGGCGCTGACTGGGCAGGAGGCGCTGGGCGGGAAAGCCCAGAGATGGGTTTCACCGATTGGGCAGGAGGTGCTGGGCGGGAGAATCACCAAGACGGCTCACGCTGACTGGGCAGGAGGCACCGGGCGGGAAAGCCCAGAGGTGGGTTTTGCTGACTGGGCAGGAGGTGTTGGGAGGGAAAGTCACTGAGGCAGCTCGCGCTGACTGGACAGGAGGAGTTGGGCGGGAAAGCCCAGAGGTGGGTTGAGCTCACAGCACAGAAGGCGCTGGGCAGGAAAATGACTGAGGCAGTTCGTGCTGACTGGGCAGGAGGTGTTGGGAGGGAAAAGTCTCTGAGGTGCTTGTGCTGACTGGGTAGGAGGCGCTGGGCGGGAAAGCCCAGAGGTGGGTTGAGCTCACAGCACAGGAGGCGCTGCGTGGGAATATCACTGGAGGCAGCTCGCACTGACTGGGTAGGAGGAGTTGGGAGGGAAATTCACTGACGCAGCTCGTGCTGACTGGGTAGGAAAAGTCATGGAGGTGGATTTCACTGACTGGGCAGGAGGCGCTGGGCGGGAAAATCACTGTGGCGGGTCGCGCTGACTGGGTAGGAGGTGTTGGGCAGGAAAATCACAGAGGAGGCTGGTGCTGACTGGGCAGGAGGTGTTGGGAGGGAAGCCCAGAGGTGGGTCGAGCTCACAGCACTGGAGGTGCTGGGCGGGAATATCACTGAGGCGCTCGCGCTGACTGGGCAGGAAGAATTGGGCGGGAAAGCCCTGAGATGGGTTTCGCTGACTGGGTAGGAGGTGTTGGGAGGAAAATCACCGAGACGGCTCGCGCTGACTGGGTAGGAGGCGTTGGGCGGGAAAGCCCTGAGGTAGGTCGAGTGCACAGCACAGGAGGTGCTGAGCGGGAAAATCTCTGAGGCAGTTCGCGCTGACTGGGCAGGCGGTGCTGGCAGGGAAAATCACTGGAGGTGGCTGGTGCTGACTGGGCAGGAGGCGCTGGGCGGGAAAGCCCAGAGATGGGTTTCACCGATTGGGCAGGAGGTGCTGGGCGGGAGAATCACCAAGACGGCTCACGCTGACTGGGCAGGAGGCACCGGGCGGGAAAGCCCAGAGGTGGGTTTTGCTGACTGGGCAGGAGGTGTTGGGAGGGAAAGTCACTGAGGCAGCTCGCGCTGACTGGACAGGAGGAGTTGGGCGGGAAAGCCCAGAGGTGGGTTGAGCTCACAGCACAGAAGGCGCTGGGCAGGAAAATGACTGAGGCAGTTCGTGCTGACTGGGCAGGAGGTGTTGGGAGGGAAAAGTCTCTGAGGTGCTTGTGCTGACTGGGTAGGAGGCGCTGGGCGGGAAAGCCCAGAGGTGGGTTGAGCTCACAGCACAGGAGGCGCTGCGTGGGAATATCACTGGAGGCGGCTCGCGCTGACTGGGTAGGAGGAGTTGGGAGGGAAATTCACTGACGCAGCTCGTGCTGACTGGGTAGGAAAAGTCATGGAGGTGGATTTCACTGACTGGGCAGGAGGCGCTGGGCGGGAAAATCACTGTGGCGGGTCGCGCTGACTGGGTAGGAGGTGTTGGGCAGGAAAATCACAGAGGAGGCTGGTGCTGACTGGGCAGGAGGTGTTGGGAGGGAAGCCCAGAGGTGGGTCGAGCTCACAGCACTGGAGGTGCTGGGCGGGAATATCACTGAGGCGCTCGCGCTGACTGGGCAGGAAGAATTGGGCGGGAAAGCCCTGAGATGGGTTTCGCTGACTGGGTAGGAGGTGTTGGGAGGAAAATCACCGAGACGGCTCGCGCTGACTGGGTAGGAGGCGTTGGGCGGGAAAGCCCTGAGGTAGGTCAAGTGCACAGCACAGGAGGTGCTGAGCGGGAAAATCTCTGAGGCAGTTCGCGCTGACTGGGCAGGCGGTGCTGGCAGGGAAAATCACTGGAGGTGGCTGGCGCTGACTGGGCAGGAGGCGCTGGGCGGGAAAGCCCAGAGATGGGTTTCACCGATTGGGCAGGAGGTGCTGGGCAGGAAAATCACTGAAATGGCACACGCTGACTGGGCAGGAGGTGCTGGGTGGGAAAATCACTGGAGGTGGCTCACGCTGACGGGGCAGGATGTGTTGGGAGGGAAAAGTCACTGAGGTGCTCGTGCTCACTGGGCAGGAGGTGCTGGGCGGGAATATCACTGGACGTGGCTCGCGCTGACTGGGTAGGAGGAGTTGGGAGGGAAAAATCACTGAGGTGGTTGGCACTGACTGGGCAGGAGGCGCTGGGTGGGAAAGCCCAGAGGTGGATTTCACTGACTGGGCAGGAGGAGTTGGGAGGGAAGATTACCGAGACGGCTCACACTGACTGGGTAGGAGGAGTTGGGAGGGAAAGCCAAGAAGTGGGTTTTTCTGATTGGGCAGGAGGCGCTGGGCAGGAATATCATCGGAGGCGGCTCTCGCTCTCTGGGTAGGACAAGTTGGGCGGGAAAGCCCTGAGGTGGGTCGAGCGCACAGCACAGAAGGCGCTGGGCAGGAAAATGACTGAGGTAGCTCACACTGACTGGGCAGGAGGTGTTGGGAGGGAAAAGTCACTGAGGTGCGCGTGCTGACTGGGTAGGAGGTGCTGGGCGGGAAAGCCCAGAGGTGGGTCGAGCTCACAGCACAGGAGGTGCTGGGAGGGAATATCATTGGAGGCAGCTAGTGCTGACTGGGTAGGAGATGTTGGGCAAGTAAATGACCGAGACTGCTTACGCTAACTGGGCAGGAGGTGTTGGAAGGGAAAATCACTGAGGCGGCTGGTGCTGACTGGTCAGGAGGTGCCAGGTGGGAAAGCCCAGAGGTGGGTTTTCCTGATTGGGCAGGAGGCGCTGGGAGGGAAAATCACCGAGGCAGCTCACGCTGACTGGACAGGAGGTGTTGGGCCGGAAAGCCCAGAGCTGGTTGAGCTCACAGCACTGGAGGTGCTGGGCAGAATAATGACTGGGCAGGAAATGCAGGGTGGCAAAGCCCACTGGTGGTTCCAGCTGATTGCTCAGGAGCGTTCAGTGGGAAAACGAAGGAGATAGCTCACAGTGACAGCACAGAACGTGCTGGGTCACAAACCACAGAACCCGGCACCAAGGCCTGAGCAGAAGATGCTGGGCAGGTAAAACTGTAAATGATGCCCTTACTGGGAAGGGACACAGGGAAGAAAGAGAAAAAGGGTCTTTGACAGATATGACAACAAGTACTGGGAAGGAAACTCCAAAAGCAGCGTGCACTCACGAGACCAATGGCCCTAGGGGGCAACTCTGTGTGCAGGCTTCAGCTAACCGGGAACAGACGATAAAAGGAAGCCTAAGGAGTTTGTGCAGACGAGGAACAAGGTGCTGAGTTCTGCTGCAAGCTCTCCTGCTCTCTGACAGAGATTGGTGCAGAAAACTAGGAATTAGGGTAATTTCCACCAGGGGCGACTACCTTGCCAATGTACCTTGTAATCATGCCGTCTACTGAGCCACACCTAAGCCGCTTCACCTCTTTTTTTCTAGCAACTCAACGCACAAAATGGACAAGACGACACAAGCACCAAAGAAACTGCAGGAAAAGGGAAGAAAAAGCCACGGCGAAACGCTGCACGCACTGCACCCCTGTACCGAGGGCTCGGCATCGACACTTCTCCGCACAGGTTTAAATCCCCCTTGAGGGGACCTCCCTGTAAACAGGGATCCAGGTCCATTCCTTGCCAGCCAAAATGCTTTATGGGTCTCCCTTCCAAAGCTGAGGCTGAGCGACCCCCCTCTAAGAAGGGTTGAGGTCTCTGTGGCTTTGAGCTCCTTAGCACCTAGCCTTTAAAATGCCCTGTGCCATTGACCTCTCCCTGTAAGAAGGGTGCAGGTCTCCCCTTTCGAGCTTGCCTTGGGCCGTTGGCACTTGCTGGGCAACGAGACCACCCTCTACCGAGGGAACGGAGGACTCTCCTTTTCAGCGCTTTTCGCTCTGGCCCATCGGAATGGCCCTGGCTTAAGGACCACCCTGTAAGCAGGGTTCGGCTCCCCTTTGCCGTGCTAATTAAGCCACAGGTCACTTGCACACGCCAGGTAAAATGACCGCCCTGTAACCGGGGGGCAAGGTCTTAACCTCTCACGCTTAAACTAGGGGAGCCTTCTTGTGCCTCTGGCCGAGCGACCCCCTTTAAGAAGGGTTGAGGTTCTGTTTCTGTCACTCACAGTAAATTCCCCCAGAATGATTTCTACTTGGCTTTTTTGAGATTTGAAGTGAAATCTTACTCGTGACTTATCCCGGGCGGACGGAACATGGTGTGGCGAAGGGCCGGCTGTAAGGGGATGGTGGAGGCCGTGGAAAAGTCGCCCCTTTTCTCAAAAAAGCCAAGAAATCGCCCAACAGGTCACAAAGGCTGGAAATGAACAGGTGAGGTGGGGGGCTCCTTTCAGACCCTCACTTCCGTGTAATCCTTCCGCAATTCCTTTTGCCCTGCCCAATTTACACTGCTCAACCAACCTCAACTGTGACCCTTTGTTTTCTTGTGCACAAGAAAGACACTGTCGGACTGATGAGGGTTACCTGTCGAGATTCGGACAGCTCCCTAAGTTGTGTCCCAATTCCAGGCCTTGTCTCTCTCTGGTGATCGACAGAGGATATTCCTACGGTTATGTTGGAAGGGATTGATGTGGCTGTCCTTTCTGAAATGTGGTGATGCTCAGGTCTTGTAGGTAGATGTGGTGGTATTCAGAGCCGGCACGTGGGTGCACCTAACCCTATTAACAGGGCTGCGTCACAAGTAAGAGGTGTCTTTTCTGGTCAAGCTTAGGGGGCACAAAGTTGTAATTTTCTTGGTGGGGTAGGAAGGTAAGTCGGGAAGGGTGTCGCTGAGGGAGGGAGGATTGACTGGAAAGGGGAGACTCAGCAGGACCCCTCCCTTACCTGTTCATTTCCAGATCTTTTCACATTGGCCACTTTCCTTTCCCCCCCTTGTTTAAAGGAGGAGTATTTTCCTAAAGAAAGGCAGGATGGCCCTGTAATCAGGGTTCAGGTCTGTTTCCCTTTTCTCCTCTCTGCATTGGCCCTCTTAATGCCAAGCTCTAAAGTGAGCTCCCTCTAACTAGGGTGTGGGTCTTTCCCTGCCTTTCACAAGAGAACACGGCCATTTGGAAGGGAGTTCTAGCAACCAGCCTCTTGAGAGGGTTCAGGCTTTGTCCTACTCGCTGTGCCGTGCCCTCCTCACTCATGCACTCAGCCAAGTCAAAGCCAGCGTACTCCGCATCCACCTGGACCTCCCTTCTGCTGCCAGCTCTCCTGCTCTCCGCCAGAGATCGGTGCCGAAAACTAGGAATTAGGGTAATTTCCACCAGGGGCGACTACCTTGCCAATGTACCTTGTAATCATGCCGTCTACTGAGCCACACCTAAGCCGCTTCACCTCTCTCTTTCTTTCTCTCTCTTTCTAGCAACTCAACGCACAAAATGGACAAGACGACACAAGCCCCAAAGAAACTGCAGGAAAAGGGAAGAAAATGCCACGGCGAAACGCTGCACGCACTGCACCCCTGTACCGAGGGCTCGGCATCGACACTTCTCCGCACAGGTTTAAATCCCCCTTGAGGGGACCTCCCTATAAACAGGGATCCAGGTCCATTCCTTGCCAACCAAAATGCTTTATGGGTCTCCCTTCCAAGGCTGAGGCTGAGCGACCCCCCTTTAAGAAGGGTTGAGGTCTCTGTGGCTTTCAGCTCCTTAGCACCTCGCCTTTAAAATGCCCTGTGCCATTGACCTCTCCCTGTAAGAAGGGTGCAGGTCTCCCCTTTTGAGCTTGCCTTGGGCCGTTGGCACTCCCTGGGCAACGAGACCTCCCTCTAGCGAGGGAACGGAGGTCTCTCCTTTTCAGCGCTTTTCGCTCTGGCCCATCGGAATGGCCCTGGCTTAAGGACCACCCTGTAAGCAGGGTTCGGGTCCCCTTTGCTGTGCTAATTAAGCCACAGGTCACTTGCACACGCCAGGTAAAATGACCGCCCTGTAACCGGGGGGCAAGGTCTTAATCCTCTCACGCTTAAACTAGGGGAGCCTTTTTGTGCCTCTGGCTGAGCGACCCCCCTTTCAAAAGGGTTGAGGTCTCTGTGGCTTTCAGCTCCTTCGCACCTAGCCTTTAAAATGCCCTGTGCCATTGACCTCTCCCTGTAAGAAGGGTGCAGGTCTCCCCTTTCGAGCTTGCCTTGGGCCGTTGGCACTCCCTGGTCAACGAGACCTCCCTCTACCGAGGGAACGGAGGTCTCTCCTTTTCAGCGCTTTTCGCTCTGGCCCATCGGAATGGCCCTGTCTTAAGGACCACCCTGTAAGCAGGGTTCGGCTCCCCTTTGCCGTGCTAATTAAGCCACAGGTCACTTGCACACGCCAGGTAAAATGACCGCCCTGTAACCGGGGGGCAAGGTCTTAATCCTCTCACGCTTAAACTAGGGGAGCCTTCTTGTGCCTCTGGCAGAGCGACCCCCCTTTAAGAAGGGTTGAGGTTCTGTTTCTGTCACTCACAGTAAATTCCCCCAGAATGATTTCTACTTGGCTTTTTTGAGATTTGAAGTGAAATCTTACTCGTGACTTATCCTGGGCGGACGGAACATGGTGTGGCGAAGGGCCGGCTGTAAGGGGATGGTGGAGGCCGTGGAAAAGTCGCCCCTTTTCTCAAAAAAGCCAAGAAATCGCCCAACAGGTCACAAAGACTGGAAATGAACAGGTGAGGTGGGGGGCTCCTTTCAGACCCTCACTTCCGTGTAATCCTTCCGCAATTCCTTTTGCCCTGCCCAATTTACACTGCTCAACCAACCTCAACTGTGACCCTTTGTTTTCTTGTGCACAAGAAAGACACTGTCGGACAGATGAGGGTTACCTGTCGAGATTCGGACAGCTCCCTAAGTTGTGTCCCAATTCCAGGCCTTGTCTCTCTCTGGTGATCGACAGAGGATATTCCTAGGGCTATGTTGGAAGGGATTGATGTGGCTGTCCTTTCTGAAATGTGGTGATGCTCGGGTCTTGTAGGTAGATGTGGTGGTATTCAGAGCCGGCACGTGGGTGCACCTAACCCTATTAACAGGGCTGCGTCACAAGTAAGAGGTGTCTTTTCTGGTCAAGCTTAGGGGGCACAAAGTTGTAATTTTCTTGGTGGGGTAGGAAGGTAAGTCGGGAAGGGTGTCGCTGAGGGAGGGAGGATTGACTGGAAAGGGGAGACTCAGCAGGACCCCTCCCTTACCTGTTCATTTCCAGATCTTTTCACATTGGCCACTTTCCTTTCCCCCCCTTGTTTAAAGGAGGAGTATTTTCCTAAAGAAAGGCAGGATGGCCCTGTAATCAGGGTTCAGGTCTGTTTCCCTTTTCTCCTCTCTGCATTGGCCCTCTTAATGCCAAGCTCTAAAGTGAGCTCCCTCTAACTAGGGTGTGGGTCTTTCCCTGCCTTTCACAAGAGAACACGGCCATTTGGAAGGGAGTTCTAGCAACCAGCCTCTTGAGAGGGTTCAGGCTTTGTCCTACTCGCTGTGCCGTGCCCTCCTCACTCATGCACTCAGCCAAGTCAAAGCCAGCGTACTCCGCATCCACCTGGACCTCCCTTCTGCTGCCAGCTCTCCTGCTCTCTGCCAGAGATCGGTGCCGAAAACTAGGAATTAGGGTAATTTCCACCAGGGGCGACTACCTTGCCAATGTACCTTGTAATCATGCCGTCTACTGAGCCACACCTAAGCCGCTTCACCTCTCTCTTTCTTTCTCTCTCTTTCTAGCAACTCAACGCACAAAATGGACAAGACGACACAAGCCCCAAAGAAACTGCAGGAAAAGGGAAGAAAATGCCACGGCGAAACGCTGCACGCACTGCACCCCTGTACCGAGGGCTCGGCATCGACACTTCTCCGCACAGGTTTAAATCCCCCTTGAGGGGACCTCCCTATAAACAGGGATCCAGGTCCATTCCTTGCCAACCAAAATGCTTTATGGGTCTCCCTTCCAAGGCTGAGGCTGAGCGACCCCCCTTTAAGAAGGGTTGAGGTCTCTGTGGCTTTCAGCTCCTTAGCACCTCGCCTTTAAAATGCCCTGTGCCATTGACCTCTCCCTGTAAGAAGGGTGCAGGTCTCCCCTTTTGAGCTTGCCTTGGGCCGTTGGCACTCCCTGGGCAACGAGACCTCCCTCTAGCGAGGGAACGGAGGTCTCTCCTTTTCAGCGCTTTTCGCTCTGGCCCATCGGAATGGCCCTGGCTTAAGGACCACCCTGTAAGCAGGGTTCGGGTCCCCTTTGCTGTGCTAATTAAGCCACAGGTCACTTGCACACGCCAGGTAAAATGACCGCCCTGTAACCGGGGGGCAAGGTCTTAATCCTCTCACGCTTAAACTAGGGGAGCCTTCTTGTGCCTCTGGCCGAGCGACCCGCCTTTAAGAAGGGTTGAGGTTCTGTTTCTGTCACCCACAGTAAATTCCCCCAGAATGATTTCTACTTGGCTTTTTTGAGATTTGAAGTGAAATCTTACTCGTGACTTATCCCGGGCGGACGGAACATGGTGTGGCGAAGGGCCGGCTGTAAGGGGATGGTGGAGGCCGTGGAAAAGTCGCCCCTTTTCTCAAAAAAGCCAAGAAATCGCCCAACAGGTCACAAAGGCTGGAAATGAACAGGTGAGGTGGGGGGCTCCTTTCAGACCCTCACTTCCGTGTAATCCTTCCGCAATTCCTTTTGCCCTGCCCAATTTACACTGCTCAACCAACCTCAACTGTGACCCTTTGTTTTCTTGTGCACAAGAAAGACACTGTCGGACTGATGAGGGTTACCTGTCGAGATTCGGACAGCTCCCTAAGTTGTGTCCCAATTCCAGGCCTTGTCTCTCTCTGGTGATCGACAGAGGATATTCCTACGGTTATGTTGGAAGGGATTGATGTGGCTGTCCTTTCTGAAATGTGGTGATGCTCGGGTCTTGTAGGTAGATGTGGTGCTATTCAGAGCCGGCACGTGGGTGCACCTAACCCTATTAACAGGGCTGCGTCACAAGTAAGAGGTGTCTTTTCTGGTCAAGCTTAGGGGGCACAAAGTTGTAATTTTCTTGGTGGGGTAGGAAGGTAAGTCGGGAAGGGTGTCGCTGAGGGAGGGAGGATTGACTGGAAAGGGGAGACTCAGCAGGACCCCTCCCTTACCTGTTCATTTCCAGATCTTTTCACATTGGCCACTTTCCTTTCCCCCCCTTGTTTAAAGGAGGAGTATTTTCCTAAAGAAAGGCAGGATGGCCCTGTAATCAGGGTTCAGGTCTGTTTCCCTTTTCTCCTCTCTGCATTGGCCCTCTTAATGCCAAGCTCTAAAGTGAGCTCCCTCTAACTAGGGTGTGGGTCTTTCCCTGCCTTTCACAAGACAACACGGCCATTTGGAAGGGAGTTCTAGCAACCAGCCTCTTGAGAGGGTTCAGGCTTTGTCCTACTCGCTGTGCCGTGCCCTCCTCACTCATGCACTCAGCCAAGTCAAAGCCAGCGTACTCCGCATCCACCTGGACCTCCCTTCTGCTGCCAGCTCTCCTGCTCTCTGCCAGAGATCGGTGCCGAAAACTAGGAATTAGGGTAATTTCCACCAGGGGCGACTACCTTGCCAATGTACCTTGTAATCATGCCGTCTACTGAGCCACACCTAAGCCGCTTCATCTCTCTCTTTCTTTCCCTCTCTTTCTAGCAACTCAACGCACAAAATGGACAAGACGACACAAGCCCCAAAGAAACTGCAGGAAAAGGGAAGAAAAAGCCACGGCGAAACGCTGCACGCACTGCACCCCTGTACCGAGGGCTCGGCATCGACACTTCTCCGCACAGGTTTAAATCCCCCTTGAGGGGACCTCCCTGTAAACAGGGATCCAGGTCCATTCCTTGCCAACCAAAATGCTTTATGGGTCTCCCTTCCAAGGCTGAGGCTGAGTGACCCCCCTTTAAGAAGGGTTGAGGTCTCTGTGGCTTTCAGCTCCTTAGCACCTAGCCTTTAAAATGCCCTGTGCCATTGACCTCTCCCTGTAAGAAGGGTGCAGGTCTCCCCTTTCGAGCTTGTCTTGGGCCGTTGGCACTCCCTGGTCAACGAGACCTCCCTCTACCGAGGGAACGGAGGTCTCTCCTTTTCAGCGCTTTTCGCTCTGGCCCATCGGAATGGCCCTGGCTTAAGGACCACCCTGTAAGCAGGGTTCGGCTCCCCTTTGCCGTGCTAATTAAGCCACAGGTCACTTGCACACGCCAGGTAAAATGACCGCCCTGTAACCGGGGGGCAAGGTCTTAATCCTCTCACGCTTAAACTAGGGGAGCCTTCTTGTGCCTCTGGCAGAGCGACCCCCCTTTAAGAAGGGTTGAGGTTCTGTTTCTGTCACTCACAGTAAATTCCCCCAGAATGATTTCTACTTGGCTTTTTTGAGATTTGAAGTGAAATCTTACTCGTGACTTATCCCGGGCGGACAGAACATGGTGTGGCGAAGGGCCGGCTGTAAGGGGATGGTGGAGGCCGTGGAAAAGTCGCCCCTTTTCTCAAAAAAGCCAAGAAATCGCCCAACAGGTCACAAAGGCTGGAAATGAACAGGTGAGGTGGGGGGCTCCTTTCAGACCCTCACTTCCGTGTAATCCTTCCGCAATTCCTTTTGCCCTGCCCAATTTACACTGCTCAACCAACCTCAACTGTGACCCTTTGTTTTCTTGTGCACAAGAAAGACACTGTCGGACTGATGAGGGTTACCTGTCGAGATTCGGACAGCTCCCTAAGTTGTGTCCCAATTCCAGGCCTTGTCTCTCTCTGGTGATCGACAGAGGATATTCCTAGGGTTATGTTGGAAGGGATTGATGTGGCTGTCCTTTCTGAAATGTGGTGATGCTCGGGTCTTGTAGGTAGATGTGGTGGTATTCAGAGCCGGCACGTGGGTGCACCTAACCCTATTAACAGGGCTGCGTCACAAGTAAGAGGTGTCTTTTCTGGTCAAGCTTAGGGGGCACAAAGTTGTAATTTTCTTGGTGGGGTAGGAAGGTAAGTTGGGAAGGGTGTCGCTGAGGGAGGGAGGATTGACTGGAAAGGGGAGACTCAGCAGGACCCCTCCCTTACCTGTTCATTTCCAGATCTTTTCACATTGGCCACTTTCCTTTCCCCCCCTTGTTTAAAGGAGGAGTATTTTCCTAAAGAAAGGCAGGATGGCCCTGTAATCAGGGTTCAGGTCTGTTTCCCTTTTCTCCTCTCTGCATTGGCCCTCTTAATGCCAAGCTCTAAAGTGAGCTCCCTCTAACTAGGGTGTGGGTCTTTCCCTGCCTTTCACAAGAGAACACGGCCATTTGGAAGGGAGTTCTAGCAACCAGCCTCTTGAGAGGGTTCAGGCTTTGTCCTACTCGCTGTGCCGTGCCCTCCTCACTCATGCACTCAGCCAAGTCAAAGCCAGCGTACTCCGCATCCACCTGGACCTCCCTTCTGCTGCCAGCTCTCCTGCTCTCCGCCAGAGATCGGTGCCGAAAACTAGGAATTAGGGTAATTTCCACCAGGGGCGACTACCTTGCCAATGTACCTTGTAATCATGCCGTCTACTGAGCCACACCTAAGCCGCTTCACCTCTCTCTTTCTTTCTCTCTCTTTCTAGCAACTCAACGCACAAAATGGACAAGACGACACAAGCCCCAAAGAAACTGCAGGAAAAGGGAAGAAAATGCCACGGCGAAACGCTGCACGCACTGCACCCCTGTACCGAGGGCTCGGCATCGACACTTCTCCGCACAGGTTTAAATCCCCCTTGAGGGGACCTCCCTATAAACAGGGATCCAGGTCCATTCCTTGCCAACCAAAATGCTTTATGGGTCTCCCTTCCAAAGCTGAGGCTGAGCGACCCCCCTTTAAGAAGGGTTGAGGTCTCTGTGGCTTTCAGCTCCTTCGCACCTAGCCTTTAAAATGCCCTGTGCCATTGACCTCTCCCTGTAAGAAGGGTGCAGGTCTCCCCTTTTGAGCTTGCCTTGGGCCGTTGGCACTCCCTGGTCAACGAGACCTCCCTCTACCGAGGGAACGGAGGTCTCTCCTTTTCAGCGCTTTTCGCTCTGGCCCATCGGAATGGCCCTGGCTTAAGGACCACCCTGTAATCAGGGTTCGGGTCCCCTTTGCCGTGCTAATTAAGCCACAGGTCACTTGCACACGCCAGGTAAAATGACCGCCCTGTAACCGGGGGGCAAGGTCTTAATCCTCTCACGCTTAAACTAGGGGAGCCTTTTTGTGCCTCTGGCTGAGCGACCCCCCTTTCAAAAGGGTTGAGGTCTCTGTGGCTTTCAGCTCCTTCGCACCTAGCCTTTAAAATGCCCTGTGCCATTGACCTCTCCCTGTAAGAAGGGTGCAGGTCTCCCCTTTCGAGCTTGCCTTGGGCCGTTGGCACTCCCTGGGCAACGAGACCTCCCTCTACCGAGGGAACGGAGGTCTCTCCTTTTCAGCGCTTTTCGCTCTGGCCCATCGGAATGGCCCTGGCTTAAGGACCACCCTGTAAGCAGGGTTCGGGTCCCCTTTGCCGTGCTAATTAAGCCACAGGTCACTTGCACACGCCAGGTAAAATGACCGCCCTGTAACCGGGGGGCAAGGTCTTAATCCTCTCACGCTTAAACTAGGGGAGCCTTCTTGTGCCTCTGGCAGAGCGACCCCCCTTTAAGAAGGGTTGAGGTTCTGTTTCTGTCACTCACAGTAAATTCCCCCAGAATGATTTCTACTTGGCTTTTTTGAGATTTGAAGTGAAATCTTACTCGTGACTTATCCTGGGCGGACGGAACATGGTGTGGCGAAGGGCCGGCTGTAAGGGGATGGTGGAGGCCGTGGAAAAGTCGCCCCTTTTCTCAAAAAAGCCAAGAAATCGCCCAACAGGTCACAAAGACTGGAAATGAACAGGTGAGGTGGGGGGCTCCTTTCAGACCCTCACTTCCGTGTAATCCTTCCGCAATTCCTTTTGCCCTGCCCAATTTACACTGCTCAACCAACCTCAACTGTGACCCTTTGTTTTCTTGTGCACAAGAAAGACACTGTCGGACAGATGAGGGTTACCTGTCGAGATTCGGACAGCTCCCTAAGTTGTGTCCCAATTCCAGGCCTTGTCTCTCTCTGGTGATCGACAGAGGATATTCCTAGGGCTATGTTGGAAGGGATTGATGTGGCTGTCCTTTCTGAAATGTGGTGATGCTCGGGTCTTGTAGGTAGATGTGGTGGTATTCAGAGCCGGCACGTGGGTGCACCTAACCCTATTAACAGGGCTGCGTCACAAGTAAGAGGTGTCTTTTCTGGTCAAGCTTAGGGGGCACAAAGTTGTAATTTTCTTGGTGGGGTAGGAAGGTAAGTCGGGAAGGGTGTCGCTGAGGGAGGGAGGATTGACTGGAAAGGGGAGACTCAGCAGGACCCCTCCCTTACCTGTTCATTTCCAGATCTTTTCACATTGGCCACTTTCCTTTCCCCCCCTTGTTTAAAGGAGGAGTATTTTCCTAAAGAAAGGCAGGATGGCCCTGTAATCAGGGTTCAGGTCTGTTTCCCTTTTCTCCTCTCTGCATTGGCCCTCTTAATGCCAAGCTCTAAAGTGAGCTCCCTCTAACTAGGGTGTGGGTCTTTCCCTGCCTTTCACAAGACAACACGGCCATTTGGAAGGGAGTTCTAGCAACCAGCCTCTTGAGAGGGTTCAGGCTTTGTCCTACTCGCTGTGCCGTGCCCTCCTCACTCATGCACTCAGCCAAGTCAAAGCCAGCGTACTCCGCATCCACCTGGACCTCCCTTCTGCTGCCAGCTCTCCTGCTCTCTGCCAGAGATCGGTGCCGAAAACTAGGAATTAGGGTAATTTCCACCAGGGGCGACTACCTTGCCAATGTACCTTGTAATCATGCCGTCTACTGAGCCACACCTAAGCCGCTTCATCTCTCTCTTTCTTTCCCTCTCTTTCTAGCAACTCAACGCACAAAATGGACAAGACGACACAAGCCCCAAAGAAACTGCAGGAAAAGGGAAGAAAAAGCCACGGCGAAACGCTGCACGCACTGCACCCCTGTACCGAGGGCTCGGCATCGACACTTCTCCGCACAGGTTTAAATCCCCCTTGAGGGGACCTCCCTGTAAACAGGGATCCAGGTCCATTCCTTGCCAACCAAAATGCTTTATGGGTCTCCCTTCCAAGGCTGAGGCTGAGTGACCCCCCTTTAAGAAGGGTTGAGGTCTCTGTGGCTTTCAGCTCCTTAGCACCTAGCCTTTAAAATGCCCTGTGCCATTGACCTCTCCCTGTAAGAAGGGTGCAGGTCTCCCCTTTCGAGCTTGTCTTGGGCCGTTGGCACTCCCTGGTCAACGAGACCTCCCTCTACCGAGGGAACGGAGGTCTCTCCTTTTCAGCGCTTTTCGCTCTGGCCCATCGGAATGGCCCTGGCTTAAGGACCACCCTGTAAGCAGGGTTCGGCTCCCCTTTGCCGTGCTAATTAAGCCACAGGTCACTTGCACACGCCAGGTAAAATGACCGCCCTGTAACCGGGGGGCAAGGTCTTAATCCTCTCACGCTTAAACTAGGGGAGCCTTTTTGTGCCTCTGGCTGAGCGACCCCCCTTTCAAAAGGGTTGAGGTCTCTGTGGCTTTCAGCTCCTTCGCACCTAGCCTTTAAAATGCCCTGTGCCATTGACCTCTCCCTGTAAGAAGGGTGCAGGTCTCCCCTTTCGAGCTTGCCTTGGGCCGTTGGCACTCCCTGGGCAACGAGACCTCCCTCTACCGAGGGAACGGAGGTCTCTCCTTTTCAGCGCTTTTCGCTCTGGCCCATCGGAATGGCCCTGGCTTAAGGACCACCCTGTAAGCAGGGTTCGGCTCCCCTTTGCCGTGCTAATTAAGCCACAGGTCACTTGCACACGCCAGGTAAAATGACCGCCCTGTAACCGGGGGGCAAGGTCTTAATCCTCTCACGCTTAAACTAGGGGAGCCTTCTTGTGCCTCTGGCAGAGCGACCCCCCTTTAAGAAGGGTTGAGGTTCTGTTTCTGTCACTCACAGTAAATTCCCCCAGAATGATTTCTACTTGGCTTTTTTGAGATTTGAAGTGAAATCTTACTCGTGACTTATCCTGGGCGGACGGAACATGGTGTGGCGAAGGGCCGGCTGTAAGGGGATGGTGGAGGCCGTGGAAAAGTCGCCCCTTTTCTCAAAAAAGCCAAGAAATCGCCCAACAGGTCACAAAGACTGGAAATGAACAGGTGAGGTGGGGGGCTCCTTTCAGACCCTCACTTCCGTGTAATCCTTCCGCAATTCCTTTTGCCCTGCCCAATTTACACTGCTCAACCAACCTCAACTGTGACCCTTTGTTTTCTTGTGCACAAGAAAGACACTGTCGGACAGATGAGGGTTACCTGTCGAGATTCGGACAGCTCCCTAAGTTGTGTCCCAATTCCAGGCCTTGTCTCTCTCTGGTGATCGACAGAGGATATTCCTAGGGCTATGTTGGAAGGGATTGATGTGGCTGTCCTTTCTGAAATGTGGTGATGCTCGGGTCTTGTAGGTAGATGTGGTGGTATTCAGAGCCGGCACGTGGGTGCACCTAACCCTATTAACAGGGCTGCGTCACAAGTAAGAGGTGTCTTTTCTGGTCAAGCTTAGGGGGCACAAAGTTGTAATTTTCTTGGTGGGGTAGGAAGGTAAGTCGGGAAGGGTGTCGCTGAGGGAGGGAGGATTGACTGGAAAGGGGAGACTCAGCAGGACCCCTCCCTTACCTGTTCATTTCCAGATCTTTTCACATTGGCCACTTTCCTTTCCCCCCCTTGTTTAAAGGAGGAGTATTTTCCTAAAGAAAGGCAGGATGGCCCTGTAATCAGGGTTCAGGTCTGTTTCCCTTTTCTCCTCTCTGCATTGGCCCTCTTAATGCCAAGCTCTAAAGTGAGCTCCCTCTAACTAGGGTGTGGGTCTTTCCCTGCCTTTCACAAGACAACACGGCCATTTGGAAGGGAGTTCTAGCAACCAGCCTCTTGAGAGGGTTCAGGCTTTGTCCTACTCGCTGTGCCGTGCCCTCCTCACTCATGCACTCAGCCAAGTCAAAGCCAGCGTACTCCGCATCCACCTGGACCTCCCTTCTGCTGCCAGCTCTCCTGCTCTCTGCCAGAGATCGGTGCCGAAAACTAGGAATTAGGGTAATTTCCACCAGGGGCGACTACCTTGCCAATGTACCTTGTAATCATGCCGTCTACTGAGCCACACCTAAGCCGCTTCATCTCTCTCTTTCTTTCCCTCTCTTTCTAGCAACTCAACGCACAAAATGGACAAGACGACACAAGCCCCAAAGAAACTGCAGGAAAAGGGAAGAAAAAGCCACGGCGAAACGCTGCACGCACTGCACCCCTGTACCGAGGGCTCGGCATCGACACTTCTCCGCACAGGTTTAAATCCCCCTTGAGGGGACCTCCCTGTAAACAGGGATCCAGGTCCATTCCTTGCCAACCAAAATGCTTTATGGGTCTCCCTTCCAAGGCTGAGGCTGAGTGACCCCCCTTTAAGAAGGGTTGAGGTCTCTGTGGCTTTCAGCTCCTTAGCACCTAGCCTTTAAAATGCCCTGTGCCATTGACCTCTCCCTGTAAGAAGGGTGCAGGTCTCCCCTTTCGAGCTTGTCTTGGGCCGTTGGCACTCCCTGGTCAACGAGACCTCCCTCTACCGAGGGAACGGAGGTCTCTCCTTTTCAGCGCTTTTCGCTCTGGCCCATCGGAATGGCCCTGGCTTAAGGACCACCCTGTAAGCAGGGTTCGGCTCCCCTTTGCCGTGCTAATTAAGCCACAGGTCACTTGCACACGCCAGGTAAAATGACCGCCCTGTAACCGGGGGGCAAGGTCTTAATCCTCTCACGCTTAAACTAGGGGAGCCTTCTTGTGCCTCTGGCAGAGCGACCCCCCTTTAAGAAGGGTTGAGGTTCTGTTTCTGTCACTCACAGTAAATTCCCCCAGAATGATTTCTACTTGGCTTTTTTGAGATTTGAAGTGAAATCTTACTCGTGACTTATCCCGGGCGGACAGAACATGGTGTGGCGAAGGGCCGGCTGTAAGGGGATGGTGGAGGCCGTGGAAAAGTCGCCCCTTTTCTCAAAAAAGCCAAGAAATCGCCCAACAGGTCACAAAGGCTGGAAATGAACAGGTGAGGTGGGGGGCTCCTTTCAGACCCTCACTTCCGTGTAATCCTTCCGCAATTCCTTTTGCCCTGCCCAATTTACACTGCTCAACCAACCTCAACTGTGACCCTTTGTTTTCTTGTGCACAAGAAAGACACTGTCGGACTGATGAGGGTTACCTGTCGAGATTCGGACAGCTCCCTAAGTTGTGTCCCAATTCCAGGCCTTGTCTCTCTCTGGTGATCGACAGAGGATATTCCTAGGGTTATGTTGGAAGGGATTGATGTGGCTGTCCTTTCTGAAATGTGGTGATGCTCGGGTCTTGTAGGTAGATGTGGTGGTATTCAGAGCCGGCACGTGGGTGCACCTAACCCTATTAACAGGGCTGCGTCACAAGTAAGAGGTGTCTTTTCTGGTCAAGCTTAGGGGGCACAAAGTTGTAATTTTCTTGGTGGGGTAGGAAGGTAAGTTGGGAAGGGTGTCGCTGAGGGAGGGAGGATTGACTGGAAAGGGGAGACTCAGCAGGACCCCTCCCTTACCTGTTCATTTCCAGATCTTTTCACATTGGCCACTTTCCTTTCCCCCCCTTGTTTAAAGGAGGAGTATTTTCCTAAAGAAAGGCAGGATGGCCCTGTAATCAGGGTTCAGGTCTGTTTCCCTTTTCTCCTCTCTGCATTGGCCCTCTTAATGCCAAGCTCTAAAGTGAGCTCCCTCTAACTAGGGTGTGGGTCTTTCCCTGCCTTTCACAAGAGAACACGGCCATTTGGAAGGGAGTTCTAGCAACCAGCCTCTTGAGAGGGTTCAGGCTTTGTCCTACTCGCTGTGCCGTGCCCTCCTCACTCATGCACTCAGCCAAGTCAAAGCCAGCGTACTCCGCATCCACCTGGACCTCCCTTCTGCTGCCAGCTCTCCTGCTCTCCGCCAGAGATCGGTGCCGAAAACTAGGAATTAGGGTAATTTCCACCAGGGGCGACTACCTTGCCAATGTACCTTGTAATCATGCCGTCTACTGAGCCACACCTAAGCCGCTTCACCTCTCTCTTTCTTTCTCTCTCTTTCTAGCAACTCAACGCACAAAATGGACAAGACGACACAAGCCCCAAAGAAACTGCAGGAAAAGGGAAGAAAATGCCACGGCGAAACGCTGCACGCACTGCACCCCTGTACCGAGGGCTCGGCATCGACACTTCTCCGCACAGGTTTAAATCCCCCTTGAGGGGACCTCCCTATAAACAGGGATCCAGGTCCATTCCTTGCCAACCAAAATGCTTTATGGGTCTCCCTTCCAAAGCTGAGGCTGAGCGACCCCCCTTTAAGAAGGGTTGAGGTCTCTGTGGCTTTCAGCTCCTTAGCACCTCGCCTTTAAAATGCCCTGTGCCATTGACCTCTCCATGTAAGAAGGGTGCAGGTCTCCCCTTTTGAGCTTGCCTTGGGCCGTTGGCACTCCCTGGGCAACGAGACCTCCCTCTAGCGAGGGAACGGAGGTCTCTCCTTTTCAGCGCTTTTCGCTCTGGCCCATCGGAATGGCCCTGTCTTAAGGACCACCCTGTAAGCAGGGTTCGGGTCCCCTTTGCTGTGCTAATTAAGCCACAGGTCACTTGCACACGCCAGGTAAAATGACCGCCCTGTAACCGGGGGGCAAGGTCTTAATCCTCTCACGCTTAAACTAGGGGAGCCTTTTTGTGCCTCTGGCTGAGCGACCCCCCTTTCAAAAGGGTTGAGGTCTCTGTGGCTTTCAGCTCCTTCGCACCTAGCCTTTAAAATGCCCTGTGCCATTGACCTCTCCCTGTAAGAAGGGTGCAGGTCTCCCCTTTCGAGCTTGCCTTGGGCCGTTGGCACTCCCTGGGCAATGAGACCTCCCTCTAGCGAGGGAACGGAGGTCTCTCCTTTTCAGCGCTTTTCGCTCTGGCCCATCGGAATGGCCCTGTCTTAAGGACCACCCTGTAAGCAGGGTTCGGCTCCCCTTTGCCGTGCTAATTAAGCCACAGGTCACTTGCACACGCCAGGTAAAATGACCGCCCTGTAACCGGGGGGCAAGGTCTTAATCCTCTCACGCTTAAACTAGGGGAGCCTTCTTGTGCCTCTGGCAGAGCGACCCGCCTTTAAGAAGGGTTGAGGTTCTGTTTCTGTCACCCACAGTAAATTCCCCCAGAATGATTTCTACTTGGCTTTTTTGAGATTTGAAGTGAAATCTTACTCGTGACTTATCCCGGGCGGACGGAACATGGTGTGGCGAAGGGCCGGCTGTAAGGGGATGGTGGAGGCCGTGGAAAAGTCGCCCCTTTTCTCAAAAAAGCCAAGAAATCGCCCAACAGGTCACAAAGGCTGGAAATGAACAGGTGAGGTGGGGGGCTCCTTTCAGACCCTCACTTCCGTGTAATCCTTCCGCAATTCCTTTTGCCCTGCCCAATTTACACTGCTCAACCAACCTCAACTGTGACCCTTTGTTTTCTTGTGCACAAGAAAGACACTGTCGGACTGATGAGGGTTACCTGTCGAGATTCGGACAGCTCCCTAAGTTGTGTCCCAATTCCAGGCCTTGTCTCTCTCTGGTGATCGACAGAGGATATTCCTAGGGTTATGTTGGAAGGGATTGATGTGGCTGTCCTTTCTGAAATGTGGTGATGCTCGGGTCTTGTAGGTAGATGTGGTGGTATTCAGAGCCGGCACGTGGGTGCACCTCACCCTATTAACAGGGCTGCGTCACAAGTAAGAGGTGTCTTTTCTGGTCAAGCTTAGGGGGCACAAAGTTGTAATTTTCTTGGTGGGGTAGGAAGGTAAGTCGGGAAGGGTGTCGCTGAGGGAGGGAGGATTGACTGGAAAGGGGAGACTCAGCAGGACCCCTCCCTTACCTGTTCATTTCCAGATCTTTTCACATTGGCCACTTTCCTTTCCCCCCCTTGTTTAAAGGAGGAGTATTTTCCTAAAGAAAGGCAGGATGGCCCTGTAATCAGGGTTCAGGTCTGTTTCCCTTTTCTCCTCTCTGCATTGGCCCTCTTAATGCCAAGCTCTAAAGTGAGCTCCCTCTAACTAGGGTGTGGGTCTTTCCCTGCCTTTCACAAGAGAACACGGCCATTTGGAAGGGAGTTCTAGCAACCAGCCTCTTGAGAGGGTTCAGGCTTTGTCCTACTCGCTGTGCCGTGCCCTCCTCACTCATGCACTCAGCCAAGTCAAAGCCAGCGTACTCCGCATCCACCTGGACCTCCCTTCTGCTGCCAGCTCTCCTGCTCTCTGCCAGAGATCTGTGCCGAAAACTAGGAATTAGGGTAATTTCCACCAGGGGCGACTACCTTGCCAATGTACCTTGTAATCATGCCGTCTACTGAGCCACACCTAAGCCGCTTCATCTCTCTCTTTCTTTCCCTCTCTTTCTAGCAACTCAACGCACAAAATGGACAAGACGACACAAGCCCCAAAGAAACTGCAGGAAAAGGGAAGAAAAAGCCACGGCGAAACGCTGCACGCACTGCACCCCTGTACCGAGGGCTCGGCATCGACACTTCTCCGCACAGGTTTAAATCCCCCTTGAGGGGACCTCCCTGTAAACAGGGATCCAGGTCCATTCCTTGCCAACCAAAATGCTTTATGGGTCTCCCTTCCAAGGCTGAGGCTGAGTGACCCCCCTTTAAGAAGGGTTGAGGTCTCTGTGGCTTTCAGCTCCTAAGCAGCTAGCCTTTAAAATGCCCTGTGCCATTGACCTCTTCCTGTAAGAAGGGTGCAGGTCTCCCCTTTCGAGCTTGCCTTGGGCCGTTGGCACTCCCTGGGCAACGAGACCTCCCTCTACCGAGGGAACGGAGGTCTCTCCTTTTCAGCGCTTTTCGCTCTGGCCCATCGGAATGGCCCTGGCTTAAGGACCACCCTGTAAGCAGGGTCCGGCTCCCCTTTGCCGTGCTAATTAAGCCACAGGTCACTTGCACACGCCAGGTAAAATGACCGCCCTGTAACCGGGGGGCAAGGTCTTAATCCTCTCACGCTTAAACTAGGGGAGCCTTCTTGTGCCTCTGGCAGAGCGACCCCCCTTTAAGAAGGGTTGAGGTTCTGTTTCTGTCACTCACAGTAAATTCCCCCAGAATGATTTCTACTTGGCTTTTTTGAGATTTGAAGAGAAATCTTACTCGTGACTTATCCCGGGCGGACGGAACATGGTGTGGCGAAGGGCCGGCTGTAAGGGGATGGTGGAGGCGGTGGAAAAGTCGCCCCTTTTCTCAAAAAAGCCAAGAAATCGCCCAACAGGTCACAAAGGCTGGAAATGAACAGGTGAGGTGGGGGGGCTCCTTTCAGACCCTCACTTCCGTGTAATCCTTCCGCAATTCCTTTTGCCCTGCCCAATTTACACTGCTCAACCAACCTCAACTGTGACCCTTTGTTTTCTTGTGCACAAGAAAGACACTGTCGGACTGATGAGGGTTACCTGTCGAGATTCGGACAGCTCCCTAAGTTGTGTCCCAATTCCAGGCCTTGTCTCTCTCTGGTGATCGACAGAGGATATTCCTAGGGTTATGTTGGAAGGGATTGATGTGGCTGTCCTTTCTGAAATGTGGTGATGCTCGGGTCTTGTAGGTAGATGTGGTGCTATTCAGAGCCGGCACGTGGGTGCACCTAACCCTATTAACAGGGCTGCGTCACAAGTAAGAGGTGTCTTTTCTGGTCAAGCTTAGGGGGCACAAAGTTGTAATTTTCTTGGTGGGGTAGGAAGGTAAGTCGGGAAGGGTGTCGCTGAGGGAGGGAGGATTGACTGGAAAGGGGAGACTCAGCAGGACCCCTCCCTTACCTGTTCATTTCCAGATCTTTTCACATTGGCCACTTTCCTTTCCCCCCCTTGTTTAAAGGAGGAGTATTTTCCTAAAGAAAGGCAGGATGGCCCTGTAATCAGGGTTCAGGTCTGTTTCCCTTTTCTCCTCTCTGCATTGGCCCTCTTAATGCCAAGCTCTAAAGTGAGCTCCCTCTAACTAGGGTGTGGGTCTTTCCCTGCCTTTCACAAGAGAACACGGCCATTTGGAAGGGAGTTCTAGCAACCAGCCTCTTGAGAGGGTTCAGGCTTTGTCCTACTCGCTGTGCCGTGCCCTCCTCACTCATGCACTCAGCCAAGTCAAAGCCAGCGTACTCCGCATCCACCTCGACCTCCCTTCTGCTGCCAGCTCTCCTGCTCTCTGCCAGAGATCGGTGCCGAAAACTAGGAATTAGGGTAATTTCCACCAGGGGCGACTACCTTGCCAATGTACCTTGTAATCATGCCGTCTACTGAGCCACACCTAAGCCGCTTCATCTCTCTCTTTCTTTCCCTCTCTTTCTAGCAACTCAACGCACAAAATGGACAAGACGACACAAGCCCCAAAGAAACTGCAGGAAAAGGGAAGAAAAAGCCACGGCGAAACGCTGCACGCACTGCACCCCTGTACCGAGGGCTCGGCATCGACACTTCTCCGCACAGGTTTAAATCCCCCTTGAGGGGACCTCCCTGTAAACAGGGATCCAGGTCCATTCCTTGCCAACCAAAATGCTTTATGGGTCTCCCTTCCAAGGCTGAGGCTGAGTGACCCCCCTTTAAGAAGGGTTGAGGTCTCTGTGGCTTTCAGCTCCTAAGCAGCTAGCCTTTAAAATGCCCTGTGCCATTGACCTCTTCCTGTAAGAAGGGTGCAGGTCTCCCCTTTCGAGCTTGCCTTGGGCCGTTGGCACTCCCTGGGCAACGAGACCTCCCTCTACCGAGGGAACGGAGGTCTCTCCTTTTCAGCGCTTTTCGCTCTGGCCCATCGGAATGGCCCTGGCTTAAGGACCACCCTGTAAGCAGGGTTCGGGTCCCCTTTGCCGTGCTAATTAAGCCACAGGTCACTTGCACACGCCAGGTAAAATGACCGCCCTGTAACCAGGGGGCAAGGTCTTAATCCTCTCACGCTTAAACTAGGGGAGCCTTCTTGTGCCTCTGGCAGAGCGACCCCCCTTTAAGAAGGGTTGAGGTTCTGTTTCTGTCACTCACAGTAAATTCCCCCAGAATGATTTCTACTTGGCTTTTTTGAGATTTGAAGTGAAATCTTACTCGTGACTTATCCCGGGCGGACGGAACATGGTGTGGCGAAGGGCCGGCTGTAAGGGGATGGTGGAGGCCGTGGAAAAGTCGCCCCTTTTCTCAAAAAAGCCAAGAAATCGCCCAACAGGTCACAAAGGCTGGAAATGAACAGGTGAGGTGGGGGGGCTCCTTTCAGACCCTCACTTCCGTGTAATCCTTCCGCAATTCCTTTTGCCCTGCCCAATTTACACTGCTCAACCAACCTCAACTGTGACCCTTTGTTTTCTTGTGCACAAGAAAGACACTGTCGGACAGATGAGGGTTACCTGTCGAGATTCGGACAGCTCCCTAAGTTGTGTCCCAATTCCAGGCCTTGTCTCTCTCTGGTGATCGACAGAGGATATTCCTAGGGCTATGTTGGAAGGGACTGATGTGGCTGTCCTTTCTGAAATGTGGTGATGCTCGGGTCTTGTAGGTAGATGTGGTGGTATTCAGAGCCGGCACGTGGGTGCACCTAACCCTATTAACAGGGCTGCGTCACAAGTAAGAGGTGTCTTTTCTGGTCAAGCTTAGGGGGCACAAAGTTGTAATTTTCTTGGTGGGGTAGGAAGGTAAGTCGGGAAGGGTGTCGCTGAGGGAGGGAGGATTGACTGGAAAGGGGAGACTCAGCAGGACCCCTCCCTTACCTGTTCATTTCCAGATCTTTTCACATTGGCCACTTTCCTTTCCCCCCCTTGTTTAAAGGAGGAGTATTTTCCTAAAGAAAGGCAGGATGGCCCTGTAATCAGGGTTCAGGTCTGTTTCCCTTTTCTCCTCTCTGCATTGGCCCTCTTAATGCCAAGCTCTAAAGTGAGCTCCCTCTAACTAGGGTGTGGGTCTTTCCCTGCCTTTCACAAGAGAACACGGCCATTTGGAAGGGAGTTCTAGCAACCAGCCTCTTGAGAGGGTTCAGGCTTTGTCCTACTCGCTGTGCCGTGCCCTCCTCACTCATGCACTCAGCCAAGTCAAAGCCAGCGTACTCCGCATCCACCTGGACCTCCCTTCTGCTGCCAGCTCTCCTGCTCTCTGCCAGAGATCTGTGCCGAAAACTAGGAATTAGGGTAATTTCCACCAGGGGCGACTACCTTGCCAATGTACCTTGTAATCATGCCGTCTACTGAGCCACACCTAAGCCGCTTCATCTCTCTCTTTCTTTCCCTCTCTTTCTAGCAACTCAACGCACAAAATGGACAAGACGACACAAGCCCCAAAGAAACTGCAGGAAAAGGGAAGAAAAAGCCACGGCGAAACGCTGCACGCACTGCACCCCTGTACCGAGGGCTCGGCATCGACACTTCTCCGCACAGGTTTAAATCCCCCTTGAGGGGACCTCCCTGTAAACAGGGATCCAGGTCCATTCCTTGCCAACCAAAATGCTTTATGGGTCTCCCTTCCAAGGCTGAGGCTGAGTGACCCCCCTTTAAGAAGGGTTGAGGTCTCTGTGGCTTTCAGCTCCTTAGCACCTAGCCTTTAAAATGCCCTGTGCCATTGACCTCTCCCTGTAAGAAGGGTGCAGGTCTCCCCTTTCGAGCTTGTCTTGGGCCGTTGGCACTCCCTGGTCAACGAGACCTCCCTCTACCGAGGGAACGGAGGTCTCTCCTTTTCAGCGCTTTTCGCTCTGGCCCATCGGAATGGCCCTGGCTTAAGGACCACCCTGTAAGCAGGGTTCGGCTCCCCTTTGCCGTGCTAATTAAGCCACAGGTCACTTGCACACGCCAGGTAAAATGACCGCCCTGTAACCGGGGGGCAAGGTCTTAATCCTCTCACGCTTAAACTAGGGGAGCCTTCTTGTGCCTCTGGCAGAGCGACCCCCCTTTAAGAAGGGTTGAGGTTCTGTTTCTGTCACTCACAGTAAATTCCCCCAGAATGATTTCTACTTGGCTTTTTTGAGATTTGAAGTGAAATCTTACTCGTGACTTATCCCGGGCGGACAGAACATGGTGTGGCGAAGGGCCGGCTGTAAGGGGATGGTGGAGGCCGTGGAAAAGTCGCCCCTTTTCTCAAAAAAGCCAAGAAATCGCCCAACAGGTCACAAAGGCTGGAAATGAACAGGTGAGGTGGGGGGCTCCTTTCAGACCCTCACTTCCGTGTAATCCTTCCGCAATTCCTTTTGCCCTGCCCAATTTACACTGCTCAACCAACCTCAACTGTGACCCTTTGTTTTCTTGTGCACAAGAAAGACACTGTCGGACTGATGAGGGTTACCTGTCGAGATTCGGACAGCTCCCTAAGTTGTGTCCCAATTCCAGGCCTTGTCTCTCTCTGGTGATCGACAGAGGATATTCCTAGGGTTATGTTGGAAGGGATTGATGTGGCTGTCCTTTCTGAAATGTGGTGATGCTCGGGTCTTGTAGGTAGATGTGGTGGTATTCAGAGCCGGCACGTGGGTGCACCTAACCCTATTAACAGGGCTGCGTCACAAGTAAGAGGTGTCTTTTCTGGTCAAGCTTAGGGGGCACAAAGTTGTAATTTTCTTGGTGGGGTAGGAAGGTAAGTTGGGAAGGGTGTCGCTGAGGGAGGGAGGATTGACTGGAAAGGGGAGACTCAGCAGGACCCCTCCCTTACCTGTTCATTTCCAGATCTTTTCACATTGGCCACTTTCCTTTCCCCCCCTTGTTTAAAGGAGGAGTATTTTCCTAAAGAAAGGCAGGATGGCCCTGTAATCAGGGTTCAGGTCTGTTTCCCTTTTCTCCTCTCTGCATTGGCCCTCTTAATGCCAAGCTCTAAAGTGAGCTCCCTCTAACTAGGGTGTGGGTCTTTCCCTGCCTTTCACAAGAGAACACGGCCATTTGGAAGGGAGTTCTAGCAACCAGCCTCTTGAGAGGGTTCAGGCTTTGTCCTACTCGCTGTGCCGTGCCCTCCTCACTCATGCACTCAGCCAAGTCAAAGCCAGCGTACTCCGCATCCACCTGGACCTCCCTTCTGCTGCCAGCTCTCCTGCTCTCCGCCAGAGATCGGTGCCGAAAACTAGGAATTAGGGTAATTTCCACCAGGGGCGACTACCTTGCCAATGTACCTTGTAATCATGCCGTCTACTGAGCCACACCTAAGCCGCTTCACCTCTCTCTTTCTTTCTCTCTCTTTCTAGCAACTCAACGCACAAAATGGACAAGACGACACAAGCCCCAAAGAAACTGCAGGAAAAGGGAAGAAAATGCCACGGCGAAACGCTGCACGCACTGCACCCCTGTACCGAGGGCTCGGCATCGACACTTCTCCGCACAGGTTTAAATCCCCCTTGAGGGGACCTCCCTATAAACAGGGATCCAGGTCCATTCCTTGCCAACCAAAATGCTTTATGGGTCTCCCTTCCAAAGCTGAGGCTGAGCGACCCCCCTTTAAGAAGGGTTGAGGTCTCTGTGGCTTTCAGCTCCTTAGCACCTCGCCTTTAAAATGCCCTGTGCCATTGACCTCTCCATGTAAGAAGGGTGCAGGTCTCCCCTTTTGAGCTTGCCTTGGGCCGTTGGCACTCCCTGGGCAACGAGACCTCCCTCTAGCGAGGGAACGGAGGTCTCTCCTTTTCAGCGCTTTTCGCTCTGGCCCATCGGAATGGCCCTGTCTTAAGGACCACCCTGTAAGCAGGGTTCGGGTCCCCTTTGCTGTGCTAATTAAGCCACAGGTCACTTGCACACGCCAGGTAAAATGACCGCCCTGTAACCGGGGGGCAAGGTCTTAATCCTCTCACGCTTAAACTAGGGGAGCCTTTTTGTGCCTCTGGCTGAGCGACCCCCCTTTCAAAAGGGTTGAGGTCTCTGTGGCTTTCAGCTCCTTCGCACCTAGCCTTTAAAATGCCCTGTGCCATTGACCTCTCCCTGTAAGAAGGGTGCAGGTCTCCCCTTTCGAGCTTGCCTTGGGCCGTTGGCACTCCCTGGGCAATGAGACCTCCCTCTAGCGAGGGAACGGAGGTCTCTCCTTTTCAGCGCTTTTCGCTCTGGCCCATCGGAATGGCCCTGTCTTAAGGACCACCCTGTAAGCAGGGTTCGGCTCCCCTTTGCCGTGCTAATTAAGCCACAGGTCACTTGCACACGCCAGGTAAAATGACCGCCCTGTAACCGGGGGGCAAGGTCTTAATCCTCTCACGCTTAAACTAGGGGAGCCTTCTTGTGCCTCTGGCAGAGCGACCCCCCTTTAAGAAGGGTTGAGGTTCTGTTTCTGTCACTCACAGTAAATTCCCCCAGAATGATTTCTACTTGGCTTTTTTGAGATTTGAAGTGAAATCTTACTCGTGACTTATCCCGGGCGGACAGAACATGGTGTGGCGAAGGGCCGGCTGTAAGGGGATGGTGGAGGCCGTGGAAAAGTCGCCCCTTTTCTCAAAAAAGCCAAGAAATCGCCCAACAGGTCACAAAGGCTGGAAATGAACAGGTGAGGTGGGGGGCTCCTTTCAGACCCTCACTTCCGTGTAATCCTTCCGCAATTCCTTTTGCCCTGCCCAATTTACACTGCTCAACCAACCTCAACTGTGACCCTTTGTTTTCTTGTGCACAAGAAAGACACTGTCGGACTGATGAGGGTTACCTGTCGAGATTCGGACAGCTCCCTAAGTTGTGTCCCAATTCCAGGCCTTGTCTCTCTCTGGTGATCGACAGAGGATATTCCTAGGGTTATGTTGGAAGGGATTGATGTGGCTGTCCTTTCTGAAATGTGGTGATGCTCGGGTCTTGTAGGTAGATGTGGTGGTATTCAGAGCCGGCACGTGGGTGCACCTAACCCTATTAACAGGGCTGCGTCACAAGTAAGAGGTGTCTTTTCTGGTCAAGCTTAGGGGGCACAAAGTTGTAATTTTCTTGGTGGGGTAGGAAGGTAAGTTGGGAAGGGTGTCGCTGAGGGAGGGAGGATTGACTGGAAAGGGGAGACTCAGCAGGACCCCTCCCTTACCTGTTCATTTCCAGATCTTTTCACATTGGCCACTTTCCTTTCCCCCCCTTGTTTAAAGGAGGAGTATTTTCCTAAAGAAAGGCAGGATGGCCCTGTAATCAGGGTTCAGGTCTGTTTCCCTTTTCTCCTCTCTGCATTGGCCCTCTTAATGCCAAGCTCTAAAGTGAGCTCCCTCTAACTAGGGTGTGGGTCTTTCCCTGCCTTTCACAAGAGAACACGGCCATTTGGAAGGGAGTTCTAGCAACCAGCCTCTTGAGAGGGTTCAGGCTTTGTCCTACTCGCTGTGCCGTGCCCTCCTCACTCATGCACTCAGCCAAGTCAAAGCCAGCGTACTCCGCATCCACCTGGACCTCCCTTCTGCTGCCAGCTCTCCTGCTCTCCGCCAGAGATCGGTGCCGAAAACTAGGAATTAGGGTAATTTCCACCAGGGGCGACTACCTTGCCAATGTACCTTGTAATCATGCCGTCTACTGAGCCACACCTAAGCCGCTTCACCTCTCTCTTTCTTTCTCTCTCTTTCTAGCAACTCAACGCACAAAATGGACAAGACGACACAAGCCCCAAAGAAACTGCAGGAAAAGGGAAGAAAATGCCACGGCGAAACGCTGCACGCACTGCACCCCTGTACCGAGGGCTCGGCATCGACACTTCTCCGCACAGGTTTAAATCCCCCTTGAGGGGACCTCCCTATAAACAGGGATCCAGGTCCATTCCTTGCCAACCAAAATGCTTTATGGGTCTCCCTTCCAAAGCTGAGGCTGAGCGACCCCCCTTTAAGAAGGGTTGAGGTCTCTGTGGCTTTCAGCTCCTTAGCACCTCGCCTTTAAAATGCCCTGTGCCATTGACCTCTCCATGTAAGAAGGGTGCAGGTCTCCCCTTTTGAGCTTGCCTTGGGCCGTTGGCACTCCCTGGGCAACGAGACCTCCCTCTAGCGAGGGAACGGAGGTCTCTCCTTTTCAGCGCTTTTCGCTCTGGCCCATCGGAATGGCCCTGTCTTAAGGACCACCCTGTAAGCAGGGTTCGGGTCCCCTTTGCTGTGCTAATTAAGCCACAGGTCACTTGCACACGCCAGGTAAAATGACCGCCCTGTAACCGGGGGGCAAGGTCTTAATCCTCTCACGCTTAAACTAGGGGAGCCTTTTTGTGCCTCTGGCTGAGCGACCCCCCTTTCAAAAGGGTTGAGGTCTCTGTGGCTTTCAGCTCCTTCGCACCTAGCCTTTAAAATGCCCTGTGCCATTGACCTCTCCCTGTAAGAAGGGTGCAGGTCTCCCCTTTCGAGCTTGCCTTGGGCCGTTGGCACTCCCTGGGCAATGAGACCTCCCTCTAGCGAGGGAACGGAGGTCTCTCCTTTTCAGCGCTTTTCGCTCTGGCCCATCGGAATGGCCCTGTCTTAAGGACCACCCTGTAAGCAGGGTTCGGCTCCCCTTTGCCGTGCTAATTAAGCCACAGGTCACTTGCACACGCCAGGTAAAATGACCGCCCTGTAACCGGGGGGCAAGGTCTTAATCCTCTCACGCTTAAACTAGGGGAGCCTTCTTGTGCCTCTGGCAGAGCGACCCGCCTTTAAGAAGGGTTGAGGTTCTGTTTCTGTCACCCACAGTAAATTCCCCCAGAATGATTTCTACTTGGCTTTTTTGAGATTTGAAGTGAAATCTTACTCGTGACTTATCCCGGGCGGACGGAACATGGTGTGGCGAAGGGCCGGCTGTAAGGGGATGGTGGAGGCCGTGGAAAAGTCGCCCCTTTTCTCAAAAAAGCCAAGAAATCGCCCAACAGGTCACAAAGGCTGGAAATGAACAGGTGAGGTGGGGGGCTCCTTTCAGACCCTCACTTCCGTGTAATCCTTCCGCAATTCCTTTTGCCCTGCCCAATTTACACTGCTCAACCAACCTCAACTGTGACCCTTTGTTTTCTTGTGCACAAGAAAGACACTGTCGGACTGATGAGGGTTACCTGTCGAGATTCGGACAGCTCCCTAAGTTGTGTCCCAATTCCAGGCCTTGTCTCTCTCTGGTGATCGACAGAGGATATTCCTAGGGTTATGTTGGAAGGGATTGATGTGGCTGTCCTTTCTGAAATGTGGTGATGCTCGGGTCTTGTAGGTAGATGTGGTGGTATTCAGAGCCGGCACGTGGGTGCACCTCACCCTATTAACAGGGCTGCGTCACAAGTAAGAGGTGTCTTTTCTGGTCAAGCTTAGGGGGCACAAAGTTGTAATTTTCTTGGTGGGGTAGGAAGGTAAGTCGGGAAGGGTGTCGCTGAGGGAGGGAGGATTGACTGGAAAGGGGAGACTCAGCAGGACCCCTCCCTTACCTGTTCATTTCCAGATCTTTTCACATTGGCCACTTTCCTTTCCCCCCCTTGTTTAAAGGAGGAGTATTTTCCTAAAGAAAGGCAGGATGGCCCTGTAATCAGGGTTCAGGTCTGTTTCCCTTTTCTCCTCTCTGCATTGGCCCTCTTAATGCCAAGCTCTAAAGTGAGCTCCCTCTAACTAGGGTGTGGGTCTTTCCCTGCCTTTCACAAGAGAACACGGCCATTTGGAAGGGAGTTCTAGCAACCAGCCTCTTGAGAGGGTTCAGGCTTTGTCCTACTCGCTGTGCCGTGCCCTCCTCACTCATGCACTCAGCCAAGTCAAAGCCAGCGTACTCCGCATCCACCTGGACCTCCCTTCTGCTGCCAGCTCTCCTGCTCTCTGCCAGAGATCTGTGCCGAAAACTAGGAATTAGGGTAATTTCCACCAGGGGCGACTACCTTGCCAATGTACCTTGTAATCATGCCGTCTACTGAGCCACACCTAAGCCGCTTCATCTCTCTCTTTCTTTCCCTCTCTTTCTAGCAACTCAACGCACAAAATGGACAAGACGACACAAGCCCCAAAGAAACTGCAGGAAAAGGGAAGAAAATGCCACGGCGAAACGCTGCACGCACTGCACCCCTGTACCGAGGGCTCGGCATCGACACTTCTCCGCACAGGTTTAAATCCCCCTTGAGGGGACCTCCCTGTAAACAGGGATCCAGGTCCATTCCTTGCCAACCAAAATGCTTTATGGGTCTCCCTTCCAAGGCTGAGGCTGAGTGACCCCCCTTTAAGAAGGGTTGAGGTCTCTGTGGCTTTCAGCTCCTTAGCACCTAGCCTTTAAAATGCCCTGTGCCATTGACCTCTCCCTGTAAGAAGGGTGCAGGTCTCCCCTTTCGAGCTTGTCTTGGGCCGTTGGCACTCCCTGGTCAACGAGACCTCCCTCTACCGAGGGAACGGAGGTCTCTCCTTTTCAGCGCTTTTCGCTCTGGCCCATCGGAATGGCCCTGGCTTAAGGACCACCCTGTAAGCAGGGTTCGGGTCCCCTTTGCCGTGCTAATTAAGCCACAGGTCACTTGCACACGCCAGGTAAAATGACCGCCCTGTAACCAGGGGGCAAGGTCTTAATCCTCTCACGCTTAAACTAGGGGAGCCTTCTTGTGCCTCTGGCAGAGCGACCCCCCTTTAAGAAGGGTTGAGGTTCTGTTTCTGTCACTCACAGTAAATTCCCCCAGAATGATTTCTACTTGGCTTTTTTGAGATTTGAAGTGAAATCTTACTCGTGACTTATCCCGGGCGGACGGAACATGGTGTGGCGAAGGGCCGGCTGTAAGGGGATGGTGGAGGCCGTGGAAAAGTCGCCCCTTTTCTCAAAAAAGCCAAGAAATCGCCCAACAGGTCACAAAGGCTGGAAATGAACAGGTGAGGTGGGGGGGCTCCTTTCAGACCCTCACTTCCGTGTAATCCTTCCGCAATTCCTTTTGCCCTGCCCAATTTACACTGCTCAACCAACCTCAACTGTGACCCTTTGTTTTCTTGTGCACAAGAAAGACACTGTCGGACAGATGAGGGTTACCTGTCGAGATTCGGACAGCTCCCTAAGTTGTGTCCCAATTCCAGGCCTTGTCTCTCTCTGGTGATCGACAGAGGATATTCCTAGGGCTATGTTGGAAGGGATTGATGTGGCTGTCCTTTCTGAAATGTGGTGATGCTCGGGTCTTGTAGGTAGATGTGGTGGTATTCAGAGCCGGCACGTGGGTGCACCTAACCCTATTAACAGGGCTGCGTCACAAGTAAGAGGTGTCTTTTCTGGTCAAGCTTAGGGGGCACAAAGTTGTAATTTTCTTGGTGGGGTAGGAAGGTAAGTCGGGAAGGGTGTCGCTGAGGGAGGGAGGATTGACTGGAAAGGGGAGACTCAGCAGGACCCCTCCCTTACCTGTTCATTTCCAGATCTTTTCACATTGGCCACTTTCCTTTCCCCCCCTTGTTTAAAGGAGGAGTATTTTCCTAAAGAAAGGCAGGATGGCCCTGTAATCAGGGTTCAGGTCTGTTTCCCTTTTCTCCTCTCTGCATTGGCCCTCTTAATGCCAAGCTCTAAAGTGAGCTCCCTCTAACTAGGGTGTGGGTCTTTCCCTGCCTTTCACAAGAGAACACGGCCATTTGGAAGGGAGTTCTAGCAACCAGCCTCTTGAGAGGGTTCAGGCTTTGTCCTACTCGCTGTGCCGTGCCCTCCTCACTCATGCACTCAGCCAAGTCAAAGCCAGCGTACTCCGCATCCACCTGGACCTCCCTTCTGCTGCCAGCTCTCCTGCTCTCTGCCAGAGATCTGTGCCGAAAACTAGGAATTAGGGTAATTTCCACCAGGGGCGACTACCTTGCCAATGTACCTTGTAATCATGCCGTCTACTGAGCCACACCTAAGCCGCTTCATCTCTCTCTTTCTTTCCCTCTCTTTCTAGCAACTCAACGCACAAAATGGACAAGACGACACAAGCCCCAAAGAAACTGCAGGAAAAGGGAAGAAAAAGCCACGGCGAAACGCTGCACGCACTGCACCCCTGTACCGAGGGCTCGGCATCGACACTTCTCCGCACAGGTTTAAATCCCCCTTGAGGGGACCTCCCTGTAAACAGGGATCCAGGTCCATTCCTTGCCAACCAAAATGCTTTATGGGTCTCCCTTCCAAGGCTGAGGCTGAGTGACCCCCCTTTAAGAAGGGTTGAGGTCTCTGTGGCTTTCAGCTCCTAAGCAGCTAGCCTTTAAAATGCCCTGTGCCATTGACCTCTTCCTGTAAGAAGGGTGCAGGTCTCCCCTTTCGAGCTTGCCTTGGGCCGTTGGCACTCCCTGGGCAACGAGACCTCCCTCTACCGAGGGAACGGAGGTCTCTCCTTTTCAGCGCTTTTCGCTCTGGCCCATCGGAATGGCCCTGGCTTAAGGACCACCCTGTAAGCAGGGTTCGGGTCCCCTTTGCCGTGCTAATTAAGCCACAGGTCACTTGCACACGCCAGGTAAAATGACCGCCCTGTAACCAGGGGGCAAGGTCTTAATCCTCTCACGCTTAAACTAGGGGAGCCTTCTTGTGCCTCTGGCAGAGCGACCCCCCTTTAAGAAGGGTTGAGGTTCTGTTTCTGTCACTCACAGTAAATTCCCCCAGAATGATTTCTACTTGGCTTTTTTGAGATTTGAAGTGAAATCTTACTCGTGACTTATCCCGGGCGGACGGAACATGGTGTGGCGAAGGGCCGGCTGTAAGGGGATGGTGGAGGCCGTGGAAAAGTCGCCCCTTTTCTCAAAAAAGCCAAGAAATCGCCCAACAGGTCACAAAGGCTGGAAATGAACAGGTGAGGTGGGGGGGCTCCTTTCAGACCCTCACTTCCGTGTAATCCTTCCGCAATTCCTTTTGCCCTGCCCAATTTACACTGCTCAACCAACCTCAACTGTGACCCTTTGTTTTCTTGTGCACAAGAAAGACACTGTCGGACAGATGAGGGTTACCTGTCGAGATTCGGACAGCTCCCTAAGTTGTGTCCCAATTCCAGGCCTTGTCTCTCTCTGGTGATCGACAGAGGATATTCCTAGGGCTATGTTGGAAGGGACTGATGTGGCTGTCCTTTCTGAAATGTGGTGATGCTCGGGTCTTGTAGGTAGATGTGGTGGTATTCAGAGCCGGCACGTGGGTGCACCTAACCCTATTAACAGGGCTGCGTCACAAGTAAGAGGTGTCTTTTCTGGTCAAGCTTAGGGGGCACAAAGTTGTAATTTTCTTGGTGGGGTAGGAAGGTAAGTCGGGAAGGGTGTCGCTGAGGGAGGGAGGATTGACTGGAAAGGGGAGACTCAGCAGGACCCCTCCCTTACCTGTTCATTTCCAGATCTTTTCACATTGGCCACTTTCCTTTCCCCCCCTTGTTTAAAGGAGGAGTATTTTCCTAAAGAAAGGCAGGATGGCCCTGTAATCAGGGTTCAGGTCTGTTTCCCTTTTCTCCTCTCTGCATTGGCCCTCTTAATGCCAAGCTCTAAAGTGAGCTCCCTCTAACTAGGGTGTGGGTCTTTCCCTGCCTTTCACAAGAGAACACGGCCATTTGGAAGGGAGTTCTAGCAACCAGCCTCTTGAGAGGGTTCAGGCTTTGTCCTACTCGCTGTGCCGTGCCCTCCTCACTCATGCACTCAGCCAAGTCAAAGCCAGCGTACTCCGCATCCACCTGGACCTCCCTTCTGCTGCCAGCTCTCCTGCTCTCTGCCAGAGATCTGTGCCGAAAACTAGGAATTAGGGCAATTTCCACCAGGGGCGACTACCTTGCCAATGTACCTTGTAATCATGCCGTCTACTGAGCCACACCTAAGCCGCTTCACCTCTCTCTTTCTTTCTCTCTCTTTCTAGCAACTCAACGCACAAAATGGACAAGACGACACAAGCCCCAAAGAAACTGCAGGAAAAGGGAAGAAAAAGCCACGGCGAAACGCTGCACGCACTGCACCCCTGTACCGAGGGCTCGGCATCGACACTTCTCCGCACAGGTTTAAATCCCCCTTGAGGGGACCTCCCTGTAAACAGGGATCCAGGTCCATTCCTTGCCAACCAAAATGCTTTATGGGTCTCCCTTCCAAAGCTGAGGCTGAGCGACCCCTCTTTAAGAAGGGTTGAGGTCTCTGTGGCTTTCAGCTCCTAAGCAGCTAGCCTTTAAAATGCCCTGTGCCATTGACCTCTTCCTGTAAGAAGGGTGCAGGTCTCCCCTTTCGAGCTTGCCTTGGGCCGTTGGCACTCCCTGGGCAACGAGACCTCCCTCTACCGAGGGAACGGAGGTCTCTCCTTTTCAGCGCTTTTCGCTCTGGCCCATCGGAATGGCCCTGGCTTAAGGACCACCCTGTAAGCAGGGTCCGGCTCCCCTTTGCCGTGCTAATTAAGCCACAGGTCACTTGCACACGCCAGGTAAAATGACCGCCCTGTAACCGGGGGGCAAGGTCTTAATCCTCTCACGCTTAAACTAGGGGAGCCTTCTTGTGCCTCTGGCAGAGCGACCCCCCTTTAAGAAGGGTTGAGGTTCTGTTTCTGTCACTCACAGTAAATTCCCCCAGAATGATTTCTACTTGGCTTTTTTGAGATTTGAAGAGAAATCTTACTCGTGACTTATCCCGGGCGGACGGAACATGGTGTGGTGAAGGGCCGGCTGTAAGGGGATGGTGGAGGCCGTGGAAAAGTCGCCCCTTTTCTCAAAAAAGCCAAGAAATCGCCCAACAGGTCACAAAGGCTGGAAATGAACAGGTGAGGTGGGGGGGCTCCTTTCAGACCCTCACTTCCGTGTAATCCTTCCGCAATTCCTTTTGCCCTGCCCAATTTACACTGCTCAACCAACCTCAACTGTGACCCTTTGTTTTCTTGTGCACAAGAAAGACACTGTCGGACTGATGAGCGTTACCTGTCGAGATTCGGACAGCTCCCTAAGTTGTGTCCGAATTCCAGGCCTTGTCTCTCTCTGGTGATCGACAGAAGATATTCCTACGGTTATGTTGGAAGGGATTGATGTGGCTGTCCTTTCTGAAATGTGGTGATGCTCAGGTCTTGTAGGTAGATGTGGTGGTATTCAGAGCCGGCACGTGGGTGCACCTAACCCTATTAACAGGGCTGCGTCACAAGTAAGAGGTGTCTTTTCTGGTCAAGCTTAGGGGGCATAAAGTTGTAATTTTCTTGGTGGGGTAGGAAGGTAAGTCGGGAAGGGTGTCGCTGAGGGAGGGAGGATTGACTGGAAAGGGGAGACTCAGCAGGACCCCTCCCTTACCTGTTCATTTCCAGATCTTTTCACATTGGCCACTTTCCTTTCCCCCCCTTGTTTGAAGGAGGAGTATTTTCCTAAAGAAAGGCAGGATGGCCCTGTAATCAGGGTTCAGGTCTGTTTCCCTTTTCTCCTCTCTGCATTGGCCCTCTTAATGCCAAGCTCTAAAGTGAGCTCCCTCTAACTAGGGTGTGGGTCTTTCCCTGCCTTTCACAAGAGAACACGGCCATTTGGAAGGGAGTTCTCGCAACCAGCCTCTTGCGAAGGTGCAGGGTGTTTGGGGCGGCAGAATTCCAGCGGCGGCATTCCCGCCACCCTTTTTTTTGTTGCTGTTGTTGTTTTTGCTTGGGCAATTGTGCTGTTCGATCTTGGGGCGGCAAAAAACCTACAGCCCACTCTGCGCGTAGTCACTAAGCAGAGGCCAGCGAAAGAAGTCATTCTGGGGTAAGAAAGTGCTTCAGTCTCACAGCATCGTCTAAATGAGAGATATTTGCCTGGCTTGTGACGGCAGCGAGGCAGGCACTGAGTGGGGACGAGCTGAGGAGGTGGCAGGAACTCCACCCAGCACCCGTCCTGGAGCCAAGGGGCGCAGGCAGGCCAGCCAGCAAGTCGGGGATTCTGGGCGTCCCGTCCCTACTGGCCCAGAAGATAATGGAGTCGTTTCCCACACTGAAGACGACGCAGCTTGCACTTTGCCTCAAGACCGTGAAGAAGCAGCTATGTTGCAAGGAGACAGGCTGGGGCAAGGCTCTGTCCGTCAGTCGCAGGGATGGAAAAATTCCTGTAAATCTAGGGCCAAACTCTCATCTCACTCATCCAGTGTAAAGCTGCAGTAACTCTACTGACTTTCTGGGAGCAAATGGAAGAGCGCTGTGAACTTTTTCCACACAGCTTTCACCGCTTTGAGAGGCGGCTTGCCCCTCAAGCCCAACAGCTGTCGAAGATCAGTGGCTCCTCAATGCACATGCCCATGGATTCTCTGCCTCCATGTGCTCCCCTCACTCCAAGCCCTGCTTCTGCCCTGCACCCTGCGTTGACCATGCCCTGCTCCCAGTCTGTTCCAGTCCTGTCGTAGCCTTGCTCCTGCCTTGGAATCAGCCCTGCTTCTGTCTTCCCTGCCCCCAGGTTACTTGGTTCTCATCCTTGGCTCTGATTCCTGGCTCCAATTCTGTTTTGATCCTTGGCTCTGGCATTTTGACTCTGACTACTAGCCCTGACTGCCTACAACCCAGTCTCCCAACGGTTGCATAACTGGATGTTATCAGCCATGCCACTGTCTGATCTTTTCTGAATCCCAGTGGGCTCGTGGCCTCTAGGATACCTTGTGGCAAGGAGTTTGACATGTTAATCTTGCAATGTGCAAAAAAGTTGCATTTATTGATTTTAAAGTTCAATTTAAAGTTCAATTTAAAGTTCATTTAAAGTTCCATTTATTGATTTTAAATTTCTTCCTTTTCAGTTTTATCAAATGCCCTGTTGCTCTTGTACTTGGAAAAAGGGTGAACAGAAGTGCTTGATTTACCATCTCTAACCCATTCATTATTATGTACATCTCTACCATTTCTCCTCTCTAAACTGAGCAGCTCCGCATCTGATCATGTATTGTCTCATAGAGAGGTTTACTCTGATTTCTAGTTATTTTCACTGCCCATCTCTCAAACCTTTCTGTCTGCAATCTGTGCACTGTGAGACAATGTGACTTGAACAGGACACAGTACTCCATAGGCAAACCACTGATTCCTAAGACATTTTTTTCAGTATTATCTTCTACCCATTTCTTATGCATTCAGACATTCTGTCTTTCTTTTCCTTTTCAGATTCAGGGGTGGGTGTGTACATGCTTCTTTAAACACACACATGGGGTTTTGGTACTTGGTGTATGTACTCACCCAGGAGGGGGCACGCCCTCTCTCTAACAGAGGTGGGCTCACACAGCACTAACCAGACTCACCTGTAAGGCTTGCTCTGCTGGGATGGAGGAAGCTCAAAAAGGAAAGGCTACAGGATCAGCAAAGGAAGACCATCACTGACCTTACTGCCCCGAGAGTGCATGGAACCGGTATAAGATGGGGATGATGAAAAGGAGGAGCTGGAGGCAGTCCCTAACTCTGAGCACAGACCCTACGACCTGCAGAGAAACTGAACCCTAAGGGGTGACCAAAAGCCTGCCTAAGTTACTGGCCACCTTTGCCTTTTTCTTTTCCTCTGATTCTCGCCTGCTCAGGGGAAGGAGAAGGGAGAAGACCTATTTTTATTTGGAGAACCTTCGTATACCACAGCCAGAAGGATTATGTAAGCAGCTCCAGTCAATCTGCTGGGGCCAGGGGTGTCCCACCCACCACCCCATACACACACACCCTCCTGCACCACCCCATACATCCCCACCCGACACGCCCCGTATTGTAAACATGCCAAATCTCTACTCCATTCAAAGTCTGCCAGGGAATGAGCTCAGCTTTCTGCAACTGGGACTGCGTGTCGCTTCTTAACATGAGAAGAAGGGGAAGAAGCAAAAAATCAGCCGAAATTCCTGCCTAATCCTTTGTGAGCCCTAATTTGTCTTTCTTTTTGATTCTGTGGTCTAGGAAACATCTTGGCTGTTTTATTCATTGCTAATGACTCATTCACAGCTGAATCTTCTTAATTCTAATTAACACATGTTAATCGTGTATCAGCCAGGGTAAGGGGAACACACACAGATGCTTAAATTCATAACCTCCCCCCATTTTCTCTGGTAGCAGCAGTGGATGTGGTGAGCCAAGCCTCTGAGGTGAGAAGAGCAAGCTTGGCTGCATCTCTTGGAGGGAAGGATTGTTATATAAAGTATCTAAAACTCAGACCCAATCGCACTGCTCGGGTTGCAGTTCCCTTATGAAGAGCACAGGCAGGTATCGACTGCCCAGAGGTAGGAAATGCACAGGGATCCCAAACAACACAACCAGGATGTAATCAGCTGCCCGCAGGGCTGTCCCCAGCCAGAAAAGAGGATGCCAATCCCACCAAGGCCCAGTGCAGTTGGAAGGGACAGACACCAAACTTAGCTGTCACCTCCCTATCCTGCGCCCGAGTCTTTCTGCTTGACGCCCCAGCTACCCAGCCCGCTCTCAGCATGCGAGCTCGGAGGGACAGACTGGCTAAGAGCTGTGGACAAGTCGATTAAGGCATCAGAACCAAACCCCTGAAAGGAACTGAGAGCAGAGGGAGAGAGAGTGAGCCAGGAGAGCCCCATGTGTACCTGCCTGCACTCTTCCAGAGGACTCCAGCCCAGTGCTTATGACCCCTCATGGCATCTCACTGGAGGACCCCGGCACACCACTGTACTTGGGAGGGTGGGGCAAGTGAGTTACATGGGCTTCCCATATCCTTCCCTCAGACTGGCCCAAGCCAGCCACCAGCAAGAACGTTCCCAGCTCAGCCTTAGAGACCCCACTGGCTTGGCGCAGTCGTGGGGCCAGCATCCTATTCCATGCTGGCCAGAGGGCTGACACAAGGTGGGGTGCAGGGGAGGGGGCTCCAGAGCAGCAGGCACTAGGCTAGCAAGCGTCATCTAGGGCTGTGCTCTGCAGGGGGGGAAGACAGGAGCTGGGGCCCTCCCAGACTGTGTCTGGCTGAGTCAGCATTTGTCCAGGGGCACTGGCTGGAGCCACGGGTGAGGGCAGCCATTTCCTGAGCCTCCTCAGTTAAACAGGAGCTTAACGGCCCTGTTCAATATCATCTTCCCCCTGTTACCCTCTGCTATCTCCTTCCAACACGTCAGGCATGCCATGCCCCAGCTAAACCAGAACCCCATCCCCACCCGGGCCATGCCCTGGCTGCCCCAGCACCCCCAGGATGCCATACCTGGCTGCCCCAGAGTCCCCGTCCCTGCTGTATCAGCAACCTTCTTGCCCTCCCCCCCGACCTGTGACACCCTCTCCTTTCCTGCTCCAGGCCATGCTGGGCAGCAGGGGCCCATCATGCTCGAGCATGACTTACTGTCCTCCTTGGTCTGGATGTAGAGCACGCTGCTGCGGACACCATCGCCGGCCTGTGTGTACGCCAGAACCTGGACACTGTAGTTGGTGAACTTCTCCATTCCGCGCAACTCCACTCGCTCTCGCGTGGTGGTGATATTCTGCATCTCCCCCCATTCTGCAGAGGGAACACGACAAGGGGATCAGCCTGGGGCCCAGACCCAGCCTGCTCCCCAGGCAACCTTGGCAGGACTAGATTCTCTGCTCCCGCTCACCCTCCCATTGCAGGACACTGGGCCATGCACTTCCAGGTGTCTCAACCAGGCATCAAGATCACTCATTGCTTTCAGGCCAGGCAGAGACACAGGGACAGTAAAGCCAGCTGCATTACAACCCAGATTTGCAGCTCGTTTCTGCAGAGCTATTCCTTCAGCTTCTGGGCCCAGTTTCTGACCTTCTCTGTGACCAAGCTGGATAGATTCCCAGCCTTCCTCCCCCATGGCTCCATGGCCTACCAACGCACAGGGGCCTTGAGAGCAAGTGTGGGGATGGGCTCCATTGCTCCGCTCTACAAGCAAGGGATCCAACCGACATGTTAGCTCAGGTCACAAATGACATCCTGGCTCTTTATGGACATGTCCACAGTGACAGAAAAAACTGAGCAATGCAGCAGGATTGGCAGCGGACTGCAATAGCAGGGGGCCTTGAAGGTCAGCTGCTAAGTGGAGCTACAGCTGTGTGTGTAGGTGAGGCAGGGGACATGGTTGGGACTCACATAGTTCCACAGCCTCCATTATGGCAGATCTAGCTAGGGGTCTCAAATTCGTGTAACATTTTAGAATAAGGAGAGTAAGAAACACAAAGCAAAAAAAGTGAATCCCATCCGAGCCCTCACCTCCATCCATATAGAGAGACCAGAAGATCACCCTGTACCCCTTGAGCACGCCATTCAGGGTACTGCGCGGGGGCTCCGACCAGGAGATCACAGCCACATCTGATGTGATGGATAATGCCCTCACGTTCTCCGGGGGCTGGCTGGGAACTGATGGAAGAGTCCATGGAGAGAGAGAGAGAGAGAGAGAGAGAGAGAATGAATCAATGAGGGAGGATGCAATGCTGTATGAGCAGAGCATCGGTAATGCTCTCACCATCTGTCTGTTCAGGTAGATTAGTCCTCACAGCATCTATTCTTCGGGTTTGGCTCCCCGCTGCATTTGTCAGCAATGAGCAGGTAAGAATTTCAGACTCTCAGATTCACCATCTCGGAGCATGTGAGATGCCAGACCACAATGGGGTGCTACATGTAGTTGGATCCCATCTGGACTGGGTCACAATTTCCCAATGAAAAACCATTCCCATCAGAAAATGTGGGCTCAGCAAAACCGAAATGTTCCCACAGGAAAAATGATGATTTCAAAGAAACGTTTCAATTTTTGCCTTGTGTAACGTTTTGTTTTGACTTGAAATGTCATTTTAATGTCATGCTGAAACCACATATTTTATTTCAAATCAACATTTCAAAGTGAAGAATGACGCTGTGCAATATCAGAGCACTTGACTTTGATTGGAAGAGAGGGAATGTGTCACTTGGACATTTGCAAATCAACCCTTTTCAGAACTTATCAAAGTTCTGTGAATCTTTTTGATATTTTGAGACAAAAACAAAAGTTGAAATATTGAAATTTCCCAGGGGCTGGAACTTCTGCTTTCCACTGAGCTCTAATCCCAGCCTTTCTGGGCAGCTTGGCCAGGACCTCTCACTGCCCTGGCAGCTGCCCACCCACCAGAGAGGGCTCCATTCTGCAGCAAAGCTTGGATTGAGAGTGATGTTAGGAGCAGCCCAAATGTGGGTTAGAACATGCAAAACCAAATCACTGGCAGGCAGCACTGGAGTAAGGGAGCCCAGCAGAAAGGTTCTTCACTAAAGGGTGGATGGCGTCTAGCCTGTGGCATGAGTAGGGTAATACAGCGTACATCTATGCTGCAGCTGGAGAGGTGTGATTCCCAGTGAAGGCAAACAGGTTCACAATAGCTCATCTTGAGCACGCTAGTGTGCAGAAAATAGCGGTGTGGGTGGTGTGGCACAGATGGGGGCTTGGGCTAACCACCCGAGCTCAGATCCAGGGGTCAGGCAGGTTTGGACTTGGGTGGCTAGCCCAATCCACCACCAGTGCTGCAAATTCCATGCTGCTATTTTTAGTGTGCTAGCTCGAATCTGTCTGCCGTTACTGGGAATGATAGCTCCCAGCTGCAGTGCAGACACACCCACAGGGCTCCCACCAGTCTTGACGCTAAAGCCCTGGTTCAAGAATGCCCTGGAAGTGAAATTAACCAAATGAAGGATGATTTTGCAGCACAGGGTCTTGTAAACTGAGCAGACCTGCTGCTGTCTACTGAAATTTCATCAAAATAAAGTGGAAAATAACATACGTGAGACCTGAGCTTGCGACAGGAAAGGTGGACTTACATAGAACACAGTTTCAAAATTTAGGGTTAGGGCTGGGGTTGGCCAGTAGCAGATTTGGGGTTGGGTGGAGAAGGGGGACCATGGGCTTGGCATAGGGGTGGGACCAGCTTGGGCACTTCTACCGGCTGGCTGCTTAACACAGGTGCTACCCCTAACCAAGCAGCCAGGTTCCAGACATCCTCCTTTGTCCAGCAAAGGGAACTCACTGCCTCAGGGTGTCAGAGAACACAGGCGGCAGGCATTACACAGAGGTGTCACTCCTGCTGGGAACCATCCACTAAGGCTTTTGCAGGGACTCAGAACAATCAGCCCAATGGGGTCATGGCTACACAGCATCGCCACCCCGGGAGCTAGCGCTGCAGGTGCTGAGCTGCCTTCTGGGTGGCCTCCCAGGGGTCTACTCTTCCATCTCCGGCTTCAAGCTGCTGAGCCATTCAGCATGGCTGAGGGGGTCACAGCACTGTGGGGAGGGGGGTTCAGTCTGACCAGCCTCGAATTCTCTCTGCTTTTGAAGTCAAGGCTCAAAACTACAGAAGGGGCCTGGCATTGGGTAAACAGAGTGGGAAGAAGTACCAGTGCTTTGTCCATATGGCTTAGTATTAATCACCCAGGGGGAAGGCATGGGATGTGCCACACCCATGCCAGTCATTTCACATCTCCACTGCCTCTGCTCTCATGAAGTCCTGCCCCTACCTGCACATTGCCCCCTGCCATCTCCAGCTCTTCTCTTGACTCCTGACAAAGTGGATTGTCAAGCGGACCTGTGAAATACCCCCAGACACAGGGCCAAAGGAGCTTTTGTTTTCCCAGGGAACTCTCATCCGATTCTTGAGAAGTTACATAATCCCACTCCAGGACTGTGGCCTCTGCTCAGCTACGAGTCAAAACCACACCCGCTTTCCCAGGTGCTGTTGTGGATGGCAGCATTTGAAACACACCTGGCACAGAGGGGACCCGAGCGGGGCTGGGACCTCTGCGTGCTACCAGAACACAAGCAGTGCTGCAGAACCAGTAGGGTGCCCAAGGTCAGCGCTGTGTGAAGGACAGCCTAGAAATGTCTTGCTCTGCAGCAGCAACTGGCCACACATCTACCCACCAGGGAGATGCAGAACTGACCCAGTCCACCAAAAACTCTTTGCCAGCACAATTGGGTGAAACTTCACAGCTTCCTCAAAACCAGCTAGAGCCCCGTAATCCAGGAAACAGGAAGGAGGTCTATACTGCACTTAGAACAAAGGGAAAAAACGGGAGAGCTAGCTGGATGCAAGGTAATTAGATCCCATTGCCCCATAAGAGGTAACTCTAATTTTTATGAGCATTTAAATGATAATACATCATCCTAACGATCCTCTTTGAAAATGATTATTGTTTCATATTACTTAGGTGTAAAAATATAAGCACCATGTAATTAGGGACTGAGTGTAATAAACTAATACAGAGAGTCCGTTTGAACAAAATGAAGGCAATATAATTATGGAAAAGACACTATTGCTAAAACAGGGGCCCTTGAATACCCCAGGAGGAGTGCTAATAGAGCCAGGAAATGATCATGCTTTGACAGGCTAATGAGAGCCTTAATTAAGTATGAAAAACTGCTGAGCAAATGCAGTGTGAAACTTTTTTTTTTGTTTTTAAAATGACTCCGAGGCCAACCATGATCTCTCCCCAATGGAAACATCTAAGGCACTTTGTAAAACAACCCAGCAAGGAGCAGGTAGAGCAGCTGCCAGAGCTCACAGGCTGGGCCCCCTCCAGCTGCTACCTGCAGCTTCCAGGGCACGTTCAGTCACTCAAAAAGGCTGGAGGCTGAGCAGGTGCCTGGCAGGGCAGCACAGGCTGGGGCAGCCCCAAATACCCCATAAGGCCTAGCACTTACATAGCACCTTTCAGACAGAGACCTGGTAGCCCCTGACACTGGAGGGCAAGGACTGCTAGTCCCACTTTACTGACATGGCAACTCCGGTACAGAGAGGTTACGTGACTTGTTCCAGGTCACACAGCAAGTCACTAACGGAGCCAGGCACAGAACCTCACCTCCCCACTGCGGCACTGGGGCGCCCATGCCCCCTTGCTCCCAGAGGGAATTTATAAAGCTCTCCTATTGTTTGGGCAGAGGCAGTGTGTTTCGTGGTGAGAACAAGGGTGCATCGGCCGGGGCTCTATTCCCAGCTCTGCCAATAGCAAACTGTGTGTGATCCTGAACAAGTCACTCAACCTCTGTGCCAGAGCTCACCTGTCAGCCAAATGGGCATAATACCTACCTACCTAGCAAGGCTGTTATGAAGCTTAATTAACACCCCCGAACTGCTCTGAGCTCTTCAGAGGACAAGTGCCACCAGACATGCAGGGACTGCAGTGCATGTGATTGTGTTTCATGCACCACCTGCCAGCAAGACTCTCCATGCTAAGCTCTTTCTTTTTAAAATAGAACCGTCTTCTGTTTAATTCCCCCCCCCCCCCCGCCCAGCCTTTTGCTTCCTTGTGATTGTCATTTAAGTGCTCCCTGCCTCAGCCTGACAGAGGGAAGATAGGGGCTGCTAGCAAAACAGGAATCGTGCCATGAGCATGAAAGAGGAGATGCAGCCATGAAATTTTAAACACAAGATGAAATAAATGCCAGCCTGAAGGACAAACTCAGAGCACAGAGCTGCGGGCCTGAGGCTGCTGAAGAGGGGGCCCCAGTCACCTCTGATACTCTGACACACTTTCTTTGTGTCTCAACTCATTTGCATGAGCTGGAAGTAAGTATTAATCATAATAAAGGAACCGATTTATTTTCTTAAGAGCTAGTCCCCTGAATTCAGATGGCTGTTTTCGCAGCATTCAGCCTTACGCGCATGGCTGTTAGCATTTTCCAGGCTCCAAAGTTTGCTTAATAGAAAATTACTCCAATTCAGCTGGAGTCTGGTCTGCGGCGGCCATTCAAACAGGATGCCAGATTCACGTACCACCACCTGGCACGGCTTCAGCCCCTCCCCTTCAAGGGCCTCGGCACATTCTGCAGATAATAGCACTGCTACAACAAGGTGCTACAATTGGGGACTGGTCCTGCTTTGAGCAGGGGGCTGGACTAGATACCTCCTGAGGTCCCTTCCCACCCTGAGATTCTATTCTATGATTCTAAGGTGAGCAGCATCAGCCCATTCCACAGCCCGGGAGGCTACATCACAGAGGCTATGGGTCAGATTTCCCCAAGTGGGCTCTCATTTTGGGTTCCTAGCGTTAGACATACGGAGCCTGATTTTGAGAGGTGGTGAACACTCACCATGCCAGCTGAAGTCGATTGGAGCTGTGGGTGTGCAGTACCCCTGACAATCAGGCCTTTTGTGTGTCAAGCTAGGAACCCAGAATCATAGCCCACTTTGGAAAATCTGACTCAGATTTGAGGCACCCAAAATTTGGCCCTGTCTGACCCAGGGAAACACAAGGGAGATAGGTGCACAACTCTCCTGGGCCCCTTTGCAAATCCCAGCTGACGTGACTTACCCAAGATCACGCAGAACCAGGAGTTCTGAGTCCAGGGTCCTGCTGAGACCACTAAATCACACCCTCCCTCTGCAGGGCAAGTGGGATGGGGAAAGGGTTTGATTCAGTTTAAGTGACTAATGTTCTTTGCCAGGTACCAATGCTCTTTAGAGAGCACAGACAGATATTTAAATGCATCAGCTCCTAGGCTCTATCAGAGATGGTCATGGGGTGGGGACTTTGCTCCTTTCCTGCTACTCTCAGATCTCTCTGCTGCTGGAGATTCAGCTGATATAGGAGGAGGATCTGCAACTGCATCACTCTCAGCAGAGTAAGCAGATTCTTTCCGTGAAGTGTCATGCACCTCAGAAATGAGACACTGAGGGAAGGTACAGAGGCGTTCCCGATCCTGGGTTTGAATGACTGGGGCAGGAAATGCCATTTTCCCGCTATGTAGGTAGTTTGAAATACACCAGACTGGCAGGGACTCTGCCAATAATGGCCAGTAATATTGAATCAGATAATAGCTCCTGCAGGATTAGTGGGCTCTCCATTCACTTAAGAATGATCAGGGATGTGTAAATCCACCCTGACGTCCCTTTAATTAGGCTACAAATCCAGTGTAATTTGGGTCCCCACACACTGACTCAGGTCTTTTTGTTCTTGGGAAAATTTTTATATATATATAAATCAAAATCATGTGATCTAATGAAAGCCAGCCTCCCTGTCCATCAGGCAGAGAACAAATCACAGATGCTCTGCCCCTTACCCGAAGGGGGCAGAGCCCAAAAGCGTTTTCTGTGCTGGCCACGGATGAGAAGTGGGCAGAGGGGTCAGGCAGCTGTAAATTGCTTTCTGCAGGACACTCAGGAAATCACCAAGATGTTATTCCCATAGAGGGAAGGGCTGACAGACGGTGACAGAATGAGAGGCGGAGACACTGCTGCCCACCTGCTATATACACTCCAGGGCCTTGCCTCTACTGAGTTTCAGCCATGGGTGACCAGCTCCCCGGACGGGGTAGACAGTCCAGAGTTGCTAGTTGTACCATCGCTGTTTCCTATGCTTATAAGCAGGGTGTAAATCATGGTCTACACTAGGGGTTTGCATGATGCTAGACAGATGGTGCAAATCCTCCGTGTCGACAAGGCCTACCCCACCTCAGAGTTTTGGCTGCTGCTGCCACAGACTAATCAGGCTGCATCAGAGACCTGGAGAACAAACACCCTCAGAATGGCTGGAGGCCCTTCCAGATGGCTCTGTGCCCTTGTCTGTATGCCCGGGCACCTTGGTATGCTTACCATCCTCGAGCGTGGTGGCATTGATCTCGCTGGAGGAGGGCCCCGTCCCCGCGCGGTTGAACGCCTGCACCACGACCCCATACTGTGCAAACTTTTTCAGGTTGTCCAAGGTGTAGACCTCACTGTCCCCCGTGGCCTTCATCTCCACAATGCTGTATTGCCCGTTGCTGCCGGGGCTGTTTTCCCGGTAGCCGATCTGGTAGCCACGGATCACCCCATTCTGGAGTTCCTTCTTTGGGGCCTGCAGAAGCGAGGATACAAATGGAACAGGGTCACAGGATGGGCAGCATCCACCCTTATCTCATCAGCCCGTCAGCACTCCCCCAGCACTGTCGGGGACAACACGCAGCAAAATGGGAGGTCTTAGTGACCTGAAGCAGCGTGCCCATGTGCACTGAGCATAAGGCGAGGGGCCAGGAATGCCCAGGTTCTAATCCCAGCTCTGCGCAGAACTGGAGTGAATACTTAATGTGCTTTATTCACCCCTGGGGCTGATCCTAGCGACCCCCACTCACAAGGGGAGAGAGGCTGTGAGACTGTCTCAGAATATGTATGGTGCTTTGGAAATAGAAATTGCTATTTAAGTGCCAGGTGTTTTATTAGTTGTCTACAAAGCCCTTTGCAACTCAGCTCTCCCCACGTCTCCTGCCCAGCCAGGGCAGGTCTTCCATTGTTCCCTAGCTCCATGCTGGACTAGGATGAAGAGCAGACTCTCTGAGCTGCGGGGAAGGGCCTCCTACTCCCACTCTGGCACACTTGGGCGCATTCATCTGAACTGCCCATCCTGGCTCTTTGGGCCCCTTCCTAGTTTGCATTTCTTTGCTGTTTGTGTGTAATCTCATTCTGCATCCTTGGTGCCAGGGGACACTGCTCCTTTGGAATAGCGAGTGGCTCATCTTGCAGGCTACAAGGTTTTGCTCCTGGGCTCTATCCTTTGGTTTTTCAGTCTGACCAGATCTTTGTTGGTTGATTTTTTAAAATACTCCTGCATTTTAGCTTCTACGAGGTAGAGCTCAGATGCTGATAATCAAAGAGTAACAAAACCAGAGCCATTCAGAGCCTGGCAGAGGGGCTGATAACTGGATGCTGATTGGCTGATGAGGAAGTAACGATTTACAACACCTGGTCAGGGCTAGGACTCAAGTCGGATGATCTGATTGTGGGGGGTGGGGAGGCGGGAAGGGGCTGACAGCCTTAAAAATTCACGAAGCCAGGTTTAAATCAATTTTAACAATATTTCTCTGAAGCATTAAGAAATCAATAGGGCTGATTGCAAATTTATGTTATAAAGACAGAGCAATCCATCTAGCTGAAATACTCTTAAAACCAAGTGACTTATCTTTCAAGTGAATCTTATTTTTCATTAATCTGTTTTTCAATGATAAAGGGGAGGGGAGGAATTGAAAATGGAGCCCTAAATTTATTGACTTGCTGGTTCATTCTGAAGTCCTAACTTTATAATCTATTTTATTTTTCATTATGCGGCTTCTGAAAAATAAATCTGATTCTAAATTTTATTGATCTCTGCACAAGCATTTTGTAGCCAAGTGTCTTGATTTTTACATATTTATCCTCTCCCCCCTGCATGGATATCCTGTAAGATAATAAGCACCTTATAAAACATGATTAGGAAGGGCCTCGTGTGATGGAACTGGGGTACATATCTAGCCCTCAAGTTTTCATTCTGTCTAGTGAATTTTACTTTGGCTTGGGCATCCTGGTGAAAGGTGACGATCCAAGACATTCTGAGCCACAAGAACAGGGCTGCTGTTTAGGATTGTGATCCTAGATATTCTTGCCCCTAAAACCGGCTTCCTTACATCACTGCCATAATGAAACAACTATCTTGTTTAGCACATCTCTAGTGCATTTTCATCTAACAGTCTCAAAGCACTTTATGATGACTAACTGATTAAGCCTCCTTGTGAAACATGTGAACATTATATTTCCATTTCAGATGGGGAAACTGAGGCACAGAGAAATGAAGTGACTTGCCCAAGGCACCCAGTGTGACATCCAGGGTGCTGTGCCGTCAATGGGACTGCCTCCATATATCACTGACATTAGGGGAATCACCACGCCAACAGAACACCACACATAGCAACCCCCCTGTCCCACCCCAAACAATGTACCTTCCAGGTGACCTGGATGCTCTGCGATGTCATTGGCTGCAAGGTGACATCCATTGGGGGCCCATCCGGAGCTGTGGTTAAACAGATCAAACGGAGTCATGTTTACAAGCTGCAGAGAAAGGAGTCCCTTGTAGCAAAACTCACTTTAAAGAAACTCTTGCAGTGGGGCAAACATCACAGCGAAAAACCAACAACAGAGGGCTAGAGAAAAATCAATGCACTTGGGTACTACCACCTGTGTCCCTCTCGCCTTCTCTATTATTGAAATAAACTGTGCCTTATATAAAGGCTTTTTCATCCTTCCCAGATCAGCTCTCTTATTTCCCACTGACTCATGCAGCACTGCTGAGTGCACGGGGGACGGTGAAAGCGATGAATGCAGCCATTCTAGAGAGAGGACAACATGCAGAGAGAGCGCTTGCCCTATCTCAGACTTAGAGACCGTTATCCAACACGCCTGCTGTCTCGCTCCTGCTACACACGTTTGGCTGGGCCCACGTGCAGGTCCTAGCCAGAGAGGAAATCAATCCCCTTGTGAGTGTCTGAGGAGAGGACTTGGTTCCTCACAGGGGTTCGCACACACAGGGAAATGAGCAAAGGTGAAACACACGCATATAAAAACAGCTGTGCTTTAACAGCACAGATTTCATGCTCTGCCCAGAAATCTCTCTAAAAACTTCAGCTGAGGAATCTTGGATCCCAGAGGCTCACAGGCCAGTAAGTACACACATGTGCATTCCTGCACCTCAACAGACTTGTGTGGGGGTCAAACTCCTGATAAATCTCAACGGGTGCTGCAGGGAACATGCAGAACTTGAGCGTGACTAGCTGAGCTAGCTGCCCAGGCTGGAAGGTTTGCTTTGCCGACAGAGACGGAGCAAACGGCACCGTTAACTGTCGGCTCGTGTGTAGTGCCCTAACTGTGCGCTGAAGTTAACAACAAAGGGGGAGGCCTGAGCAGCTCATTTCCCAAATCCTGTGGCGTGCGGTAGTATGGACACAGGCCAGGACAAGGGGCAGTCCCCTTCAGCTCCCTTATTCCTGAATCGCTTGGTCAGGACCATGGAAAGCTCCCTGCTCTGCATTGCCAATAGGAAGAATGTGCTCAGCACCAAGGCCAGTTCCTGTGGCCTGGGCACAACTCACCGTGGTTGCCTGTTAATTGGTGCAGTGAAAGCCAGAGGGACCTGCTGTCACAGGCAGTGCAGTGATCCACTCCTGCCTGCACACGGCCACTCCCACACACAAAGCCTCGGGCTTTTCCCATCCAGCACCACAGGCTCAATGCTGCAATCCAGCTTAATTTGTCCTTCCTGGTAACTCCCTCTCCCCATCACCTCCCCGAACAAATGCTGCTGCTCAGACTCAGCACACGGGGGGGGGGGAAAGGCCTGTGTAGCCAGAGAAAGGAGTGCAGGAGGCATGCACCCGGCAGAGGAAAATGCATGAGCGAGAAGCACCTGCTTCCTCGGTGCTGATGGTGAGCTCCTTGCTCGGCTCGCTGCGCCCAATCTTGTTGAAGGAGTACATGCGGATGCTGTACACGGAGGCTGGGTGCAGGTCCACTATATTAGCCTGGTTAATGGTGGGAGAGATGTTGCGGGTAGATTGCTTAAAATCCCAGGAATCTGGAAAAAAATAACAGTGAAAGAGGACAGCGATCCTATAAAGAGTCCTGGAGTTAATGGCTCTGCAGAGGCTCTGTCAGCCCCACAGGCTAGAATGCCAGTTCATTTTGATAGGATCCCAATAACACAATGCCCCAGAACTTGTGTCTGCCTGTCTCACACATCACCACGTCTTCCTGTCTCATGACTCCCTTCCCACTGAGCCACTAACATGCCAACTCCTCAGCGCCTGGACACATTTATGCCACCCACACAGGGCAGAGCAGCTGGAACCTACTGTAAACAGCAGGGAGTGCTGAAGATGAAGAAGGAGCAGTGCTTGGTAATGCCAGGACATGCATTAACCTGCTGCCAAGAGTGTGCTGACTCACAGCTGCGGGTTGCTGAAATGTGGAGCCGATGGCTTATACAGTTCCCTCTTTTAGGGCCCAGTTCACCAGATCACTGAGCACTTCCCTCCCCACTGGCCTCCCAGGGAGCAGAGGCTCTTCAGTGCCTCCTGGAATTGCTCAGTATTCTGCAAGATCGAGCCCTTCATGCCTAAAATTATCCTGAGGAGGAGCTGGAGCAGTACATGAGTGAAGTGTTTGGGGCTCTGTGTTTGGCCTGGGTTTAACTCATTTGGAAGCAAAATAGACACAGACAATTTTTAATGAGGTGAGCACGAGTTGATACATTTCCTTGTCATATCTGATTGTTCAGAAAATCGTCAGCAGCTCATCTCCTGTAGAGACATTGTTGAAAAGCGACAGACTCTAGTGGAGGTGTGGGAAAGAGGCAGAATCTTAGGCTTCCAAAAGAAGGCACCTGAAATACCACTAGAAGATTAGGAATCTACATCTTCCGACCAAACTACATATAGATGTTGGATTCATGTCAGGCAGAGGCACCAACATGAACTGGGAAGCTCAGCTGAAGAAATTAACACAACTCCTGGTTTCTCCGGGCAGCACTGCTCAATACAGGACATTGACCCAGGCTGGATCACAGCAAGGGGGCCGAAATGGGATCTCTGGTAGCAAAGGGCATTTCCTAGCCATGTGTCCCAGGCAATGGGCCCTGCAGAGGAATTTACAGGTCAATTCGACCCAATGTTCTGCAAGGTGCTGTGACGTCTCTGAAAAGTGCCTGTTTCCATCAGCTCGGACAGCTAGGCTGAGGATGACTATTTTATTGTTTACTTATGGCCTTTGTTTATCTGGCTCCCATGTTTCAAGATGCCAGGATTTTCCCTCCTTGCTTTTGTATAACTCCAGGTTTGGCTGTTTGTAAATATTGTCTCTTTTAATATTCCCTTTCAAACGCTCCCATCTAACATGAATTAACATATTTCATTAATGCTGCTCTCTCCTTTCTTCATCAAAGGGACTGGGATGCAGAATATTCCCTTTAAACACCATGCAAGAATGCGCAGACGAGGCCTGCATCCCCTCCCTTCCCTGGGATGGCCCCACCTGTCCTCAGGAGGCAGAGGAAGTGGCAGTAGGAGTCCCAGAAGGAGATCCCTCTCCCCGAGAGAGACTGGAGTGGGGGGACAGGACTGAGCACCCTCCCTGCCACTGCTTAGCATGCGGGGCTGGAGCCAGCCCCAGCTCTCTCAGTGGCAGGGTGCACCAGGGGCCACATTCCTCCCCCCACACTAATGAGTCTGTGTGTCTCTGTGCGGCATCAGCGGTTAGGACGTGAAAAGATCAAACTGGCCAGCTAGCTTCACAGACATTAAGGCCCAAAGGGACCATGATGATCATCCACACTGATCTCCAACACTGCACTGGCCAGAGACCCTCAAACAGGGATTCCCACATTCAGCCCAGAACCCCTGGCTGAGCTAGAGCATCTCTGAGAATGAGCTCCACTCCTGATTTCAGTACTCCACGCGAAGGCGAATCCACCCTTCCCCCGGGGATGCTATTCCAATGACTAATTACCCTCACTGTTAAAAATGGGAGCCTTATGTTACTTATCTTGTCCCTCTCCCTACCACAGGGTTTTCCTTCTGTGGATCTGGAACTACTGCATTAATCGTTACTAGGGCAATGAATGCAGTCTTTATAAACGAGAGCAGCCACTCAGAAAGAGAACAAGCTAAGCCTCAATTCTACAAGGCGCTAAGCACCCTGGAGTCTCACAGCAGTCAGTAGGAGCTGAGGGAGCTTAGAACTTTGCAGGCGTGGGCTATAAAATGCCCCTTTCAGAGCATGTACTGATTTGCAAAGTCACAGTAGGATCAGCCTCCAGCTTGCTGCACTGCGAACAGAAGGCTCTACACAAAACTCAATTCTGTTCCACTATTACAGGAGAAAGCAGATAAACTACCCTGGTAATTCCCAGCAGTTCGGGTCTCATCGGCAGTACCAAGTAGAGCTGGGGGGCAGGAGGAGCGGGGAACAGGTTTCCCATTCCATGAACAATTTTGAGATTTTGAAAAAAAAAAAATCCTGCCCAGAATTGACCAAAAAAATCAAAATATAAAAAATATTTACAAACCAACCCCCCCCTCCAAAAAAGGGGGGTCGGGCCAATCACAATGTTTTGCTTTGATCATTTCATTTTGATTTTGACTATTTTTGTTTACTATAATTTGCTGAAAGTTTGAAACGAAAAGTAATTTTGAACCAGAAAACCGGAATTCTTCACAAAAATGTCAAAATTTAATGTTTCAACAACTTCAGAACATTTTTCCTCAGAAACTTTTTGAGTTGAAAAATTTGTCGTAACCAACCCTTTCCTGCCAAAAGCTTCGGTTCTGACAAACCAGCTTTTTCTGACAAAAACCGTGGTGTTGAAAGATTCCCTCCTAGCTCTAATTATAAATTCTTCCTCAAGCATAGTACACTTGATCTCTTATGTTGACACACAGACTATTGTCTTCTTCCACTGTTTTAGATTTGTATCTATGGATAACAACTCCACAGAAGCACGTTTGTTTCAGTCTAGATTATACGTACATAGTGGGGGGAAATGCAATCACCTACCAGATTTATTCTTGTATTCAATATCAAACCCAGTGATGATGCTATTTCCATCAAATCTCTGAGTCCAACGCAAGTTCATGCTTCGGGCTTTCACCTCGCGAATTTCCAGCTCTGGCGGGTCAGGAGGCTCTTAGAGAGAAAAAGTTGAGGCCAAGTGAATAAACCATTCCCAAAAATACGAAAACCATTTCACCCCTGATGGTGACATTCTTCCCTTCCTCCACAGAGGAAGCAAGTTGGATGGTTACTTCCTTTCGTTTGGGCTTTAAAATACAAGTCGGCGCCTGCAACGGATTTCAGGGCAGAAGATCTTGCAGTCAGCATTTAGGTGACAATTTTGTTGATGATGCTGAAGGCAGACCAGACCTAGCTCCCTCTCCCATAGCTGTATCGGTTGTGCAGGCTCCACACACATTAAGCCTGGCTTGTATGAAGTGAGCGGGTCTGACTCAAAGACACATGGGTAAGTGGCATGTGGAGTAAGAAGCAGCCCTCTTTGTGCCCTCTCTTTCCTGCATGCACTGCACATGGTCTCATACGTGGCACCTTCTCTGCGACACGCTTTCGCAGGCCATGACTTGGGAAAGCACTTGCACATGTGTTAAACACGGGCTTAAGTTCCTCTAAATGGGACTTGAGCACATGATTAAATGCTTGCTTGAACAGGCATGATCTCTTCTTCCCCGTGGGGTCAAAGATTCCTAGGCTATAAAGCCAAAAGGGACCACAGTGAGCATCTCGTCTGACCTCCTGCAAAGCACAGGCCATAGGACTTCTGCTATTAACTCCTATTTGAACTAGAGCAGATCTTTTAGAAAAACATCTAAACTTAATTTAAAATTTTCCAGTGACAAAGAATCCATCCCAGGTGACCCAGGTTCCTCTCAGGTGTCCAGTTTCTCTTTAAGAAAGAGGTGGACAAATTGGAGAGAGTCCCCGGGAGAGCAACAGACATGATGAAAGGTTTAGGAAACCTGAGCTATGAGGAAAAATTAAAAAACTGGGGATGTTTGGCCTTGAGCAAAAAAGACAATTGAGGAGGGGGACCTGAGAACAGTCTTCCAGTACACTAAGGGCTGTTCTAAAGAGGGCGGGGATCAGTTCTTCTTCATGTCCACTGAAGGCAGGACAAGGAGTAATAGGCTTACTCTGCAGCCAGGGAGATTTAGGTGAGATATTAGGAAAATCCATCTAACTCTAAAGCTAGTTAAGCTCTGGACCGGCTTCCAAGGCAGGGTGTGGAATCCCTGGCACCGGAGCTTTTTAAGAACAGGTCAGACAAACACTTGTCAGGGATGGTCTAGGTTTACCTGGTACTACCTTAGCTCAGAGGAAGGACTAGATGGCCTCCCCAGGTCCCTTCCAGACTCACATTTCTATGATTCTACCTAGCAGGTGGAAAACAAGTACCTTGGACAGTGAGCTGGATCAATCCTCTATCTTCACCATAAGAATTGATCGCATGGCAGGAGAAGAAGACGGAGTCCCCCCGGTCGGCTGGTTTAAGCTGTGGATATGCAAGGGGAGAAAACGAGGCCATTTCAGAATTTCGCTGCCATTGTGACAGTGAGGGCACAATGTGCCTTAATGCGGGAGATGTGCTTGTTATTCGCACAACGCTCTAACTGTACAGCTGGTGACAGACGCTAAACAGAAAACACACGGGCCCGATTCTCCCCTCTGTTACACTAACGGTGCAGCTACCCAAAGTGCCCTCCATCCATGCCTTACGGAGCCTGCACCCTAAAGCAAGTCTCTCTTCCCACCCCAAACTGAGGCCAGTGTCTAGATTCCTTTTCTCCCCTCTGCTCTTCTGCAGTCTCTTCAGAGCAGCAGCAGCAGCCACACGAGGCACATTTCTGAACTTACGTTTTAGTGGATTCAAGTGCTGGCAAAATGAGCTTGCCAATCTCTAACTCCACTCAATGAAAGCTCAGCCCTAGGTCCGGAGAGAAGGACCCGAGCTACTTCTTCAGGTGTGACAACTGTGCCACCCAGGCTCCCGGCAGCCAGGACTGAGGAGCTCACACACATGAGTGGGCTGGAAAGTTTCCATCTTTGGATGAATCGAGGGAAAAAGATTCATTTCATTGGAAATTTTCCCTTTCTCACAACCCCAATCATCATCTTTCAAGGGTTTTTTTTCCCCTTCAATTAAACTGAAAAATTTCTCATAAGAAATTAAAACAATTTCCCCATAATTTCCCTGGCTGAGGGGGAAGATGCTTTTTACAGAGAAGCCTGAGTAATGCCAGGCACTTGCAGACAAACTGCTCTCAGGCCGTTCCCGGCACAGACAGGTCGTGGGAGCAGCAAATGGAAAGAGGAGGGTGACCCCTTGTTATCAGAAATGTAACCAAACCCCATGGGGGTGTGAAATGCACCCACCGCTCCACTCATGGACCTCAGCGCTGGCACATCTCACCCAGAGCTCTCTCACCTTAAGCGTTGAAATGACCTCGTCACCGTTATCCTTGGTGGTAATGGCATATCTCATGTTGCGGTCGGGGTCGATGACGGTGTCGCCTTTCTCCCAGCGAATGATGATTGGCCGCTCCCCTCGGGCTGTGCAATTCAGCTCCTTCATCTGGCCCTTGATCGCAATGGTGGTGTTGGGGTGGGAAGTGATCATGGCTGGGACTGAGAGGAGGGGAAGAAATGAGTGCAGTAGCAGAGGCTTCAGAGACACGTGCTAAGGTGTGAGGCAGAACAGACCCTGGGGAACTTAGCAACTGCACTGTCCTGACACTCACATCTACAGCAAATCGACCTGGCCAAGGCTAAACTGGCGGCCTTCAGAGCAGACTTGCTGCAGAGCGCTAAGGTCAGCAATCCTCCAGCCACCAGCCATGACCCCCTGCTGCCTTCCAAAGGCTGCAATTCTTGTCCCAGATAGTCTTCATTCACCCACAGCCCAGCACGTCAGAGCCATGTGCCGGGGTCCCCAGGAGCTGCTGTGCCCACAAGACGGGGGATTACTGTTCAGTTAGCCTGGGAGCTCTGCGGCCAGAGACGGCACAGGCCGTGGGGCTCCAAGGCTGAAATGAGCCAGGAATAGATCTGCACTCTGTCGTTGGCTTCACCATCCCTGTGCCCTGGACAGCAGCAGCTGATGTGGCTGGAGCCGCCAGCCCCATAGGAGCCAGCAATAATCAGATACCTAATGACCATTGCTCTCCAGCTCTAGTAACTGGCCAGGCATTAAAGAGGGGCTGTGAGGAAGGGTGGTCCAGTGGGCAGGGCGGTGGATGGGACTCAAGAGATCTGGGATCACCTCCCAGCTGAGCTACAGATGTTGACATCTCATCTCTCCAGCTGTACAACGGTGAGAATACTGTCCTGCCTCTGTGGGGAGTCGCGAGGATAAAACCCATTCCCCACAGCAAGGCCCTCGGACACTAGGGCGCTGGAGGCCACGAAAGGACCTGGCTAACTGCAGTACTCAGCTAGCTGTCCTTACTCTGCACTGTGTGCCCACTAAATGTTAGCAAGAACACGACGTGTTTCGTGCGTGGCCAAACAGATTCCAGCCGTGCTCCACAGGGTGAAAGGCTAGAGAATTAGGAGCTGTTAGTGAACACACACTTCTGTATTAACCGACACAGCGAGGAACTTCCTTACTAGTCACAACAAACCACCACCACCACCAAGGCACATTTAATTGTTTTTAAGCACATTCAAACCAGTCTGAGATTTCCCTCGTGCTGGGGATGTGCTGAGACACACAGGGGTTAATGTCCACTGCTGCACTTGGAGAATTAAAGACAATTCTTCAATCCCCAGGCACATGGGTAGGGCGCACCCAACTCCCTGCTCAGCACGCTCAAAGTTTATCCCACAAACAGCATCAGTGAGGTGGCCGAATGCAGTTTATCAGCTGCAGATACAGCCAATAGGCCATGCAGTCAGAAACAGAATCGTTTTGTTGCATTATACAGCTCAGGATCATAAAATAATGAAGCAAATAAATTTTATAATGCATAGCATTACACCAGCATATACAATAAAATGTGAAAGACAAATAACTAGGTGCAAGTTATAATGAAGAGAAAGCCTCCAGTCTGAGACACACAACTATGAATTATTGACTAAGGTTTTACACTCTCAAGGATGTGAGGAGGAATATTTTTCCATCAAAAATTTGCATAATTCACTCATATAAACCTGGGCAGAATATAGAGTACGATTTTACATCAACAAGTCAGGCTTTGCATTGCAGATGCCAGAGATTTTTCTATATCCATACGGAATATTAACATAAAATACAATAAAAAGAAAGGCATTCACTTCTTAGCGCCTCTTTCCCAGCTAAAAGGGGCAGCTCTCGACCGACCCCACAAAGGAACAGACTGAGCCAGTAACTACGGCTCGGCTCAGCTGGCATTTCCTACAAGACACAGGTGAGCGGTCACACGGGGGTCAGCTGCCCCATCTTTTCACCAGCCTCACGCAAGTTACTTGGAAAAGGTTACCTGGAAAAGGTGACAGCCCCAGTATGCCCTGGCACAGGCTGGAGTGAACCCATTTACTGGTGGGTGTCATTCAAGCTTTGAGGGCCAACTATCACATTTCTGACAATCACTGGACAACAACAATGCTTTCCTGGGGCTTGGAGATAGTACGAGTTGGCCAGGACAGGTCTTGGCCTTGGTTCCCACCCGCCTCGCACAGCCCTGATTTCATTTCAGCCTGAAGGGACGACTGGAGAAGGGGTGGAGTCTCCTTGCTCAGAGATGTGCCAGCAAAGATGGCGACTGGGCATGACAGCTCTTGTGATGTGGTGGACACTGGGCTGTTGGAAGCCGAGCTGACACCAACACCATATGCAACAGGCTGTCAGGCAGCTGAAGAAGGCTGTCCTGACCCTCTAGGACTTGCACAACCCTGCTCACTCCTGTTCCCATCTCCTTGTGTCTTCCTCCCTGCTCCATAGCTAATCATTGTAACTGTCCATCATCCAGCCATCTCTGCGCCTTTTGCCCCGCACACCTCTCAGCCAGGAGCGCACCCCCACCCTGACCCAGCCATCTGGACCACAATACTCCTCTCTGCTCCAAGTCCACTTTGGCACGTCCTCTTCCAAGCAGCTCCTAGGTCTCCCAAGCAAAGAAGGGAGAACAGTTTCACACAAGCTCAGATTGCAAGCTCCCTCTGGCAGCGACCCTGTGCTCCTAGGTCACTGCAAACCATCTAACTTGCAGCCAGTGCAGTAAGAATAGCTAAACAGTAAAGTCCCAGTGGAGGACAAGGACCTAAAAATTCAGAGGCATGCTGGAAAGAAAATGCCGGCAAGATTTCTCTTATACTGTGGTCTCCTGAACTCCTAGTGCCACCTTCCCCTGCCCCAAAAATAACCAAGGAGAAAGCAAAAAATAAGGCTGCAGATTATAAACCAGTCTTTGTGTTCGACAAAGGTCACTGCTATAAAAGAAAACAGGGAAGCTGTGTGGCATTGTAGAGCGAAGACAAGCTTCCGAAAGAAAGGCCAGCTTTGGCCAGCGAGCACCCTAAAACAGTGATGATGAGTCCCTGGCCCCACGGAGGGCGACCCTTCTGGGTCCCAGGTGGGAATCATCAGAGAAGCAAACAAAGGTCCCTGCAATTCCAAGTGCCTGCACAGCATCCCCCCTCTGGAGACACATGGGGCTTCCAGTCCTTCCTGCTGACAAGAAGTGAGGAGGAGCAGGCAGCGTCTCTTGAGAACTCCCAACCCAGCAGCAGAGCAAAGCTGTTGGGATATATAGATATATACATACATACACACACAGTGATTCATATATCCATGTAATATGTTATAGGTCATTGAGGCCTGGTATGAATGACGCATGCTTGACATGGATATGTGCATTGCAAGTTAGCAACCGAAGCAAGAACTTAAGGTCAAGAACTATTTGTGGAAAAACAATCTTGTTATGTTCTGAGAAAAATACAGAGAATCAGCAGAAAAGGAAACACCACCAGCTGGACTGATATAAAATTGTGTCAGAAATGGAGGAAATGGCATGCCTTGAATCATGGCGGCCCGCCCAGGATTGTCTCTGGAATTGTGTGAGTGGAAGGCCTAGTAAACAAAGGCAAAAAACCGATGATGCGATGGAATGGACTATAAATGGATGCCTATGATTGCAGCAAACCAGAGTCGTTTATTGATCCAGAGCCCCGTGTGGATATAAATGTGGTTTTCACTGGCTCCCCGCATCTTATGATCAGAAGGAATCTCGACTGGCCATTAGGACCATTCTGACCTTTGGACTCTGGTATAGTATGTTTGGAGTGTGACTGTGGAGTGAGTAAGGTTTGTTTTGTAATCAAGAGCATTTAGAATATTATATACCAACACTGTGTCCGGTATCTGCCTGCTCCTGATCCTGTAGGGAGACCTCTATTGCGGATCTAACAAGGGAACTCAGCCTCTAGGAAAAATGATTTGGCTGCACTAATTACTGGGAAGGGGAAGCCAGCCATCTCCTTGGTAATAACCTGGAAAACAGGGGCCTCAGCCTGGCCCCTCTGGGCATCTGCACACTGCTAGGGCGGCCACTCAGTCCCTGCCCTTCCACTGGCCTGGCCTGCTTCCAGCGCCTCAGAATCTTTTCTTTATAGTCTTGATCAGGCACAGAATTATAAATGCAAATCTGCATGGGAGTCCAGCTCGCTGGCCTGTGTCCTTTGTATATTTAACACTTGCTGGATATTGCAGTTGGCTACAGAAAGTGATGGCCATCTCAGAGACTGAACAATAAAGAGGAACTGCTGGCAGGCCTCCCACTATGATAACGCCTTCCAAATAATGAGCCTTTGAGAATACTTAGGGTCCAGTTAATAAAATACCCTCAGCCCCGCCACACTCCAGGTGCTTGTGTACCCACAGCTGGTGCCCAGGTTCCATTCACAGCACAAGAGAATCAGGACACTGTCAATACTAAATAAAAGTTTTGCCTCTCTAGAGCGTCTTCCATCCAGCGGGCTTTGCACACTGCCCTGCAGCCACTGCCATGGCACCCATTCAAGGGAGGGTTACACCCCCATTTCACTGAGGAGGAAACACTCATCCAGGGAGGTTCAGTGACTGGGCCTGCATCACGCGATGAGCCAAGGGCAGACCTGGACAGTGAACCCCCCTTCTCCTGACTCTCAGCCTGATGCCCGACTCTCCAGACCACATTCCAATTGCAGTAAAAGTACAAGAATCCCAGCTGAGGAAAAGTACTGACCAATCAGCCCCAGCTGTGTGCAGTCCCCCCACCCAACCTTGTCATGTGCTGCGATAGCTCCTACCCAACGTGCCCCTTCCTGCTGTGAGGGATGGCACGACTGTAGTAAACATCATTCACCCACCTCGCAAGCACAACCACACTGAAAACAAAACACCGCAGAGCCCCTGACACAGACTGAGCCTGCAGTTAATCCAGCTTTAGGAAAATAAATTTGGCTTTCACTAAAAAAGTCATTATTTATCCAGCAAGGGAGGAAGGCTGCAGCTTCACAGTCCCCAGAGCGGTATATACCATGCAGGAAAAACAGGCTCGGGGGGGTGGGGGAGGGCTGGGTAAGCAGGAAAAAAAATGTAATGCATAAACAAACAGCACTGCTGAGTCCCGCAGTAATATATGATAATGACAATCCGCAAAGGCAACACACACTGTTCTAATGGGACACAAGAGAGTTTAATGAGCTACGACTTCTCGGCTTTCTATGGCAATGTAATTCAATTAACAGCTACAGAAACCTTTCCTCTCTGGCTGCGTGTGCTAGTGGGGTGTGGAGCAGGCAAAGCAGATTTGGGGGAGTGGGCACGGAGGGGCAGGGACTGTTTCTGACGGCTGGCAAGGACGTCTCTGCCTTGTGAGAAGTCTTCAAAGCACCCTGTAAAACCTCCGCCCCCGAGGGGAGCCGTGGCCACACAAAACTTTACACATGAATGACATGAGTCTCGCAGTGCGGCTCCGATGGCGATGGCAGACAAAACGCTGGGGGGTAGCAGGAGGGGAGGAGGGATGGCAAGAAACTGAGGAAGGGGAGGACCGTTCCCAAGCACCAGGGAGCATGTGAGTCACCGCGGGACACAGAAGCCAAGCTGGGGGGCACAGGAGAGCGCTCAGAGACGGGTGCAAGAGCTCTCCTCCCTGGGTCGCTGTTCCATACCTTGGGAGGGCTGCCAGCCCCCTAGTGCAGTTAACTGCTGGCTGTGTGGCGACTGGAGAAAGGGAAAAGGGTCATGACAGGTGTGTGTTACGTGGGGGAGGGCGGATGGCCGGACTAGTGACTAAAGCACAGGGCTGAGAGGCTGCAGTCTGACACTGATATCCTGTGTGACCTTGGGCGGGTGACTTCCCCCCTCTGTGCTCCAGGTTCACTGTCTGTGAAAGGGGGACAGCAGCACCTCCCTGCCTCCCGGGACCTTGGGAACGGCGCTGAGATCCTGGAATTTGAGGGGCTACAGAAGTGCAAAGCACTGTAACAAATCTGTAGCCACCTTAGGCTTCCTGTTTGTCACGATGCGGCATGCCAGGCCAGAGGGACCTTCACAGCCCCACTAGAAACAGAACCCGCTGCCACAGCCCTCGGGCTAAAGGAGAATCTCTTAGCAGCACAGGCCCCATGACACACAACTGGGCGGTTCTGATTCCATCCAATCCACAGCACTGGTGTGTTCACACACTAGTCAGTACATTCGTATAAACTAGTCTGGTCATTGCACGCGGTGAGTCTGGATTTCTTTGTGCAGAGGGGCTCAATGTGGTGTCATATTTCTTGCTTCATTCCAGCAGGTGCTAGTCACTAGCCTCACCCAGCTGGCTACAATGGTCACTCCCGAGTCCTGCTTGGGCCCCTGCCTCCATTGCATCCATCCTTCCAGAAACAGCCCAATTGCCCCTGGAGTCACAGTCCTCTCTGGAGGTGGGCAGATAGCCCAGCTGCAATGGAGACAGGTGTTAATCACTGGCCATTCCAGAAGCCCCATTACCCTCTTCTGAATGGAGTTCGTATCTCCCTCTAGTAGCTGCGGTTCACAGAGGTATGAATCCTAGCATCGGCGCAGCTAATGAGGCTCAAGGGGTAGAGGGCTGTGTTTGGGAGCAGGTGGTCTGGGTTCCAGCTGGCCACACCACATGTGGATTGTGTAGCTGATAAACATAGGTCTTCCAAGAGCCAAGAGGAGAAAAGATTAGGGGTGGATGAGTTCCCTGCACCCCCTGAGCTCAAACCACCCTGAACCAGTGAGATGGGGCATAGGAGAGGGAGACTCTTGGATCTCAAGGCACCCTTCACCCCACAAAGCTTCCAGCCTCAGTGACTGCTGTCCTGTGGATTAGGCAGCATGAGCCCGGTGCTGAGACGAGCTGCCCCTGAAGCGTGTCTCTCCCCCAGAGAGAAGCAATAGGAAAAGACTTAACAGTTGCACAACAGAGCGAGGCAAAGCCAGGGCCATCCTGAAAGGGGTTAACGGCCACAGTGCTACCCGCTGCAGACAGGTGACCTTTAGAGAGAGGACAGAGATTCCGGTGGTTACTGGTGCTTGCGTTGGCTACCCTGCTCCTCTGGGGACTGGGGTGCTGCACTCAGCCTTCTGGCACATCTCTGCACAGACACACACTCCCTGGTGGCCCCATGGTTCAGTTAACGGGAAGACTCAAAAAAGCAAGCGCAGAGAGAGACATACCCACCGAGCAGCCCCAGGAACAATCTAAGTGCACAGCTGCCTCCTCCTCTGCCCATCCACAGCCCATCATGGCAGCACTGGCCTTTTGTTTCTAACAGAACTTTGCAGCCATCAGCTGACCTGCCCAGACCTCGCTCATCACTCTGATGCTCTCATGGCCCAGCCAGCCTGCACCAGCTTCCCTAGCAGCTGCCCCTGCAGAAAAAAGGGGTCAAGAGTTTAAAAGGACTTTTAAAGAATAGGCACCAGGCACCGAAGGATCTGGCACACAACTGAGCTTTCAGATTTCCCCTTCATGGCGCTGTTTGTGTGCGCTAAATGCCAGGGGAGCAGTAAGAACATACAGCCCTGTGCACAGGGCAGAGATGAGCCTGGAACCACACACCCAAAACTTTGTGGGAGGAGGGGGGTCCATGAATCCCATGAGCAGCCTCCACCTCTGGACTGGCACCCTGGACGCAGCTCATTAGGAAGCAGCGGCCACGTCCAAACCTCCGTCTGGCCTCGGGGTGTTGGTCCAGCTCTTTACAAATAACCCCAAACTTCAGGCTGTTTGCCATTCAGATCCAGATTGCGCAGCCCGAGCAGAGGAGGGGAAAGGCTGCGCATTTGGTTGGCATGGGCTGGTGCAAACTGTTTCTCTCCACCGCCTGCCGTGGAGGCTGTTCACAGCATGCCAAACTCAGGCTGCCAAGTGCCAGTGCTCCCTGCGTGCCCAGCTGCTGAGCCCTAACCGAGTTATCTCACACACTCTCCTGTCTCCTGCCTGGGGAGGGGGAGCGGGCCTGCAGAATGTGGCCACCCCGGAATTCCGGACTCTACAAATCCAAAACTGGTTCTACAGAAAAGTGACCAACCAGCAAAACCGCCAGAGCCAGTCTCTGGGCAGGATGGGGGGGCAAAGGGGGCATGGGAAAGGTTGCTCTGCAGCTGAGCAATTAGCCCATTTCCCTGAGAGCAGCGGGCTCAGAGGGCAGCTCTGTTGCAAGCTTTGCTTCGCTGACATGCACTTATTGATGTTTGATTAAAAGCAGCACAGTGGATGTAAACATATCAACTTCTCAGCGCTGCCGGGTTCCCGGGAGAGCAGCGTGCTGCCCGGAGAGGGGAAAGCAGCAAAACCAACACCACATACATTTTACATTCTAATTTCCCACAGCCTAGATTGGCGCTCCGAGGATCAAACAGGGAGCTAGAGGATTTCCCGCTGCACCAATTCTCCTTGAGCTGGGCTAGGGCTAGGGCTGTGCACCCTCTTCAAGAGACCTTTCTCTCTCTCACTCCCCTGCCCTCTCACTGGTTTGGGCCTCTTTCCAGGATGATGAGCCCTCTAGGGAAGGAGAAAGCCAATCTAACCAATGAAGTGCCGCACCATTCCCAGGGGACGGGGAGCGGGGCAGAGAGCGAGCTGAGGGGAGAAAATCAATTTCAGAAACTAGACAGTTGTCAAGACATGGTGTCACCTGTTCCAGCTTGTGAAATGGCTCCTCAGAGGCTCCCGCCACTGAGTGGGGCTTGGCTGCCTGGCAGATGCTTTACATTTTAATTCAACAGTAACGGAAATGCAGCCACCAGCAGACCAGCTCAAACTCCTGCTCAGGGAGGAGACGGGATGAAGAGACTAGAGCATGGCAGGCGATGGGGGAGTCAGGACTCCTGGGTTCTATTCCCACCTCTGGGAGGGAGAGTGGTTGTAGGGATGAGAGCAGGGGTGCAGGGAGCCAGGATGCCTGGGCTCTATTCCTAGCTCTAGGAAGGACTATGGGCTACTGGTCAGAAAGACAGAAAGGGAGAGTCCAGTCTCTGCCCCTGACTTGCTGCGAGACTCTGGGAGAGTCAGTGGACTCTTTTTACCCGCTCTATGGACAGGGAAACTGACATTTATCCCATTCCAGGGGGAGCGGTGAGGCTTAGTTAACATATGCTTGCCAAGTGCCCTCAGTTCCTGGCCTGGATGGATGGGCCATGGAAGGACAAAGTATTGTTAGAGGACACTTCGCTCACCCAGGGGCTGACCCTCTCAACTCACCCCTCCTGAACATACTCCAGCCAAGGATTCACAGCCTCGCTCACTGTGTGGCCCTGTGACTCACTGTGGTGAGGTAGCAGCCCACCATGTTCAGACTGTTTACACACAATACCGTGCTAGACTGAAGCCCCTGATTAGCAACAGAGCCAAACCAGCAGGCCAGGGCAAGCTTCCCCCAGGCTGCACTCTTCCGAGAGGCCAGCTCAGGAGGCCAGAGGGGAGTGATCAAACCCCATGACCCCCTCCATCTATCAGCCTGGCTCCTGAGGCACCAGCTAGAGAACAAGGGGCAATGTGTCTACCCTGCCTGCTGGGAACCAGACTGACACCCCACAAATTCAAGACAGGTGGAAGGGAAAAACCCCCAGGGAGTGACGGGAAAAAGTCACACTTTTAAGACTCTACACCACGCAAAGCGGCACAGGGGTCATAGCTAACCCCATGCTTCCACAAGTCATGAGCCAGGCCACAATATCACGAGACTAGCTTAAAAATAGTGAGATTCAAAATATAATAAATGGTCGGGTTTCTTTGCCTTCTGGTGTCTGAGTCTTTAGGATGCATTTGGATCACATTTGCAGGCTATTTGCTACAAACAGGAAGGCTAGAAATTAACTTTTTATTTTAAAAGAAAGTGGAAATTCTCCTCTCATCACAGGACCCCAGGACCTGGGGCTTTAGGAAAACACGGATTACTGCAGGACTCGTGATAAAGACGTGAGAATTGGTGATAAAATAAAAGTGACACACCCGCACACACCCTCTCCCACCACATACCCTGGAATTTTCCCTATTTCATTCCAACTTCAAACCCTACAGGGCACCTGTTCTGGACACTCACTGAGCTGGAGCCAGGTGGGAAACTGGCTTATGCCAGACACTGGAGCAGGACCAAATGCTTCCACTCAAGCTAATTAAATCATCGCATCTGTGCAAGGTTTGCTGCACCACGGCTTCAGGAATTCCCCTGGCAGGGGCACAGCCAGGGAAGGGGAGGAAGGGTTCTGACACAGCTTCTGGCTGTTACTGCCTCTCTCTCGGCCTTTTCTGGGGATGGCTGGGAAGCTCCTGATGGAGGAAACCCTGGAAGTGTCCACCTCTTTATGGAAGCTGGATACCGCGGCACAGAGGCTCGTCACTGGACACACTGGGACCTGTTACCGCCCAGAGTACAGAGCCCTGGGCATGCGCGGCTGCGGTAGGGGTGTGTGGGACGGGTGTGCCCAGGGGAACAGCTCCAGGTTGGACTCACATTTCCAGTATTAAGTCACTGGACATCCTGACTAATAATAGTCCATGTGTCTATAGCCCCTTCCAGCCAAGGATCTCACAGCAGGGGAACTTCTCTCTGGTTATGGGTCCTACAGGGACCCAGCATGCAGCTGGGGACACTGTGGTTCAGAGGTGAAATGGCACCCAACGTCACATGACGAGGCACGGCTGGGAGTGGAACCCAGGAGTCCTGACTGCCAGCACCTAGCTCTGATGGCAAGGCCACACCCTGGGGGAACTGGGGGAGCATGAAGCATCATTCAGATCTCCCACCCTGCCGTGGCTTCCCTAACCTCCCCTTGCAATATGAATTGGGGGCATGGGGCATCAGTGCCTCTGTGCCACAGGAATGGAGTCCCATGGCCTGGGCTCAGGCTGCAGAGGGTTGCTCTTTACAGCCAGGCTCTACCAGTCTCAGAAGGAAAAGTTCAGACAAGCAGCATCCCTTCCCCTCTGCGGGTGGAACGTTAATAACCCTTCTCGTGCAAGGTCTCTTGCCCTGGTCTCTCTCTGTTAATAATTTCCTCTTTCTCTGCCTACATGGTTTTGACAAGTGGCTGAGATTCCAGCTGAGTGTCCACCGTGGCATGAGCTGCGCTGAGGTCCCTGGGGGGAGAGGAGCTGCGAAGACGGTGGGGAGAGAGGCCCGAGAATCCACTCCACTGGCCTGATTCACCTGCAAGGCTCTTTTCCTGAGGCGTCACGCAGACTCCATGGGCAGATGTTTCCTACTGCACCAGTTCTCTCCTTCAGAGCGGTGTGCTGCCCAGCCTGGGTTGTGCAGTGATGCCCCCATCTGGTCTGAGCTGCCCGGGGTTTGCTCCGCTTCCAGATCGCAGGCTCAAAGGAACCCACAGGCTCAAAGCAAAATCAACACTTCTCATGAATTTGACTGGAGACAGGAAGAGAACTCACCCTTGCCTGCGGGTACGTCTGCACTGCAATCAGACACCCAGGGTTGGCCCATGCCTGCTGACTCGGCCTTACGGAGCTTGGGCTGGTGGAGACGTTCGGGCTCAGGCTAGAGCCCAGCGCAAGGGCCCTGCGAAGTGGGAGGGTCCCAGAGCTCAGGCTGCAGCCCGAGCTGGTACGTCTGCACGGCCCTGAAACAGCCCCACAGCCTGAGCCTGAGTCAGCGGGCACGGGCCAGCTGGGGGTGTCTGATTGCTGTGCAGACACAGCCTGAGGCCACACCAGCATCCAGCTCCATCCCCACCCCAGACCTGCACGTCATGGCTCTGGCCCCATCGTCACATCAGTCCCCATTGGGGATTCTGAGCTGCCTGCACCTTGCTGTATTTCGGCTTGTGGCAAGGCTGAGGGATGCCAGCACACCTGTGTGCAGGGCACTTGGTGAAGGATTGAGGCGTGAGAGAGAGGAGGGAAAGCACAGAGAGGCCATAGGCACGGCGAGACCAGCACGGCCCAGCACCACTGGGGTGGGGTAAGTGTAACACAGCAGCCAGTCGAGCCAGCTGCGGACCCCCTTGCCCCTTATGACTTTCTGGTGACGTAGTGTGCGGTAGTCATGTCAGGGCAGGTGCGGGAAGGGCATCGAGAGGTGTCTGCACAAAGGTCTCAAGTCAAATCCTCTCCAGCTCACCTGCTTTCCCAGCAAAGCCCCGGACGCCGCTGCCAACAGCCAGCCTGGCAGCAGCCACAGAGAGGCGGAGACAGGTGAGCAGGAGGACAGCATCCAAAACTCACCAGCCACGTGGGAGTCAGATGCCATCCCGTGACACAAACGATAAACTGGACAGACGGACAAGCCTGAGATCTAGCAGGGTGGCCCTCCCCTGGTAGGGAGGGTCTAAGGCCCAATGTACAATGTTGTCGTACTCAAGGCACTCCTGAAACATCATGCCAAGAGAGAGCTCTTCCTTGTGTGGGAGGTGCCGGCACAGAAGGGTTTCTACCTTGGTGTCTCAATTTGTCAGAGATGCTGGGCACCCGCTGAAACCACTGGGAGCTGTGGATGCTCAGCACCTTTGAAAAATCAGCCCCTGTATCTGTGCACCGTTCGCTTCCACCACGGCACACGGCAGGGTCAGGAGGGCAGCCGACACGGCGGCAGAAATGTGCATTGTAGGGTTACTGTTTTTGAAGGTTTCCTTTGGGAACTATTTTTCTGGCAGTTACTAACATTCCCCCCCCCACCCCTCCTCATCTCCTCCCTCCAAACCGCAAGCCAGAACAGCCACTTCCTCCCCAAACAGCATTTCCTGCTCTTGTTCCGCCTTTGTGTCCCTCTTTCTTGTTAACAAGACACAGACAAGAGGCTGATCCCATCTGGTGGGCAGAGATAAGATTGCTCCAAAGGGAATTGTCAACGTGCTGTGCGTTCTGCCATCCTGAGCCCAGGCCGGGGGTAAGGAAAGCAGCACCACGCTGGAGTGACAATCGAATGAAAAGGACAACAAAGAATGATCCTTTTTTTTTTTTTTTTTTTTTTTTTTTAAAGAGCTGGCTCTGTGATGTTAATTTGATTGCACCCATTTCGGCTTCTTGTCTACACTGATTAGCTGAGTTTCACCTGAAGCATGAGATTAATTCAAATTGCATGGAAGCAATCAGTTATGCTCTTGGAGGACTGACAGCGAACCTCCAAATACATCCCAGCTTGGTGCCTCTGCTGGGCCTGCTGGCAGGGAGCATGCATGTGCCAGAGCGGGGGCACGCGCATTCTGCGTGCGTGTGCACACCGTCTCCCAACTCCATCTTAGAGCCTTGACCATGCAAGGTGCTGAGCACCCTCCAGCACCATGGACTTTCAAAGGGAGCTGAAGGTGCTCAGGGTCTCGAACGAGGAGCTCAGTACCTAGCAAGATCCACACCTAGAGTTTCCACAATGTCCCCCAGCCCCGGTGAGAAGGGGTTTCCAAGTGACTGTATAAAGGATAACTCTACCTTTTGCTGCATGCTTTCAATCCTGCCCTAGCTCCCTAGTCCCTAGGGAAGGTCTGTGAATATCTCTAAACCACTACACAGGCTGGGACAGACTGGCTGCCTGACAGCCACGCGCTGGTCAGGAGAGGCTCAGGTACCCAAACTACTGGAGTGCAGCGCATCGACACAGCTCACGTCAGAATTGTGCCCTGCTACCGCTTTTAACGATCGCTCTCCTGAGCACTACTTTTAAAGGGACAAAACATATGGAAATAGTCCCATGCTGGGAATTTGCTAATAGAGACGAAAGCAGCTGTTTGGATTGTTAACCTCCCCTGCAGCATTTGCAAGCTGCAGGCCAGTTGCCACACCATTGCTCACACTGAGGAGTATCGTCCTCCAAAGGAGCCCCATCGCCTTCGGCCTTCCTCACAGGGGACAGGACGACTCTGAGTCAGGACATTATAATCTGGACTCAAGCACTGCACGAAGGCCAGGGAAAAAACTGACAGATTTCTGCTCGCTGTCCAGCTAAGACAAAGCGCTGAAACGTAAAAAGAGCATTACAGGTGAAATGCAAATCTGATTCTTAAAACTCCTGGAATTTTACACAAGGAAGCGTTTGTTTGTTTGTTCATTTGAAATCGTTATTTTAAACTTGACAGCATTGCCTTAAATTTCCCTCCAATGCACACAGAGCAAAAATGCTCTTTAGAAAACCCTGCACGTAAATTCACTATGTTATTATCACACACTTACAGCCTAGAGACTAGCCAAGCGCGGGCCGCATTGTGCAGGGGCTGTACAGACACTCCCTGGCCTAAAGAGCGATAAAAATAGGTATTTCAGCAGGTGCAGGACCAGGGGGATGTGAGACCAGCAAGCATGCAGGCACCGAGGGTGCCGCTCCTCCCCGAGAGCGCGGCTGGCCTATGCGCTAACAGTCCAGGCTTTGATGAAGCCGTCGATAAAATTATGCTTTTATCTTACAAAGTCTGAAAATCCATAGTCCAAAAAGCATCACGACAGATCAAAACTTCCGTTCCCACCTCTTGTCATCTCTCCCGCCCCCACTCACTCTGCTGCGGCATGTCCAAGAGATTGGGGAACATGGACAGTTAGATGGAGGCCCAATGAGACCCCTGCCCTGTGGGCTTTTTAAGAACGTCTGATATCATGCTCCGCAAGCTCAGCCGAAGAGGGAAGCTGTTTCAGATGCTTTCCCACTTCTCTGTAAATGCTATAGACATCCTGATTGTTGGCCTATTATCCAGACACTTGATCATCTCTCCAAAGGAAAGGTGATGGCCCTCTGCAAGCTTCAATATTGTACTCATGTCATTGTCAAACCAGCTGACAGGGATTGGGGCTGGGGGGAGGGAGGATAGGTAGCAAAGGTGGAGAAAGCAGCAACTGCTGGAAAATGAGCTCAAGCCACTGGAGGGGGACTAGGGCAGGGTCTGGCAGCCCCTGAAGGCCACCCCCCCTCACTCCAAAATGTGTCTTGCAAACAGCAACCCGAGCTGTCCCGCAGCACTGTTGGTTTTTATGCCTGCTGCCATGTCCCTTTAAGTCTCTGCACCTTTTATTTCAGATTAGCAGGAACAAAAATGAACAGATGCAACATCTCCCCAAGAGAGCAGAGTGTGTGACTTGCTCTGCTGCAGCAGCCATCTTGAAGCAGAAATCTGTGTCCGAAAATGGAGGCCCTCCAAGCTGATGGGCAGGCCGGGTTCCTCAGGAAGGTAAAGGGACAGCTGCCTTAACAGTTGCACTGCTGCACACTCCGGGAGAGAGCTCCAAGGCATGGCCCATACAGAATGACAGACACAGCTTTCTCAACCTGCTCCTTATCTCCCCTCAGTTTACAAAGAGCTCCTTTAACCTGGCTAGCATCCACCCTGCAGCAGAGACGGGTCTATCGGAGATCACTCCTGGGCTGGCGGGGAGAGAATGCACCTGGCCTTTGCACTGCAGACACAGAAACAACGGTACAGGAGCAGCCCCAAATCATCCCCAGGGGAGACGCCACATCTCTTAAGCGCCGTGCATTTGCATCGGACCGGATGCTCAGCGGATGCAAACTAGCATAGCTCCATCACATCCACATGCATGGACTTTCCACCCGCTAAGGATCAGGCCCGCCCTCTCGACACCCAGCATGGTGCATAACTGTGTTCATGCCCCTTTGATCCCCTCACCGGCACTCTGGTCACTGAGCCTTCCCCCAGGATGACTTCTCACATTCCAAATACCTGAGCAACTTTTAACACCTGCCTTTCCCCCTTTAATAAACTCAGCCTGCTACAAAAAAACATTTCCCCTAAAACGTGAAACTTCCTTGCCAAAATCACACTGGCTCAGGACAGGTGCTCTCCGGAGCAGGATCAATGACTAGGTTCAGGGCATAGGGAATAAAATAGATCAGTACAATAACTCCGCACTTAAAGTCGTCCTGGTTCTGTTCGTTGCTGATCAATTAGGGAACATGCTCCTTTAAAGTTGTGCAATGCTCCCTTATAACTCATTTGGCAGCCACCTGCTTTGTCCACTGCTTGCAGGAAGAGCAGCCCGTTGCAGCGAGCTGGTGGGGGCTTGGAACCAGGGTGGACCGGCAGCCCCCCATCAGCTCCCCGCACCCCTAAGTTCCCTGTGCAGCAGCCACCCAACAGGCTACCAATTGCCCCCAGTTCAGCTGTCCCTCCCCCCACTGCCGTGTGCTGCTCCTGCCCTCTGCCTTGGAGCTGCTCCCGGGAGCCTCCTGCTTGCTGTGCGGGGGAGTGGGGAAGAGGGGGGCTAATGTCAGGGTGTCCCCCTCCCCCTACTGCTGCCCCCCGCTAACCCCTCTCCATATAGAGCAGGGAGGGACAGGACAGGGCTCAGGAGGGAGCTGCTGTCTCAACTTCCTGATTTTTTTTAAAGGCAATGTACTTAGAGTCCGGTCAGCGTACTTAAAGGGGCAATGCACATCTCTCTCTCTCACCCCCCCCCCCACACACAGGGTGTGTGTCTCTGTCTGCCAGGCTGTCTCCCCTCCCTCCATTGGTGCTGCCTTGAGGAGTGTAACAATGTGTTAACCCTTGAGGGCTTAGCCGAATGCTAGTTCATCATTGAGCAGTAAGGCATTCCCTGGGAAATATCCCACCCTCTTCCACCCTCTAACTTCACCACCTCAACCAAGTTTCACAATCATCATTGCTGTGTACAATATTACATTGTTTGCTCAAAACCTATACTGTGTATGTGTGAGTGTGTGTGTATATATATATTTATAGTTTTTTGTCTGGTGAAAAGAATTTCTCTGGAACCCAACCCCCCCTATTTATATTAATTCTTATTGGGAAATTGGATTCGCTTAACATCGTTTCGCTTCAGGTGACATTTTTCAGGAACATAACTACAATGTTAAGCGAGGAGTTACAGTACTGAATTTGCACTTCCAGAGGGAAAACCCCAAGTTTTAAGAGCCTCTCATGTCTCAATCAACCCAAGAGAGACTCACCGACTCTCATGTTCTGAACAGAACAGCTGTCTCCCCCCCAAACCTCCCCGCCCCGCCCTCTCGGTGTCTCTGTGGAAAGAACCACACCAACATTAACAGCAGTTACTTGGGATCCTTACACAAAAGCGTCTACAAACCCCAAGGGACTTTACTAACCATAAATCATGCCAAACCATCTCTGTGATGCCTGCAGCATTATCCCCATCTAACAGGTGGGGAAACAGAGACTGGACCAGGGTCACAGAGCAAGCCAGAGGCTGAGCGGAGACAAGCACCCAAGAGTCCTGACCACGAGACAATACTCCTTCATGAGCACACATACGTTCCGTACCGCAGTCTGGGAGCCAACGCACAGCCCCGTACTACCTTCTGCCCACTGGCGTGCTCTCACGACTCTCACCCAGTGTTTGTTAAAGGCAGGAAAGAAGGGTGGAGAAATGGCAACCCAAGGGGCTAAACTTCCAAGGAGGATAGAACCAGAGCTGTTTTCTTCACTTGCCACCTGACAAAAGCAGCAGGTCAATCTTTGTGGGGCTGGTGGGTTTGCAGAACCCCAAGCCACACCCATAAATCCCTACATGGGATAGTCTCTCTCCATTCTGGTGATCAACACAATGCCCATCACTGCAGTATCTGGGCACATGGCACATAGACACAGAACCTTCCCTGCATATAAGAAGCCTCTAGACCCTTCCCAGCAATGTGGCTTTAAAAGGCCAGTCCCCGTCTCTCTTCCGCACACAAGCACATTTTGTTTGGACTCTGATTAACTTTCATTTGACTCCATCCACAGCGACCTGCCTTTAAATGAAAGCTCGCACCGATCTCACTTTAATTGGCCTGACATTTCTCTAAACAAAATTAAAAAAATGAACAAAACAAAGAACCCTTATAACGTTTAATTGGCTGTGGCGCTTTGTCTACCTATTCAGTCGAGCCTTTTCAAAGGCTGCAGAGGTCTCCGAGAAATGTAAAAGCACATGCATAATAAGGTTATGTGCTATTCAAGTCAGCAAGCAACCTGTCCTGGGATGCAATTACACAAGGCAGTGGGGACGAGGCAACAGTTCAAACTCTGGATAGTTCTGCATATTCACTCTGGATTAATCGTCCATGCTTTGTACCTGCATCTTATTGAAGTATTTTGTTTGAAATGGCTTTTTTCAATTCATCAATCCACAAGAGAAATTAACACATGTAAGGGGAGGGAGGGAAAGACCTTGGTGAAGGGGCAACCAGAGCCAATCTGTTTGTTTCATTTTTGTGACCAATTTCTAATGTTTGAGTCCTGACTGGGAACTGATAAGTGCCGGGTGCAGGGATTTGGGAGGGTCAAGATAGGGAGGCCAGCCCCAGCTGGAGTCGGGGTGGCTGCGTGGCCCAGGCTGGGGCAGACTCACTCATGCTTATTTTGTTACGAAAATCTTTGTGCAAACAAATACAAATAGGAGACCCTGGGTGCAGTAAGCATCAGGTGCTGACTGGCCCCATTTAAAGCTAGTGGAAATAATCCCCCAACTCCTACCAAACCTGAACACAGCCATTTTCAGCGTGCTGGCAGACAGCCTCAACATGTGGGACGGGCTGGGCCTGGACCAGTCAGAGGGTCTAAAACCTCTGTCCAGCCCCTGCCAGTCCCCAAATATGCCACCATAAGGGTCTGATCCTATGAACCCTTACGAACAGGAGTAACTTTACTCACTTGAGTAGTCCCATTGAAATAAATGAGACATGCATAGATCTACTCACATGTATTTTCTGAATTGAGGCTTTATAACCAACCAGCTGGGGGAAGATGCATCTTAAATAATAAAATCACAAAGACACAGATCCTGAAGTCCTCACTCAGGCAAAGCTCCCACTGACTCCACTAGGAGCTGTGTACGTGCAAGGACTAAGAGGAAAGCATGGGCCATTAAGGGTTAGCCTGTCCAGAGTGCCTTTCTCCCAGTGGATCTCAAAGCACTTTACTTGTGTTAATTAGCTTACCAAAGCCAGGAAGGGTTCAGCACTGGAATGGAACAGGACAGCAACGCTACACTCTTTAAAAGCAGGAAGTACCAACCTGTGAAATTTGGTGAATAAACAGCTCAAAGAGCTCACTGCAGCCCTGAGTGATATTGTTTCACAGCCTGGTAATAAAGCCTTGAACATCTGACGCTCTGTAACGGAGCCATGACATGATCTTAACTCGAGTGACATGAATGAACCGCCGCAGTAATGAGCACAGTTGGGATAGTCTGCTGCTTCTTTCAGATTTAAGCTCTTGCAACAACCGAACTAAATAAAAAGGAGCTGGAGATTATCTATTCCACTGATAGCAGCGAGAGAGGAATCCAATACTGCGCGCAGTGTGAACAAGGTGTCTAACACCACTAACAGGCCCATACGCAGGGAGTTAGCAAAGCTATTTCCCTTCCTCTTTTCCCCTCGGATGATGTAGATTGATTGCCTGGTTTTATTAAGGGCAAAGTGTTTTTTGATAGGGTAGGGGAAGCAGCTCCCCGGGGGATAGGAATCAATCCCTCTTTCAGCTCTCTCTGCATTGATTGCCAGGAATTCGCGTGCTGGCCTGCCAAGGCGGGAAGGGCTTTGCGTGCGATAAAGTATCTCCAAATATAAAAGGAGGGAGCTATCAGATGGCCCTGCACGGAGCTGGCTGAGGCACACCGCTCCAGCGAGGAGAGCTTGGCCCGCAGCCGGCACGCAGGGGCTGAGCTACGCAGCACCAGGTAGCAATACATAGGACTGAAAAGGACCATGAGTCGTCTTTAGTACCCACGTGTTTTGGAAATTTACCCTCCACCTGGCCCGGGGATTTGATTTAAGACCTAGCTGGGGCATGAGGCAGTGGGGGAGACACAGGCCCAGAGACCCAGGGGACATAAACCCACCTAGACACTGCATTTGTTACTCCCCTCTGCTTGCCAACACCTGCAGCACACGAGGTGCTGTACAGACAGGAGACAAGGCACCCCCTGCCCTGGAGGGCTTAAAATCTAAGCAAATTTGACCCCCAAAACCAGACGGTGAGATGCAATCCTGGCAACCCGTAAAGGGTCCCATTCACCCCTGCAGAACACCACTGATTCCCTAACCAAGGGCAACTGTCCCAATGAATTTACACTCTGCAGCATAATCACTCCCATGATGGCCCTGGGATCTCTCTGTACCAACCATTCAGCTCTCTGGGTGCCCCTGCTGGTGGGGGGAAGTTCCCCCTGGGGAGAGCTGATCAAACCCATTTGAAATTTCGATGACTTTCTTTGTCAAAATTTCCCACAACTGGAAGAGTTTTCTGTGAAAATCGAATAACCTGACAGACAACCTCCAAGGCCAGCGTACATGCAATGTCCTACAGCGAAGCAGCAGGAGCCATAGTCTGTGCCTTCCATGCAGACCCTCTAGCCGGTTTCCCCAGCTCACTGGGTTTTACCACACACACCTCTCCAACGCCTGGTGTCTTTGTTCTCTCTCTCTGGCGTTTCTAGGGACTCTGCATTCCAATTTCCTGAGCTCACTGGCACCCCAGTCGCATCCCAACCCGCAGCACGCCATGTGGCTCCACAGGTAACTGACCCTGTCTCTTCCCCACCGTGCTGCTGTCCTTTCCCCACACACGCACATTTGCTCTCTCCCTCCAAACATTGCAGGCCACCCAGAGTAGGGGGCATGTCGAACACTGAGTCTGTTCCCTGCTTCCTCTCTTTTTTCCTCTCTGCATCCCATTTGCTGGGTGACTTCTCCTCTCTGCCCCCGGCTGGTTCTCCCCTGCTCTCCCCACCTCGGACTCGCTGTGAAATGGCTGAGCTACTTACTCTTGACAGTGAGGAACATGGACTTGCTGATATCCGTCCCCACACCGTTGCTGGCCTGGCAAAGGTAATAGCCAATGTCCTCCTCCAGCACATGACGAATAAGCAGCGAGCTGTTGGGAAGGATTTGAATGCGGCCCGTGAGGGGCACAGGATGGTACTGCTGGGGGTTCCCACTTCCTAGGAGGAGACACAAAGAAACAATCCTGAGAGGACACAGCTAAGGCAGAGAAGGTTTAGGGGCACCTGAGGCTGCTATTGTCTGTTGCTTTTAAATGTCCCCCAGATTCCTAACGCCTCCCTCTCAGCCTGCCCTGACCTCCCTCTACCCAGAGGAGTTCAAGAGAAAAGACAGCCGCCATTCCTGGGAGAGTCCCATAGAAAGCGTGAGCTCCTGGCTGGGTCTGCACACTCAGCTGCCTGCCGCGCACAGGGCTCAGAACCCGGCTCGCACCAGCGTCCAAATGGCAAGCAGATAAAAGATGTAGGCCATCAGCAAAAGTGGCACCAGACTGGCTTCACCTCCCTCCACAGCACAGAAAAAGGGGAAAATAGCCATGCCTGCTGGGGAGAGGGAGAGATTTAAATGTGTCAAGCTTCACAATGGCACCCCCAGAACGGCACCCAAGCACCAGCACGTCAGCAGCAGCTGCGGTCGAGGAGTGAACTTCCGGGCCGGACAGGCTGAAAAGCCCCAGGCCAGGTCTGGTTACAAGACGCTGACCTGCGCTGGGATTTTACAAACAGCAGAGCTCTCTCCCATGAGCCCTTGCGGATGGGCCCAGAGGGCGCAGCAGCATCTGGAGCATGCTGTGCCAGAGAGAAGGAGGGGCTGCAGCCCATGAGGGCCAGTGGAGAAGAGGTTTGCTATCTCCTTTCTAAAATGCCTGGCCAGTCTCCTCAGCTCTCCTCTGGAACGGGCTCAGAGGCTGGTGCAAGGAGGAGCACACATATGCAGGCACAGGCAGTGCGGGTGGGATCCGAGGGAGCTATAATCCCAGCAGAGCGATATCACATACTGTCTAGCACCGCCTTGCTAAGGCATCTACCAGATAGTGACGAGCGTGGAGGAGAGCCCCTGTAAGGGAGAGGGGCGGCCACGGCTGCCACGTGCCTTTTCACCCCTCAAGCGTGTCCTTCGCCCAGGCAGAGCAGCTGCCACAACGGGCCATTCCCCGAGCCAGGCGTCACATGCGTGAGACACGGTAGCTCACACCTACCTTTTGCATGCTTCCACATGACCTTGGGAGGGGGATACCCATCCACAGAGCAGTTCAGCACCCCCGCTTTGCCATAGATGCCATCCTGGTTGTTGGGCTGGACCACGAAACGAGGCGGCACTGGGGAAAGTTAAAGAACAGCACGGTCACCATGGCTCAAACCCGCCATGCCTCTCGGCGGGCTCATCCCGCTGATTCAGCGGCACCGGCCTCCTGCCCGTACTGCTGCAGCCTCACCAGTGCTGTCTCTGTCCCGCGGCCTCATTTCAAACCCCACCCGCAGCGCTCTCTTCTCTCCCATCCACGCCTCTGAACGTCTCTCCTCCCGCCATCCTCTACCTCCCTCTCACTCACCCCCAAAGAGGGCACAGGCTGCTTTGGATTGCGACCGCCCAAAGCACAGAGAGGACAGGACGACGAGCGCCCAGCCACGCCCGCCCCGGGGGCGCCCCAGGCTCTCACCTCGCACGATCAGCTGCCGCTCGCGGCTGACGGTGGCGGCAGCGTTGCTGGCGATGCACGTGTAGTTGCCGTTGTGCTTGAGGGAGACGCTGGAGATCTGCAGGGAGCTCATGAACTCTTTGCTCTCGATAGTGACCCCCGAGCCAGAGATGATCACCTGCCCATCCTTCCGCCAAGTGATGCGGATGGGCATGTCCCCCGAGGAGACCACGCAGGGGATGTAGAGGAGCTGGCCAATCGAGGCCGGTGGGAACTCAAAGGGCTGGATCAGGGGAGGGACTGGCAAGGCAAGGAGCAAAACAGTGAGGAGCCTGGTTTGGAAGAAGGACCCAGAATCATTTAAAAATTAAGCCTGAAGTCACTGGGGCAAATTCAGCCCCGGGGGGTGTAGACCCATCTCCTATGACTTCCAAGGAGCTGCTGCGCCCACTCACACTGTGGGGAACTGAACCCAGCCCCTTCCTTGAGACCCCACAGTGTTCCCTGTGGCCCCACTAACAGTGGGTGTTATCACTACCATTTTGCTGACCCACCGTGTCACACCAGGGCAATTTAACATGCCTTTAAGGGGCACCTGGCCACAAGTTGAGGGGCTCTGTGCAATGAGTGATGTTGTGTCTCATGGCGACATCTGTGACACAAATCTATTGTCACATCAGCCAAGATGGCCCTCACTGCTGGAAACACGGAGGTTTTTATTCCAACAGTTAACGCTCTCAGCAGAGCCCTCTGTGGTGCTCTGGGAGCAGATAAGGGCCGGAGAACCTCCTTCCGATGGGACTAGGCTGCTCCATTAGCTCAGCTGCAGAGGAACGACTCAAGAAGCTGGAGCCATGGAGCCAGCAGTGCCTGTTTTCCATAATTAATGAATAATTAATTGTGTATGCTCTGCAGTCTATTGCAGAGGGGAGGAGGGCTTGGGTATCTGTGCACTGCTCTCTCCCAACCCACCTCACAGGCCTCTTTAAACACCAACAAAACAACACAGCCCCAGCAAGAATTCGGCAGAAGAACCTCCCATGTTCTAACTCTCCTTGACAACAGCCGGCTCTTGAAGGGTTTTTTATATTCTGCATCAACTTCTTGATGTTGGGACAACTACAAATTCTTCTCTCTCGGGAGCGCCCGTGTGTTCAGCAAGAGCACACCCTAGCTGCGGCAGCTCAGGAAAGCTCACAAGTGCACGAGTCCTTTTACTCCACAGACCTGGGTTTCAGAGCCTGGTAATTCACAAGTGGAGTAAGTGCATGTGTGGGTCTCATCCCAGACTCTTAGTCATTTTAGCACAGTGGTGCCAGAGCCCCGGATTGGAATGAACTGGGCGGGGGAGTGCAGTTCAGGCCTGAAGTGACGCAGCAGGGTTGGGAGAGTCACTGAACTGGGTCACACGGCAGTGTTCAGGGTTTCCTTCACAGAGAAAGGTTGTCTAAGTGTAAGCCCAGTCCAGACTTGGCTCTGAGTATCGCTATTTAAATCATGAGCACCAAATCCACACAAAACTAGGTTAAAAGAAGATAGAGGTTTAGTCTGCTGCCTGGAATAGTGAGCACAGCTGTTAGAGTGGATCCCAGGGGGGAGGATGCTCTGGCAGTGCTGTCAGAGGAGACAAAGAGACCACTAAGGAGAAGAGGTCCCAATGGTGACAGCTGATGGCTTCTGTAGCTGTAAGAAACAGGACGGGTTCAGGGCTCCATGTCTCCCAGAAACTGCAAGAACTTGGATGAGCAACAAGGCTGGGCCACGAAAGAGACAGGGATTCTAAACTAAATAGCACTAATGAAATCTGAGCAGGATTTTGGGGCTGGAATGTAAAACTGTTGGAGCCTAAAAGTGACACTCCATGGAGAGCGTGGAGATCATTGCACTCCAAGAGACTACAGCGAAAACAGATTTTAATGTAACTGCTGATACAGAATGGGGAGGACACGGGGGTGGGGGATTTCCATCACTCCAAGTGGAAGGACTCTCTCATGCTCACCTCCTCTGGATCACAAGAAGCTGCTGACCTCAGGGGGGCACTAAGACATTGTCACTTGGGCGGAGACAAGCTGAGCTAAACCCACTGCTTTTCACTTTCCAGTTGTTTCCGAAGGTTGTCTTGTCTCTCTTCTTTTCTAGTAGGCCCCTAATTAGCACAATACAGGGCCCATTCACCCACCCCTGGGCTGGGCTGCATGCAGAGGGTCCGTCTCCTCAGCCCTTGCCCTGAGGTGAGAGGGTTACATTTGTAATCAGGACTTTGGATCAGCGCCTCTTCAGCTCCCTTTCCACTAAAGCGGGGATCAAGCCTCCCAGCTCAGGGAGACAGACTTGCAGTAGCCGGGCTCCAGTTAGCGAGCAGAAAATAGCAGTGTGGACGTTCTGGCTTGGGCTGGAGCTGGGGTTCTGACGCCTACAGGGTCCAACTCAGCCCAAGCCAGAACGTCCACACTGCTATTTTCAGCTCGCTAACTGGAGCCCGGCTACTGCAAGTCTGTCTGCCCGAGGTGGGAGGCTCATTCCCAGCTACAGTGTAGACACACCCTTCGTTTCAGCCCAGTCTAGGCAGCACTACTGACAGAACTGGATCCCGGGGCGATGAGCCCTGGTCCCACACCCTCAGCTTGGCCTGGAGGTCAGTACGAGGTGACGCTGTAGGAACATGGGTAACACAGCCGTCCCCAAACCATTACTGCTCCCCACTCCACTGCATGCCCCCCTAGTCATACCACTACAGGGCGCAGCCAGAGAAAGCAGCTCAAAGTCCTTCCTGTCCCAAGCAATTCCCCATTCATGCCGCTCCTGGGGAGAGCTCTATGCTGAGCACACCCACAGCATCAGCTCAAAAGTGACTAGCCCCCAAAGAGGGAAAAGCAGCCAGAGACTTAAAAACAGGGCTAAGATTTAAAAAAACGAGCATGAACACTCTAGGCACAGGTGCAAGGGGTGCTGTAAGGCTGGTATCAGCACTTGCTTCGGAAGACTTGTATAACTCACTTGTGGCACGTAATGTGGTCACCCGGCAACTGTGGCAATAAAAGCTTTTCAGCATTCCATGCCATCGCATAGTCTCTATGTACATACCATTATATTTATTTACTCCGGTCTTTGGAGCAGCTCGGATTGTATTCCAGGGCATTTTCAATTTTTTTCCATGGGTCTTTCATCTGATGGCCAATAAATATATAAATAAATAAACGACATCTAAATTCTGGTATAAATTCTAACCAGCCGTGCTGCAGATGAAATAAACCTGTCTCCCTTCCAATCGGAATGGCCCTGTCAGCCAGACCGGAGAACATTTAAATCAGCTCAACTTTCTACAACTGCCACCAACTGCTGATCAAGACAGTAAATCCAGGCTCAGAAGGGTTTGCATATCAATGGGAGCCCAGAATATGCGGGTCTGCAGCTCATCTTCAGCAGACTTACATTCTCGAATGGCACCTTCTCGAGATTGAGAAGAGTTGAATTATGTTATGTTTCATGCGCACACACCCACATAGGCCCGCTCTCGCTCTCACACATACACACATATTGAAATAAAGAAAAATTGCACTGCTTACAAACAAAAACTTAACGCTGCCTCATGCAGCTGGAGAAGGGAGAGGTGGGAAAGGCCTATGGGCTAACGAAGGGCTGTCCCCTGCTGAAATTTTTTCCTAGTGCTTTGGCCAACCTAGTTCTCAAAGTGTCTCGGGGAGGAGACTCCTGCCGCCTGCCGTTGCAGGCTGAGTTCTTTTGCTGGGAGGCTCCGTTCCTCAATGCAGCCACATGTTGGAGAGACACCCAGGGCATTCTCCACTGCAGTCTCCAGGTGCTCCCTGTATGCCCACCCCTTTCGCACCAAAACTCCATGCCAGTTTATGGATGTTTTGTCCCGAGCTTTAGCACCTGCACTAGACTATGCAGGTGTATAGGACATTGTTGAGATTGTTATCCCTGAGTGAAGAAGGAGAGATTTAGGGTTTGGTGCAAACTCAGGATTTCACATGGTTTTCTCAGAAAGCATGATGGTTTCATTCCAAGTTTGGCTTTGTTTACTGTAAACCTGTACTGACAATCCACAAGGGTCAGCTCTCCCCACAGGAGCCCAATGAGTTTTGTAAAACTCAAACCAGCAATAAAATCTCAGATGAACTGTAGTATGACGTGTAAGGTACAGAAGGGATTCGTGACAAGAAGAAGAAGAAATGCAAATGTCCTCTCCCTCTTCCCAGCTCTCCTACTACTCATTTCACACAAACATCAATGGCTTCCAAACATAGGGACAACAGGTGTCTTATTGCCACACTCCCAAACTGTCCACCCTGAGCCTACCCCACAAGGAACTCACCCAAGGTATCCTCACTTGGAGTCCCCCTGAACTCTGCGTGACCAGTTGCCAGGATGCCTGGCAGCCCATTAACTTTCGTGCACTAGCAAGTGCTGCTGAATGCACTGTGTCCTCTTGAGAGCTTGTGTTCATAGAATATCAGGGTTGGAAGGGACCTCAGGAGGTCATCTAGTCCAACCCCCTGCTCAAAGCAGGACCAATCCCCAGTTTTTGCCCCAGATCCCTAAATGGCCCCCTCAAGGATTGAACTCACACCCCTGGGTTTAGCAGGCCAATGCTCAAATCACTGAGCTATCCCTCCCGCCGAGTTTCAGGGGTGGTGGCTTCCAAAATAAAAAAGCTCCTGCCAACAAAGATACCCAGCGCAGTTACCAACCCTGTAGGGCTCCCGATGACAGAGAAGGCCTTTCTGCAGATCTCTGATCCATGCCATCTACAGAACACAGCTTCCTCCATGTTCCTTTTGCAAAGCCTTGGAGGAGAGTACGAGCTAATCAAGTGGCAGAATTCATAATCAGCATGGATGCATGCTCCTGCTAACCCAATTCCAAATGAGGCTATGAAGGATGGGGCATCAGAACAAAACCCACTGCAGAACTCAAGGGCATTCCAGAAATACTCGGCTCCGCGAGACGGAGAGAAAGAACTGCCCTTCTTCTCTCCTGCTGTGGCTGTGTTTGTCGAAATGATTTACTGCACCCACCGAGCTGGCGACAGGCTGAGGAGCCCCGACAACCCTGAGGATGGAAGATACTGTAGCATCACACGCTCATAACACAATCTCAGCAAGTCACTGGAATGGAATGCATCAGATTCAATTCATTAGGACTGATAGCTCCCTGAATGGGGCTGAATAATTGATGGGCTGTAGAAGCTTTTAAGATGTTCTGTCCGCTCGGAAGACTGAGTGTATTATTTTTTTAAAAGCTAACACACACAGCAAAACCTCAACGAAGGTGATCTGAGCAAAGGTTAGATGTTTTAATACTTTGTGTTTACACTGTAAATTCTTGCTCCATTGCCCGTAATGGGAAATGGATACACTATGGAGAGGGGCAGCAGAGGGAGCGGCAGGTCCAGGCAGTTATTCAGCAGTAACTGAACTAATTCACTGGGGCTGCAGCAGCTAACCCAGAACGATGGGACTTCATCTTGGACCCATGTAACGTTTGCAATGCAAGGCCACGGTCTGGCCGAAGAGCCCAGGGTATGTCCAATGGAGCGAGACGCGTCCCTGCTTGGCTTATCCATCTTCATCCCACAGCAGCAACTTGCTCACAATTATTCGAGTGCAACCTCTGCTCTGCCTGGGCCCATAAATGTGCGACCCATGGTAAAGTTGTTGTCCACGTGCAACTGAGCCCTCGGAGCTATTGGTGCCCCGGGGCTGTGGGTGGGAGGCAGACTAGTCAGTGCAGCCGAAAGGCCCAGAAGAGCATGGAAGGGGAGAGGTGCCTCATGCAGCACCAGTCAAGATTGCCTGGGACAGGCAATTGGCAAAGGCTTCTGCAACAAACATCCTGCAGGCAGGAGACTGGGGATTTTCCAGCAGCGTTCCTGACAGTTACCCTTTCTCCCCTCCCCACAGCTGGGCTCCCCAAGACCAAACGAGGCTGAGGTGACTGTGCTCTTCAGTTACGACTCACCTACATCCCTCTTGGTAAAACCCAGGCCTGGTGGGATAGCTCTGACTTTGGTGTGCGTGCGTGAAAGAGAGAGAGAAAATGCCAAAAGGACAATGCTGAAATCAGCCAGCTGGGCTGCTGAAAGTCCCTGAAAGTCCCCTGCAACTAACACATGAGAGACTCCAAGAACTGGCAGGACACCAGGGTAGGAGAGCGAGTCCCCTGCTAAAGCCAGGGGCCGCTTTAGCACTCCCATCCTCCTACCTTTCACGGTAACGTGGACGCTCTGGCTGATAGAGAGCTGCGGCTGGATCAGGACGCTGCAGAGATACTCCCCTTCATCCATGCCCTTCTGCACATCCATCAGCTTAAGGGTCCCGTTCTCAAAGACCACCTGGCGGTGGTTATCTGGCAGCAGCAAGGCATCCTTGTACCACTTGATGGAATAGTATGGATACCCGATCACCCTGCAGTTGATGAAGGTATCCCTACCCGCCACTGCCGTTATATTCTTCATGGCTCGGATACTCGGAGGACCTACATTGTGGGAAGGAGGAAAGAGGCAGGCTAGGTTAATTCCGAAGAGCAATTTGTTTGCACACAGATCTGTTGCTATTTCAGAGCACATTTCATAGGCAAGATAAATACTTAGGGTTTGCTCACGTTTGGGAGGGGGGAGGCAACAGCTCAAATATGGGTGAGCTCCCCACATCCTGCACGCACTCAGAAATTGCAGAGCCAGCTTTTGACAAACTTTGGCCCCAGAGTCACTTGTGCACAAAGGGTGGGATATTCCAAAGCGCCACCGCAGCGCAGAAGAACGTGCCCCCGCTGAAAGTCGCTGGGCCACGTGCTCCAGAACCACTTAGGTGCTTTTTAAAATCACAGCCAGATTGTGTGGGTGTCACTTCCACGCTCAGCTGTGAAAGTTCTGTCCACAGGGCACTCTCTGCGTAAAGCACCCCCGGCAATGCTAGGGACAGCGCGGCTTTGCTGACGAGGCTGTATGTTTCTGTGCTGCTTCCCTAAGCTCCACTCAGCTTCTAACACACTCACAGCTGCCCTGCATGTCTCTTTAAAAAGGAATATGCCAGGCGCAGGACCTCACACCGCCAATCTCAACTGCAAACTATTTTACCTCCACTTTAAAATCAGCCTGCCTGAGTCTCCAGCAAGGGATCCATGTTTTGCTGAAAAGGCACTGTTTAGCAGTTTCTCTCTGGCTTTCAGGCTGGTTTATGGATCAGGAGAACACTACACTTGAGTATTTCAACACCATGTGTCTTAGATCAACAATCATATTGTTCTCCTAGTTGTCTGCTGTTGCCTAAATGAAACAGCAAACTAATACTCCACCTACAGTGTAAAGATCAACTATATCTTGGATCCCAGCCTGAGGCGAACCGCAGAACTCCGAGTTAATCAGGTATGCAGGACACTCTTACGGAAGATGCATTTCCTTGGCATGTAAAACAAACGCATTCAAAAGCAGTTTGCTGCTTTCACTTTTTAATGCTTTTCCTATCTCTCCTACCCACTCTCTCCAAAAGTTACTGAGAAGGGATTTCACAATTGGGGGAGTTTTTTCTGGAAGCTCTGAAAATAAGATGAGATTGGGGCTGGAGGGAGGCAGAAGTGGGGGAAGGTGCTTTGGTGATGCTTTCAGCTGCCTCATGTTCTGGTAAAGCCACCGCTTCTAATGCTCCAAAGCAGTTGGGAAATAATATAAAAAATGGATTTAAAAACGCTCTTTCTGCCAGCCCTCACTCTGGGGTGCCGATGGGATACAACTTCAAAAACAGAGTCCATCAAAAGAAAACACCCAGCAAAGAGAAAAGCATCTTATAAGAAGCATCAGCCACAAAGTTCTCCCCTGAGCACTGAAGGGGAAAAGGGCTGCACACCCCCAGACAGTTCTGAGAGTCTAGTGGAAACAGTCCAGGCAAACCTAGAGCTACCAACCCTTCCTGCCTCTATCTTGAATCAAATTCAGCACTGGTAGCTTCAGACCCAGCTAACGCACACAGGGCAGCCATTGCTCAGGAACGCACACCCATGCATTATACTGGCCGTGGAACACTGGCTTCTTGACCAGCAGAAAAGAAAGGGTGTGGGTGGGTGTGTAAAAGTGGCAGTAAATTTGACAGAGGACTTGGAAAAGTTTTTAAAACTTGCTCCTGAAGAACAGCCCCTTGGCCCTGTCAGAGAGATGTGCATGTACCCAGACTAAGGAACCCTGCATTCTAATCTAGGGATCTGTCGTTAAAGAACAAAAAAAAGTTCAACAACAAACTTTGCTCGTGGTTCCCATTGCTAAGCGATGAACTTGCTCCAGATTTAGTGATCAATGGCGGCCAAAGCCCAGCTTCACTGGACTTCCAGACAAACACCATCGCAAACCGGAGACACAGATGAACACGGCCATTCAAACTTGCTTCTGGTAGATAAAATAATGTTACTTTTGGCTTTGTCTAGTTCATACCTATACAATCGGAAGCTTTAACTGTTAACGGTCACCGGCTAATACTGTACCTTGTGTCTTAGAATTTTGCCCACCAGAAGTCCCTGTAATGCAAAGAACAGCATGCTCCAACCATAACAAGAGGAATGATTAACAGCACAATGGATTTTAGCAGACAAAGAAAATACAGCTATGACAAATCAAAGAGAAAATTCAGCTCATTCGTCATGATTTAACAAATTGGCTCGCCATCGGGTTTAATCACACTCCAATGCCTAGGGGCAGTTAGTGCTGGGAAGGAAGGACAGAGTCAGAGTTATGAGGTGGACAGGTCAGAGGTGAGGCAGGGCCCCAAGGCACTGTGCAGTTAAAAGAAGTAGGGAAAAGTTAGGCTGAGGCCTTGCAGGGCACATTCCCGCTGCCCATCACAACTGCTCACCCTCTGGGATCAGCTGGAGCCACTCTCTGGGGGAACAAACATATATACCAGCTGCACTTTGATCAACAGGAGGAGAGCAGAGTGGGTGCGTGCACTAGCTCTCATCTCCAGGGAGCTGGGCTCCAAATCCTCCCAGGGCTGTAGTGGGAATTAAATTGGCGGCTCCTCCCAAAGGCAACGGTTGGTGAAGCTGGCAATATCTGCTCAGAAACCAATGACTGGTGTTGCTGGGGGTGCTACAGAGGACACTGCAGGTTAGGACCAAGATGCATTAGGTTTAGAAGGGAGGAGAAGAGGGATTTCTCCCCACTGCCCAGATTGAAATAGTAGGAGGTGGAGCAGATCAGGGCTGAGTTACACTGGCAAAGTGGGGCCGTGGGGCAGGCCTGGAATGGGGGGTGCTGCAGGTCAGAACTGCTGTGCATTGGCAGGGCGGGGCATATAATGCTTACAGTCTTCCTAACTTCCGGCAGCAAAATCCTTCACTCTGATGAGTGTTAGCTTCTCCCACAACGTTTGCAGAAAAAGAAATGGAAGGGACATGCAGCTTTAAGGTGGAAATTGCAATGAACTTCGCTGGCATGTGACAACCACCAGCTTTGGGGGGATCTGGATCTGCAGTCTGCCCCAGTGTAGCCCTGGAACATAACCCCTGAGGAGCAGGGAACCACATGGCACTGAGATGCAGGGGCTTTCCTCAGTCAGCACCTCTGCAGCACGGTGACTCTGACAACTCCCAGGGAATAGTGCAGAGCCACTCTCCGAGAGCTGGATCACGAGACATGGCTCTGCTTTACAAACTGAGATGTTTGCCTCAATATGTTACAAAATGTTTCGAATGGGACAGCCAGCCACCTCGGGATGGCTAGCCAGTGCCAGACCAGGGCCCATCCAGCCCAGTCTCCTGTCTCCAACAGCGGCCAGCACCAGATGCTTCAGAGGAGGGTGCAACCCATTCCCCACTGCTGAAGCTTGGCTTCGGGAGAGCAGCATGGGGGTTCACCACACTCCTCATGGATTTTAATCCTCTAACATAGCTGTAGATGTCCACAATAGCCACATAAACACCCGATTCTTCTGGGATTCCTGCTAAGATTTTGGCCTCAATATAATCTTGTGGCAATGAGTTCCGTAGGCTCCCCACGTCCTGCCTCACTTGATGAACCACAGGGAAGGTTTGTTCGACCAAGTGCATGCTGATGATTTGAAGCAACTTTAAAAGTACAGCAAGGGCAGTGGGGGAGCTGGGTGGAACGGCACAAAAGAAGAGCGATTCTACCAAAAAACAGAACAGAACAAAGCCCAGTATGAGTCCTATGCTGATATTTAAAAGTAGACAGGCACCTCTTACGTTTATTCGCGCTTGGTATTCGGCGCTGCCCACCGAGTTCCGCGCGGCGCACCGGTACACCCCTCCGTCCTTGATCTGCGGGCTGGTGACGTTCATGTGGCTCACGGTGGTGCCGTCTGACATGGTGTACTGATTGGTGCGGTGCCCGTTGTCCCTCTGGATGGGCTCATCGTCCAGGGCCCAGGTGATGGTGGGTGGGGGAGCGCCTTTGGCGGCACACATCAGGGAGAACTGCTCGCCCGGGTTGACCACTTTCTCGCTGAAGGAGGAGACGATCCGGGGGGTCCCATCTAGGAGAGACACCCGGTGAGGGGCATGTTAGGGCTTCAGGCTGGGGCCCTCGCAAGCAGCTGCATTTAGGCACAAGCTTGACGGAGGGTTTTAAACACGACTTAGACTGTCAGTTCTCTGGGGGCAGGGGCATCCTGTTCTGTTTGTCCAGCGCCCAGCACAATGGGGTTCTGGTCCAGGGCTGTGGCTCCTAGTGCTTCCGCGACACAGATAAACAACAACAAACCAATGGGGTGAACGTACCTGACACGCCATGCTCCCTGGCCAGGGCCCCACCATGCCCAGCCTGCATGCCCCAGGGAGGAAGGCTGCTGCTTTCAGAGGGGCTGGTGAGAACCGGGGGGACATTGGCTTAGTAGCATTTTTCAGATGAGACATAAAAGGGAGCATGAGAGGGGCAGGGACACAGGGCTCAGCCTGCACCCTGGCACATGCACTCGAGGAAAGGACACTGCTTGGGAGGCAAAGGAGGGAGGATGCCTTTGGGGGGGTTGGGCCCATACCCAAGGCCAGGGCACCACAATGAGCCCCATCTGGGCAGCTCCTCCTTTCCCCATCTAGTTACTGTCATTTATTTTGCTTTCTTGGTACAGACCCTTCCTGCAGAGGACAGGGCCCAGCTGTGGTTCTCTCCCTGCAGTTACTACAGCAGGTTACACTAAAGTCCTGGCCACCTGTTATCAAAAGCACCCTAGGACCTTCACTAAGGGAGAGCAACTTCCTGACCACACCGTGTCTGATAACTACATTCTGCCTCACCCAGCTCCTCCTGCAGACGGGAATTCTTCTTCCCTTCCTTTCCTTTCCTTTCCTTTCCTGAAATACCGGGTAGTGTTGCTAGGTGCTGTTAAATAACTGTTGGTTCCACCCCAGAGACGGCTGCATTTCAGTGCTGGGTTGACCCCTACAACGCAGGGGCATTGCATGGCGTAGTTCAGTGAATTGTTGCGAAGCACCTTGGGAGCGTCCAAGCACTTGGGCAAAGCATGGGGAGCACTTGACATTGCAGAATCTCACTTCCAGGAGCAGAAATGGGCAAACCTTGCAGCTGTGTGTGGACACAGCTCTGGAGCCCACTGGCCAGTACACACACACACCTGGACACAGGCCAAGAAGCAGGGGAGTAGGGTCTAATTAAGGGGCAACAGTCTCCTCTCCTAGCGATGCTGTAAATCTCCCCTGCACTTGTTCTGCACACAGAGCTTCCATGGGTGGCAAAGGATGCTGGAGAGACCCTCTAACGACTCCCCTCCTCACCGTCACGCCCGAGAAGCCGACTCACCCTCCAGCGCAATGATGGAGAAGTCCTGCGCCGTTTGGGCTTTCCGGGTGGCGAAACACTGGTAGGCCCCAGAGTGGCTCTTCTGCGCGGCAGTGATGAGGAGGGTCTCGTTGCTAATCCCCCGGATGGAGATGTAGTCGTCCAGCACCACCAGGTCTGTGTTGCGGTACCAACGGAGGGCGTACTCCGGTGAGCCGCTGAGGGCGCAGGAGAGGATGACTGTGCTGCCAATGCCCGTCTTCAGCTTCTTTGGCGTGAGGCTCACGTGCAGAGGGTCTGTGCACGACAGGGTGAGAGGCAAAAGAAAAAACACTCAGTGCTCATGGCCTGGGGAAAGGATCTAGCGATCTCTCTCTCGGCACAGGAGGTGGAGGGCCCCAGGGGAACCCGCACCAGGGCGGAATCTGGCCCATCACGCTGAGTGGCAGCGAGGTCTCCCTTCTACTCCCTGGGCTGCGGCAGGAGGATACCAGCAAGCTGCTGTCGGGAACGCTGCAAGTGACCTGCCGCAGTGAGCACAGGAAGGCCTTGGCTTCACTAGGAAGCAGGTGTGTTTTCAACACGCGCCGGTGAGCACATGCTCAAATCCTAGTGTAGACAAGGCAATTTGTATTCGAACCTGTGTTTGCTGGCTGGGGTCAGGAGTCTGCCTCGACCAGCAAACTCCTGGGAAGGGCAGACCAGCTGCAGGCCCAGACCCCCGCTCCTAAGCCTTTCCAGCAGCCGCTGAGTCAAGAGCAAGTGTTGATTTGGTGAGGGGAAAGGGGGCCTGCTGGAATCAGGAGCCTTACACAAAACCTACCCCTAATGGGGGCTAGATGGGGGGGTTAGTGCAACTGCACCCAGCACTGCCAGGAGGAACCACCACAGTGCAGGGAGCAGGGCAAGGCTGGCGTGGCAGCTGGCACCAGCGAGGCTGAGAGATGGAGCACTCCTTGCACAGTGCACTCCGTAAGTCCCTTGATTAACGTGGTCTCTCTCCCGGGGAAGCATTAGCCTGACTGCATATGAAATGTCATTGCACAATACGCCAGGTGTGTCCCTGACCTTCCTCAGAGTCTCCAGCAAGGGCCCCTCATCTTAATGTCACCCCCACACACGCTCCTCTGCGTGGTGCGGGCAACATGCCCAACAGCCAGGAGCGCGGGGGGCAGGCAGTGCCTCCCCTGTGGATCGTTTTCGCTCTGACTGCACAGGAGCTGGTGTGAAGAGGCTGGCTGCGTTTGGAAGCAGACATCATGGCGGGCTGACGTGTTAGGTGTGACAGGCCTGCTCTGAGCAGAGACTTCCCTGGAGCTGCTCACTGAGCATGCTGCTGCGTTGGGTGGAGCCTCCCCTTCTGATCCGGCCCCATGCACGCCCGCCTGGGCATGTCGGGATTTTAGCCCCTCCACAAACACGCAGGACATGCTGAGCGTCGCTGTGGGAGCTGGGGCAAACATGCCCCCCATCCCCAGGGGCATGCTGCACAGCTGGGTTACTGGGGACCAAGGAGATCCCCAGGAACAAAGCCTGCAATAAACATATGTCCTCCCCAGACAGAATTTACTGTTTGGCTGGAGTTTATTAAACATAAAATCAAACAAAACACAACATGCAGGCCCCTAATATAAAACTAACACTAATAACCCAACCAGTCACACAACGTAGCGCTCTGGTTTTCCACCAGTCCCGGTCTGTTCTCTCCATTAAAATGGTAAATCTGGGGCTCTCTGAGATATTTTGCTGTGATATAAATAAACAAACTTCTTTCAAATGCTCTGCGCTCTACGTGTAACAAGGCACTGTGCTCCGGCACACAGCACAGGGATGTCCCCGAGCCTGCAATGTACCAGGCACTGTACGATGGCCGGGGCCAAGAAGGCGATTTCATTTTGATCACCCATCCACCTCATGCAATTCTGGAACAGGGACCAGCAATAGCCAGGCTAGAATCCCTCAGAACCACCTGCCCCACGCAAACAAACAGCCCTGGGATGACCTCAGGCATGTCTCCAGATTCCTGGCCAGAACTTTGGAACAACCCAAGAGGGGGCTGCCCCCAGACAATCCACCCCAGGTTAACAGAGGGCCAAGGAGTGCCGGGCCAGGACTTTGGGAGGTTAGAGAGGATGTCCCCCACTATGGCATGATCAATGAAATCCAGAGCTGCGCACCTCACTATTGCTGATGTTTAAGGAGAAGACAGTAAAATGGGCCATAACACTAACACACAGAACATAACCCAGGGCATATAAAACCCACGCAGGCCAAGGCATCAGGGCAACAAGCCTGACATGCAAGGGAGAAGAGAAATCAAAACTCGGTTGCAGCACTGGGCTATCCGGCAGCGGTCACGATTCCCCTTTAACACCCACTGTGGCTGATTGTTCAGGCTCTGGGGAGTAGGCCCAGGTAGGCCCTTTCTGATCTGAGCAAAGATGGGCCTGAACCATGGACCTCAGATCCAGACTGGAATCCCACTTGACCCAAAGTCTGGAAGGGGGAGGGGTGGGATCCACCCTCTTGGCCCATGCCCAGCTCCAATATTAATAAAATGAGATGAACAGAAACCAGGCTTACTGTCTCTGAAGAGATGGATGGATCCTTTCTAGAGATGTGCCCACCTATCCCATTCCCCAGATGAGCCCACTGCCCCCAACCCCCATTCGCCAGATGTGCAATGGAGCGGCCCATAACTTTACATTCTCCGTTGTTTGGTCGGCTCTCACCTATGACTGTGAGGGTCCCGGTGACTTCGGCCGACCCGAAGGTGTTTGTGACCTCACAGATGTACGTCCCACTGTCCTCCACACGCAGGTCACTGATTGTCAGTCCTGTGATGCGCTTGGTCCACCTGCTGTCTGCAGGGAGTGGCCGCCCGTCCTTGATCCACCGGATGGCTGGGTTCGGGTAACCGGAGGCGATGCACGGAAGCTCCACCAGCTGGCCTGCCTTTACCTCCCTGGACTGAAAGCCATCTAGGATGGTAGGGATGGATTCTGCTGGGTCTAAGAACAGAGAGGAAACAAACTGCTCAGAAGCAGATACGGAGCAAAGGCCGACACACCCTTTCTTCAGCCTGCACCATCTGGCTGGTGCATTACGTGGGGGCGGAGGGCAAACTAGAGCATTTGGTTATAAACACTGGGGACCCAGGAGGACAGAGATACCGGGGAAGGCCTGTGCTTAGTGACCTGGGGGCAGCCACAACCACAGAACTCAGCTACAAACTATCCTTCCTAGGAAGGCTGGGAGACATACTCACTATGAGAGGGTGAGATAAATACAGCACAGTAGGAACTACGCAAGGGGACCTAACTGGTGCAAAAGACACAAATTCTGTGCTATATTTCAAAATTTACAAGGACAGGGGCCCATCAGGCGGCCAGGAGGGGAGAAAATTAATCACCGAGTCTCAGGCATGAAATTCAATTCCAGGGGAAAGACACCATTTTCATTGCTCCCACGCTGCAGTAAAACGCCATGGCATGGAAATACCAGCCATGGCCAGCACGGGCCAAGCCAGATTGAGCACCCCCGCCCCAAAACAGAACACACCCCAGCCTGGGAGAGGACAGCGCAAAGCCCAGGAGGGGTAAGTGGAGGGGTCCTGTCCATATGAGAAGACTATATGAAGCCTGGTGATGGGGTCTTGGGGGTCTTGTCTTCAGGAGAGGACAGCGCAAAGCCCAGGGAAGGGGCGGTTCCTGTCCATGCCCTTCAGCTGGGGACACATACCAGTAAGGGGTCTGAACGTCTGGTCTGCCCAGCTGCTAACTCTGGCACAACATGCCACGCTCCCTGCTGCTAACCCAGCTCCACCTCCTCCCCTGGGCCTGCCTCCTCATGGGCAGATGTTGCCAACAGGTGCCACTGGACCCTGCCCTTCAGACAGCTACTTCGCTCAATAGCCATGGGGCAGCAAGGTGGTAGCTCTTGGATACGAATGACAGTGCACAGGTCCTCAGCTGAGAGGTGCATTGGGGAAGTACAGGGCGCTAGCGAATATTATTTAACCCACGCAACCCCGCTGTGGGGTAGCTACGTATCATCCCTCCTCTACTGACGGGGCCTGGAGATAAAAGTGACGTGCCCACGGTCACACAGCGAGTCAGTGCCAGAACCGAGGAGCCCTGGCTTCCATTCTCCATCTGCCCCCTGCTCACCACGAGCCCCCACTGCACAGCCAGGGCACGGCCATCAACTGGGTAACACAGGAGCCAAAACCAACACCAACAAGGCCAACAAACATACGGTCGAGAACTAGGGATTCAAAGCTGATTGGTGCAAGGGGTGATTTGAACCCAAGCCGAGTGAAGTCCCTCCAGATTAGAGTAACTTGGGCAGGCAGCGGAGCCTGGAGCTCCCGCGACACCCAGCAATGCAGACTGCACTTTCTGCGGCAGTATCACTTGCATCTTCCTCACATCGCATCGGGCTGCTCACATTCCGGCCTGTCACATCACATCACATCACAGCCCGGTGTCATGCTGCATGGCTTCCCGGGCTACCCAGCTGGCAGCTGTACTTCACTTCCAGGTTTTGGGGAGGGGCGGGGCGAGGCTGGAAGACAAGTGGGCAATTCAATCGGCAGATGAGCTAACTTGGATGAAAGGCGGCTTGCGGCTGCATCTGGTTCTGCACGGAGAGCTGCCACTCGAGTGATCCCTCTCTGGCCAGCCAGACCTGAGCCAAAGCCCCTGCACCTCTTCCAGTACCTCCTGATGATGGACCAGGAATGCAGGGGGGGTGTCTGTGCCTTGTTCAAGGAGCTGACTCCCAATCTCATTAACCTCCACAAAATCGCCTCCAGCACCACTCTGCGGAGAGTCAGTGGACAGCAGGGAAAGGGGAGGACAATTGCTAAAGTGTGCCAAAGGCCAGGGTCAACTGTCCTGACGCAGCTCAGGCCGGGGGCTCCAATCCTGACCTGTCACCCCCCAAAAACCTTCTTAAGCCCTGGGATCCCCACATGCACCTCTGCCTAGGTACTTCAGTCCTGACCTCCAGCGCCTCCTGCTTTCCTGGCCCAGCCCCCAACACCCCACACATACACACAGCGCAGCCCACGCCCCTCAGTGCTCATCTGCAGTACCCCCTGCACGTAATTCCAGCTGTGGGGTCCCCACACCAGCCCTGCCGACGCCCTTCAGACCCGAACACTCGCACCCCCTGCAGTTCCAGCCCTGGGCTCCCCCACACCAGCCCTGCCAATGCCCTTCAGACCGGAACGCTCGCACCCCCTGCAATTGCCACCCTGTGAAGAAACTGCCATGGTCATTTCTGCCAAGTGGAAAAATGCTCAGGAAGGAGTGGGCTGGAATCACCACTCACGTGTGCTTATGACCTTGGTGGATTTGAACAGAAGCCCATGGAGGTGAACGGCCAGTGCATTAACTTGCTGTACTACCAAGAGCCCTCTCTAAGAACTCTATAATGTCCAGATCATAATTAATATATAGAGGGAGTTAAGTCCATTATACTGCTAAGAAAATGGAAGTCAATGTAAATAACTGATCTGCTACCTTTTGAGGGCAAGAGCCATAAATTATTACATGGTAAGAGCTCCTTCCAGCAGACACGGGTCCTGGCAGCTTGGCCAGGGCACAGCGCTTGGGTTTTAGATCTACCCCATTCAGATCCCCGTGGGTCCCATGTTGGGCTCTGTGACGGGGTGCTGGGCAAGAATTGCTGACTCGGCCCTCTGTCACGCCAGCACCCATTAAAGGAAGTAACTTGGAGCTGGCTAGAGAAAACCTGCACCTAATTGGTGAATGGGAGACAGCTGTTCACCCTATTAGCCGGGAGGAAGGAAGCCAGGTGGGGGAGCAGAAGCAGAGCAATAGCTCTTCCCTCCCAGGTGCAGACACTAGAACCCAAGCTGTGTATGGTGAAAAGGTTGGCAGGAGCACAACCCGTAAACCAACGACACCAGTGGTTACTGAACCCCAGGGTCTCCGAGCGACCCTGTCGGCACAGCAGGGGCAGGAACCAAGAGGGCCCTGCAGCACCCTGCCACAAGCAGCAATCAAACGGGACCCGAGCCAAGCCCTCCGTGGGGCAACTTGTGCTGGCTTCTTCTCGTCAAGATCTAGAACTCCTGGGGATGAACAGGAGGATAAAATGTTCCCATCTCCACCACTTCTCCACCCCTCGCCCCATCCAGGCTTTCACTCATCCTCATTCTCTCAGTGCTGCCACCATCTCCACACCCACAGAAAAAGCAAATAAACCGCTCCCCACCCAGGTAATACAAAGGCCTTTGTCTGCTGACTGGAGGAAACAGAGAGAGAACCATGGCCAAGATTTCCCAAAGTGCCTAGTGACTCAACTCATCACAATGCAGAGTAAACCTGCGGAACTCATTGCCAGGGGATGCTGTGAAGGCCAAAAGTAGAACTAGATTTTAAAAAAAAATTAGATAAGTTCATGGAGGATAGGTCCATCAATGGCTATTAGCCAAGATGGTCAGGGATGCAACTCCATGCTCTGGGTGTCACTAGAATCTGAGTGCCAGCAGCCGGGAGTGGACGACAGGGGATGGATCACTTGATGCTTACCTGTTCTGTTCATTCCCTCCGACACACCTGGGATGGGCCACTGTTGAAGGATAGGATGCTGGGCTAGATGGACCATTGGTCTGGCCCAACATGGCCATTCTTAATTTGAGATGCCAGAAAGGGTGGGTGCTCAGCACCATCTGAAAATCTAGCCCCTTTCAAGGCGCTCATGCTGGACTTCCCAGTCATATTAGAACCTCCTGGGCTGTCCTTTTATGTGCATACACTTTACCATTTTGGGAGACTTCTGATATCATGGTGAAAGGAGCCAGATAAGAAGATTAAAGACACAGACTTGCACACACAGATTGACGGCTGAGTTCTGCCGGCTGCAGGTTCAGATCCAGAGACTTACCTGACACGGAGAGCCTAGCCCCATTGCTCTGGCGTGTCTCTCCACTGTACTTGTGCTTGGTGATACACCTGTAGGTGGACAAGGCATCTTCCTTCTGCACGTCCGATATGTACAAACCTCCATAAAAAGTAATAAAAAACCTATTTTCTGGAGACACAAACAGAAGACAGGGAAAAGTCCGGTTATTTCTCTGTGTTTGACCAAACTAAACATATTGCATCACCAGGCAGTAAGACGCAGCCCAGGGATGGGGTGAGCGAATGCCTGCTCTGCAGAGAAGCATGCACCCGTGCACATACTGAACCCCAACCACTGGGCTCTCTCAGTGAAGATACCATAAAATAAGGGAACTCCCACAGGAAGTTGCATAAAGTTACGGAAAGGAACAAGGTCAAAGCTGAATTCAAGGGGGAAAATTGGTCCTTCACTTGCCCTGCTGCCTCTCGGGAGCTGCACAACTGCTGCATCTAGGCAGCCCAGACAAACCAAGGGTCGGACTCCTCCCTTAGCTCGGGGACCGCAGTTTTCAATGGGGACCTAAAATCAGGAAAGGAGAGCACTGCAGCATGTGTTCAGATCAGAGACACACACAGACGGAAAGCCGGATGTGCAGATACCATTCTGCATGTGGATGAATCTGCCTGAGAATGCAAACCTGGGGTGGGGGCGCCCCAATAAGTGGACCGTGACATTCCATAGGAATGGCGTTAGGCGCCCATTTTAGAACTTATTTGTTGGTCACAATCTTCAAGTTAACTTAAAATATACCCCTCATCTGATTGAATATGCTCCCAATATAAAAGCTCAACAAGAGTAAGCAGTGGTGCCGGCTGGCTGCCGAAATGCACTGGACAGACAGAATTTAAGGCTGCACTCTCAGCTCCGGCACTGGCCTCACTTCTGGGTCTAATCATACTCCATTTTACTATGGGCAAACTAGTACGTCTCTGCAGTACCCCTACTCAGGCCCAATTAACGTGCGGAAAGGGACCAGAGACCCTGGGCCTGGGAGGAGAGTGAGAGGTGGTTCCATGGTGGCTTGTTAAAGAAGGCAGGGCCAGGCGAGAGGCAAGCTTGCAACTCCAAACTCAGAGGGCGCTGCGGAGTCTCAGCGTGCCGTGCTGCAATGTGGCAATTAAAAGGGAATCCATCCTGCCGAGTCAATAATTAGCTGAGCTTACTTAGAAGCTTGTGAAAACAAACAGGATCTTAAGTTGATACTTGAACACCAGGGGGAAGATTCCAGAGGACAGCAGGTAACAAGCAGCATAAACCAAGCCAGCTGGAATGGTGAGAGAGTCCACAAGGAGACATTCCCGCACTGAAGCACAAAAGTAAGGCCTCTCTGTCCATGCCTCAGGCTAGTGCACAGGTGAATAAGGAGTCATTAGCCCACTTATTAACCTGGTCCCCGCTTTATAATTCACCATGAATATTAATACATACTAATGAGCAAACGCCTGTGCTGTGGAAGAACTTAGCAGCAGCATGCAAAGGAAGGCAAGCAAATGGCTTTGGAAAGAGGCTAAAGTTGGCTTTCCCCGTTGGAAAGCACACTGCATCCTGCTCTAATGGTGCTCAGAATTCCTAACGGTTAGATAGAGCCTTTCACCCCCAAAGAGCACAAAACGATTGGGCCCACCACTGCAATGCAGCCACCTCTGAAGCGGGACATGGCAGCTGTTCACTAGCAGCACAGCGCTGCCACATAGCACCACTGCACAAGCATGGAGAATATTGGTAGAATGTAATTTCCTGAGTCCAGTTTTGGCCATGAAAATGAGCAGTGCCATGGGAATCTTCTGTGACCAGAGATGGGCGGTGTGACATTATTGATATAATCTGTAACTGTATAGATCACTGTTGCGACCACTGTTCTATATTTGCAGCAAATATTGTCTAAAGGTTTCAGAGTAACAGCCGTGTTAGTCTGTATTCGTAAAAAGAAAAAAGAAAAGGAATACTTGTGGCACCTTAGAGACTAACCAGTTTATTTGAGCATGAGCTTTCGTGAGCTACAGCTCACTAAAGGTTGTTGTGTAAGGGGTCTATGGAGAGGTTATGGTTTGCTGGTTATGATTATGCTGTCTATATATGCGTATCATTTTTGTAGTTGAAGTTATGAATATTGGCTCTATACTGTCTATTTCAAACTTATGCTGTACTTCTGGGTGACACCCCAGACAAGTTGGTGTCAGCTCTGCCTAGCCTGCTGGATGGCCCATTAAGGACCATCAGCTAAACAATTGACCCAGTGAGAGAAGACAGATACACCTTGTGACTCAGCCAGGCATGCAGGAATCTGCCTATGGACAGAGCTCTGAAGTGTTTCCAGGCTATGTGATGGACAGCTTGTCCTTGGGACAAAGAAAGCAGAGACCACATGGCAAGAGACTATAAAAACCTGCTGCAGCTCCTCCATCTTGTCTTCCATCCTGCTTTTGACCTCTGGAGGGACTTTGCTACAAGCGGAAGCTCTACACAAAGGACTGATGACCCATCCCAGCTGTTGATTTGGACCTGCAGTTTATTCTATCCCTGCTACAAGCCTGAACCAAGAACTTTGCCGTCTCTGTATGTCATTGATTCCATTTCACCAGTTCTAGCTCTCATCTCTATCTTTTTCCTTTTATGAATAAACCTTTAGATTTTAAAGGACTGGCAACAGCGTGATTTGTGGGTAAGATCTGATTTGTATATTGACCTGGGTCTGGGGCTTGGTCCGCTGGGATTGAGAGAACCTCTTTTCTTTCACTGGGGTATTGGTTTTCGTAACCATTCATCCCCATAACGAGTGGCACTGGTGGGGATACTGGGAAACTGGAGCGTCTAAGGGAACTGCTTGTGTGACTTGTGGTTAGCCAGTGGGGTAAAACCAAAAGTCTTCTCTGTTTGCCTGGTTTGGTTTGCCTTGGTGTGCAGCGAAACCCCAGCCTTGGGCTGTAACTGCCCTGCTTGAAGTGATTTGTCCTGACTTGGTGCTCTCCGTTGGGTCCAGCCAGAACCAGCCTCGTTACAGGCAGAACCCCAGTTTTCTCTCTCCTCTGAAAGATGGCTCATCCATCAGCAGAGCACCCCCTAGCCACAGACCTGGGAACAGGTTCGATACCCATTGAACCGCCAGCACCTAGGATGAGGCCTCGCTTGAGAATCAGCTTCCACCGTTTGGAAGTGGCCTGGACAGTTGTGTACTCAGGCAAAGGAAAGAGCATCTTTTATGCTCACAACGGAAGTAGAGATCTTCTAAAGTGAGGGGGCCAGAAATCTGAAACCAGTCTGGCACAAACTCACAACCCACTCCCTGATCCTTCCTGACACCCCTGATCCTTCCTGATGCCCCCCACCCCCCTCCACCCAGCAACGCTCACAGGCTAGTCCAAAGACCGCCCTCAGAGGAGGCTTCCTACCACGTAGCATATCAGCAGCAAACCACGACACAAGGCAGAGTAATGGTCAGCCCCAACTCCAGCCGGCACATTCCCATCTCAGCATAAGAACGGCCTTACTGGGTCAGACCAAGGGTCCAGCTAGCCCAGTATCCTGTCTTCTGACAGTGGCCAGTGCCCCAGAGGGAATGAACAGAACAGGTCATCATCAAATGATCCATCCCCTGTCACTCATACCCAGCTTCTGGCAAACAGAGGCTAGGGACACCATTCCTGCCCATCCTGGCTAATAGCCACTCATGGACCTATACTCCATGAATTTATCTAGCCGTATATCAGCCAGATATTCATTTATCCTACTCTAATTGTAGTAAGAGCAAGTTCTGTGTCAGGGATTCGTAACAGAGAGAAAAATAGTGACTTCAATAAACAATTAACTTTCATCTAACTTAACAGAATGCCTAAATAAACACAGAGACTGGAAAGCCAGATGCAAAAATGTCTTTAAGACCCAGTAACTCAATGTCCGGCCCTGGAGCCAAAAGGAGACCTGACAAGGAATCAAAATGATCAATGAATGAGTTGTTTGCACACTCTGGTTTGCAAAACCGGGGAGGGGAGGGGAGGGGAAGGGAGAGAGAAGAGATATTTCTATCTCCGTGTTTACAAGGAGGGGCTAGATGCTCATTAGCCAAAATCTGCATGTGTTGTTTTGTCTCTGTGTTATGACATGGCAAAGTCAATGCCGCAGCACACACATAATTGCAGAGCAGTCACAGCTCTGAGCTGTCAATCTGAAGTATCGAGGGATTAATACAGAGATCCAAAAAAGAAAAGAAGAAAGAAAAGCCCCACAGGTGCAATTGCAATAAAATGCAAATAGATCATTAATGTTTCATCTCTCAGCAAACCAGTAAGCACAGAATATTGGCTGTACTGGAATTTTAAGCAAGGGGGGAGGCTGTTTCTATGGCAACGAGCGGTCGCTGCATCTTGCAAACTGCTGCTCCACAACCCTGACTGTCCTCATTTCCCCCCCCCCATTTTTTGGTGCATATTTAATTGTGGTACCATTTTCAGAACGCCGTGTTACTCCTCCGGAAACAAAGGCTTCCCGAGCTGGAGCGACCCGCAGCGCGAGAGAGGGAGAGCAGACAGCAGCAGTAGGATGTTCAAACCTCTGGAGGGACCTTCTGCAACATCAGTTCTGCATGTTTGATGAGAATCAAATTATGGCCTGCTGTGGGGGAAATGGATGAGGGACCTGCTGAGCCCACACAATGGAGAGCGAAGAAAAGCCCAGGGAGACCAAAGGCAGGTGGGGAATAACCCCTACCATGAAATGAATACAAATAAAGCCCTGACACCTATTTACACTTGGCCTCCCTGCCATCAGGTCTGAAAATGGCCTCCATATGTTTATAAGAACCCTCCCTGCCAGCCATGCAAAGGCGCTGGCTCCCCAGGGTGGGGGAGCAAGCCAGAAAGCCGGCCACAGGAGTTCAGCCTGCTAGAGGCAAGGTGGACAGGAAGCAAAGCCGGGTGGGAGTGCTGTGAGGGCAAATGGACGTAACCCATGTGCTGGGCCAGAAAATACACATATGGCTCCACCTCAAGCCACTGGACTCCAGCGGGGAAGCTTGCCTCAGACAAGGGACAGCAGCTCAGCTAGTTGAAGAGGCTGCTTGTACTCTCCATACATGGAAGAAGGCAGGGAGCCAGCAAGGGGAGCTGGGATATGCGCCTCTCCAGCCGACCAGACCCTGGTCCCAGCTGGGGGGAGTAGCTTCAATGGAAGCCCAGAGGCACCGGTACATACAAAGAGCACTCTGCCGGCTCACTCTGAGCTTCATGAGCACTCACCAGCCCTGACTCAACTCCCCAGTCCCTGGGTGCCGGGTAAAACCCGGAGCAAACTCACTGGGGTGGTGGGAATGTTTCCAGAGCTACTCCAAACGCCTGATCCGGGTGCACGTTCCCTGGACACCAACGGAATCAGCATTGGCGGGATGGTCTGTGGAGGTAGGCAGAGCAGGCAAACAGATCTCCTATTTATCCCAGCCTGCTGCCTGGAGTCACTCTATGACAATGGCATCACGCCTGGCAGCCTGGCACTGAGCTCAATACAAGAGCTCAACACCCGAAAATCAGGCCATTCAGAACAAAGGGCCCATGGACCATTAGCACCACATTGATGCTTCTCATGTGCTTAAGGAAGGCAAAATGCACAGCGTTCTCCATAGACCCAACTGCAAGGAGCACAGCGAGTCCTTCACTCCTCTTGGTCTGCATCATGTGGGAGCTGCTCAGCATTGGACAGAAACATTCTGCGAGAGAGAGAGAGACAGACACCCCTGGGACTCCCTAATAAGCCAGCCCTCTCTGCGGAACAGGACTGCCTGGACCACGGCACATCCTGTCCACACCTGGAACTCTGCTGGTCACTAGCATGTGCCACATTGCCAACCCAAGGGCTGAAGTATCATGAGTCACGACCCCCAAATCCAAGAGAGTTTAAAAAATAACAAACAGATTCTCTCTCTTTCCCTTCTATCCTTTGAGCTGTCAGGGGTCACCTTTGCAAGCTTTTCCTTGCAACCATGAGGACTGGAAACTTATTTTCCCCACTGAAAGCTGAGATTCTCCCATATTCACATGACTGCAGAAGCTGGGGCTCTAAGAAAAAAACCCACCAAATATTGTGAGACTCACTATCAAGTGACAATAACTGGCCTGTGGCTCTGCCTGGATCTACAGGTTGAGTTCTGTATGAACTGAGTTATGTACAAGCTGTTCTCAAGTCTGTAGGGATTCCATGACCAGGGTATCAGGGAGGGAAGAGCTTCATCTCTGAAAGTAAGTGCAAGATGGGAAACAATTACCTGCATACACAGTACCCTGCAGGCCATCCTTCCCATGGGCACTCCCCAGGAATGGGGAGCATGGGTTCTATGGATGTTCCATCATTTATCTTCACAGCAACAAGAGTGTTTAGATGTTAAACCCTTCCAGGTGTGCAGTAGATTCGTCCATTTTAATACTGTTCAAAGGTTGATCCTCTTGAGTGAAGACAAAACCCCTCTGCACTGGAAGTAATGCCGCACCTTGCCCATTGCAATGCACAATTTTAAAGACACTGTGACATTAAATTTAGGGTCTACAGAACCTGATGGCATCTCTTCAATTTTTAAAAAAGGGGCAAATAACTTTGTCTAAGAGAATTACACTGGTTGGCGGGAAAGACGTGGGCGATAACTGATGTGAACCTCTCCAACGGACACCTCCCCAAAGTGACTTATTGCCAGCTCCTCTAGCGAGATTAACATCGATGGTTGTGGAATAAAGTCAAATCTTTCTGCCTGCCAGGAGGTGGGAAAGGTTTCCAGGAAGCAGAGGATTAAGTGTGTCTGTGGCCAGACTGAAGCTGCATTGTTTTAACAGCTCTCAGAGCTAGACACAACTACCAGCCTCTGCAAATAACCTTCCAAAAATCCCACTACCAAGGGATGGGGGGGGGAAGGGGACTCTGGCCTCTCTTACTCCTCCATCCTCCCTCTATTGTGTTCCTGCATCACAAAAGATGGATCCAATGCATCACGCTCCCCGCAGGACATGAGAGTGGAAAACAGGGACACAGCAACTCAAGCAAGGTTTAAAGAGCCAAATCTGGGGAAGGAGGCAGCCACTTCAGACTTGCCTTGACCAAGTCCCCTCCCTGCTCTGTGCCTCAGGTTTCTCCTCTGACCAAAGGAGCTGGCTTCACCCTCCGAGGGATGCTGCAGGGAGCTAGCTGATGTTTGCAAGGTGGTACAGCGAAGGGCTACTCTTGTTATTTCACACCCATCTGATAACTGGCTTCAGCTCCCTGCCTGGCATATATGGGTTTGGCCATTCGGCTCGTGGTGTCATGGCCAGCCAGTGCTGAGTGGGGGGAGCGTGACTACAGTCTGGCTGTGCATTGGGTGACTTGTCTTGGGATCAGATTATCTAGACAGAGACAGGAGCATCTTGGTGAGCAGGCGAGTGGATCGCAGAGGAGTCTCCATGCATGGCCATGTTTTGGTAGGCTATTAGGAAAGTATCTCAACTCCAAAAAGCACATACAAGCCTGGGGCATTGCCAAAGCCCATTTCCAGACCCAGAAGCTTGTAGTGGCCAAGAAACCACAGTATCCATTCCAGGGGCCTTCCAATTTCAAGTGAAAAATTACAATCGATACAGGTTACCAGTTCCTGCTCTATCCAATATAGATTTATAAAAACAGTGGGGTCAGGGCTGCAGGAGAGAGCACATTGTATAGTTCATAAGACTAATGAGATAACTTTCCCTTGATACTCTGGGGCCAATATTTCCTTATGCATTCTGTTTTAACTGCTGGGGAATCAATAGGTGCCAGCGTTTATGAATTAGCTGTAGTTTGAGCATATGCATCCCACGGCATCCTGGGCAGTTGGTGATCATTGGGAGCTATTTCCGGCCATGGTTAAAGTAACGAATATATCCCTGGGGCAAAGATGGGGAGGGAGGCAGGGAAGCCCCGAAGACGAAGCCTGGTGATTTTCAGTGTACCTCTGCTTTCCTATCCTGCCTTTCAACGTAGATGTCATTTGGGGAAGGACAGGGAGTCTGTGTTCTCCAGCTCAGCAGTAATGGAAAATCTCTGCCACCTGGCATCCAAGCACAGGCGTTATTTTCTAGGCCTGCTGCCCGGACCATGTTACCCCTCTGTCTCAGTCTATCAACACCCCTTCAGCTACCTCCCTCGAGATCCTACACAACCCAGATGCCAAGGAGCCCTCCCCTCCAAGTCAGCAACTGGGGCTTTGCACAGCCACTGTAATTAGAAGGCTGACCTGCCGGTCGGTAGCTTTCCACACACCTAAACTAGAGCTAGGCTAGATTAGACAGAGATTAAGGACCCATCCATCCATCCAATGGATGTTAAATAGAAGCCATTGATTAATCCAAATGCAAATGTAATAAGCACTGCGAGATATACGACAGATGTATTTACATGTTTCCCTGCATACATAATCCCAGGAGGGTTGTAAGGCAGTGGCAGGTTTCCTACCCCTTTCAAAGGCGACATATTTCTCCTGTGTGGCTGTACAAGGCTGAGTAGCACAGAGCAGCCAAACGCCCATACAGAACACATCCACCTTCAAGTTTCATGGGCAGCTGCGAAATAACTGATTCCAGCTCAGTAAGTGGGTCACGCTTTGTACCCAAGACTCCCTGTCCTCCTCTATCCGGGAAGAGCAAGGCTTAGCTTGAAAGAGAATAACATGCCCTAGAAACATCATCTTGCTTCCACAGTGGCTTTGGGAGTCTGAGGTCTAGGTGCATCTCTCAGCCCTGCCTGAAGGGGCCATCTCCTGGGAGTGAGAGGGTAGTTCACTCTGCAGGGCCCTGGGGTACACAGTGTGTACACTACCGAGATACGAGACAGACACCGGGAAAGCGAGCTACCCACTCCGAGCAGGGGGTGGCCAGCCCAGAGCAGGGAAGAGGCATATTGATGGCATGTAGCAGGGGAAGTTTGCACAGCCGGTGCCCTTGCTGCTCCCCCTTACAGTGGGGAGAAGAGGATCTCCAGTGGTGCCCAGTGGGGACTTTCACCAGCACTCAACTGACCGGTGCCCATTTAAACACTTACCTGACTTGTACTGAGCAAGAGAACTTCCTCCATGTGAAAGGGGAGGCTACGCCTGGAGACCAGGGTTGTAGGATTGCCAACGTATGACTGGCGCCCGTCTCAAGCCAGCCCAGTGCTCGGCTCTCTGCTCCACCACGCAGTTTCTGCCCGCACAACCTAAGGCTCCAATTAAGAATTCCGCTGCGGTTCCATAGGTGTTGTTCTTTTATGTGCTCACATTTTAACTTTAGTCTGAAAGGGACCATTCCAGGGAGTGATTTTAAACAATAAAAAGAGGGCCGCAACATCTGAATGACCCACTTTTGCTCTGAAGAGCCTGGGCTGGGATTTGAATACCCTGTGCATACTAAGTAGCCAGAATACACACAGGCAGCAGGTAGGGTCTCTGGGGATGGGGTGCCTTACAGAGCCAGAGCACTGCTCCCTGTGCAAAGCCCGAGAGAAGCCTGCATGGGAGGCTTGCTTACAGAGCTGCCTCAGACAGCTGAGCAGCAAGGCAATGTAGACCTCACTGAAGACCTAAATAGAATCCCTTGCCATGCACGTGCCGAGCTGCTGACCTCCCAGTGACTGAGTAAGGAGGCAGAAATGCTCCAGAAATTAACCCACCCCCAACACCACGCGGGATCCAGCTGCTGTGCTAGGTGGGATTCCCGTGTTCTCGACCCCTGAACAACAGGAGGGAAGGGTGCTGACATCTCACAGGGCTGGGGGCATTTGGAAAAACTGGTCCTCTCTCAACCAGCAGCAGCACGTGACACTGAATAGATGCTGAGCCAGAGAGGAAAAAAATAAAACAGGAGGGATGAAAATTGGGGAGTCATGAAAGGCTTTTCTCTTTCTGTCCTTGATCTCTTTTATAGGCACATCTCTATCTTCCCCTGTTACAGGATTAACACCCATCTCTCATTCTCCTAGTGCAACAAGATTTTATTTCTAATTATGCTGTAATAAAACTGGGAGCACTCCCAGGGTTTCCTCCAAATGACTTGTAGACACTCTGCAAGATTGGATCCCACTCAGCTCCATTGTAAAGCATCTCCCTGACATTCATTAGACATGCATGAAGGGGACGTTTTAAGAATGGAATTGCATTTAAATGGATTTTCTGAGTGAGGAGAATGACACCAAAGAAGAGAAAAAGGAAGGGAGGAGGTTTTGAAAACAGGATGTAACTGTTCCGGGGAGTGAAAATAGAACTGCCCGACTCCGAGCCCTTTCCAACCACAATGGCCCTGTCGTTCGGTGGCACCTGCTGGAGGCCCACCTACGCCCAAAGTGCTACAACAGAAATGGCGACCCCCCTGAAAGAGAAATGCAGATTTTATCCCGCAGATAAAATCGCTAGCAAGCCAGCCATGGGAGCTGTGCTGCACAGAGGGCCCAGACACTGCTGGCTGTATGATTGCCCCCACAACGGTCAGCCCCTGAAATTCTCACCTACTGGGCACGCAGTGGGATGCATGCGCTGCTGGGGGTGGGGGTCAGCTCAGGTCACTGCAGAACAAGAGAAGCTGCTGAGGGAAAAGACTACATAGGTGCCAGCTCCTCCCAGCCAAGGCAGGACAGTTCCCTGCAGCACATCCTCGAGCGCTTCGTGCTGCTTAGCTCTGCCATGTCCTAGCTGATGAGCCTTCCCCCTGCCTCTCCCCTTGGCAGACTAGTCCGCAGCCAAGTAAGACTCACTGTCCAGATACTCAGCCTTAATTTGCCCTTCTTTAATTTTTCCATAGACTGTAAAGCCATGAGGGACCACTGCGCACTGCACAGGCCCTAGGACTTCCCTGGTTGAACGACAGCATACCTTTTTGAAAAACACCCAATCATGATTTTAAAATTGCCAGTAATGGAGAATCCTCTATGACCCTGGGTCAGCTGTTCCAATGGCTAATTACTCACACTGAAAAACGTCCACCTTATTTTCAGTCTGAATCGGCCTAGTTTCCGCTTCCAGCCATTGGATCTTCGGGTCTAGCGGAACAGGTGTAACAAGAGCCCATTATTAAATACGTGTGTCGCATGCAGGTACTTACACATTGTGTTCAAGCCACCGCGTAACCTTCTCTTTGCTAAACCGAACAGATTGAGCTCCTTGAGTCTGTCACTATAGGGCATGTTTCCTAATCCTTTAATTATTGTCGTGGTTCTTCTCTGAACCTCCTCCAATCATCAACATCCTTCTTGAATTGAGGACACCAAACCTGGACACACATTCCCGTAGCAGCCAATCCCAAATACAGGGGTTATATTACCTCCCTACTTGATATTATCTTGTTTATGCATCCCAGGATCGCATGAGCCCTTTTGGCCACAGCATCACACTGGGAGCTCAAGTTCAGCTGATTATCCACCAAGACCCCCAAGTCACTGCCTCCCAGGATAGAGTCCCCCATCCTGTAAGTATGGCCTGTGTTCTTTATTCTTGGATGTATATATACACACATTTACATTTAGCTGAACTAAAAGGCATACTGTTTCTTTGTGCCCAATTACCAAGTGATTCAGATTGCTCTAAATCAGTGACTTGTCCTCTTCACTATTTACCACTCTCCAATTTTTGTGCCATCTACAAACTGTATCAGTGATGACTTTATGTTTTCTTCCAGGTCATTGATAAAAACATTAAAAGGCGTAGGGCCAAGAACTGATCCCTGCAGGACCCAACTAGAAACATACCCATTCAATGATTGCCTGTTTGCAGTTACATTTTGAGACCTATCAATGAGCCGGCTTTTAAACCGTTAAATGGGTGCCATGTTCCTTTTGTATTGTTTTACCAGGACTCCGAGTTAGACTCCTGTGCAACCGCCTACCTGCTATTTCTATTGCTACAGCTCCCAAAATGTAGTCCAGGCACTGTCCAAATGCAGAGCAAGTCTCTGCCCCAAAGCGTTTACAAACAACAATTCTGCTCTATCCTCATTTACACCCATAGAGCTGCTCTGTCACCTCATTTGCTATCTAGGAACCAGACCACACAGGCTTAGCTCTTCTAGTCTTGCTAGGCTTCTAAAGGCGGGGCCATACGTGTTTTAACGTGAGAACTGCCAGCCACCAACACACTGTAGCTGAGTGTTAGAACTCGAGTTTGACTGTGTAGGACGAATGCCACGCCCTGCTCAAGGCTGGGTCTGCATTGCTCTGGTTTGAATGTCAGCCGTTCAGTAAATCCTGCCTTCTTTTTACACCTTCCACCTGTTTTTGGCCTGTCATCTCCCAGCGTTAAAGAGCTCTCCTTGGAGTACCACTCCCCACCTATTATTGCCAAAGGCCCTTTTATTCCTTGTGCTTTGCAACACTTCCTTCTCCCCGCAAGCAACCCCTAATTAGCATTGCCTTCCAGCCAGCCCCAGACTCACAGGAACTCTTCCTCCCATGAAATGGCTCTGGGTAGTGAAAAGTTGAGCTCATTCACAAGACGGATGCTATTTCACACACCTCTCACCTGAAGAGAGAGACTTTCTGCCTCTCGCATGATTGATCCCCAAAGCTGTCTCTAAATCCACTTAATATGATCTCAGGTTTCACCTCATCTGATGCATGTGAGGTTTAACACATCTACCTCTGCCCTTTAATAGATGGCAATAATTACTCATCATTTGCAAATGCTCTGTTCTGCCTTAATGTCCCTATTACAGGAAGTCTCTCCTTTCAGCATCCAGGGCCCTGCATTAGCGTGCGCCCCCTCCCCCCGCCCCCAAAGAACTCTGTGCTTAGGCCATGCCACCTCTTGGTCTCCACAGCGATCGTGTACATTGGCAGGGTCTTACTGCCCGATACTATCGCCCTGCCAGGCCCTATGCCTGCTACTGAGAACCAGACAATACAGATTTATTTTGTGGATGCTAATCCCCTAACAAATCCCATTCCATGCATTTCAGAGCTGCAGCTCAGCAGTGGGTGCTTTTCCAATGAATTGGCTCTTCGGGGTTCAAAAAAGAACTGCAGGATCCCATCTAGCATTAAAAATGCACATTCCCCCTAGCCTCCAGGTTTGGTTTCGGTTTTGATCACTGCATTTAAGCCTAGGAGAGCCAACAGAGCTGCAATGTCTTCTCCTCTACCAACAGCTGTAAAAAAAGAGTTAAAGAACCGTCCCTGCTGTGCCAGCTGCCATCTGCCACATCTCAGCTCCTGCACCAAACACAGCTCTGCACCCTGCATTCAAATAAAGCAAGCTGAGGAACCACAACAGGGGTTCTTAGTCCAAAGCAATATCCCCTTTTTTTGCAAAGCCATTATTGCCAGGTCAATTTAACCTCAGCTGCAGGTGGCGCTCTCCCTCTCGTGTCACGCCAGAGGCATTTGGAAATGTTTTCCGTCTGAAAGCTCACATTGGGTGTCCAGCTTTTGCAGGTCAGAACAGATGTTAGTCAGCACAGGAACACAGGGTTTACCAGACTGGATCAGACCCATGGTCCATCTGACTTGGTCTCCTGTCTCCATCCGTGCCCAGCACCAGCTGCTACAGAGTAAGGTGGAAGAAACCCCAGAAAGGGCACTTATGGAAAAATCCTCCCCCAGAGGAAAGTTTCTTTCTAACCCCTGTCAGCCGGTGGTTGGCTTAGGTCCTGAAGCATAAAAGTTTATAGCCCTGGTACATTTCTATCTTATCTTATGCAACTGGGGGATCTGCTTAGCCATATAAATGTCTAATATATTTATATATATAAATATTATATATGTTTCTTTAATATATTTTTGAATCCTGCTGAGCTCAATGCTATGCTGTGGCTAGGAGTTCCACCAATTACTTCTGCATCGTTTTAAAGATTTATTTCTACTGACTTGTTGGAAACATTCGGCTTTTCAGCTTCATTGGAGGATTGCTAGCGATTGGGAAACTGGGCAGTTTTTACAAACAAGTGTCCTGCAAATATTTGTTCAGGTTTTCAAACAAATTGGCCAGGCCTGTCTGTTGACCCCTTTCAGCATTCACCTTCAACGAGAAGACCGGCAAACAGGTTCTGCAGCTGGAACATCCCTGAAAGGAGCAATTTTTTCATGCAGAGCTTGGAAAATATTTGTTGAAAGAAATACTGACTTTGTAAAATCAACTATTCACATCCCAAACCTTATCCCAAGAGTTCTGGAAAGTGAGGCATTACAATGCAGCTTATGTGCCCTGTCAAAATTCAACACTAACCAACCAAATGACATGGCTTGTACACCAAATTGCCACCAGCAGTTGCTTGGATACAAGCCACATTTCAAGAATTAGTCACCAAAAGTATGGCAAGTAATTGCAAATAAAACTAGAAGAAACTAATCTGTTCATGGACACTCAATGAATATAAAGAAGAAAAATTAATTGAATAAATTATTCACTTTAAAAAGGACATTGTCAGGTTAACAATCATTTTGAAAAACACAAATTTCCTGCGCTAAATTACAAATATTCCTGTAAATGTTTACAGGCAAAAGGCTATCCAGTGTCCTCATCTCTTCCCCATTAATGCAGTTTGTTTACTTTTTGCCCCTCTCAGAAAGGTACCAGAACAACTCTTTTGTGCATGATCAGCTGGAGGTTTTAATGCAGGAGCAAAACGCTGCACCGTGAGCACTGCAAACATGGCATCTTTACATCGTTAAGCAAATAATTTTGCATGGATTTTTTTAATTTAAATCAAAACCATTGCTATTGGTCTTCTGCTTTTTAAAAGCTTTGTTTTCTCAAAATCTACCTTTTGATCTAAATTCAACCCCGTGGGTGAGCATGACCAAAAACTGGACCCACCTTTACAGGTACGTGCTCATTACTCACTAAAACTGGTATTAACAGAGACCTCTTTTTAATGACTTCCTTGGGGGCCACGTCTTCTGTCGGTTATAAAGAATTATTAAATTAAGGGTAATTATTTATCATGGGGCCAATTTCTGCTCTCATTTTCACGGGGGTAAATCCAGAGTTATGCTACAGAAATCAGTGGGTTTACACTGGTAAATGACAGCAAAATTTGGTCCATCAGGTTTTAATGCATCTGTCTACGCAGCTTTCTATAAAAGAGACAGTGCTATCAGAAGAGCGGGTGCCTTCTAATACAAGGCAGAGAATTTTTGAGTTGTTTTATTTATATGCAGAACTTACTTTGGGAAAGACGTCACTATCACGAAAACAAACTACCTCCTAGCCTTCCCACCACCCAGCCCAGCTGCCTCCTCCACGTCTGGGTGCCAGACTTGTCCCCTGCATCTCACAGAGGACAGGGCTGCGGTGTAGGAGGTAGTTCGTGGACTGAGGGATGTGGCAGATTTCAAGAGATGAGGCTTCTCAGGGAAAGAGTTAATGGGGGTTTCATGTAAATTAGCCATAATGACAGCATGGCACCTACAGCTGCAGAGTGCACCGTTCTGGCAGATCAGCATTCACACTATCACAGGACGAGCAGGAATTAATCTCCCCGAGGTGGTCCACAGACGCCTAATACCAGCAGAAAATTACAGAACAGGATGAGGAACATTACAAAACGAATAGGAGGGGACTAGAGATTTCCATGGCTAATCCTGTTAACGAGACAATTTCTTATCAAACTCATTATGTGCTAGAGAGAGAAGGGGGAGCAGGGAGGAAAGCCAACTGGGGGGCAGGAGAGGGAAGAAAGCGGATGCCTTCCTGACTGTGAATTACAAATGGTAAGTGACGGACGTGGAATTTTTGTGAGCCGCAGTAACAGAGTCTGCCCCGCAGGGTACAGCCACAGGCCTGCGCAGGCGGCAGGGACGGACACCACTATTTGAGTCACATGCCTCATTTCTCATTGGCAAAGCTCAGGAACTCAGGCGGGGAAGCACTTTCTCCCCAGGCAGTCTCCAGGATGCACATAATGCCCTAGGAAGCAGGGGACCCATCTTAGGGTTGGCCAGCCCTCTGGGATTGTCACAAGATGAAACCTCCAGGACTACCTCCAACCAAAACTGGCAATCCTAGCCCAGCTTGAGGCCAAGGAGGGGTCCAGGGGACCCAGTTCCAGGGACTGGGGCACAGCTCCGACCCAAGGAGCGACCCAGTTCTGCTCCAACAGGAACTCAGGGAGTCAGCTCAGGATCAGTGGGGACCAGGGAACCCAGGTCATGGTCAATGGGGCACCAGAAGACCCACTCAGCCCCAGAGGGACAAGAGGACCAACAGGAGTGGGGGAGCCAGGTCCAAGCCAACAAGACACTCACCTGTCGGCTTATGGGGCCAGGGATGACATTTTCAGAATCACCTACAGAAGACAGGCACCAAGGCAAGTTTTCCCATTTTCCAAGTGGCATCGGGGCCTTGGCTAATGGAAGCCAATGGACTCAGGCTCCCTGGTGCCTAAAGTGATCCTGAGAACGGCCTTCAGTCTCTTGGGACCATGAGACCCCTGGATCCCACTGGGCCTCAATGGGGGCTGTGCTCGTCTCCCTTCCTGTCTAGCTCCTTGAGGCCCTGTGGGAAATCCCACCCTCAAAGCGGTGACAGGTTTTTCAGCCCATCCCCCAAGATATTCCCAGCAAACTGTGGGGCATGGCCCAACCCCAGGGCTGGCTGTTGGCTTCAGGCAGTGGCTGAGGACTGCCTTTGTTCTCAGTGAGATGGACGGGGTCCCTAGGGTAGTGACTGGAATCCCTTAGCAAAGGGGGAGCTGGCGGAGGATGCAGCTGGATTCATGGCAGGAATTCAACTCTGCCTGCCTCTCACCCTGACACCTCGGCCAACCCACGCTCTCAGGGAAGCGACATCTCCATACGTCCCGCCAGGGCTGACTGGAGCTCTGCTCTGCTGCAGCTCCCATGCCTCCACCCTCCCAAAAACCCTTCTCCGGCATTGCTGCCCCAAGAAGTGTGCTCCAAGGAGGGTACAGCACTGTCCAGCGTCTCCTCACTGCAGCTCCGCCACCCGTGGGAATGCGCGAGGGAAGAGGGGAATCTTGCACTGTGCACGAAGGTGGCAAGGGTAGAACACATCTAGATTCCCTGTGGGAGGCGTTGGGACAGCTAGAGAGGAGGCTCATGCACCAGCTCCCTCAGGCATAGCCCTGGCTCCCAAAGCTGCCACACAGGAACCCAGGGCTGGGCATAGAAGCCCACGCTCTCCAAGCTCGCCTGTGAGCATCCACATTGCATGGACAGGCATACCCCGCACCCAGCTTGTGCCCAGCAATGCCCTGACACTGCGGCTGGGGAGGGTGGAGCCCAGGGTTCTGATCACCTTGCTTGGTGTGGTCACTCTAGGGCTTGACTCACAACGTACTGTAGGAGAACTTGTCTCTCCATCCCACACCGCTGGTCCAGAAGTGCTCTTAGCCCACCAACACATCCAGCTGGGGCTTCTCTAGGTCTGCTACCAGAGACAGGTCCCACCACCCCTGTAAGAACATCGCAGCCCAGCTCCTCAACGTTAGTTAGGCTCCTAACTCCCATGGAAACCAATGGAAGTTAGGCATCCACATACCTTTGAAGATCCAGGCTTTGATGCTTACCACTAGGGGCCTGGAGCCACCGCGCCTGGGCACACAGGGGTGCTTTGCATGCCCACAGCCAAGGGGTGCCAGGTGCTACCAATGACGGAGTATGAAGTAATGTAACTATCCCATGCTAATTAATTTTGGGGGCCAGCGCAGCTTAGACACGGCTGCATTACACTGCTGTGCTTTGCTTTGCTGTGTGTCGCAGCGTATGCAGTAGCGTTGCTGGGCCAGGGAATTCCGTCTTTATGATCATCATAAAACCTGCTGATGTAACAGCCTTGATCTCGGCTGCAACCCAAGCACGACTGGAAACATACACTGCAATAACACGTACAAAACCAAGCAGGCAGGCCAGTTGTCATCAAGAAGCACAACACAATACAGTGTGGCTGGCATCCACCCCCAAAAACAACGTGGGAAACCGGCACGCTCAGTAGAGTGTCACTGGTCCAGGAACTGCCCCCGTGCCACCATTCTCTCCTTGAGCTGGGCTGCTTTGGCTCTCCCACAGCACCCTGCCCGCCCTCCTCCCTCTCTCCCCAGAACTTCAGCTCTTCATCAGGCTCCCCCACAATGCCCAGACGCATTTCAGCCACTTCTTTTCCTTTTCCCTTGTCGGGTGAGCATCCACTGCCCAGGGTTCTGATTCCTTGTCTCTGCCAACAGAGATGGAAGGACCTGCCAAGGAAGTCAAAAAGCACATTACCATTTGTCTGGGACCGGGGAAATGCCACCATTTTAGGGGCTGTGATATTTATAGCATCTGGGTTTTGGTTTGTTCAGAAGCTCCAGCAAGCCCAGACACACGCTCTGGGCAGAACTATATATTAAACTCATTCTAAAATGTCCCTACAATTTGTACCCATGGTTGGGGGCTGGGAGTTCCTATGAAGGGCCCCATTACTAGCTTCAGTTTTAACCTCCTTTGAGGCAGGACAAGCCTTGGAAGGTGTACATTTGAGTCGCTCTCGGTCATGGTGTGTTGTCCAGGCTGTCCATGCAGGTCAGTGTTGACCATACAGGGACTCAGGAAACGAAATACATCCACGGCACCCACTGGGATAGATACTCCCAGCCCAGGACATTTCAGCAATACGAGGAGGGTGTTCTGGTGCAGGCAAGTTACAAACAGAGCAGTGCAGTGAAAATGAATTCGCGCTTGGTAAGGCTAATCCCCGACCCCCTCTCAGCCAAGATGCGCAAGTCTAGTAAAACGTTAATGCTAGCTGCTTGTTTTAATTTTTGCCCTGGACTGAAATCCATCTCAGCTGCCACGTGGTGGGGTGGGGTGGGAGCCATGGAGACAGCCTGGCTTCCGCCCTCAACAGAAGCAAAACAACCCCCGTCATGCAATAATAATTGTATTGGATGTAGCCTAGAAACTCCTCCCGTTTTTAATAGGTATAATATAAAGAGGCAATTGCAACATACCAGGCTCCAGCTCCAGCTCTGCCTCTGTGGGCTGCTCCCTATGGCCATCCCCAAACCATTCCTCCAAATCTTGGCCCAGGAGATCTGCTGGCTGATCTGAGGCCAGCGGCAGCACTGTGGGCTGTTTGAGGGTCTGTTCTGGTCACTCCAGGCTCTCCTCTGGGGATGTCCGTGTCCCCGCTGCCTCTGGGGTTAGAAGCATATTGCCCCAGCTCATGAGATGGTCAAGCAGGGCTCTGCGGGGCATGGGTCTCAGCACCCCAGCATCGCCTCAGTTTTCGAATAAGCTGGTCTTGGCTGTGTTTAAAACTGAGCGGTCTGCATGGAAACGAAGGGTTAAACACCAAGCGGCTGCATTAAGCCAGGTGCCTGCTCCCAGTTCAGGGGAGGTGAGTGGGAAATTGTGTGATGGAAAGGGTGCGACGTGCAGACACAGCTCTCCCAACACTAGCCTGCTGACACAAGCTGCAGCTAAATCCTCACTGCAAAGTGGGGGAGCCTGACCATGCCCTACAGCGGAACCCAGGCTTGTGCCCGTTCCCCGGGATGAGCGCCTTGGCCCATGTTCTGAGGGGGATGCAGGCGCATGGCAGAGAGCTGCCTGTATCAACAGCAGTGGGGAGTGGGCGTAAGCCAGCGCAGAGCCTGGGCACACAATGTAGTGTGGACGTACCCAGTTTGTCACACAATCCTATCTGCCAGGGTAGGCTCCAGAACACAGAGGGAACTCCATGAAACAGTGCAGCCCTCACTCATCGAAGGCTTTTATCCTGGCCATTAAGATTCAGCTGCAACATGAGTGTTTACTACAAAGCCTGGGGAGGGCAGGGGCTGGGTGTGCGCAGCAGCAAGGATTGCGTTGGCAGAAACATGCATACCCAATGCCTCCCCAACCCGTAATCTAGCCAGTACTACCAGCACCTCAACTTCCTGGTTGCTAACTGCACCCATAACTTTTCTTTTTAAAGTATTTGCATCCAAACGAGAGTTAAATATTACAAGAATGACATTTACCAAAAATGGTGCCTTATGCTTCCGATTTATCACTAGCAATCTCCCAGCTCACAGCTTTAACATGTGCAGATTATGACAGACATAAAAAAAAATCCACAGAGGTAAGACTCATTTCAAAATGATTTTTCCAGGGTAAGTGTTTTTAACCTTCTATAATGACAAACTTCATTTTCCAGGCAGAGGCAAAAGTAATTGTTTCACAGCAAAAATTTGATATCCATTTGCAGTTGTGAAAGTGAGACAGAATCTGCAGGTCTGTTTTTACAGGGGTGGAGGTACAGGGAAATCATCGCTCACCAGAGTCCACCAAGAGGGGAAAATCACTTAGGGTTTCAGCGCATCTCTGCAAAGGCAGCTTGTCCCCATCTGCACAGACCATCTCTCAGCTGTGCCCATCTGGGGGTTTCCACAGTTAATGGCTTTCTCCTGTTTAGATATGCAAGAGCGAGGCTGGCATGACAAACCCCCACTGCTGATCATGCTTTGTTATTCCCAAAAAAATTACAGCCGTATACACACCCGTTTCCCCACTAGCTCTCCCAGCACTCTGTCCATAAAACGGACCAGGAATCCCACTGTAACTCTCCCCCTACCCATACATACATACACACACAGTTTAAAAATTCAGAAAGCAGTTATTTAAAAAATGTGGAACTAGTCAAATTTCATGCTAATGAGAAGAAAATCCAGATCAAGGATTGTGCAAAAATTTGCATCTCAAAGCTGAAAACAGGAAGTCACTGAGAAAGGAAAATCCACCACTGAGTTGGTAACATTTATGGCCATAATTAGGCTAATGCTGCCTCTGTTCTGTCAGCTCATTTTCATCAGCCTCAGGGTAACAGGGGAAAACAGTCTTCTGCATAACCCTTTCTGCAACACAGAGACTTAACCCACTGTGCTGGCATCCAGCTCCTCACAACCCAGAGAGCGTGGCTGCCATCCCAGACCCATACCGTCGAACCAGGCAAGGAATCGCCACAATAAACGTAGAATCATGGGGACAGGGTAGGGGAAGGGGCAAAACATGTCTGCAATATTTCATATTGTTGAACTGTCTCTGGTTATTTGGGGGGATATACTAAAAATGAAGGGTTTCCCTTCTGTATTTAGCTATTCTCTGGTGCAGAGACTGGTTTACAACTAAGGATGTGACAGTTGGGTGGAACTGGGAAGCTGAACTAAAAATCATAACAGTTGCTATGCCAAATTCAGTGCCAAACAACCGGGCAGTGGTCCCAACACCTAAAATGTGCTTACGTCCTTTGCTGTCCAGGAAAGCACATTTAATTTCTTTCCTGAACAGGGACCAGTGTTTGCAAAAGATACCTGGACCTGGAGAGTTCTCTCAGTGTGGTCAGCAGGGTAGACAGGCTGCAAGTGCATGCAGGAATATGCATCAGCTGACGCTGGGAAGGCAACTTCTCTCTTCATGCGTTAGGCCCTTACTGAACAGCAATTATGCATGTGAGCAATGACAGTGAAACTCAAGTCCACGGTCCAGTTGACTTAGCACCATATTTTGTCCATTTTTTCATATGCAACCTTTAAATAGCAAATGACTAAATTGCACCAAGATTAACACTGTCAAAAAAATGGGAAAATGGCTGCCCAAAAATGGTTTCCATTTTGCAGGGTTCTAAATGGACAAAATTTCCAAAATATTTTCTATCATTTTTTGCAGAAATCGTTTTGAAATGTTTCACTTGATTAAAAAAAAAACCAAGTTTTTAGTAAGTGAAAAATGTCTGCAAATTTTTTTGTTTTTGAAAAAAGGCCTTTTTTGGTCAAAAAACTTTGGTATGATTTTTTAAAACAGTTAAATATAAATGGAAAGAGCTTAATGGAGGTTTCCTTGTAAAAAAACAACAGTTATTGCATAGTCCCTTGACAGATGTGTTAGCAGCCTCACTGTGTGTCAGGAAGGGAATGATAAACATACAGGGGGAAAGTTACCATTTGCAACAATACTGCCCACACATGTCCCCATCCAAGTCAGCAGGAGTGTTACCATCAGTTCTGGCATCTGGAGAACATGTGGATTTCCCCCCCCCCCCATGTATACTGTCCAATCGTTATTTAGGCATTGTAATGAAATCTCAGTAATTATAATGCTGAACTATCAAAGAGCAAAGAAAAAACGCTACTGGAGTGGAGAAATAATCCCAATCAAGTTATTGGAAATGCAAATCTCATTTTAAATGCCATCCAACTCATAAGAGATTTTTGCAAAAAGAAAAGGAGTACTTGTGGCTCCGATGAAGTGAGCTGTAGCTCACGAGAGCTTATGCTCAAATAAATTGGTTAGTCTCTAAGGTGCCACAAGTACTCCTTTTCTTTTTGCGAATACAGACTAACACGGCTGTTACTCTGAAATAAGAGATTTTTTATTACCTTTAACAGTACGAAGAGACACATTAGAATTATTATTAAACAGCCAAACAGCACAATGCAACTTTGAAAGCCATATTTGAGGTAGAAGATTTTGCTGAACAGAGCACAAAATGTTTGTGGTCAGTGCTGTCAAGTTTCCCTTGCTGAGCGTTGGTTAAAAACATTTGGGAGTGACATGCTTTTAGCATAATGGAGGCCATGGTAACCTGGTGTTCACACTTAGGCAGTGAATGATCTCCCAGCCCGTTAGAGTTTTGCAACAAGCCATTCTAGTTGTAGAGAGGGAAGTTGTCCTATGAATGTTTTATATTCGATAATCCGTGTCTATTTCTACAGAGTAAAGAATTTAGATATTTGGATAGTAAGAACATGAGTTACATAGTGAGCAATCTAAGCAGTGGTTTGGCGCTGATCTGAAGAGCGACTACCTATTAGAGAGAAAAACTAGGGGAAATAAAAGGGGAAGACAACGAGGGGGGGGGGGAATAAAGAACATGAACAAGAAAAACAGGATGACAGAACGCTTGCTCCACAGCCCTTGGCTAAATTATAAACCAGTTTACTGAAGTGGAAAGACGCAGCGAGCTGGGGAGGAATATGCAGAAACCATCTGCAGATTTTAAAATAATCTATTTTATGATCACTCTGGAACATATTCTTTTGTGGAAACCAGAGAAGAATTATTTGTTTGTAGCAAACAGTTTAGGAAAAATTACTAGAAACATTCAGGGATTTCCCCCTATTTGAGATGAAAATACAGAGTCTAAATATGTCCTCCCTTATGTTAATAATAGTCATCGTCCTCTTTAAATTAGTTTTGTGTACCCTCAAAGCTTAAAAAAATTGTTACAATTCCAGGACTCTGAAATCCAGGACAAACCTATTTCTGCATTGAGTTAACAAGCATTTCTTGCTGACAGATGTCTTCCTATGTACAGTAAATATAGGTCGTCTTTCCCTAACCAGAGAACTGCGTATTTTAATTAACCAGGCCACTAGCAGCATCTGTAATGATTTTTGCAGCTTGCTATGTAAATCACCCCTTGGTCAGATATAGGAAAAACAAAATGCAGGTGGAAAGAGTACCATCACCACTCCTCAGCTAACTTCCTGGCTCGAGCTACAGCTTTCCATGCAATCCCTACGATACAACTATGCTCATTATTTCACGCTCTGAAATCTGTCTAACAAGACAAAAAGGGTGCAGAGTCACCCTTCCCTTCACGCTAAATGTAACCAATAGTCTCTCTACCCATCAGCAGGAACCCAAGCCACCCCCACCTCCCTCAAGCCCCAGCATTATAGATCACGGCCAAGGGGGGTTATTAAGCTTTGTAAACTAAAACCTCGATCCCCATTGTGAGCCGCTCCCAGATTAAATGACTTGAGGCTCCGAGGGCCCCTGACAAACGAGATAATGATATTCATGCTGCAGTATGATGAAGTCTCACTGAATCATTCGGCAGAGGGCTATGGAGCGGAGGCTGCAGTGGCTAGAGTCCAGCTAGAGCAATACGGGGCACCCTGGGTGCGTAACCTTGCAAACGTGTTCTCCAACATGACAGAAACGTTTAGCTCTCACCACGCTTTGTAAGCCTTTTTCAACTCTTCTTCTGGGAGTGCTACCATCAGGGGAGCACCCGACTTGGAGCGAATCCTGGGTGAGGGCTCTGATTCATTGCCACATTTTTATGAAAGGTAACTGCGCTGTCTCACTCTCTCACTCCCACTGCCCCCAAATGTTGTATATTTTAGTCCCCTTGACCATGTGCTGGGTTCCCCTATATGCACATGAGAAAGCAAGGGAGAAGCACAGACCAGCGAGAGGACTAGCGTGCACTGTCCTGGATTGAACAAAGCAGTCACTGACGCAGATCAGCAGCACACAACGAATTCCCCTATGACCTGCACAGGGAGTCGCCAAGACTAAGGGTGCTGTGCTGGCAGGCCAGCGAGGTCCTGCCTGGCTGTGCTTGCTCATAACCCTATAACACTGTGCACGAGGAGAAGCACTAGCCCCAGCATGCCAGCTGTTCCAGCCAGGCTAGCAACACTCTGTTTTCCTAAATGCCTCTGCAGTTTTATAAATGGATACAATATCCTTCTTCACTTCTTGTCCATGCTGTGCACTGTTGAAGAGCTGCAGCATTCCACCCCAGAGGTGGCTGCATTTTAATGGTGGATGAAGGTTATGCCTGTGTGTCAATTAAATTTATTTATACTTATTCAAAGAACTTTATCATCATTCAGAAAACACCATGCCAGGCTGGAAAAGTGAAAAAAGTAAAATTCAGCATCCTCAACGCACATTTAAACCGACTTTCCTGGACGTTGTGCTCAGCTGCTCTCAAAATCTACCCAATTTTCTTTAGGTGCCTAAATATGGATTTAGGAGCTTAACTTCAGGCATCCACATTTAAGACATTTTTTACTTTACTTTATTCTGCACATAATCAAGTGGTTTTCACAAGCATCGGAGCACTGTGCACAACCCAGACCACAAAACCGCAACTGGGGCTAAGGAGGACACTTCACCAGCACAGTGGAAAGAGTTTGTAGATGGAATTTTGAACTGGTGCACTGAACCAGCCGCGTGTCCCACCACCAGGAGAATTGTCCCCTGCTCAGAAACCAGCTGGGTCTTAGAATCAGCAAAAGGAATGGATGAGATCACATTAAAACTCAACTACATCCATGGAATTCAAATCTCCCAGGGAAACGGCATCCCAAAGGGAAGGAAATCGCTCAAGGCAAAAATCACCGCCATTTGGGACAGGAAGTGCAGAGTGCTGTGTCCATTTGAAACTATGGGGGAACAATGGTGTAAACACAGGAGGCCTGTTTAAAAAATTTCCCAAGATGGCTTCTAAAGTCACCTGTTTCCTGAAGACAGGCTAAACTAGGCTGGTACTAAAGGAAACCCTGGAACTCGAGGATGGCCATGGTGGAGCCCACGCATATGGCCCGGATCTACCTGCAAATTGTATTTGTTACAGGGAGAAACAGCAGAAACTTAAACATGATATTGTAAGCAGCTCTATCCACAGAGCCCAAAACTTTATCTTGGGGATCCTTATAACAAGAACTTCTCTGTACTGAGAGGAAGTCTAGCTGCCAAAAGTTTAATTCGACAAAAACGGAAGTCTGCAGAACTGAAAATCATTGCCCAATGTAAAGCTTAATTGATCTAGCTCAAGTGGAGAAGATCATGTTTCGATCCAATGCGGAAAACAGAACACAAAAGAAACCTGCTCTGGCCATCTGAAACTCAGAATTAAAATTGGATAATACTGTGCAACAGTTTGCTACCAAGCCTCCCTCTCTCTCTTACACACACACACACACGCTTTTTGTACCCCCTACATTCCCTCTCTCTTACTTACCCTGGGAAAAATAATTGAACAAACTTCAAAAACAGAGAAGAAAAACTTCTTCCTGCTCATCATCCCTGGAAAAGCAAAGTAGTTCTCTGTGTTTCACCCTGGACCCAGCACACATTTTTATTAACAAAACTTGTGCACAAAGAACAAGTGTTTAAAGAAAAGCAAAGACAGGCACCCACAGAAATAGGAAACACATAGCTTGAGTCTGCAACAACCTGGCTTTGTGCAGGCAAATGCCTGTTTGCGCAGGCACTCGCATACATATACACCCATTGCTCCTTATTTGGAAATCTGGCCAATAGAATTTAAACTCTTGCTTACAGCTGAGCGACAACCTTCATGGGAGCTGCTTTGTGTCCCTCTCATAGCTCTCTTCCCCTCACAACCACTCAGCTGTGGTAGCCTGTCACTTTTGGAGCCTGTGGTTTGCCAGACAGCCCCACCCTTTGACCATCAGTGCTCTGGGGAGACCAAAGACTAGAAGAGCAGAGACTCCTGCAGTGTCAGATGGAGGGACAAGGGGGAGAAAGCACAGCCAATCAGCTTTCTGAGCACTACAATTCACTACCAATAATGAAGATGATAGATTACAACTCCTTGCACAAATCAGTAAAGCCATCTGTTTTCTTCACGGTCAGGTTGTCACAAAAGCCATAGGTTGTTTGCTTTGGTTTTAAGAAGCTATGAGCATTTGATACACCTACAACGTTCTAATATTTTCTCACACAGAGGAATCAGGGTGCAATGCGCTTTAAAAGGAGGAAAAACAAGCCTCAAAATTGCACTGGGCTTTGGTCTCCCAATGGTTAAATTAGAGGGGGCTGTCAACAGCTGATCCAGGAATTAGATAAACAAGAGCATCTTTTGCATATGCAGGGTCTCTAATGAGATCAGTGCAGCAGGAGCTGGGTTCCTGTCAGGCACGTGATCTGCTGCATCTTATCAATAATTATTAAGACAAGAGAAACGTGTGTTGACCTAGTTAGAGGTTTAAGAATATAAATAAATAAGGCTGCTTCACTTAATGATATCATGGTTAATGTAACGGAGAGAGGGGGCAGACTACACTGGCCTGTTTGGATGTTAAAAAGATTCTGATTATTTCCTGAAACTTGAGGCACTGTGCCAGGAAAATGTACTAGGGACTGGAACCAGCTCTTGACACTGCCTTCCAGCCTCAGGTGAGCTACTTCGGGAGCATAGTGTGGAGGGAGTTGGAGAGGAGATGTAATGTACAACCTTCCCAACCCCACCCAAAAGGAAGGAGTGGAGGGGGAGCAGGAAGGAACCGTCTTGCTTTCAGTCTCTTCCCCAAACAAATGGCACAGACACACACCTAATCAGGAGCCCATCCAACAGAGTAACATGCTTATAAATACTTCCCACCAAATCGGTACATTAACCGGGCCGTCAAACACTTCCCAGAAGGAGATATTGCGGCATGCGAGTGAGCGTGGACAGCGATAGTACTGAAGAGTGGGATTGTATTTATAAGGTACTTCTATTTTTCTTTTTAAGACTCAGATTTGAAGGCCAGCAGGGACCTCTGTGATCATCCAGTCTGACCTCCTGCACCACGCGGGCCAAAGAATCCTACCCAGGGATCCATCCATGAGGGCTTCACAGATTAACATCTGTAGCCAACATCCTCTCCACTATGGAGAGCGTATCACGGCCTTATCAGCTAGGTGACTGAGAATATCACGACTCTCCTCCATGCTCCTTGTGGTCTCTCTTGTCCTAGTTATATCCCGCCTTTGGCGCGTCGTTGACCAATGAGGAAGTATTCTGATGATGTGATGATTCTGTTGTGCATTTCATTGGCTGCCAGTGGAGTTTTGTAAAACACCGAATGCTCTACTCCTGCTCATGCAGTTGAATTTAGCTTTTCATAAAATGATTATTTTCCCCTCCCCCTCCGGACTTTGCCTCTGGACCATAAATTACCATCACTCCCAGCACAAGAGTCTCACTCACAGACAATCTAACCATGAACAGAGACGTCTGGTACATGAACTAATAATACGTAAGTGGCTCCTGAGCAATAATCCCTACTGAAGAGTTCCCCTGTACCATGCACAAGGACGAGAGGATAGCTCTCAGGGCTGGTTTATGATGATTGTCTGTGTATTTAGCTGTCTGGCACAAGGTAACATCTCTTTAGAAAAGAAACGCACTTCAAGGCTGCCCTCTGTGTTCCTGCATGATTGGCCACAAGTATTCGAGTATTGCAGGATTGCTTAATCCATTTCAGCTGGAGGGACCCTCTTTTCTGATAAGGATGGAGCTGCAGAAGCAGTTCCACTAGGAGAATTGCTTGAAGCCAAGTGGTTCTGGTGACCAAAATGCTAACAAGACAACCCCCTACCCTCGGCACTATCAATACATTACAGGTTGGTATGCAGGGAGACTGTCAAGTGGTTGAAGTGGGAGACCGGGCTCTTTTCCCTCAGTTCACACAGATGTTCTTCCTGGCTGTATATTTGCCTCTCTCACACACACACTGGTAATGTTTACTTAATTACATATTTTTCTAGGGCCTTCAGGTACCCCGAAGAAAGGCCACCCCTTGTTTGAGGCGGAATTGCAATGTAGACTAAAAATTAAACAGGGACCGTGAACGCTCCTCGTGCTAGTCAGAGACCTGCCTCTTAGCAGGGCCCCCACAGTACGACCCCTGTCTTGCTCTCCTTTCTCCTCCCCATCACCCGCCAAGATTGCAACCCAAAGCTGCTGGCATTTCCCCATTTCCATACGATCTCAGTGCTCCAAGAACAATGTTTATACCTGGACTCTTCTGTGTCCAGCACTTTATGGCAGTTCATTTGGGGTCTCTATTTTGAGGAAGTGCACAGACTCCTGGAGACACAGGGTTGGTTTGCTGTCACAATAGCAGACACATGACGCCCCCATGCTCTGATTATGCTCCTCTGAGTTCAAGGGTGTTTCAGTTCCTGCGAGTAAGGACCTGCTAATTTGTCACTGACTCAGAAAGTGGGATCTACAACATCACACTTACCCCCGCAATCCTCCCAACACAAGCACACGATCATGGTGTCCCAATGATGCCCAAAGTTTGCCTTATTACAGGAGGTATACCAGATCTCTCCATTGGTTTAAATGAACACTTAAAGTATCTCAAGGGATATCCCACCATTCCAGACAAAGCAAGGTCAGCCCTACGCTCATTCTATGTAAGCGAACAACGCATGGCCACTGTGGCTTCTCAGAAAGACCAGTCATTGGTCTACGCCACTAAACTATCATCGGAGTCTCCAATCATGCCCTGCCCTGCTGAGATAGATTTCAGGGAGAGCCCATGGTACATCTCAGAGAGATCCAGCTGTGGGGAAGGGAGCACATGAGATCTCTAGGCTAGTGCTAAAGATAAGGCAGCCAGGAGAGCAGCAAGGCGTGAGTGTACCAGCTGGTGGGGTTTTACCTTTAATTTTTTGTGCTGCACAAGGAAAGCAAGTTTCTAAAGCTAGGCCCAGCCTGGAGCCTCGATCCCAAATCCCTTTAAACTTCAGGGTATGGGGAAGGATGCTTTGATTCCCAGGATCCAAACCTGCTCCTGTGAGTTTCTGGCTGCAGGTTGGCTCCCATTCCCCCCAGGAGGCGAATTCTCATGGGAGTAGCCACCCTCCGGCAGGCCTGTCCCCAGACAGCAGGAGTCTCATAGCATTGGTGAACCTGAAACCACACACAGTCAGAGTGGCCCTCGAACACCATCCAAGCACTGGTCTTTGGGGCCCATCTCTGCCCTGGGGCAGCCACCCAGATCACCTGGAATCTCCGACAAAGTCTTTGCTGGATGATGCCCAATATCAAACATCACAGGGACCACATCCTGGAAGGTGCAGAGAGCAAGCAACACCTGTGGGGCTCCACAGTGGCGTAGGTTCCCACTGCCTCTCCAGAACTGGTCCATTTGTTCATGGCCGGGCCCTAGGAGACCTCCCCCACCCCTCTCCTCACCAGCTGCAGGTGCTCTCTATTCCCCACCCCCATGCCAGGGCTCGACATTCCAAAAAAAGTCTTTCAAAACCAACGGAGTACAAATAATTCAGCTATTTAAGCACGGTGGCCCATCATCCCGCACACTGCGCGTACATTCCTCTATGGTCCTTCTGAAGCATGGGCTACACAGCAGTGACTAGACGTTGACACTGAGTGGGAAGGAATCTGATGTCACCAAGGAGGGTCTCGTCATTCAAAACCATCAATGAGTGCGCAGTGCACAAAAGGGGAGGAAAATTCAAAAAGCAGCCCTTGGAAAATGGTGCATAGATCATTACACACAGTGGCCATCACAAGCTAGGATCAAGGGTGTCTCTACACTGAAATCACAGGTGTGATTCCAGTATGTGTAGACATGCCCAAGCTAGCTTGGATCAAGTCAGCACAAATACCATTGTAGCCACGGTCACAGAGGCTCAGCCGAGCATATACCCATCGGTTTCAGTCACTTCCTGTGCTACTGTGGCTGCACGGCTATTAGACTCCCGCTAGCTCAATGGGGGCTAATGCAAGCCCAATGCACCCGAGCTGGAATGACATCCCTCGCTCAGCGTGTCAACGTAGCCTAAAAGGTGTGCGTTAGTACTCGCCAGCTAACCCATGCGAGCATCACACCTTGAATCCCAGCTAGACAAAGCTGCATTTGGGATCGCAAACCATGAGGCCTAGGGAATGTCTGTTCAATCGATAGGCTGGGTAGGAATTGGGAAGTATCCCACCCCCCACCCACCCCCGTTTCCATGCATTAGCCATTGCAAGAGGTTCCCAGCTCCCAACTTTGGGGATGAATTTCCTTTTGCTCTTGGTGCATTCTCTGGGGAAGCACCAGCTCGCTATGGTCTGCAGGCCAGTGTGGCATCAAGCACGGACAGCCCCCTGCACGGAAGGGGCAAGCTGCACACCGGCATGTGGCTGTGCTGTGCCCATGCAGCAGAACACCTGGTTCCTGGGAGTCATGAGGTTCACCTGAAGATGTGTTACAGGAGCACCTCCGGGCGCCAACCGGGGCTCCACTGTGCTGGGTGCTCCACACACACCAGAAAGGCAGCCCCTGTCCCAAGGAACCGACCATCTGAATGGATCGGAAAGGCCGGATCTCAGCTGGGGCCAGACTGAGTCCCCTCCGTCCTAATGCCCAAACCAGGGCAAATGTCTGCAGAACAACACAGTAAGGGCATGGGGTGTCCTGCCAGTTACAGTCCATTTCTACTTCTACTTGCCATCTGACCGGTATGGAGGTGAGACGAGGGGTTCAGACAATGCTGGAGACGACTCCAAATCCTTCAACTGCTGGTTCCTGTTGCCTCCTGGTAGCATGCGGCTATTTATCAGTTCCTATTCCATTGTCATTAATGGGATAAGCTAGGGTAAACCTCAAACTGGGGCTGGGCCAATAACCAACAAATGTTATTCAAAGATGTTCATAAAAATGTTGCAATGTCTATGCATATTCATGAATATTCACTGATTACTCACGCCCCTCTAGGAGCCAGGTGAATAATGAGACAAAAAATTGAATAATGTATTCAAAAACTCACTGAGAAATTAACTGAACTGATTATTCCAGCAGCTCTGCTTAGCCTATTGAGCAGCTGCCAGTACTTGGTACATTATATGACAACATGTATTTACATACAGCCTTCCATCCTATAGCACTTTAAACACCGTTTGCCTCCCCCCACCCTCCCCACTCTCATGTTGCCCACCACTGAAATGCAGCTGCTGTTTAACATCACACAGCAACACTACCCAACCTTGAACTCACCCTGCCATGTGTGCAAGGCTGGCTGTATGGTTTGAGACACACCCAGCTCTCTTCAAGGAACGGTCAGGAGGTATTTCCTTCTCCAGCAGTCTCTCTACCAGGTAGGAGAACCAGGCCATGACTTGCCAAGGCAGCCTCAGATAGTCACTTGGACAACTCGTCTTTCAGGCCAACAGCGGGTAAGTGGAAATTCAACCTACAACAGCGGGTAAGTGGAAATTCACCGAAACAGGATTGGGTCACTCCATGTATACAAGACACACACAGCTCTAGTGCATCACCTGCCATTTGGTACTTCCATGCACAACATCAACCAACACTGCTGCTTTGGAGCTCTTGATGCCAGCAAAGATACAGACACACACCCCCATCTTCAAAGGCAGGACCTTAGCCACACTCAGAAGGTTTCCACCGGACAGCCCAGCTAATTACCTCTGCTAATCCCTAACAAACCAACCCAGGAGAGCAGCTCCCCTGCCCTGTGAAGAGTTTGGCCCAAAGAAGCCCTTCAAAGGGAACTAACATCTCTGCAGACATGTCCCAAGCAAAGGAATTAGAAAGGTTCAGTGTAGCCAGTTTCCTGGAGGATGAACCAGGTTCTCTCTGCTCTGGCCCTGTGCTTCACCCCATGCACAGACAATCCCAGGGGTACTTTTAAGAGAGCACTTTGCACGGCTCACGCTCCCAGCCACGTCTCAGCAACGAGATTTTCAAAGGCTCCTCACCACTCACAACAGGCAAAGGGACATGACGAAGAAGTCGTATTGAAGTTTTCTCTTCAGCCTTCTTTCATGACAGCAGCAGAGCACCCGCAAAACGTTAACGGTACAGCAGAGGGACCCACGTACACGCTCTCAGGGGAAACCGCCTTAAGAACGCTGCAGTGAAGCCCATGGTAAAAGCAGCTCAGCTCCCCTTCAGACATAACGTAGGTGTCTTCTCTCTACTGACTTCATCTTGATCCCAGCACCAAGACAGGAGCTGGCCAGAGTCAGCGGATCCGCATTCAAATTCCACTGCTTAGTGACAGAGCGTGCTCTGGATTACCCAGATTTATTATTGTTTCACCAACTTTTCAGTACGAGTGGAAAGAGCTTTGCTAAATGGGCTGCCACTGAAGTAACCTGCTTCCTTCACTGCGGTGTTACTTTTGAATCACAGAATCATAGAACTAGGGATCTGCAAGGGACCTTGACGGGTCATCAAGTCCAGCTCCCTTGACTATCCCTGACAGGTGTTTATCCAACCTGTTCTTAAAAACCCTCCAGCGACGGGGATTCCACAACCTGCCTTGGGAGCCTGGTCCAGAGCTTAACTCCCCCTAGAGAGTTAGACATTTTCCTAATATCTAAATTAAATCTCCCTTGCTGCAGATTAAGGCCATTATTTCTTGTCCTGCTTTCAGTGGAGGTGGAAAACAGTTGATCACTCTCATCTTTATAACCGTCCTTAACATGTTTGAAGACTATTACCAGCCCCTCCTCCACTTCTTTTATCGCCCAGCCTTTTTTAATCTCTCTCAGAGATCAGGTTTTCTAAACTTTTTAGCATTTTAGTCGCCCTACTGTAGACTCTCTAGAATTTGTCCACATCTTCTTTAAAGTGTGACACCCAAAACAGAGGCCTCACCAGTGCCAAACAGAACAGGATAATTACCTCCTCCTGCGTCTTATATTTGACACTCCTGTTAATATACCCCGGAATGAGATTAGCCTTTTTTACAGCCGCACCACACTGTGGACTCATGTTCAATTTGCGATCCACTAGACCTCCCAGATCTTTTCAGCTGCACTTTCACCAAGTCAGTTATTCCCTATTTCATAGTTGTGTACTAGATTTCGCCTTAAGCGTAGTATTTTGCACTTGCCTTTACTGAATTTCATCTTGGTGATGTCAGACCATTTCTCTAATTTGTCAAGGTCATTTTGAACTCTAATCCTGCCCCGCAAAGTACTCGCAGTCCCTCCCAGCATGGGGACATCTTCAAATGGTGATTGTTATTTAACATTTGCATTGTGGGAGCACCTAGAGACCTCAGGCAGGGCCCCAGCACGCGAGGTGCTATTCAAACACATAACAGGGTCCCTGCCTCACAGAGCTGATCATCTAAGTAGATCGCTCTAAGCATGAGAGTCAGTAATAGGATAGGAAGTGGGATGCTCCTGAGTAAATTACAAACTATATCACCATGCCGCAACAGCTTCCCCTGAATTTCAGCAGGGGTGGTAGAAGCATACCCATCCTGAAATGCTGTGTGGCAGTTGATACACTGACATGACTTGACCCTGCCTTGAAAGTGCCTTTTCTGCACTGGTTCTTCGGAGAATTACAATTCTTTTCAAATGCAGAACAGTATTTAGTTGGATAAAAGTATTCAATTTTTTTTTAAAAAGCTCACCGTCACCGGTGCAAAAACAGTCCCTCACCCCCCCACTCCCACCCCTTGCTGAGGGACAACAACATTCACTCAAGGTTTCCAAGCCTACCCATCCAGCCATGTTTCCTCACCAGGTTTCATACCAATCAAGAACTGCCCCAGCAGATCCCACATGTGCTCACGCTATGTCGTGGCTGCATGGAACCCGTGTTTTCCTCCTAACCAGACCGTATCAGTCACAAACATGGAGGAGTCTCCCCAACCTCTCTTCAGTCAAGGGTCCTAACTCCTACTGGAACTTCCTTGCGAAGAAAAATTGGCTGCTCTGACCTTGCCCCATACAGAAATGCTCTCACCACGTAGCTGGTCTCATTCTCATCTCATCCACTCAGGATTCATCTGTAAAGTTTCTGCATCTCTTCGCTCAACACCTTTACTGCACTAGATTCTCAGATGCCCAGCCATCCCTGTTGCATTGATCCGGGAGCTCCCTTTACCTTGCCTTACCAAACCTTTCATCAGCTTTATCACCCTAGCACAGAGGCGCATCAGCAGAACAGAGAGTAATTCAGCCTGCCCAGTTTCTCTAAAAAATAAGATGCTTTTGGCTCCTTGGTGTTCCACATAAGCCCAGCTAGTCCTTGCTCTCTGCAGAAGTGCTAATTACCATGGCATTTCCAGAAGGCAAGAATAATTAAAGCACCGACTCTTTCCTCTAGAGAGGGAGCAGAGACCTCGAGCAGCCTAGACAGGGAAAGAAAATTGGGGATGATCTTCCCTGCCTCTTGATTGTTCTTAAGAATCCTACCAGCAGGGCAGGGCACACTACAGCATAGGTGCCATGGAAGGCTTACAGTGTCTCCCAACACAAACACAAAGGGAAGAAGAAGAATTAAACAAAGAAGCTGTCATCCTTCCCTCTTGACACTTGTCAAAGCGTGTGTGTGTGTATGGCGGGGGGAGGAGGGGGAGCTAGAAACCTCTAATTTTATTAGGAAAGGCACCGATCACAGAAGAGCTGAGAGTTCCACTCCAGAACCATTTCACCAAGTGACATTTTTTCCCCCTTCATACACTAATTATTTTAAAATGTATATATGATAAGTGAACAATCCACCATGGTCATGTTAAAGAGCATCACAAACTGTTGACATTCAGAGCATCACAATGGAGAATGGGCGTTTCTGCGGTGGGGTGGCAAGCGAGGAACTGACGTCCAGGGACAGTGACAGAAGGTGCCAAGACCAGGTTTTCGCAGCCCACGTTTAACATTAGTTGAATGGTAGTTTACAGTTGGATTTTCAAAAGCATTGAAAGGAGCTAGGGCCCCCAAATTACAGCTGGGTGAAAAAAAATTTTAAACAAAGGCTTTTTGGGTTTTTTTGGGTTTGTTTGTTTGTTTGGCAAAACCTGCAGATCCAGATACATCGATATGCCTCACGAGTTCATGGCAGTTCCCCCGAATGTTTCATTAAAAAAGAAAACTCTGGAAAAAATAGCAACATTTCACTTTGACATTTTCATAATGAAACATTGAGATTTTTCTGTTTGAAGTGACTTTTCATTTCAAAGTTTCCTCTAATATTTTTAATCAAAAATGTTTTAAAATGGTCACAATAGAAGCAAAAAGTTTCAGCGTATGTTGAAACAAAACCTTTAGTTTGACCCAAAATCATTTTTGTTCTCAATTTTTCAGACTTGGTAGATATCAGGAAAATCCATTAATTGCCCAGCTCTCCTCCCAGTTCCCATGGACTAGCAGTGGGAGCTGGCGCCTAAATCCAACCAGTGCTTTTGGAAATTCCACTTTATATTATTAGATCATCCCACAGTCAGCTCCTTTCTCCCTCCATTCCTGCACCAGATTCCCTCTACACGGTATGTTCCCAGTGGAGAGGCCAGAGTACATGTCCCAGGTGCAGGAGCTGTAACATCAAAGCAACAAGGCCCATCACAGTGATTCAGCCAGAGGTGGCAAGGAGAGGCTTGTAGGCCACCAAGATTTCTATTCATGATGGGTCCGAAGCAAGGGCAAATCTGAACCCAAATATTAGCTTCTGTGTACAGCCAAAACACATGCATCTTCTGGAGAGCAATGCCCACTGTGCATAGCATAATCATATGTACACGAGGTGCCGATGGAATGAAAGACAGCACCAAGCAAGGAGCTATAATGAAGTTATGCACAGAGCGGCTTTGGTGACAGCCTTGGAATGGGATAAACATAATAGGCGAGGTTACGCAGTAACCATACAAGCCTTGATTGGCAAGTGACAAGTTTGTTCAGTAACAGCCCCCAGTTAGCTGCAGCTTTATAATGAAAGCTACAGAGGAGAGCAATTACATTTCATAAAGCCCGGGCATCTAAAGATGCACAGCACACGCATGTGGGCACACACCAAGAGAAAGGCAAGATAACTGTGCTCAGACACATCCTGTCTCTCCAGATGCTTCAGGAAGTACTCTGACTGTAAACCTTTGGACACATCCCCTTCTGATGCCCAACGTGGACTTTAGAACAACCAGGTAAGATAGTGCCCCCAATCAAAGAGAGCCCCAGCTTCACCCCTGGACCCAAGATCTCAGTGCCATGTGGATTTCCTCACAGGCAGACAGCATGCTCAGAGCTGCCTATCCCACCCTCAGATCTCTATGTCGGGGCTGAAGGAGAAGAGCCCAGAAATCCAGCACAGGACACTAGTATGCAGCCACACTGACAGCCACCAGCACTACAGATAACCCAGATTTTACAAGTCTTTAACTGTGTGGTCAGAGGGGCTTGGATAGAGCTGGGCAAAGAATGGATTTTGCAGTTTGCTGACATTTCTGAAAAATCTGGGAGAAAATTCATTCTGGGTTCATCCAAAACCACTTTTTCAAAATTTTTAACAATTAGAAACAAAAAAAACCCCATTGTGTTTAAATTTTGAGTGGGTTTATGGCATTTTTTGTAATTTTTAAATAAAATTGAAAGAAGTTTTGAAACAAAACGTCAATTTAACCCTCTAAAAATCAAAATGTTTCAACTTTGGGGTTTTTTTCCTCCCAATCCCCAGCGCAAACAATTTGGTGAGATTTGGAAAGGAAAGGAAAGATTTTGGGGTTGCTGAATCTGCATTTTTGCCCAAAAGAGTTTCAGTCAAAACCGGTCACACCCTGCAGTAGTCCTAAAAGTGATATGCTGTGGTTCTGCAACAAGTTATTGAGCCTGATGTTGGGATCGCTGGGAGAAATTCTATGCCCTGTTCTAGGCAGAAGTTCAGACTAGATCAGTGGTTCCCAAACTTGGTTCGTGGCTTGTTCGGGGTAAGCCCCTGGTGGGCCGCTCGACGCTTTGTTTACCTGGAGCGTCCGCGTGTATGGCGACTCGCAGCTCCCAGCGTTCCCGACCAATGGAAGCTCCGGGAAGCGGTGGCCCAACCTGCACCGCTCAGGTAAACAAAGCATCTTGCGGCCCACCAGGGGCTTACCCTGAACAAGCCACGAACCAAGTTTGGGAACCACTGGACTAGGTGATCACAGTGATGATCCCTCCGGCCTTAAAATCTGTGAAAATGAATTGTGGTTTCAAAGGAAGTTTTGCAAAAGGGACCAACTCTCGATCTGGATAAGAAGGGGATTCAAACAGCATTCGGGATACAGAAAAGCAGGGTGATTTTTCTTTTATTACCCCAAAAGGGGAAAAGCTCCAATTATGGCAAATATTCGCCAGCTAAATTAAAATACAATATTAAGTTCTTTGCACTACTCCCGCCTCCTGTTGCAAATCTTTCCATCTCTCACTCTTCTTGGAGCCTTCATGCACAGAACGCCTGCTGTCTGCTCCATCATCAAGTCTTCCTCTCTCTTTAAATCCCCACTTATTTGGGGCTGGATCCTGTATTGTGCTGAACGCTCTGGCTCCAACTCAGGAAAGCACTTTTGCACAGGAATAGTTCCCCTGAAGACAAAGGGTTAACTTTCAGCGCGCGCTTATGTGTTGGTTTGGAGACAACATGGCCAGTACCTTGCAGGACTGAGCCCTGCGGAAGCCTCACAATTACAACCGAACCAGGTACCTGAGCAGGTAGCAAAGGGAGTAAACCACCACGTTTGGGTCAGTATCAGGATCTTCCTGAGGGCCAGGGGTTGGACTGATCCAAAAACATTGGGAAAAAAGGCCCAAAAAGGTTGACATTATTTCCATTTCACTGATTTTCTGTACAGCCATTATTTTTGCATCCATTCTTGTTGAAGTGGTTATTATTTGCATTAAATATTTTTTTAAATCCCACCCTTGGAATGATCTGACCATGTGGTGAGATTTCAGAATCTTTTTAATTTTCAATTTAAAAAAAAATTCAGAAAAAAAAATCACAGAAGTGTTTGCAAAAAAAAAATGGTTTTTTAATTTTGAAAATGGGAGGGCGGGGAGGGAGGGCATTTTTCAGGGCAAAACATTTTGTTTGAAAAACTGAAAGGGGCCAGTGGGGAATCTTCTGATGTAGGGTTTGGCCCAAGCCTTCTCTCTCGCACTGCCCTGGAGCCACCCATGGGAGGTTTCAGCTGCCAGCCTACAAGCTGTAGTAAGCCCAGGGACACCACTGTCACTATAGTCCTGCCACATGCGACTAGAACTCAACCCTCCTGCCCCAGGAGGCCAGGCCCTGTTCAGCTAATGGAGCATTTCCACTGTCTGCTTGCAATACAGGGCCTACGAGACATGTTTGAGCAGGGAGAGGGCCTGATGCTGCTGGCACAGTAACCCATTCCATGCACAACCAACATGCGGGCACAGCACTCTCTGTTCGTAATTTGGATGGTCAGATATTTGACAGGTTTCAGAGTAGCAGCCGTGTATGTTCCATTCTATGCATCCGATGAAGTGAGCTGTAGCTCATGAAAGCTTATGCTCTAATAAATTGGTTAGTCTCTAAGGTGCCACAAGTACTCCTGTTCTTTTTTCAGATACTTGAGGCAGGGATCTCATCTGTCCCTGTGACCACACGACACTTAACACAAGTGTCGCTGCTCAGACAGAACTGAAACCAAAAGGCCATGCTCCAGAAAAGCCTCCAGCGCTGACTAGTGACCCCCTCCGCCCGTAGCCGATGGAAGCATGCGGAACTGTGTGATACAGCACAGGTTAGGGTCAGGAGACCCAGGTGCCATCTGGACAGATGACAAGATTCTTATTTATACATATACACGCCCATGCACATGTACACACACACACACACACACACACGGGGAAGGCTGCAGAGGAGAACAGCTGCAAATGAATTCAGCATCAATTATTCTAAAATATTTATGTTAATATGGGGGAAGGGGCTTGGCAGCTGAATTCATCTCAAGTTCTGTTAATTTCAAGCATCAGAATGTGACCGAGCAAGATGACAGCATCTGACATCCGAGTAACACATCCGTGAGCCTGGAAAAGGGACAATTTTTAAAAAGGAGACAGACTGCTACATATTAAAATACTGTGGACAGGGCTTTATGCTGCCATTGCAGTCTGCTTCAGAGACTGTTGCTGGGCCATGGTGAATTAAAACCAGAGCAGATTATTTCATTTTTAAGCAAATTGCATCTCCTCTTCATCCTGGCAGATAAAGCAAGCTCTCTGGGAGCAGTGTGCCTCCCCAATAAACCCATATCAAAATGCATTTTCATTAATATAAATTGTTTGCAGTAGAAAAATTAATTCTGCAAATGGTTCTCATACATGACAAATTATACAGGCAGTGCAAAGACTAGACTACGCGCTACATTCATAATAAAAATCTCTGCATTTTCTTTAATGCAATAGGTTTTCTGGGTAAAATGTCTGGTTTAATTAATAAATAAAAAGGGGATCGAATTTGCAATGTTTAAAAAGATCTTCAGAGTTAAAAGGCTTGAGCCGGTCATGCTCCTGCTACTGAACTGCGGCCAGTTTCTGTAATAATTCAGCTCTGACACACATTCATTATGATGCCTCCTAATAACAATAATAATATTTTAGCACTTAACTTCACTAGGAGCGCTCTCCAGACACTAATTAATCCACCCAATAGCCCCATGTGACAGGGGAGGGACTAGCAGCCCCATTGCTACAGATGGGGAAAAGAGAAATTTGCCAGTCATATTTTCAGAATTACCTCTTGACTTGGAGGGTGCAACTTGAGACACTTGGGGCCTGCTTTTCCAGAGGTGCTGAGCACCCACTGGGATCTGCCGATGCTCAGCACCTCTGAAAATCCGGCCCTACTGGTAGGGGTCTCAACATAGGCTCTCAAAAATGGTGGCACCCAACATTAGAAGCTGCTGTTCAACATGCAGCGCGAAGTGACCCACCTGGGGTCACCCAGCAAGTCAGCCCGTACACAAAATAAATATGATGCTATTCAACAGTACTGAGCCAAGAACCACTGCTGCAAATGACACTGTGTAACTGGTGGGCTCAGAACTCAGGGGCTGTTAGCTCGTGGCCTGTCTACCCAGTGCTATGAAGGGCCAACGGGGCAAGCACAGGTCCCAGTGAAGGTCTATTCCACAGAAGTGAAAATTGCACACTTGGCTCATCACTGCTGGGTGCGAATGGCTGTGCCCTACCAGGGCTGATTAAAAATGGACCGTGCCATCTGGAAACACACCAGTCAGAAGTATGGTGTGAATGGTGGAGAAGTAATAGAGGGAGATGCTCACCATAGGCTACCCCAGTATTAAAAAAACAAGTGAAAAATTTAAGTTCTCCCCTCAAAGTTTCTCCTCTACTTCTGAACCTTGTCCTCTGTCTCCGTTACCAGTACCCAGTCATGAGCTTCTGTCTATTGAATGAGGAGTGATATATAATTGATGAAATCACAATGTGATACAGCCTCAGAATCATTGTCTGCTAGAAGACATCTGTTCAGCACAGAGAATTCACTCAGCTACTGTCACAATGCATTTACTGTACTGTATCAGAGACTTACTGAATATGCTGAAATCAGGCAAGCCAAGATCTGTAATATTATATGTCTCAGGATGTAGAGAGCCAGGAACACAAGCATTTGTTTTAGATATTTATGTCTCTACTACTGCTCTCTTGCCTTCCATGCCCTGCATTTCTTCAGACTTATTTCCATAAATTTCCTTCAGCTTTCTGACTGATTTCTCATATGAGCAATAACACACGCTTCCAACTTCCCTCTCTTCATATCACTTTTCTTGCAAGAAGGCTTCAGGGATTGGATTGAAAAGAAGGGAGCAGAGAGCATTTCACGGAAGCAAGAAGCCAAAGACTCATGCAGCTTGCTTTGACTGTCCTAAGAAATTTCCTCTCCAGGTATTTCATGTGCTCCCTGACCTTCCCACACCATCTCTGTTGGCCTCCCTTGTTCGTGCACTCTGAAAGGCTCATCTTGGAGCCAAATGCTCAAGCGTTACAGGAAGATATGACTGCTAGAAAGCAGACTGGGTTTGGGGAGTGTTGGTGGGTCACTGTCTCAAGATGGCCATGTAACAGTGATCCTTCTCTGCATGATACACATGATGGATGCACATCTCTATAGAAATATCAAATGGTTGTGCTACCGTGTTGACACGCCAGGCTGGCTAAAGAGCTCATCAGAACCAAGCTCCGCTGGAGTTCTTTTCTGAGCAATCACGGCCTGATTTTCATAGGTGCTGAGCAGCTGCAGCTCCCCCCAGCGTCATGGTTTGCACTCAGATCAGATCCATGGCATCCTGCTGACAGCAAGTGGCCCTTTCTCTGCTACACATTTCAAACAATACTGCAAATGCCTTTGGTAGAGCACTGTCACAGACAGGCCGAAGTCACTCCCACCCGAGTTGTCACATATGTGCTGCTGACCTTTCCTGCATAATTATATCTCTGAAAATCCAGACTAAATGAGACCCTGGTCCAATGCTCAGGACAAGGAAGGAATCATGCCATGCAGCTTTAATAGTCCTGCGGATATCACCTCTGGTTCTCATTACTGGGGACTTCTCTGGGAACCACACAGGGAAGAGGCAGCATTGGCACTGCTGTCTGACGCATCAGAAAATGAAGAGTGATCAAGGGTTTTGTGTCACCTCTTAATTACCTATTCTGGGTACCTTAAGATGGAAGACATGCCTGTCACGGTAACAAAGGATTCGAGATGAGTTCTGTATTCAAAATATTTGCACTAATTATCAGAGATCCCCTTTGAAAAGTGCTTTGAGGGAAGAATGACATTTCACAGTGAGGCTCAGCATTGCCTTGGCTACACACACACACACACACACACACAGAGTCTGCAGGCCTGGGGTCACCATCGTGGTGTCAAGTACTATTCTGGACCACCTTATGGCACTCTGCATTATGTCCCTATTTACTGCTTGAGTGTAAACTGTGTGCCTAACTATTCTTGCGCTAAATCTAACACATATACCACTAAGTGACCCCTTTTCTTCAGCAAACATTTAATCTGACTGGACAGGAACAAAACCATGTAGATACAAATGGGCCAAGAAGACAATAGCAGGTTTCAGGTTCCTTGAGAAAGCGTATGGGAGCAGGAGACTTATTCATAAATCCTTTTTTGTTCCATATAGTCTGTGATAAATAGGCACCCTCAGCATCAATAACTGCAAACATCCTTGGGAAAGAGATATACACACAAACCCATCGTACCACTGAAAGCAGAGGACTGGATTCAATTTCAGTTTTGAAGGCTAATTTCACAGCCCTAAACAAAATTATCTGAAAGGGCTCCTGCCACCACATGCACAATAAATGTAAGGTTATAGCCACTAACGTGGGACAATGTCTCCCAAGAGTTGTAATATCTTAAGCTAAAGGAGGGGAAGAATAGACCCATTCAAGACTCTGCCTTTGGAAAAATAATCTCTTATTAAAAATAATGCTCTTACTGGGAAGCACAATACTTTGGAAATTTTAGAGCCTTGAAGATAAGTCAAGCTTTCCCTGCTCCCTCTACAGCAGTAAGTACATTTCCAAAAGATTTAAACATTGCTGAGCCCTTAACTTGGGGGGAGAGGGAAGAGGGAGCAATGACAAAGAACATTCCTAATGGCAAAGATAGGAGAAATGCTGCCTTTTTTTATTAATTATTATTGCATTAGATTGATCATCACTGAAATGAAATAATGAACAGCTACCACCTCCTAATTCATTGCCTGGGGAAACCAGTTTCACTCCACTTTTGTATGACAAGAGCACCATAGTTTGGGGAAACAAGTTATATTTTAAGAGGAGCCCATTCCATTGTGAACAAATAGTAAGCTAGTGTAATGAACATGTACTTAATGCGTGAAAAAGCCCAGCTCCATGCTCAGAATGCAAATGAAACTCTAGGCTCCTGGGTTGATTAATTTAACAAGCAATAAAAAGGGGGGTGGAGCTAAAAGCTGGGGATCAACTCACTTGGCATTTACAAGTCTTGCATGTTAGTATCTCTCTTCCTGGTGCGTGTTGGGGGGGGTTGGAGGGTTTGGGGGGCGGTTGCACAGAATGGTTACTGTGATGAGCCACCACACAAGGTACGATATAAATTTTTATTATTGTTGCTGGGTATTACCTGGGGAACGCCACCGTTCTGCACAGAGGTTTTCACACACAGCATAATTACATTCTGTAGGTTTGCAAATAATGACATAACCCAGTCACCTTACTGTGGGTATGATTTATTGCAAATAACAAAATGTTATTATATGGAAATTAGTCTCCACACAACAGCAGACTGGAGGGGATAGCTCTGTAGTCAATTTAATCACCAAAGTAGCAATCAGCTGCTTTTCAGGACCAGGGACAGCACAAAAGCAAAAAAAATAAAAAAAAACCCTCAGCAACAATCTGGAAAGCCAAACGGGGGGCCCCTTAAACCATTCACAGACTAAAAGGGTGGAAAAAGAGGCACATCACATGGCCAAGGCTATACTCAGGCTAGAGAAAAACATTCGGTCCAGAACAGGCCTTCCCCATTGGATGGGCGGTCCCAATATTCCGATTTCCATGGCCGTTGTGTAGTCTCTTAACGTCTTCATTTGCTCAGAGCACACGTGCTTCAGGCCACATGGGATCCAGCTCTCCCCACCAGACCACTCCTTCGGCCCCAAATGCTGCTGCATTCTCACTCCAGGGGGGCCAGGGTAGCCACGCTGTGGAACATTCATCAGCCCTGGCCCCCTCAGCCACCTGCTGCCTTACCGCTAACCCGGCAGAGGGAACCTTTATCGAGTTACACCGAACCCCCCCACAAGCTTCCCAAATCCTGCCCTGCCCTGCACGGTGGAACTTCACCCACAACTACTGTGCGCTGGCCCGCAGTGAAACAAGGGGCCAAGACTTACCCACAGAGGTCCTAAAGTTCGTCCTGGAAAAGGGCTTTGGGATGGGCGGAAGGGGACAGGGGGACTATTTCTTCTGTGAGATTCACATGCAGCACAGCCCCTTCATGGGGATTCCACTTACTGCCAGCGGGTTATTAAGATAATTTGATTTTCCTGGGCGGGGAGGGCAGGGGGAAAAGGCAGGTGCAGCTGGTGAATTTGTGTGACCGTGAAATTAAATACATTTCCTGCATGCTGGGACAAAGCTGCCGTACTTTTATGGGGAGCAGGGGGGGTCTAAAGGTCCCAGGATACGACTGGGTCCAGGCACAATGGAGTTTAAACCCAGCTATGTTCCTACTTCCGTCCAAGGCCTAGCGCAAGCCACTTCACCCCTCTGTACTAGATCCCTCATGTGGATTGACCCCCCCCTTGCTGCACAGTGAGGGTTAGGTGCCATGCCAGGTGCTCTGAAGATTAAAAACCCTCAATCAACGTAATGTTTGTGCTCCTCCCAGCTCCCACTTGTGATTCACTTGCAGCCCCCCGGCCTACTGCAATACAGGCCTCATTCCGAGCACATCACCCCAAGCATCACTCCAGACCGTGGGGAGTGCTCTGATATGGACCAACGGCCCCTGGGTGCCACAATCACAAGACAACATATAAAGCAGGCTAGGTTCTGAGTCCAGGTATGGAAAGAGTGCGTTGAAATCAACTGTGCTATCAACCCTCTTGGCCTTCGGAAGATTCATTTTAAAAACAAAAGTAAGAACATCCCGCCCCTCTGCAGAGATGCAAGTACACACACACACACACACACCCTTTTCTTGTTTGCTATCGTTGGCCAATTGTGAATTTGGAAGCCATTTTTTTCTTAAGGATGTGCCATGGAGCATGCTCCATTAGGGAGACTCAAACATGTATTAGGTCTTTAAACACAAAAGACAGTGTGTATTACTCATGTTTAAACTGACTAAAAGGCACCGTGAGTGCCAGAGAAAGCTATTTTAACAGCAGCTTTGTCATGGGATCCCCCCCCTTTTTCCCCTCCACATTAATTCTCTGCTCTATAATCATGTTTCTACAGGCTTTCACTTGAAGTACTAGGCGTTTGAAAGGATAAAGTGCATTAAGAGTTTTAACACTGCAGAAGATAGCACTCTGACATTTTAATAACACTAATGCAGTGGAATTTGCAGAATTATCACTGTAATGTGTATTTCAGCACCATTTCCTTCCTTAGCACAAGTTTTCTATGCTATTAAATACCACGGCCTTTCCCTCACCTTCAGCCATGGGAATCACCCTTTTATCAACATCTGCACACCTGAGACCCATGCAGGCTTACCACCACCTTGCACAGAGACATCCCAGGGATTCATTACTGCTCTTACAAGAGGCTTGCTCACCCTCCCCTTTAATAAAGCTAGAGTTCTCATTTGCAGTTCTGATCTTGGAAGCAAAAAACCCCCACAACTCCACAGTGTAGAAACTAAGGCTCTTCCTCTCACACTTTTTTTTGTACCCGCAAAAAACCAAGTGGTGCTAAATGTTATCATTTCCCATGTCTTGTCTTGCAGGATCATTCCTCAAGTATTGCTTACACGAATATGAATCTGTGTTTAGCACTACCCGAGATCATATCTTACTCGGCTTGCATCAAAGCAGAAATTCAACATGAACCAGCACAGTTTAGCCACCATGTAAATCAATAGGATAAGATGCATTTTAGAGGATGCCATGAGGTATAGACAAATGCCAAGGATTCATTTAAAAACAAAGAGAAACGCTGCTGTTCACAGGAATAGAGTGGAAAGAAATAGATGTAAACCAGCTCTGCTGAAGCAACAGCAGGAGCATGCCAAATAGTACTATGGACATGCTCATCTGTTTGCCTGTAAAGCAATATCAAACTCTGGAGTCCATTGAATAGGACGGGCAGCCTTTCATATCTACAGCAGGACACTACTTTAGATTAGTATCTCACACACCATCCCTTACCACAGTTCAGAGCTACCAGCATCAGCATTTCATTCTGCACCACTCTTCTCTGGCTCAGATTCTCTGATCCTTTATGCTTTCCTGCCAGGCCCCTTCTTTGGGTCAGAGGCCCATTTAAACCAAAATAAATAAGAAAGTTGACATGAGTGATGAGGTGAAAAAGAGACTAAGATCCAGTGACAAAAGTACTTTGGGAGCTAACAGGAGCTGGCTGAACGGGTAGCAAAGTTCTCTGGGGATTGCATACAGCATCCAACAGAGCCCTAATCCATCGCTCCCTTGCGCCTTCCACCTTCTCACCCTTCCCCAGCCCCTCCCTCTCATGGCTGAGTAAGGTAGTTAAAGCCCAAAGAGAGTTGAGAGGATTAGCTCAAATTTTGGCCAAAAATGTAGATTTTGATATACACATACAAAGATATAGTTAAAGGCAGATCAATAACAAAGCTTCTTTTGAAAGCCAACAGGAGTGTTTATTTTCTCTCTCTCTCTCTCTCTCACACACACACACACACACACACACCCGTGCACACAACACTCAGTGCCACTGACAAATGCCAATGAATTTTTTTTTAAATATCAACTGAAACAGTTTAATTTTGGTGACTAAATAAACATCCCCCTCAATGCTTGCAACTCAGCCACCACCACTCTGTGCTAATGCATGAAAACCTGAAAGTGAAACTGACTAGAAACTCAAGGCAGTCTGTATTTCATTGTGCAAACTCATATACCAGAAATAAATAAGCCGCACAAACAGGAGTGATTGCGATTGTTTGATTTCATTCACGTTGAATAAATTTCAGGTAATACTGGCAAATTCTACTCACCGAAGGACAGTACTAATTATCTGTTGATGGGCAAGCAAAGTACTTTTTTTTTTTTTAATCATCCGTCATCATCAAAGGATAAGAGAATGTTCTCCAGCCTGTGCTGGTAAATTTTCATGATACTTTTCCAAGTTCAGTTCAGTTAGTGAAATTTGTTTCTCAAATTATATTAGGTCAGATCCTCATCTTGGATAAATGGCTGTAGCTCACTGATGTCAATGGAGCTAAGTCAATTTACAGAAGCTGAGAACCTGGCCCATTGCTTCTTAGAAATATGGCCCCACTAAGAATAAAGTAATCAGCATAAGAAAAATTTGGAGGCATTCTGTTTGAATACTCTAGCAATGGGCACTATAGAAAGCCCTACAATAAATCAGATATTTTGTTTTAAAAACACTTATGCCAATTACCTCTCTTTAGTCAGAGCTGTATAAAATGCTGCAGAACTATACTCTGAGCTGTGCGCCCCCAAAACATTGACAGATGAGTGTTTTTGATTCATAATGAAAGCACCATTATTAAAGTCAGCAAATTTCCCTCCGCGCCTGGTTCAGGATCCAGCAAGCCAAGTTGCACAGACAGTTTGCTGTGGCCCAGGCAGCAAGAGCTCCCGGTCACGTGGGGAAGCCTCACGGCTGAGCTGTGATGCGTAAAAGGATTTACAGATGTAAAGCCACATCTCGATAACGCTTGGAACAAATCCCTGACATTCTTCACACAGCTCTGCACTAACAGGGTAGGCTCTACCAGAGTGGAAATGCCAGCGCCCCACTATCTATATGTTTCAATTCCCATTAACCATTTAATGGCTTTTCCATTGCCAAGGCAAGGCAGGTTTGTGGGTTTTTTCCTCCTCCTTTGCAGGCAGGATTCTGAATGGTGACAATTATTCTCCATTCAAGACCAGTCATTTGCATGCAATTCATTTGTGATGCAGAAAAGCTTGAACCTGTCATTATCATTTGGCATCAGCACCACACCATGAAAAGAGGCTGCTCAGAACATGCGCATAGCATTGCATCCTAGTGTCTTTAGCCTAGGCGACAATGACAATGAGAGAATTTTTTCCCCCCAAAAGACAGGACCTTAATTCTCTAATGAGCGAAATGGACACAGCTCTGCTCTGTGCTCTGAAGTCTTTTCTACAGAGGGCTTGAGGGGGAAGGAAGATTTGAGGACGAAGAGACTTTGCCCTGCTTATAGGCAGGAACTAGCCAAGCTTGCAAATATCAGCCCTGAGCATAGGGAAACACACCTGGTCCCACCCTCACTGCTGGAGTTTACTGAATAAGCTTAACTCCTGACAAGTATTCAAAGCCACCATTTTGCTGCACTTTCGCAGAGTCTAACAGAAGACACATGCCACAAGCACCCTTGGGCACACTCTCGCATCCAGCACCTCCTCCACCCGCTCCCCAGTAGTTATTCTCCACTTAGGGACTGAAGTAAAATCAAAGCAATTTTGGAGCACAGACTCCTGCAAAATGCTCACTTCCTGTGGCCACTGCGTTGCTCCGTAACAACAGCTGGCAGCTTTTCCTCCCAGAATTCCCTCGCCCCTGCAATCCAGCTAGGGGGCATTTTAGAAATGGGAAACCTGTGGGGCAGACAAGTGACGTGACTTGCCCATGGTCACCATGAGCATGAAAGATCGCACAGCCAGGGATGGAGCCCAGGAGGTCCGGCTCACAAGCCGGGGCTCTAGCCACTAGGAAATGCTTGCATGCATTTGTTCTGTACAAGCCATCCTCTGCATTTCTTGTTTCTGCTTGTACCATAAGGCTTACTATGGCAGGTAATCTGGATTTGACACCAGGTGTCAAAGGAAATGCTCCCCCGCCTTCCAGCATCCATGTAGCTGGCTTGACTTTATGCTGGGTGCACCCGAATTTCAAACCTAACCTCTGAATTCTTCACACCATAGGAATGACCAGACTGGATCGGATCCAGGTCCATCTACTCCAGTATCCTGTCTCTGTGACCAGAGCCAGATGCTTCACAGCGAGGGGCAAGAAACCCTACAGCAGGCAGATGTGGGATAATCCCCAGTAGTTGGAAGTCACCTTAAGCCCTGAAGCATACATTAAAATATCTCTTCCAAAACCTATGTTAGCATAAAGTATCACAGCTCTGGGTATTCCTATTATCCATATAAACATCCCACACCTCTTTGAATCTTACTAATTTATGGGCCACAATGACATCCTGTGGCAAGAAGTTCCACGGTCCAGTTACTTTTTCACACAATATGTATCACTTTTGAATTTGCTACCTGTGTGTTTCACTGAATGTCCCCTTGTTCTCATGTTAGGAGGCCTTCCCAAACAGATGTGGTTGTGCACATCATACCATCCTATCCGCAGGCCAACAACACCTGCCCCATCTTCCAACCACTGCCACGTTTGACAGCCTGGCAGCAAATTAGCTGGTACAACTGGGATTTTCAAAGGTGTTCATGTGAGTTAAGTGCTCAAGTCCTACTTTTCTTTCTAGCAAATCTCCCTCCTACCCCTCAGTGAACCCTCTGCTCACCAGGGAGAGGAGAAGCAGACACTGGTCGTCTTCCAGGGAGCACAGTCCACCAGGTGCCGGGATCTGCATGCTTTGCAGAGACGTGTGCTTTAGCAGCCCCAGGGACTGCACCACCCACTCGCTCACTGCACAAGCTGCTTGGCTGCCCCAGAGTTCGGAAACAGCTATGTCCCCTCTCTGCGTTCTAATCAGTGCAAATCACAAGCAGCGTCTGTGTCCAAAGCAGAGAGGCTGTGGCCAAGGGCAGGGCCTCAAATCTGTGCTGCTTAGTTCTTCTGCCTGCAGAATTTCCCAATTGATTTTGCTCATTAAACATTTAAAACCACAGACCCGGACACCAAGTGTGTGTCATTAGCACACGGCCAGCAGAGCTCGTGTCAATCCTCCCCGGTCTGGTCATCGCTATCTATGGTCTAGCCCCGCTCTCCTGGCCAGGAAGCAGAGTGGGGAAAGGTGTAACAACATGGGGGCGCGCCATCCAGCAAGAAGGGTTTATCTGCGCAGGTCACCAGCATGGGGGGCTCAGTGATCTGGGCATGATGGCTCCCATCCAGCCTTTGCTCCAGCCGAGTCCCCCCTGTACGTCCCCACACACACAGGCACATTGACTGACAAATAGACTGATGCCAGAAGGGACCATCATGATCATCTAGTCTGATCCCCTGCACACCGCAGGCCACAGAACCTCACCCACCCACCCACTCCTGCAATAGGCCCAGAACCTCTGGCTGAGTTACTCAGATCTTGATTTCAATACTTCAAGTTACAAAGACTCCACCGTCTACTCTCGTTTAAGCCAGCAAGTGACCCATGACCCACGCTGCAGAGGAAGACGACCCCCAACCCAGGGTCTCTGCCGGTCTGATGGGGGAAAATTCCTTCCTGACCCCAAATATAGTCATCAGTTAGACCCTGAGCATGTGGGCAAGACCCAGCAGCCAGACACCTGGGAAAGAATTCTCTGGACTAACTCAAAGCCCTCCCCATCTAGTGTCCCATCGCCAGCCATTGGAGATATTTGCTACCATAGGCCACATGCCATTGTTGGCAACTTCGTCATATCATCTCCTCCATAAACCTACCAAGCTCAGGCTTGAAGCCAGTTAGGTTTTTTGCCCCCACTACTCCTCTGGGATGGCTGGGATGGCTGTCCTCTGACGGGTAGAAACCTTCATCCAGTTGTAAGCCTAAACTTGCCGATGGTGAAGGTGACAAGCCACACATGTTGCCTTGCGATGCTTCTCATGGTATCAGGGTTAGGGCCACACAAATATCTCAGCGAGAGCTCTAAACCCACCCCCAAATCAGGACTTTCCCTTTGCACCCATACAGCCAGCACAGCCTATCTTACTGGCCCCTCCACCAGTGCCCCCACCACATCCCGAGGGCTCCCCACATCTTACCATTGCTGTCCCCAGGGTAGCACCTGTGACCTTTCTTCAGGTCCTTCCCACTTTGGGGAGCCAGCTGACAACAATTTGGGGCCTTTAAAGGTGAAGCGTCACCAATGACCACTAGTTCCCAGTTTGAATACACCCTCCCCCAGAAGAAGGCAGAGAGCACCCGTCGTATGACCCCTTTTCATTCCAACTTGGAGTAGAAACTAACCTCAAAATACCAATATTCACACAGGACAAAAACACTCCAAACCTCCCTCTCTCTGCCCAGCCCAGAACTCCAGCTGAAGGGGAACCAGCGGAGGTGGTTTCAGTGCTGGTTCCTCCGGAGTCCAGTTTGTGTTACCAGCAGGGTTCGTTCAGCATTTGTGTTACACCACACAGTAACCCTCATACATATCCACGTAAAGGAGCATCTCAGACAGGCTATCGCTACACAGCTCAGCAATGCGGTTTGCCAGTCATCCCGAAGAGCCAAGAGGGTGAGAGCATGGCATAGACAGCCATTCTGTGAGCCACCACATCCCAAAGGATACTCACAGCCATAGGAGCTGGCCTAGGCACACCTACTTCCCAATATCCTTAACATCTCTCTCTCTCGAGTCAGTCCAGCCATTCACTTGCTCTTTGGTTATTAATGCCCTCTCCGGTGGGCATGGGCACCTGCCCTGTGTGGTGCTCTCTGGGAGATTGCTAGCGATACCCAGGTGTGTCCGTGTGTCTGTTTAGCAGCAATGCACGGAGCAGTTTGTGAGCCATCTTGATCAGGCCACCATTGCAAGAAGGAAACCTGTTCAAAACGGATAGGACTAGCTTCAACATGGACTTTCACTGATCACCAGTGATTTCCTGTTTGATTTGATCATAAATCCTGCCTGGCTTTCCTCTGCAGCTGCAGGCATGCAGCTTTGGGTCACACTTGATGCCAAGCGTACATTCAGAGAGGGTTACCAAATGTTGTTTTAGTACCTGGTTAATCTTTTTTTATGGGTTATTACAGAGTGCAGCGGGTTAACAGGTGGCTTATAACCATCTACAAGGCCTTCTACTACTGTGTTTATAGCCATCTACTGTACAGACTACTCAGGCTTATAATCACTTAGTAGTGCTTTGTGAACAGTCCACACGAAGGGTGACGCAGACCCCTCTTCTCACCCATGGTGCAGAGAGCCACCTTGGACCAATAAGTGCAGAATTGACCAGTCCACCAGTTGCCATCAAACGTCCCTCCTCGTTCGCATGGGACAAAGTTCCCAGCACGGCCAGAGTGATACAGCATGCTCGTGGCAGCCACGGGGTACAGCTGGGAGAGACCGAGCAGCCCAGCTAGCCCCAGTCCCCTGCCAATGCAGGAGTGTCCCTATCCTATAGTGCATCGTACAGTCTAGTTACGATGGCCCGAGCTCCCCCCACCCCAAGGCACTTTCTCAGACATGGCACAGAGAACTCGGAGGGAAGATCTGCTCTAGCTCAAGCAGGAATTCGTTCAGGGAAGTCCGATGCCCTGTGCTCTCAGGAGCTCAGGCTAGATGACCACGATGGTTCCTTCTAGCCTTAGAATTAAGACAGTTGGGGCGGCAGTTCATGGCAAAAGGCCAGCCCCATGTCTCTGTTCTCCTGTTGCCGGTACAACAGGCTGCACTTGGGTTTATGGAACTGGTTCTAACCCACAGGCTCCGGTCTGGGAATTCAAACACCAGCCCTCTCCCCCACACCCCATTCCTTAAGCTGTGTCTGCTATAAATATGCCCCCCCTCCCCCAGGTGAATGGGGTTCACAGAACCAGCATGCTGGCCTTGCAGGGGGTATGGCATGGAGAGAGGAAATACTTCTCATTCCTTGGGCTGGCGGAAAGGCAGAGGCCTTAGGAAAGGGCAGTACTGCCCGGTGCTCTCTGGCACCCATCACCAAAGGCCTGGTGGACACCTGCCTGTCTGAGCAATGCCCAGAGCACTGTCTTTGGGAGGAGGGCAGGAGAGGGGGTGACATCCTGGGTAGGGAAGTGAGGGAAAGTCTACAGAGCCTCACTGCAGACACTGGCTTTGGGAAGCGAAGGTTTCACTCACCTTCCCCATCTCCTGGCTGGGGATAAGTAACAAGACGAGCTGCTTCAAACGGATTTGAAGAAAGAATCTTCAGCGAAGTTTCTTTACCTATTTTCAGATGGTATTATTTCCATTCCAGATCCCAGGTAATACAGTCAGACAAGTCCAGCATGTCTCATGACTTCGGAGGGATTCTATTTTCATTCTCTAATGCAGCCTCATCCTATCAATTTCTGATAGACACACACTCCCTACGCACGCATGGCAGCCCCCGCTTTCAAATCAACTTCAGATACAAAAGGTTGATTTGCCTGAAAAATGAAGCTGCCCTTCACAGAGGTAATAAAGAGATCAATACTAGTTACATTGACTTTTCTTCCCCCATTGTCATGATCCATCTGCACTCCCTGCATCCACTGAGAATTCCAAGATGGGGCTGAGCCGCCAGCACATTCAGACTCACGACCCCTCCCGTGGAACATGTATGGTACCCACCCCTGGGCAGGCAAAAGGAGGTGGCAGGGGGAAATGGGAGAGAAAAGGGCAGGTATTATTTATAATGCATCATTAATTTGGTGAACAAAGCCTCATGTAAGGTATCCGTGAGCTCATCGCAGTCCCTTTGAATCAATGTATTTCCAGCTGTCCAAATTTGTTAGAATTTTGCCAGTAAATTATCATTTAAACTATTGATTGCTCATGTTCCTCAATGTTCAAGAGAACTTGGTTAGTTGCGGTTGGTCAGATAAAGTCACATGGTACCGTGTCTGTTCTCTGATTTCACGAGCCCCTGGGATTGATTCCACAGAGGGTGTATATAAAGTTTGGGTTCCGCAAGCGTTCGCCCACGCGGCTGGAATCTGCTTTGCAAACACTTGTGGGAAATGAACCCAAAAGGGATGCAGATATGGACAGAGAAATTAGAACTTGCAAATAACATTCACGGAACACGTTTGCAGCATGTGCCCGCTGCAGTAGCTCCTCCCCAAGGCCTTCATGGAAAACGTGGCACATTACAAATAGAACCAGTCAAAAAAAATTCATTCTAACATCTTTGAGAAGACCAGCTTTTCAACCAAAATGCAAATTTTTGTGGGAAGTTTTTCATTTTTCAAATGAAAAAACAGTGTACAATTTTGTGGTTGTGGGGTTCCCCCTTCTGCCTCCTTTTTTCTCTCCTCTCCTCCCCTCCTTCCCCACCTCCCGCAGTATTTTTCCTCCACTGAAAAGGAGTGAAAGCAACAAGGAGAGAAGAGGGGAAAAGACCCTTAAAAACTTTTGAAGAAAAAGGAAATTTTTCCATTTGATTTGAAATTTCTAAGTTTTTGACCAGCTCTAATCAACAGCCTCCTCCTTCCCCATACATTCACCTGCCCAAAGGAATCCAGTTAGCTCTTCCCTAAGATGATATTTCAGAAAGAGCGAGTAATAAAAAGAAGACCACAGAGTTAATAAACATTCACTGTCGCCTGGTTATTGGAAGAGTCATTTCATAACATGATGACATCTACCTGGAATAGCAGGTCACAAGGGTAAGCCAGCCCCCCACGCCCACCTGCACACACACACACACACACACCAAAATGTCACTAGTGCAAGAGCCATGCCTCTCTACAAAATTAACTGTAGCACCCACCCTGGATTGTTATTAAATAATAGGAGCCCAAAGGACATTAGACATTTCACTGATGGGGAAACTGGGGCACAGAGGGGGGAAATGACCAGTCCCCAAAGCTGCACAGGCAGCTAGAGTCAGGAATAAAACCCAGGTGCCTGAATAGTTGCAAGCACCCGACTACGACTGAAAGAAAAGAGCTGCATGTAGAGACTGGAGAAGATTAACAACCCCGCATGGCGGGGGGGAGGGGGGGGCGGGGAGGGAATTGTCCCTGCTCCAAGCTCTTCATGTTATTTCTAGGTTCTTCTCTTTTCAGTTTTAATTTCACGCCCTGCTAGAAGAGGCCAAAAGCAAATGACATGAGCTTCCGAGTTGACAGTGTTTGCAGACCCAGGTAAGTCCACCGGGCGTATGGCACTTTAGTATCACACACGGGCTCATTAAACATGAGTAACACATGCCTTGCCTAGCGTATTTCTCATCCAAGTACCAGACACCCTGGGACAGGAATCACTCAAGCAAAGCCAGCTAGCACTGTAACCCCAAATGTCTCTCACTAACAGCTGCTGCGGATGAATGGCATTTCCCAGAGCCCCCCGCCGCCCGAGAGGCGGGGGACAGATGAGCACAGGTGTGAGACAGGCCTGTCTGGTGACATTTGATTAACCTTGGTGCCAATGTCGCCTGGGAGGAAACCAGCCACGTTTAATGGCAGGAGAAGATTGGAAAGGGGTTGTGGTTTGTGCTGCTGGCCCACACAGCACTAAGGAGATGCTGGTTCGCACAGATACAGCTGGAAGTGTCCCTTGCGTTCAGCTCCGAGACGCTGCCTGCTACGCGGGGCGCTGTTCAGATGTGGCACACCACCACTTCCTGTGCTAAGCCTGGGGGGCAATCATGATCTCTCAACCTGCACTCCTGGATGTTTAATGGTTACCACTGCACGTCCTTTACCCAGTTACAGAGCTTGGGTTCGGAGCAACCCACATGCCACTGAAGGCAAGGAAAGGAGAGCTGGTGCACTCAGACCCAGCGCAGAGGGCAGGGGAGCCCTGAGTACCAGATTTTACTCTATTGCACAAATCTCACCAAGCGGGTCAGAAGGAAGGAAGGAGTCTGACCAGCTGGTGAACCCACAGTTATCCCTTGGAGCAGACGGGGAAGCGTAGCACCGCCATGCCCATCCCGGCGTACACGCTGCATGTACCATCCCTGTTCTGCTGGCTGATATATCCAGGACCTCTCGCAGTGCTCTCGTTGCTGGCCTTTTGCCACCCCAGCATGACGGGGAGCACGGACTTGCCTGGCTCTGCACAGACCCAGCAGTGAGCTACAGTCTGGCATCACCTTATTTGTGTTCTAACTGTTGTGGGTGCCACTGGCAAGTGCCCAGTGGAGCTGCTTTGTTAGGGAATGCATGCAGCTGGGCTGTTGCTCAACACACTGGGTGGAGAGCTCCAGCTGGTGGCTTTGAGCCCAGAGCCTAGGATTAGTAACTGAGTCTTGGGCAGGTTTATTCCCCCACCCCTCCCATCACAGGCATTTTAGCAATAAACAGACAATAAAGTGCAAGGACCTGACTGCAAATCCCAAAGGTCAGTTTCTAACACACACTAATTAAATACGCTCCAGATCGGATTCTTTCCCCCACCATTTCCTGGTACAGAATCCTTACGACAAAGAGAAGGTTAAGGGGTGACCTGGTTACAGTCTGTAAGTACCTACATGGGGAATAAATATTTGATAATGGGCTCTTCAGTCTAGCAGAGGAAGGTAGAACATGATCCAGTGGCTGGAAGTTGAAATTAGACCAGTTCAGACTGGAAATATGGCACATTTTTAACATTGGAACAACTTACCAAGGGTCATGGTGGATTCTCCAGCACTGGCAATTTTACAATACAGACTGGATCTTCTAAAAACCGATCTACTCTAGGAACGATTCTGGGCCAGTCTCTGGCCTGTGCTGTACAGGAGGTCGGACTAGAGAATCATGACGTCTCTTCTAGCCTTGCAATCTGTGACGACAGAACTGGAGCACGCCCCAAGCTCAGGTGTTCCACGCCAGGGTTCTGGGCCTGGACCCTCCCGAGCAAAGGGGCTGCCCTAGTCTGTGGGGTAGAAGGAGTCCTCGCAGCCCACACCATCTCGCAGTAACAATTCCAGGTTCATCCTGGAGCCAGTGGACAGACAGCCTGTGGCTGCTCCCCTGACCACCAAGAGCCGTGCAACTGCAAGATCTCAGCAGGCAGGATGCCAACCCATGTTTCCTGACCAGCATAGCCAGATGTCCTCTGGGAATCCTGCTTGCCTAGCTCATCCCAGCTAATCCTGCTCGGATGTCTCTGCCCTGGGTTTATTCACAGCTGTAACGCAGATCTCAAAATGAAAAACCAAGCCCTGGCGACATTGGTCAGGCAAACTGCAGGGAAGCACTGGTGTGGTGCTGTGGTTTGGTTTAACAGTGCGGGAGATTAACGGCTGAGGGAACTGGTGGATTCTCCAAATCCAGACTGGCTGCCTTTCTGGAGGATGCTTCAGTCGGACACATTACTGGCTCCTTATGGGGTAGGTGGGTGTTTAATGGCTTGTGCTATGCAGATTAGATCACAGTGGTCCCTTCTGGCCTTAACCTCCATGAAAATATGAACGAGTTTCACTAGCACCAATGTTTGTGGACAGCTCACTGTTACCTGCCACATGCCAACACCGTCTCCCAAAGCCCAAGTCTCCAGTTGCAAAGGGAGGGTCTCTTGCCAATCCAGATCTGGGAAATCCACTTAGTAACTATTTACTTGGCCTGGCTAGGTTGTCCCCTACTGAATCACCAGCACCGCTGGCTGTGGAAACCGGGTCTTCCTTGAAAGGTTTCCCATCCAAGTACTGAGCAAACCCCATCAGAAACCACTGATTCCACCTCCCACTCCCAATGTAGCTGTTGTTCCCACTGCATTTGTAAAGAGCTCACCATGCTACATTTCCCTCACCCTCTGTCCACTGGCACTAGGAGAGCATGTGGTTGCACCAGCCACAGTGGAAACTCAACAGGCTGGAAGCAGGTTTCACTCTTCCCAGACTCTGCAACTGGATCTGGTGTGATCCATGATGCAATACCGATCAGTGATATGATACCGGATTACAGTGCCCAATTCATTTTGTATACACACTCTAATTAGCATCTGGGATTACAGCACTGTTACTCCACGAAAAACAGCAAAGAAGCAGGTTGGAAAAGCTCTATACATGCATGAAGACAGAGACAGAGCAGCTCCACCCACGGTTTTATTAAATAACTCCTGTGGGTAAGAGTTGGATCACAGAACAGGGTCATTGGATGGACAGTTAACACCCTGGGAACAAACTCTAGCACCAGACCCCAAGGTACAGCACGACATAGGAGGAAGCTCTGGCTGGCTGCAGCTACCAACTTTGGGAGTGACAGAAAGGCAGCGCTTTCTCATGGCTTGAATCAGGGCTGTGAGCCAGAGGATCCGGCCTTGGCCCCTATCTGTGCCACTAACAGTGTGTCATCCCCGGATGCTTGTTCAAAACCAGGCAATTTTTCATACAATTTCAGTCTACTTTGTGTCTCACTCCTTGAGATCCAGAAGTGGAGTCAGGCCCTTCACGCAGGACCGGCAGCCATGCCACATGGAATAGTTTCTCTTCTCGGATTGTAAGCATTACCCTCAGCCAATCAGGTTTCTCATTCAGCTGGGTAAGCCACTGTTCATGTGTATTACAAATCCCCTTCGCGGTGCAAACCCAGGAGTATGAGCGTTACAGCTCCCACAGCGCAAACAACAGTGTTTCATGCTTTCCACTCGGAGGGTCCCCACGCCCAGGCACAGCCAAGATGGTGGTCAGCACAACAGCTCACGGTAAGTGAGCTACACGTTCATTTGGGTGAGCATTCAGTCGTGCAAGCTCAAAACCCCCTTTCCATGACCATCCTGCTAGTGAGCCTCAATCACCAATGCTCATAGGAAGCGAGCACAAGACTTTCAGACATGGGGAAAGTCAGCTTGTTTAAACATTCAAACACGTGTTCGTGGAATTATTATTATTGCAATATTCTCCCAGCTCTGCAAAGCACTTGGAGATCCCTGGACGGGCGGTGCTGGTTTTTGCTGGAGGTTCACAGAGTGCAGGCCACTTCCAAGTGCCGTGTCAATTGTCTTCCACTCTGTCTTGGTAGAAAAAATTACTGCTCACTCTATACCCAGAGGATCAGACTCTCATTTACACTGAGCCCACGTACATGACTCCAGCAGTGTAACGAGGCCTGGACACATAATTAACATCTGCTTTAAGTCATTTTCACCTTGCCAGAGTGGGGTAAGGGCCCTATGGCATAAACGAGAGTCTGGCCCCCGTGTTAAAAAAATAATAAATCTCCAAAGCATTTTAAGGAGTGAAAAAATGTATCACTAATTTGCCACATTGCACATCAGCATGGCTTGCTCATGCGGCTATTCCCTGCAAACATACTGCACTGTGCGATGCCTGCAAATATTTTTTTTAAGTTAATAACTTTTTTTAATTGGATGAGTTTATAGAATCGTGTGATCAATTAACTATAATTACATTTAAGACACTTAAAATTCCAGGATGTGCCACAAACACTGAATTATTAAGCTCTAATATATAACACCCTCTATTGTACATTCAGATTACATTAAGGGTCTGTTGGAAGGAACGTTTTCCTGATTTCAGGAGTGCGGTTCTGCTCTGTTTATCTGAGATTACGTCAGACATCAGGTAGATGCATTTTAGCAGCAGCAGTCTCTGCATCTCCGTGAGCAACACACCACTCAGGCGTTACACATTTGCCTGATGGACAAACAGGTGTGCAGGCATGCACGCCAACCAGATGACTGGTTTAGCAAGTGTGCAAGGTGAGGCCACCGGCTGCCGGGCTGACACAGGAACAGACCTAATGACCCAGTGCATGGGATTCTCATTTTTCACACGTATACATGTGCACATCTGCTAGCACACACACACTGCAGTGCCATACACACATTTATTTGGCCCCCAAAGTGTACTCGGAACGTCTCATGTAAGACATGGGCCCTAGGCCAAAGAAATTACAATCTTATAAAAAGGGAAAACAAAAATGGGAGCAGGGGAAAGAGGAGACAAATTGTAACTGAAGGCCACCCCATTCCTTTGGCAACTCATCTGTGCATCCTATTGGTTTGGTCCAAGGTTTTAGAGGGTTTAAATGTATTTTTTGCATTTTACAATGTTATACCTGTAAAATCCTCCCTCCACGTCCCTGTCTTATCACCACAAAATGATGCTCGAGAATCCATGTTCCCTGCTCGTTGCAGCAGCATCCCGATTAAACAGCAGAGTCAAATCATGGACTGCAGTTGGTTTGTGATTGGTGCAGGTTTGGAAAGCACCATTAGCTTGGACTTCTGCGCAATGGATATACACTAGAAATGGGAGTGCAATCCCAAAGGGGAACTGGGTCAGCACTTACTCCATTTTAATCACCGGGTGCCAATGTCAATTATTGGCACGGTCTGAGTAACAGGTTCGGCATTTTATTGCAGCGTCTTTAATAATGCAGGACTCATGATACTTCACACTAAAACATCAAGTCACCTCCAGTTACCCTGGCCACGCAGAGAACTGTCCCCCCGTACTACCCTTTCTTGTTCTAGCTAAGGGATCTTGTGCAGGGGCCCATCTGTTCTGGCACACATGCTTGTAGCCAGGACTGCCAAAGCAGGCCCACACACAGCTCTACAACCCCCTGCATTTCCGGCATGGCTTTTCAATGCAGCAGAACATGGCATTGGGGGAGGGGCCATACCCCAAGGGCATTGAGCACCCTATGGGAAGCTTTGGATCTCTTTTTTAAAAAATCCAGGCGTGATTTAAACATTTCCAGTGATGGAGAATCCAACGCAGCCCTTGGGATGCTGATAAGTCATCCCCCTAAAATCACTTTTAAAATCATGACAGTGTTTCCATCAATGGTAGGTTTTTGATAAAACCCGTAGAACTTTATTGGACTTTAAACCCAAACTAAATGTCAATGGAAAGCACCAGTGGACTTCAAGGCTCCAGTCCAGATCACTTTGTTCAGCATCCAATTGACTCCAGTGGAACGCTCTTATGCGCTGGCACCTCTCTGATGAAAGAGCACTCAGCATCCATTTGTTCCCTTCCCCACCCCACCCCCCGGCCCAAGGATTCTCCCAGAGCGGAGGGGTTGGTTAAATTAGCGTATTTCACGCAGGCAGTAACCCTACCCTTGCACATGCTCTGTACAAAGATAAATTCACACTACAAGCTCCAAGACCCGCTCCGTTATACTTCTGAAGGGCAAATTATGCCATGAGTCTCCTCCTACAGTTCTTTCTAAAAGAGATTTGATTCAGCAAATATTTACCTTGCGTGGGGAACAGCTATTTGACTGTTTCATTGGGGGGAAAATAAATATGTTTCCAGCACTGTTTAAAGTTTGTGTTACACTTAAATCCTCATTCCCATGCGTGCCTGGAATTTTCACCGCAAGCCACGAATCAGAAACAATTGCAGAATGCAAATAATACATCAAGGAGCCCCATCGGCTAATGGCAAACGCAAAGGGGATATTGCAGCGTAATGCCCAAGTGACCCCAGCCACAAGTCCCCATAACTCATTTGCCCTCTGTGGAGAAATGGACACCAGGGAAGAACCCCGACTTGGGAAGAGGTACAATGCTGGCAGACTCCAAGCTGGATTCATCCCCACCAACTCTGGCAACTCATCTCACCCACACTAGATCAGTAAATGCCCCACAGTGCTGACACGCAGACCCGATTATTCCAGTTCTGGACCCTGACACGGCTCTGCTGATGTCTCTCAATTCCGATCTACCCCACCTGGGACCATATCTTACCTACAGCTCTGCCAACACCCCTCTGTTCCAACCTGCAGCCCCCGTGCTATTCACTCCCCATGGGAGACTCTCCCTCACCTTTTTATCCATGGTGCTCCGCAGACAGTGGGGTGGATTAACAAGATGAAAGTTGGTTCAACACACTGAAGCCAAAACTTGTTTAATTATGACTGGCAATCTAACCCCAGCTCAGGCGCTCTAAGTGGAAGGCCCCACCCGCCTGCCCGCACTTCAGACTGGGCAGAACCTTCTTGTGCTTTAACTTGGGTTTGCAAACCCAAGTCACTCTGGTGAGAATGGTCCCCGGAAGGAAAGTGCATCACATAGGCCCCTTCACCTGGCTTAATTCAGCGTGCAGCACACTGAAACACCAGAAACCAGCCCAGCATGGCCTGATCAGAGAAAAGGGTCCATTTTAGAGCCACAAAGATTTTGGGGCAGCAAAGCAAAAGCAGCATAATGTGTCCCATTTTGGTCTGGGCATTTGCTGCTGGCCTGTGCATCAGGAAAGGCAAAGCACCTGCTCCAAAGAGGCAAGCTAGACAAGCTTCCATTGGGGTATGAAGGAAAATTCTAGGGGGAATAAGACCCCTGGTTATTCAGAACTGGAGAAGTATCTACTAAGCTTCAGGACTCTAGAGGGAAGCAAGCACTATTTAATGGTAGGACCCCATAATGGCTTCCAATGAACCAGTGAGAGTCCCAGACTGCAAAAAACCTGGTTTTCCATTTGCATTTTCAGTCTCTGGCTTGGAGGGGATTTTCCTCCCCTTCCCCCACATAACCCAAAGCAACTGGTCAAGTGCACTGTGGATGGTTTTGCCTCTCCTTGCAGTATCTGGTTTGGATCAGTAGCAGAGGAAGGATACCAGGTTGAAAGTACCAGTGATTGGATCCAACCCTACATTCTTGCGAAATGTTCTGCACAACACTCTGTGGGGTGACTGTTGGTACGTTCCTGCTCCCAACTGCCAGCCATGCTGAGAAATAGCTGTAGCTTCAAAGCTGACAAACCTTAAAGATGCTATAATTTACTAGAGAACTTCCCCCAGATTCAGATTATTATTTTTCTTTAATTGTGGGGGAGGGGGAAGAGAGTGGGCAATGTATCTGGTCACTGTCTTCGCAGGAGAACAAACCAGCAGAGCTCACTCCAACTAGTGCCAGAGCTGCATTATCATTAGACAGAACAAATCTGGAAGGTCAGTGGCAAACACCAATAACTCCCTTCCCCACGTCGGGCTGGTCCCCCCATGCTCCCTGTAGGAAAGTGAGAAGCTGCAAGGCGAAGTGCTGTCGCATAAGGCTGCTGCCCCTCAGTTAAGGCCCATGCCGCCACACTGTCATTTTTAAACACACTAGTGCATGTATGTCTACCCAAACCAGAAGTCGCACCTCCCACCCAGCTGCAGCATAGACATACCCTGAAGGTGCTCGCCGATGGGCCTGTATCTAACGCTATGGCATTCACTACAATTAAAGACAGGGCAAGGGAATAAAGCAAGGGAAGTGGGTTCTCGACATGTCATGGATTTCCCAGGCAACCTCGTGCAAGTGACTTCACTTCTCTGCATCTAACTGCAAAACAGGGACAATTATATTCACACATTAAAAGAGACACAAGGAACACACACACACACACACACACACACACACACACCCTTCTGCTAAACAACCGACCAGAGGAGCAAAGCCACGTGCAGGGGAAGGTGTGGTAGGTGGTTTTGCATTCCACAGGCTCCTTCCTGCCGAGTGATTAGAGAGGCAAGTAAATCATTGTTTTCCAGGTTCTCCACAGCTTATTAAGTACACATTAGCAGCTCCCTGCCTAAAAAAATTGGCCAGGCTTGTCAGTGGCGGTTTACCACAAGCCTTTACATTCAGACAGCACAGTATGACATTTATAGTGGGAAGTTTTATTCCAGTTCTAAATAACCTCTAATAGTGTAGGTCATTACACTAATTACAGAAGATAATTAATTTTCTAATTCTTGTTAGACTGCTGCATATTACAAGGAGAGCACAATTCATTATTTTTTTCATGCAATTCTGACCTCGCTTTCCCTCCTCTCCCCTAGCCCCAGGTCACCTCAGCATTTTAACACTGGGACAAATTATTTATCAGCCATCGAGCAGTTGCAAAGACAGGGCAACTCGCAAGCTCCTCGCTTCCACCCTCTCCATTTAGACCTGGGATAAAATCAACAAGCTTCCCAGTCACTCTCCGTTCTTCTGGAGACACCGCAGAGCTCAGAGACTGGGGAGCCCTGCTAGGTCACCGCTAGCCCCTCTCCCTGCCAAGGCCAGACTGGGCCCTAGCCCAGCACAATTGCAGCTGTAACTTTAGCAGTTGGCCTCACGTGGTTGTACATGTCACCTTCCCTCTGTTCCACAGCCCAGATGACCTGGCTGTCGGGAACCTGTTGCTAATACTTGGCCTAAGCTTTTCCTCATTTCATCCTATTACTCCCTTAAATAATCCCTCCCCCCAGCCCTGCTGTTTATACCCTCCAGGTAGTTGCAGGGCTCGGTCCTCACTTAGTTACTGAGCTCTGAATATCTAACTCAATCTCCACCTCTCCTAAGCACAGTTTGTTGCTCTTCTTTGAATTGCTGCCAATTTGTCAGCCACTAAGGAGGCGCCCGGAACTGAAGGCAGTAGCCTGGGTGAGTCCGTCTGGATAAAGGGTTTTGTATAGTGTCCATCACTACCTGTGTCTAAGTGTTTCAGAGCCAGGTCGCTCCTGCTTCCTCATCCAAGCCTCTACACGTGCCGCACCAAACCGGCCCGAGCCTCTCATGCCACGCAGCAGAGTGCACTGGGATCTAGCCGCTGTTCACTGTCACTCCTGGGTCTCTTTCAGCTTCCTCCTTCCCGCTACAAGCCCAGACCAGGGATTTTCGTTTTCCCCAGCCAGGTCTCATCTTGTTCATTTTCTCCCCACAGTTCGAGTCTCTCCTGGTCCCTTTGTACCATACTTTGGACCTCCCGGGTGTTTGCAACCCCTCCCAGGTTAGCTATCTTCTGTCAATCTCATTAGTGCAGAGTTTGCTCCTTTCTATAGATTTTTAATGCAAATGTTAAGGATGGCCACAGCCAACAGTGACCCCTCCAGGGGCCCACTGGACCTCTCAGCCCAGATACCCCTCCCTTTCCGTACGGCTCCAGTCCACTTCCAGCCTATGCAGCACTGAGTTCTTATCAGAGATTCAGTCTGAGCTTTTGCAGTGCATGGAGCGTCCCCTCCTTCTGGACTCCCTCAACCCTCCTGCGCTGTAAATCTCACCCCACAGTGGCACCACGTAACAGTCCCAGAGCGGCACAGGATTTTCAGCTGGGTTGGGTGCACGCTGCCAAAAAAATCCCTAAACTCACCACTTTGAAAACGTCACCTCCAAGAGGCCAACCCGCTGGCGACTTTTCCCGTGCAGTAGATTGGGGATGCAGCAATCGTTACAAAACCCAGCCTGCAAGTAAGAACATCTGCAGGGTCTTATCACTCCACAGGGCTATGCACACAGGCACCTCTCAGACAGGTGGCAGAGTAAAGGCAACCTGGCACTCAGCAGCTCTCAGAATTTCATTGTCTTCTCCCCATCCACAACCTTAAAGACCCCCTCCCCCACTTCGCACTCCTGGCACTCCACACTCACCCCAAGATCTCTCAGTGCTTTACAGCGGTTGGGTGGTGTTCCTAGTCACCACTGTGCCATGCCCACACTCATGCAGCATGCTAGGAATCGCTCCCAGGACTAACTCCTAGCCCCCCAGCTCTAACCACTAGTCACTCCCACCACATGGAATGCATTACCAGCTCCACGCAATCCTGAGCTTTGGAAGCTCTCTCCTCTTAGGACAGTGGCGATTCACACACTTGGCAAAGCTGTTTTCCGGGAGGAAAAGGAAGTCTGATGGGCAGAAGCAGACAGGTGTCTGAGTGCTATGCTGCCTTCAGTAATTCTGCTTTTGCTAGGTGCACGAATCTACTGCCCCAGGGCTGGTTTTATTGCACTAATTTCTCAGGAACGGATATGCAGCCGACAGGAGGGGTTGCCAACCTTTCCAGGCAAACTCTGCCAGCTTAGCGGGCTAAGAACTTCGCTATAGAACCCTCTGCCTGCTGCCTCAGGCCCACAGTGGGACACAGGCTGTGCCCAGTGCCAATCTCAAAGCAGGACGGCAGAGTGGAGCACCAAGCCCTGGGGCAGGGCCATGGAAAGCAGAACTCCCGGGGACGTGATCACCATTTCTTTAACAGGACAAGAGTGGCTGAACAGCAGCCGCTTCCACTGACGTCGCTGACCCACATCCTGCTACAGACTGGGGAGCTCAGCATCTCTGACGGGCCACCTTAGGGATTTAGGAGGTTGACTTTAGGCCCCTCAAAGGCTTTGGCCTGGAGACTTTACTTTTGTTCTTCCTTGTCTTGGTGCTGCCCTCAGCAGCCGTTTGGCTGCTCCTTGTGCAGGGAGGAATATTGCACACATCAATGGCACTAAGTTAAGTAATGCACTTTGGTCATGACTGCAGCCTGGCTCCTTCCAGTCCCAGCACCAGCCTGGGAGCAAAGACATCCTGCCTTCCCACAGGCAAAATCTCTGCGGTAGGTGTTCCTCTGACTTCCTGCCTAGTGTCCTCTGCCCCTGGATTGGCTCTCTGGGAGGCCCTTTCTTCCAGTATTGTACCTGTCAGCTGTGACCGCTCTAGCCCATGCTGGGAAGCTGTGCAAAGGCCTGTCTGCCGGCTACATTTGTGATGCTTGCACCGTACAACGGACAGAGAATTCCACTTGACAAGAGCTGGGGTGAGAAACCCAGACTAAAATGGCATGTGAAAGAGGAGCCGGAAGGTGACATGCTCAAGTTTTATTTGAGTCTCCATTGGGGCTGGACAGTTATGGGGACCTCGCGCTGTCATTATAAGCCCAGCCAGAACTCACAAGGGTTTCCCTTCCTCCACTCCTGACAGAGCTGGAGTAGGGATCCTAAGGCATCACACTCAGATGGTAGAAACCTACTGTGCTCAGAGAGAAGGGAGTAGCTGGAGGTTCACGGTTCATGATGCAGGGCAGGACTGAGCAGAGGTAGTGGGTGGAACAGGAAAGCAGAGGAAAAGGGGGATGGCTTTAGAAGGACCAGGCACCACACAAGCCGCTTCCCATTCTTTACTCAGGGTTTTTTTCATTGCCTTCAAATCTTGTAATTCTTGCAGAATTCCTTTTTTGCAGGCTTAAACAGGAGAAAGTGTTTATTCCCAGCCAAGTGAACACTGACAACCCGCCCCAGCGGGAAGAGAGAACGCCAGAGCTCAACTCCCGCTCACTTGGAGCTGGAAGCAGCCTGGCTCTATATCCATACTGTAAATCTGGGTATCAGACAGGTTTTAGTGGTAATCAATCGTAATAACACACATGTATCTCCAACCTGGTAAGTGGAATATTATGCTTTAAGTCCAACTGCAATTGGAAATGGCAGACGGATGGGGACTAACAAGGCAGTTCAGTCTATTTCTCCCTCACAGTTGTGCATTGCTGCTGTGAAACACCCCTGCTAACAGTGTTCTGCCCCACTGACGGGTTTCAATTCCACTGCATGCCTCGTCTCTTGCCCCCCACCCACTTTCTCTCAAGAATGCCAATCCTTTATTCAGAAGATCCACATCTTATTAAATCCTGCCACAAGGGACATGAGCTAACCTGACTTTCAGAGGTGTACTATACCCACAGCTCCCCATCCCGCCCAAGGGCTTATGTATCTGGGGAAGAGGGAAAAGAGACAGGCCGACCTCCAAGCATACGTAAAATGAGCTTCAACTTACTCCCTTAACAATACAAGGGGGCACTTGATCAAATTAATAAGCTGCATATTTAAAACTGACAAAGGGAACATAATTTTTACCCAATTGTTATTTAACCTGTGGAACTCACTGCCACAAGAATTCAGAGGCCAAAAGCTTAGCCAGGACTCAGAGGATTGGACATTTTTCTAAATACAAATACCTACTGTTATATCCCAGATGAATATTTATCCTAAGGGATATAAACCCTCTTTCTTTAAAGCATGAGCCAAGCACTAACTGATGAGGGTTAGGAAGAAGTGTCCTCTGTGGACAAGTTACACCACATTTTCCACTACGGGGTTTCTTTCATCTTTCTCTGAAGGATTTGGCTGCTGTCAGAAATGAGATAATGGCTTTGATGGACCCACTGGTCCGATGTGACTTGGCAACTGCTGTGCGCCTGTAACATACTTGTACAAACCTATACACACATCAGCATTGATAGCCAGCCTCTCTGTAACAACACCATCCCTTGAGTGATGTGAGACTGACACACCCTGGCTGGAGCCATGACACGGCCCCCTGACCCGCAGCAGGTCAGCGATCCTCAGCTGCCTGGAACAGACAATGTCTCAGAGCACCGGGTCACAACCGTCGCCTTCCGAGCAGCAGTTAGCCAGAAGCAGGATGCAGAAGCAGGAAGAGTGCAATTCCCTTGGCAGGCCGTTGTGACACCAGGCAGGCTCCTCCTTTTGGGAAGGCTTGAAGCAATCAGAGGGGCATTCTGGAGAGAGGAGTGGAAAATTCAGGTGTTCGAATGTGCCTGCATTTGTTCTTCCCACAAGCTCCCAGCGGGACAAAAACAAAGGTGATCACATGAGAAATCAGCAATAATGAAGGATGTGTGCTGGTTTAACATGGCCCCTTATATCAGGAAGAGAAGAGAAGCTGGTCTGACTTGAGGGGCTACCACTTCAGAGCAGAAGCAGGCGCGTGTGGCAGGTGCAACGATCTCAGCTCATTCGTGGGTGGCCCAGTGCTGAGAGGTGACTGTTTGCACGCAGGGACACCTAGCGGCCCCCAATCTGCAATCACTTGGGGAGTGGTAAGGCACACGCGTGCGATTGCACACACACGCACACACAAACGAAAAGACGGTCCCTGCCCCAAAGAGCACGTGACCGATGCAAGAGATGCACAACTCCCAGAGAAATCCCCAGACCTGGCTTCTCAGCACTGTGCAGGGTCAGACCCTTGAATTAATTTTCAGTCTTGAAACACAAGTCAATATGCTGAGGTTTAAACCACCCTGACGACCGTAGAACATGTTGCTCTGAAGAAAAAGCTTTCATCTGGATGTTAACGCAAATCCCGAAGAGTGTGAGAGAGCCAGCTTGACCCCACACAGAGGGCAATGGCTTAAGGTGAAAAAAATACACAAAACTCTGTCACTCCACAAGACATTGCTGCAGCTTTGAAAATGCCAGCACAGTCAATTGGGTTGTGAAAACACCCCCTCCCACCCACGTCAGTCTGAGAGAAAAGCGACCTCATCTCAAACACAGCAAGGGTGAGTGAAGAAGGCACTGCTGAGGTATTGGGCACACTGCAGAAAGGCACGTATTTGCTCTTTCTAACAACCTTTGGAGAACGGGAAAGTCAAGTCTGTGGCAACGCCATTTTCAGACACAGGAGTTTTTAGCAAGGCACCTTAAAAGCCAGCCTGATTTTCGGAGATGCTGACCATCCACAGCTCCAGATGCAGCCAATAGGAGCTGTTGGGTGCTCAGCATCTTTGGTGGAAAAAAACAAACAAACAGGCGTTTTGCTTCAATTTCAGAATACAGATTAAAGCCCCTAAATGTGGGCCCCTAAGCATGACCATACTGACCTGTCCCCTCCCCTCTTTGATTTGGACAATCTACCGTATGATACTTGAGTTGGGGTTTGTGCTAGGCTGACAGGATTTTATTTGTTTGTTTAAACAAAGATTTTTTGAGGGAAAACCCTCAGGGAATGATGGACTTTGCAAACAGCAGCAGGAGGTAGATGAACTTAGGATGCTATTTGGAGCCTATCTGAATGAACAGATCAGCAGCAGAATGCTGACTAGTGTCTTTCACACACACCTTTCACATCAATCAACTGTTTGGCTGTGTGTTTGTTTTTTATCTTATACACACATTGCTTCCCCCCCACTCCCCTCCCAGCCCCACTTCCCACTGGCTTCCCACGGACAGCCCCCTGCATAGCCAAAATCAAAGCCAAATTCAAGAATGCAGCAAAGACAAGGACCCCACTTGCCAGAACACTTTGCACATTTGTTTGGCTTTAACAGATCTTCAGATTATGCCTCTGCTAAGTCTAACGTCCTTGGAGACAGTTTCAGTCTCTGTCCCAAAAAGCCCAACAACAAACCATCAGTTCTGGGCACTGGAATCCTGAGCTTGTTTCCAGCAGGCCTGGCTACGCTGCTGGTATTTCCGGGACACGGTGCCCGCTGGGTTGTACAACCCACCCTCTGCTTCGCCACCTACATGCAATAGTTTATCTACGAACCTCTCTGCATACAAAGAGCTCTTTCCCCCTTTCACTGCCCCCATTAAAAGGCAGAAATAGCCTTTTGTCACAGAGCGCACAATGGCGCAGCTTGGAACACTCACAGCATCCACCCCGTTGCTTGGGGAAGCGCAGCCATTTCAGGAAGAAAAAGTGGCAGGAAGGCAGCAGGCCTCTGTTAGTTTATTTTTTAAATCTGAGAATCCCAGGGAATATTCTCCCCCGGATGGGTGTGTGTGTAAATTTTACAGGCAATGCTACCTGAGATTTATTGCAGCACATTAGTGGTAGAACAAGCAAAACAAAGAGTAACCAGTGTGCTCTGTGGCTGTTTGTATGTCAATAGTTAGCACCTAGACAAGAAGCCAATAGATAGGGCTCAGGATTGCATAGCACAGTTCCTGAGCTCCGTAGGACCAGTAACACCTGTTGTGCTCTGCGTGAACCTCTTGATATCAGCTCTTAACGTCAAGCAGGATCATTGTTGTCTGTTTACTGGAGCCCACTGGTGATGCTAATTACCGTTCACCACAAGAGCGAACAAATGTCATGGTGCAAGGAGCCAGCAGCCCCATCAGACAGTTACTGGCTTGCAGCCATTGCTACCCCTCAGCCCTGCAGAGTTGAAGGAGATACGCTACACTGCATCCGGGAGCATGGTTCCCAGCACACGGACTCAGAGGCGCTAGTTCTGATCAAGCTAGTGCACTAAAAACAGCAGCATGGCCACGGCAGCAGAGGTGGCGCTTGGACTAACCCCCGGAGTCGAATCCTCCCCAGCCCTCTGAGTACGTCCTAAAGCAGGTAACCTGAGCGACCGCCCACGCGGCTGCAGCCACACTCTACTGCTAGCGTGCTAGTTCGAGCAAAGTGAGCGTGTCCCTCTGCCCACGCTGGGAAGCGCCCTCCAGCTGCTGTGTAGACATACCCACCCCGTGGGGTTATCTTGGTTTGGCAAAACAGAGCTAGTCGATTGCCTGGCCCAGTCAGGGCTAGCAACAGCCATGGTTTTCTACCCCGTTCAGGCATCCACAAGGAGCTGTGCGCACAGCATATCACTTCCTGCTTCACAGCAAGGCACGAAGGGAAGACACTTAGACTCTTTCCTTCCCAGTTACACCAGCCCAGCAGAGCAGATGGGCTCCAGGGACCAGGCCCAGAGGACCAAGCCTGTCACGTCCAGGTCAGTAGTCCAATTCAGGTGGCCCCGAGTGAGTCCCATGTGGTGTCTATTTGGTTAGATGAACCAGTGACCCCAGCCCTGCCTCCTAGCACCAGGCATGAGCACAGCAAAGCCACCTGGGTCCGCCACTGATGGGCACGGTTGCTGGCTGCCTTGGGAGAAAGAACAAACCTTAAGATGGGCATTGAAGGTCAGACCCCCTCAGCCTGAGAGCAGACCCTGCCAGGGAAGGGCGAAAGCGCTGTGCCCTCCAGAGGCTGTTCTGGGGCTCACTTAGGCTGTCAGTCCAGCACCTGTCACTCAATGAACGTTTAAAAATACAATCAAGTGCACCGGTAAACAGCGGGTGGCCCTCAGCACAGGCCAGCTCCATCTGGGAGAGCGCATGGCCAAAGCTCCCCCTTGCACCATGTTCAAACCACAGCTGTATGGAACGTCACGCCTGGTGGAGCCTGCCAGTGCTGCTCTGCCTAGCAGCCCCCGTACAGCAAGAGCCAACGACAAGTGCCCGCTAAACAGTGTTCTTCTGCCACCATGCACAAGGCAAACCCCTGTCAGAGCGTTTAGCTGCTCCTGAATTGTACAAGTGTTTCCCTACAGCACATGAAAATGTCAACGTAAAGGCCAGATTTAAAGGGAGAGCATTTAAGATGGAAGCCCCCTTCCCCCATTCTGAAAGGAGAAGCCCTGAGTGCTTTAAAAACTGGGTTAAAATGGCTCTGCTCTACCTATCTTATCTTCTTTGCACTAAAAGCCCTGCAAGAGTGGCAGGTTTTCCCGCAGAATGTTCATGTCTAATCCCCTTTTGTTAGCGGATACCGGCATTGCAATACAAACCTCGTCCAGGCGATTTAGGGGGGATTACACGCCCGCAATCCTACAGCATGTGGGAGAAAAATGTTTCCTCAAATCAAATTTTACACAAACCAGTATTTGAAAATAATCAAAGCACAAATCCCTGCCATGGACTGAAAGGGAAGGGGGATGGGGGTGGCGGTCGTTTCTACAGCCAAGCAAGCTGTGTCATTTGAAAAGGCCTGGCCCGGTCTGCGAACAATTTCATCGATTAACACAAGGCCTGCAACCTCACCATGCCTGATCCGCACCTTCAATTTAAGCCACGTTAAGGTTGTGGTACAACTTGACCCCAAAACATGAAAAGGAACTTCATCTGAGACTGACCCCATTGCGTTTAGCTCTCATGGCGCGTACAGGATAGGAGAAGGGGAAAATACAGTGGCAGTTCGCTCTGCTGTTGGGATCTGTAAGCCTTCCCATTGTTACGGGTTTCCTGGTAGTGCCCAGAGATCAGCATCCCACTGTGCCATGGGCAGAACACACCAAGCGAGAGAGAATCCCTCCCTCGAAAAGCTGCCAATCTAACCAGCAAACAGAGGCAAAGGGAGAGGAGGGGCTCACCTTCCCCTTTCAAGGGCAGGGAGCTGGGGCACAGGGAGACTAAGTGATAGACCCCTGGTCACATGGGGAGGCCATGGCAGAGTCAGGAAGTGAACCCAGGGATTAGGGTTGCCAATTTTGGTTAGACATATTCCTGGAGATTTAATCACATGACAATCTTTAACTAAAGATTAATCTTTAATTCCTGGAGACTCCAGGCGAATCCTGGAGGGTTGGCAACTCTAACCCAGGTCCCAGTCCTGGGCTTTAACCACAAGGCTGCACTTCCTCTTTACTCCTCCCTTGCAAGGAAACTTCAGCTACCTGTTAACGAACCAGCACGAGGGGGTCTGACCAGCGCCAACGAGTTCAGATGGAGACGAAGGGAAGCACCACAGAGGCGAAGCTCCCTTAGATCGTAAGCGGGCTGCTCCCAAGGGAAGCAGCAGAGGCCGATTCAGCGTCAGGTGCGTCCTGCACACGCAGCGGGGACCCCTCGCGCTGGCAAAGGGATGCTCCAGGCTGCCTTGAAGGGCTCTTCCCTCTCTGGAGGCCCTGTTATAGTCTCTTCTGTATCGCGGGCCAGCTTAGACTGCAGACAACAGCCAGCTGTTCTCACGCTCCACACCAAACCGTCAACACTTCCGTCAGTCTAAAGCCCCTTTCAAAGTCTCTGGTGCCCATCGGTCCCTGGGCTTGGTGGCGATTTCTCCAAACAAACTCACTCGGGTTGGTCAGAGCGGCCCCGTGCTTTGTGTGCGGCCCAAACACGTCCCCCTGCACCAGCACCAATTCCAGACCAAGAGGCCGAGGCACGGGCAAACAAGCCTACGCTTCTTGTATTTTATAGGAGCCAACAGAACCCTTGGAAAGGCACAGCATGCTGCATATCGCCCTGCTACAAGGAGCAATTTAGGCTGAACACCAGGGATGTGCAGTAACCGCCCCTCCTCCCTGACATCAATAGCACCTCTGAAGATCAGGCCACTCTCCTTTTGCAGGCTGAGCGTGCTCAAGCAGGAAGGGTTGTGTGGTCTGGGCTGAGTCCCCTGCCAGGATAGGGCTACGGCTACGGAGGAAGAGATTAATTACACTACTTGCCATTTGCTGTCTTCCCCATGGTACGGGGAACTTCCCAGCACAGAGGCAGACACAAACAGCCCCTAGCAGCAGCATGAGCCCAGAATGGGAGTGCCATGAAGTGTTCACAGCGTCGTTCAATATATAGAAAATCAAATCGGTTTAGATCAGCTACATCCAGCAGGATAAGATTACACACTCCCAAAGAACTAAATGCTGCATCTTAAATCCCTGCTCTGCTGCTGCAAAACGCTCCCTACCAAACTGTACTCTGCAGTAGGAAATCATGCTATGTCCGGAGCAGACGCACATAATGAAGTACAGAGTAATTAACCAGGGGCAAACTTACGATGCCGCCAGGGCAGAAAACCCAAGTTTCATTGTCGTACAATTTCCTTATTTCCTCCAGGGGAAAAAAAAAAATGTATGTGTATGTTTTATTGGCTGAATTAAATTTCTCTCTCAAATTTGGTTTTAGTGTCTGCACCTCATGCTTTGATGCTGGAATGTACATTAGAGAGCTAAGGGTGTGAGATGGAAATTGTATATATTGCCCATTTCCTGACATGCCCCAAAATACCCCATCGATACTAAAGAATCTTTACCCAAATTGAAAAGCCAATTAGCCTGGATCACTGTGGGGAGCTAACTTTCATAGAATCAGAGAATATCAGGGTTGGAAGGGACCTCAGGAGGTCATCTAGTCCAACCCCCTGCTCAAAGCAGGGCCAATCCCCAATTTTTGCCCCAGACCCCCTAAATGGCCCCCACAAGCCTGGGATTAGCAGGCCAGTTGCTCAAACCACTGAGCTATCCCTCCCCCACAAACTTCGGCCAAATACATGTGAGAGACACAGTGCAGGCCATTCTCTGTGTGAAGCCTCAGTCCTCAAATTGCGGAGAATGCAATGCTATTCTCACCCATCATCCTACATGACCCATGTGATGCTCTCCCGCCGACAGAGGAGGTGGAGTCATTATGCAGAGAGCTCTCCCGTCGGCGTGGCTTTCCCAGACGCGCTACACCAGCGCAGCTGCCTCAGAGCTGATATAACACTCAGTGTAGACTTGCCCTTAGATTCCCTCAGAGAAACCCACTCTTTCGCCACGACGACCACTTCACCAGCGTTCAGTGAGCATGCATCCACAGCCATCAGCTCAGACGTGGATTCTCACCTGGGGGCCACGACCTGTGGGGGGTCATGTACAGGTCTAACGATGCCACAGCTACCCTCACTTTCTTTAGGGCAGGGGGAGTCTATTTTTTGTCAAAGTCCAAATTTCTTGGTAAAGGTACAGTCAAGTTCCAGACCAGAGAAAATACAAAACCAGCAATAATGATAAGTAAATAAAAAGATTTCACGCTCTGTTCAAAAGCGCCTGGCGGTCCACACTGGGCCCGTGGCCCACCAATTGACTACCCCTGCTTGAGGGCCAGAGAGGAGGCAGGTCCCAGCAGGTTTCCTGCTGTATCATGGGTCAGAATATGACCAAAGTTGAAAAGCACCGAGCTAGAGACATGGGCAGAGGTAGGGGGATGAGTGGCTCTGTGCTGCTCTTGGGCAGCTGCATTGAAGAACAGGCATGGTGGGAGAACCCCGCTTTGGGGAGGGCTTGGGGGAGCTTTTAATCCGTTCAGAAACTGATTTTTTTAATATATTAAAAGCGGGGCCTAGCAGCCACTTGTTCAAGTCCTGAGGAACACAGCACCCCTTGCGCTGCGCAGCGCATGGGCCTCCCCCCCCCGCCCCCGGAGAGGATGCAAAACCCCCGAACTGCTAGCCCTTTATGTGGCTAAGTGGGGGTTGCATTGTGTGTGTTTAGCTCTGCTTCCCAGATGAAATATTGCTGATGCCGCTTCTGTAATATATATGTCACAGATACAACCTCATTTTATTGATCTCTCGTAGCTGCTGGGATCTCCGTGGTGGAATTAATATGTCTGCATCTCTGCAAAAAAAAAGAAAAGGTAAAGCCCATCTGACAGTTTCAATTAAGGGAGCGTGAAAAGCGATTTGCGTAAGAGACTCCGGCTTTGTGGGGAGAGAGGAGGGCAGCCTGAAGGCAGCATGTCTGTACACTCGCATCTGGGTAAGTGAAGTGATCTGCTACAGGAAGTGATGGAGGACAGACTGATGCCTTCTCTAAAGCTGTCTCTGGCTGATGAACCCCTCAGCCTGCCTCCCTTTGTCCGCCAGCTGCCCGGACAAGCACACGATCTGACAGACAAGGATAAGCTCTCTGGATCCTGCTTACTGTGGCTGGGCTTCCCATGGAACAGAGCGAGAGGGGAAGCAGCAGAGGTGACCAGAGGAGCAAGGGGAGAGTGGACACGAGGGAGGGAGCCAAGAAACAGGGATGGACGGGGACAACTGCTAAGTGAGTTACAGCCAAATGGAGCAACAGCAAAGAGCGATGCAAATATTCCTGTGAAGAGCCCAAAGCTCCCAGTGGGAATTTGCAAGAGGCCATCACACCCCGCCCCCCAAGTACCCCTCTGCTGCAGAGAGGGGCCCAGGGGAGCCTGCCCTATGATTACAGAAGCTTTGATGTAAATGAGAACACCCTGCCCTTCTGAAGCACCTTCACCCAGGGAACTCAAAGCACTTTGCAAAAGGAGGGGGGCTAGCCCCATCTCACAGGTGGGACAAGCAGGGCACAGAGAAGGGAAATGAGCTGCCCCAGGTGTGTCTGCTGGGACCCTGCTCTTGTGGAGTCAAATGCTTCCAGGCCTCCCCAGAAGGAACCGACTCCTCCATCTCACCCACCTTCCTATTGTATTTTCTTAAAAAGCATTCACTAAAAAAACACCTTGGTTTAAGAAATAAAGTTCAGGGCCTGGGGCATTATCTGCGGTTATGGACCAGATGGAAATTGCTGATGGTGCATGAACAGGACCAGGGACTGGGAATCAGAGACCTGGGTTCTATTCCCAGCTCTGCCAATGACTCTCTGGGTGACCTTTAGGGGAGTCACTTGTCCTCCCTCTCCCACACCATCTCCATGTGTAACACAGAACATAGGGTCTGTCCAGCTGGATCGGACCAGCAGCCCATCCGGATTGGTATCTGGTCTGTCAGTGGCCGTTACCAGGTGCTTCAGAGGCACGTACAATAACCCACTAGTGGATAATTGGGGAATAACCTGCCCAGACAAAGCCGGGCAGGTAGGGTGACAATACTCCATCCCCATTGTGCATGACTGAAGTGCGTGGATAAGAAGGGCTGTAACAGTATAAGTGGAAAGCAGTAGCACCAACCCCACCTCCCAGCCTCGCCCCGCCATCCCCTTTGCCACGCAGAGCTGGCTATTCCTGTGGTATGCAGACAGTGACAAAAAATCATTGTCAAACATCTGAATGTGTGTAAAGTGCAACACAGTCTCAGCTGGCACACAGAGGGCAGAGCCAGGGCATTGCCGTGCTGTGTGCGAGGCAGTCAGAAGCCAGGAACTCACTCCACTTACGGTAAGGCTGACCGTGTCTCTTTCAAAGTCTCCTCTGCTGCAGGGTCAGGAGAAGGAACGGACCCGAGGTACTTCAAGTTTCACAGTCAGTGGCCTGGAGACCAAATCTGCCAGCCTGGCCCCCAGGTTACCAGGCTGCTCTCATTCCGATGCACAATTCTCGGAGAATCTCTTTCAGATCCCCTCCCCGAAGCCCAGCAGCTCCATGCTGCCTAGAAGCCAGAACTTGCCCCCCACAGCTATGCAATTATTCACTCACACATTATAGCAACGAGGTTCACTGCACTGTGGTACCCACCCCGTTCAGACTCTGAGCTACGTGCCTGGCTGGTCAATTCCACATCATCTGAGGCCCATGCAGCACCAAGCTCACCGTTAATGCTCAGGGAACCAGCTCATGAGTAACTCAAATGGCCTGTTATCTTGTTCCAAATCATAGAACCATACAAATGTTGGGTTGGGAGGCATCTCAAAAAGATCCTCTAGCTCAGACCCCCTTGCTGTGGCAGGATCAAGGAAACCTAGACCATCCCTGACAGGTGTTTGTCCAACTTGTTCTTAAAATCCTCCAGTGATGGGGATTCCCCTGGAAGCCTAGTCCAGAGCTTAACTATCCTTGGCATTACAAAGTTTTTTCTAATATCTAAACTACCCTTGCTGCAGATTGAGCCCATCACTTCTTGTCCCATCTTCAATGGACATGGAGAATAAATTATCACTGTCCTTTTTGTAACTGCCCTTAACATGCAAGAGGTGAGAGTGCAGAAGTCTGGAATTTTAACAGCCACTTCTCTTTCTACAGCAAATAAAATCAAGGCACCTGTTATCTCTGGGGAAGCCTGAGGAAAAAGGAAGAGACTCCCAGGCAGTATGACTGGTGGGACAGGTGTTTTCAGGCCAGGCTGAGCAACATGGAGAATGCTCATTAAGGGTTGGCTGTCGGGACACCTAAGATAGGCACGTGGCACATTCCATCCATGGCCTGCTAGGATCCCATTTGACCCGCTCCATGACACTGGGAACTCCTGGGGAAGCTTGGTCAGCTGCGTAGAGACAGTTGTTCACACAGAACAGAAAGAGAAGAGTAGGGGGAGAGACAGAACCATTCGAATGGACCCTTACCTGTGAATCCTGCTATCTTCCCAGTTCCCCCAACCTCCATGCACCTACCATAGGTACCAATGCCCAGACTCAACGTGCCAGTCGGACCATGGATTCCAACCCAGCTGGTACTCTGCGGCTTACGAACACAGGCCTGGCTCTGAACACCATTGTGCAGTGACAGCAAGAAGCAGCTGAGATCAAACGACACCCTTCTGCCAAGCAGCCCTAGATCTTGACATCTGGGGTCTAGAAAAAGGGGGGCAGTTGAGTGGAAAGCTGGTGACTCCCAAATCAGCTTCTCCAGTGGCGTGGACGAGCCCAGAGCCTCTGGCATCAGAGCAGGTGGCAAGACGCAGGAAGAGGGAAGAGTGGGTATTTGAGGGGACATGGGGTTATAGGGGAACTGTCTTTTCTTCTGACTCAAATCATTAGATGTTACTACCGGTACATGTTGTGCAGCTGCCCAAGACCTCTGGGATCAAACATGTCCAATACAGTAAACAAGATTTAAAATGCCAGAAAATCCCCCAAAACAGCTGACATCTTTACTGGAAACCCCCAGGTCAGTTCTCTCCCTTGCCTTGCACCACCAGGCAGTAGAAATTCTCTCTCATTCTAGTCCCAATAACATGACTATATTACGTGGACTCGCCCAGTGCAGGCACGTCCTTCAGGAAGAGCCCTGGTGATTTTAAATGGAAGGAAACCAAGAGGGTTCTATAGGAATTATTCTACCAGTCTATAGAATTGGATAGACAGTGAGAAAGTTTCTATAGGATTTTTGGCAGCCTATAGAATTCTATAGCAGGGATGGAAACCTCAGTAGCCTATAGAAAGGCACGTTTTCTCTATTCCATTGTATAAGCTTTTTCCACAGGGAAAAGTCCGTCTGACACTCCCCTGCCCCCACTTCTCATTAGCCTCCAGACGGTGGAGTTCCACTCGGCCTGACACCAAACTAAGTGCATGAGGATGCTGTAAGCCTGCAGCTCGTTTCTTCCCTCCTCACCCCGGAGGCGCGTTTCAGAAAGAGGGTGGGGAGAAGGGGCTTTAAAAGTGCAGCATCTGTCAAGCAGAAATATAACCATATCCACGCTCTCCACGCCTGGAGAGCTCTTCAAAGTTCGTGCCTTCTGTCATCCATATCAGAAGGCCCTGTCTCATCATCTCACCTTTTTTTTAACTCCATCTTTGAATAAAAGCAGCACAGATGTCCTCTCCTCAAAGCAGCCTTCAGGAAAGGAGCTGAGGGGAGGCAGGACAGGGCACAGGAAGGTGCACAACACTCTGCAAACTTCAGAAATTACCGCTCAGCCACTGCTCAAGTTGGCAGTTGCAGCAAGATGGGAAGCCCCATGCATCAGCAAGGGCTGTTCAACGCAGTCAATGCAGAAAAGGGTCTTGCATAAAAACTCCCCTTCCCTCCACCCCCCAAGTCCTGAGTGACAGCTTTCACATCTGAAGTTAGAGCCAAGAAATGCAGAGGTGTCCTGGAGGTGCAGTGAGGTAGAATGAAAGCCTCCATTGCAGATTTCAGTGGGGCCAGAACAGCACACATTAGGTGCGCCCCAACAGATGCTGAGAGAGCAAGGAGCCAGGCCTCTGCATTTAGCAGGGAAGCTGGTTTTAAATGCAGCTCATTCTTGTTTGGAGGACCTGTTTACCCAGAAAGGCATGCCAGCTACATGACAGGAAGTCTGAGATCAGAGACCGAACTGGAATCAAATGTATGCAGGGCCCAGTGGGAGTCAGGAGGCCCAAACTCAAGAACTTCAAAATATGTATTAATAATAATGGCAGTCACATCATACGTCTCATTCACCCACCCACCCGCTCTCTCTCAGGTGCCTTCCATCGATGTCTCTAGGATCCACAGATTACAAAGCTTTTTACTAAGGTGAGCATTATCCATGTATGACAGCTCAGGAAACGGGCAGCAAGAGTCAAGGGACGTGCTCACAGCCAGTCAGCTAGCGCCCAAGCTAGAAATAGGGCAGGAAGGTTCGGTGCACAAGATGTTGCTGCCTACAGCACCGGTATGCTAATGGAGAGCTTGTTCCTGGCAGACAAACTTACAGCAAAACTGCATTTCTGTGGGTCAAATTCTGCTCTAGCTGCCTCTGCTGCAAAATCACCCACTTCAGCCTGTTGTGACAATTGTGCCTACAAATTTACCCAGACTGTGTGCTCAGCTGTAAAACGTATGCCACGGTCCACAGGATGTCACCATCTCCTACAACAACCAAGGTTGCTGGGAAAAGGCATGAGAGGGAGACAGGACAGCTGAAACAGTCTAAACCCAAAGGCCAAGTTGACATGAGTCAAGGACTGTGTTGAAATTATGCTAGTTAAAAACAGGAGATATGGAACGGGACATTAATGAACCAAAATTAGTATTTTGGATATTAGGCCTAATTGGTGGACAAAATAACCAAACCAGGGGATGATTCCCTCCTCCCTTTTTGGAGCCTTCAAAGAAAGATTTTGTGGGGAAGGAACAAAAAGGAAGAACACAGAACAAAAGAACAGACCAAGGCTCCAGGAGTGAGCTTCACCATCAGGGCTACCACGCCCAGTGTTTCCAGGACCTCGCACCTTCATCATCCTGACCCGAGAGGTGTCCTGACCAGACCAGCTTGAGAGAGAGGACGCTGCCACCCCACCAGCTCCAGCTGAACCCCACACCCCACCTGGGATAACAATTACCACCATCTTTGGTACCATCCACGAGACAGTCACACAAGGGGACTTTTCCTTGGACCACCAGAAGCAATGAACTCTCAACTAACTTCTGCTCTTCTCCCCATAAAGACTGGTCTTCCCATTGTTA